>NC_133388.1:82695663-83895663 GCF_047511655.1 Castor canadensis | reverse complement strand
TACAAATGTGTTACAACCCAAGTTGATTCGTCTCTAACTGACTTTTTCACTGGTTTCTGATCCCCTTCCCATATTGACCTCTGTCACTTTAAGGTTTCTGTATTAGTTTCTCGGCAGTGGGGACATCAAACACTTGAACCATTGTGGCTAGGGCAGTAGCTAGAGACCTGTGAGATTGAGTTGGAGTGCTTTAAAGCAGGATGTAATTTGAGGGCTGATTATAAAGATCTGGTTGTAAAAGAGGAGTTACATAAGGTGGTCAGTGTGTGCCAGAGAATGTAGGATGGAGTGGGGTCTCAAGTCCAAATGGATTTCTTAGCTTTCAAAGAGAAGGAACAGAATGCAGCAGGAGGGAAGAAGGCAAATGTTGGTATAGATGTAAGTCAGCCTGATAATGGGAAGTTGCTGTGAGCGATGGCTTCCACGTCTCTTTGTGGTGGCACAGTCGTGTGAGGATGTGGGGATGGTGTGGATGTCAGAAAGGGTGAGATTTCAAAGTGGTGGGATTGCCCAGCATTGCTGAGAACTCATTTGCAGTTTGAACTCGGGAGTTCCACTACCTGCATGTGTGTGACTTTCTTCTTCTATGTGTGTGTCTGCCTCAGTATGTAGACATACTGAAGAAAGTATGTAGACATAGGCAGAGCTACAGCAGACATCACTGAAGGCTGGGATTGGGCAGCTGTAGAAGGAAAAGAGGGTAATTAAGGTAAGTTTAGAACATTTAGTAACAGTGTGATAGAAAGTGCTTTATGAAAATGGTATTCTTTAGAAAGGAAGCTGAGTAAGAATGGACATAAAGTTAAATTGCTGAGGCCCAAACGGTTGATCACAGTGAAAGGGATTTCAACAAGGAAGTTGTATTGCAGTTGAGGGTTGGACAGTTTGGCTGGGTGGTATGTGGCTCGGTTGGAGTGGAGCAGAAGGTGGTTGGATGTGAGTAGAGACAAGAAGGCAGAGAGTATTGATGGGTTTGGATATTGAGGCTGTCCTTGCTGATGGCAGGATTAGGGAGGAAGATTTTGAGCAGAGTTTAAATAAGGTGGTTGGGTTGGCTTATTTAGTAAGAACAGATTTTTCATTTCCTCTAAACCTCCTTACCTATGTTGCAATGGAAATTTACTTAGGAGAATATATATTAATGTTTTTTTAACCACTAACCACTGGTTATGTTAATATGTGTTAATGTCTGTTTTTGAACTAAGTATTAGGAATAATATTTTCTCAGGAAAAATGTGTCTTTCACCACTTGTATGTTATGACAGGAAGCGTAAGACATTTTAATATCCTCAGCTCGGAGAATCTTCAGTTGCTGGGATAATTTGCTCATTTTTGCCTTACGTGGTCGTGTTGCCTCTGAAGGTGACTGACAGTGCCATCAAACTTTCAAGAACAGGCCAAGTTAGCTGAATCCCTCGTGGCTGTCACTCCGATGAGGGAGTATGGCTCCACACTGTGTGTTGAGGGAGAGTAAGTAGAAAGCTATGTTGGAGACATCTGTTGTCATGAGCAAAGTGTATGAAGCCAGGCAAGCCCACCAGTCTATAGTTTATATGCAGTGATGTGAGCTCAAAAAAATACTTCTCTCAATGGCAAGGCATCTGAGCCAGTGTTCCTTAGACTTGAAAGGGAAAGGGGGTTGAAAAGCTCACTATGGATAAAGAAAAGCACTTGGGTTTTATAATGAGGCACTAAACCTGTTCATTTCAAAACGTCTGATAGGTTGTGATAAAATCCTCACAACATAATCAGAATGCAGAAATCTGTAATCTAAAAAAAGAACAGCATTTGAGCATGCAGTACATTGGATACAGCTCTGTTACTGGTTCTGAGAAGATTAGTTAATGACAGAGCATAGGTCGTCAGTGTTGATGTTTTCAGGCTGAATTGAGAAAGAAGGAGGCAGGTGAAGCTGCTTAGCACTCAAGGCACCTGCCACAGAATGAAGTATTTTATGGCCTAGAGAAGCTGTGTTGCCAACCAGGCACTGCTCTGCTTTCTGTAGAGCACGCTCTTATTATTCCCCGAGGACTTTGTTTACTCATCCCTGCATGTGCCCATCTTAACACCTCTCTTCTCTTTCTGCATATCATCTGCCTCATCCATTTTCCCAGCAGGGCTAACCTCAAGCCCAACATGGTACTAGATCTTTTCTCTCTCCAATTCGTTTGCATTTACAGTTTGTGTATTTTACTGTTACTGTGAGCGTGCTCTCTCTTCCTAACCCCTAGTCCTTTTGCTTTTAGTTTGCTTTTCAGGTAGGGTCTCACACTACCTTTGCTCAGGCAGGTGTGGAACAGCGATCTTCCTGTCTTGGCCTCCCAAGTAGCTGGAACCATAGGCTTGCCACCTAAGGCAGCTCCTCAGTAAATTTCTAGGTTGTTAGGCTGTGAGAAACCTTAGATATCTTTTCCTTAAACTGTCGCCAGTGCGAGAATTGCTTCTCTAATCTGTTCAAGACTTAACCATGGGCCAGTTCCTTTAAAGCCCAGATGTGTCCAGGAGTCCTGAGACTTGGGTTCTCGCACCTGGGGCTGGAGGTACTTAAGGCTTGCTTCAGTTTTATGTGGAGAACATCTCTAATGCTGACAAACATTGCATCTCCTGGAATTCTATTTTATTCTGCGTTACTCAAGGAAGAACGTTTTTCTCGGGATAATACTTAGTTCAGTCTGGTCCCCTTGTTCTTGCAGCTGTTTATTCTCCTGTGCTTTTGTGCACATCTTTACTAAGAGTTTTAATACCTATAAATGTGAGAGGTGAGGTGTGAGGCCATCTAGTATTGCTTCTTGGGCTCAACAGATAGAAGGTGTTTGAGTTAAATTACTGCCAGGGAGCCCTCACTTTCTTATGAGCCTCTGGGAAGTCTCAGCTGAGTGCAGTTGATTGACAAGAATAATGCCTGGCAGAGTGAGATGTTAATTCATGGTAGATATTCTGGGTTTTCTGTTTGTTTGTTTTGGGTACTGGGAATTGAAACATTGAACCCAGAGCATTGTGTATGCTAGCAAGTGCTCTACACTTGAGCCATACCCACCACCCCTTTTGTTTTTGAGATAGGGGGTCTCACTAACTTTGTCCAGGATAGCCTCGTACTTATGATCCTCCTGCTTCTGCTGGGATTATAAACTGTGCCACCATGTCCGGTTGATGGTATAGATTCCTTTTTGGCCTGTTTGACTGATCAGGAAGATCCTATGATGAAGAACTTTATAAATTAAGAAGTTATCTTTAAGGCTAGAAACAAATCTCGGAAATGTTACATGGAAGGAAGCTGAGGCTAGAAGGATTTTGTTTTGTTTGTGATGCTGGGGTTTGAACTCAGGGCTTTGTGCTTGGTAGGCAGTCACTGGATGACTTGAGTCATGCCACCACCCATTTTTGCTTTGGTTGTTTTGGAGATAATGTCTCAATTTTTGCCCAGGCCAGCCTGGACCATTCCTCTTGTTTTACACTTCTTGTCCTAGCTGGGATGACAGGTGCGTGTCACCACACCCAGGTTTTTTCTGTTGAGATGGTGTCTCACAAATTCTTTTGCCTGAATTGGCCTGGAACTGTTATCTTCCTGATCCCAACCTCCCACATAGCTTGGGATGATAGGTGTGGGCCACCTTGCCCACGTATTGGTTGAGATGGGGTCTTGCAAACTTCCTGCTCCACTGGTCTCGAAATATGATCCTCCCAATCTCAGCCTCCCAAGTAGCTAGGATTATAGGTATGAGCCAGTGGTGCCTGGCTAGTCCTAGAAAAGTTTGTGACTGTACCAAGCCATGCTATTTAAGAGGCAGATTTGGATCAAGGTCTCAGTTCTCTGGGTTCTGGAAGCAGGATTTGTCTACTATCCTGCTATATACCATATACTATGGTGTATGACCTTGAAAAGTCACTCTTAGGGGAGGAGTTTGGAAATACAGGAGGAAAGACAGAGAAACAGACTGTTAGGAAAGTGCTCTAAGCCACTAGCTCAGTGAGGTTAGAACAGTGAATGGAAAGAAAGTCACACAAAGATCACAGTAAAAATGTGTTTTCTAATGTGCTGAGATGGAGGCAGTATATACTTTTGTTGTTGCTACAGAGAACTTCAGTGTTTTCTTACTTGGGAAGAAGATCTGTTGAGTGATCCATAGCCAAGAGCTTCTGGATAGGGGAAATTCAGGATGGATGCGTGAGTAGAGAGAACAAGTCCAGAATTTGACCTAGTATTCCACAAGCGGGGATACAAGCCTGGACAGGTTAGCTTCCTGGTTGGAGAGTTCAGCCACTGTGCTGCTTGTCTGCCTTGCTTGAGCTGCCCACTGAGATGCACTGCCTCGAGGAAACAACCATTCCATCAAGTCCTTGCTGTTTCAGTTACTATCTTCCATTCAGGTTTGTTAGTTCTAAGAGTTAGTCAGTTTTCTTAGCCAGATGTGATGGCACACATCCACAATCCCACAGCACTCAGGATGCTGAAGGAAGAGGATCTAGAGTTTGAGGCCAGCCTCATGGGCTACAGAACAAGGCCATGTTTCAATAGCTCCTCTCTCCCCCTGCACAAAAGAAGTAAACTTTCTTGGAAGTACTCCTGCACTCTGGTGTCCTCTAAGGATTTCATAGAACAAAGTCAGTCACTGGGATGCATTATTGCCCAAGGCCACCCTTAGTCATGTGACAATGACTTCCTGGTTCCTGTGGAATCTGTGATCTCTGAACACATTGCATTCTTACCTTATGTTGCCACCCTTTTATCTTGGTAACTGAGCATCAACCGGTATTCTCTGTGCAGGTCCCTCTGCCTCTGAGTTGCTGTTTCTGTGTCCCTCATATGCATCCTAAAGGTGGCATTTCTCCCACACCTGTTTCCACAGGGAATCAAGTCCCATCTAGGCTTTAAAGAAGACTTGCAGGGTCAGAGTTTGACACGTGTGCTCTTTTACCAGCTTTGCAATCCTACTTGCACTTTATATTCTTTCTCCCTTGAATATTAATCAAAAAGTTCTATCCAAATTGGGGCAGTCACAGGACGGGAAGGAGTCCTCGCTTTTATATCTTAACAACTAGCACAAATAAACACAGGATTCTGGTGAGTAAAAATGATCTTATTATGTGCACTTCTGCTTGGGTGCACATATATAAAACCAGAGATTCTACTTTGTGTTGAATCCATCAGGCCATTGACCATGCCGTTACTGGACTTGTTTGCATTAGTACTGCTGCTGTCTCACTGCATATTCAGCATCATCCGCTGTCCCTCTGGACAAGACTCACCTCAAACTCCTTTCATCTCATCTGTCTGCCAACCTCCTTTCTCCAATGTAAGTCTCCAAGTTGCTTTTATTTCTATCATTAGCCCCGGGTGCTGTGTGAATCCCATTCCTTCTCCTTGCCCACATGGTTTCTTGTAGCGGGGAATATATTGAGTTTTTTAAAAACAATTTTCATGCTTTTGTAGGCTCATTTATGCTTTCAGCAAACCTTTTCATGTCACAAACCAGAAATCTCTTTGATAACACAAACACACCTGGCATTTTTGCTTGAGTAAATGTCATTGACAATGCTCAGATATTTTTAAGACTTGTGTTCCTTTTTCTGGAATTACGTGAATTTCTCCTGATTGTTCTTTTAGGGCATGAATTTTTCTGAATTCTATTCTTTTGCAAGATTCATGAGAATTTAGTATAATTGGGAAAATAGATTCCCAATACAAAAGATTTTAGAGAGTGTTAGGATGTCACTTAACTCTCTAAATCTCAGGATTTTTTGGAACTTCAGAAATGGTGTGATTTTTTTTTTTTTTCTAGGTTCAAAGACTTGGGATTCTGCTTCCATTCATGGTTTGCAGAAGTGAAGGGGACTCTGACTCCATCTTTTTTCTTTATTGTAGACAAAAAGCTATCTTTATTTTATACATGAGGAACCCATGATGTGTACTTTCCCCAAGGTCACACTGCTAATAAATGGCAGATCAGCAATTTTGACTGTGACAATCTATCTGGTCCAAAGCTCATACTGTGAGCTACAAAATTGCGCTGATACATACTCATTTTGACTTTTCTTCATGTCGAATGCACTTCCCATAATACATGTAAGACACAGGAAAAGTGGCAGTTGAAGCTTTTCTTTGCTTGTTGTTTGTGTATTTAATAGTAGAGTTGAAAAAGAAAGGCATTATGCAGTCTAAATCAAGCTTTACTAGACCCATGTGGAAAACAGTGGTTATCAATGCTTAACTGGTGCATGTATTCTTTCTGAGGGGAATAATTGAAGCTGGTGACTAGTTTTCTAAGAATTTTTATCTGAAAGGAGTATTTTCTCTAAAAAGTCATAAATCCATTTCTGTTTACAGGATGCATCCTCCCTTGGAGAATATACTGTTGCTAGGTGTGGAAACTGGGCATTAAACTAAACCGTCCTTTTCCTTCCTCTTTCTTTGAGCTGATGAAGAGGCAGAATGGAGATGGGTGGGTGAACAAAGTATGTATCTGACAGGAGAGGGTAGGAGAGAGCACAGAAGACCCCTACATTAGACCTCAGGTAGCTCTGATTGCTTCCAACTTCTTTTGCTGAAACTGAAGTTTTAGGAGACCCCAAAGTGGTCCCTTGATCTAGGTTATCTAGGTAGGGTTTTTGAAAAAAATAGCAGTTCTCCTTGGTTTTGATATCTTCCATTCCCCAAATACAAATAAGTGTGTTATATTGCTTTTATAATCTCCCATGACAGGTTTTATGTTTTGGTTTTTAAGGAAGGATCTTGCTATTTAGTCCAGACTATCCTTGAACTTGTGATTCTCCTGCCTCAGCCTCCTGAGTGCTGGGATTACAGCCATGTGCCACCATGTCTGATTCCATGGTAGTTTTATATATTTTCTTCATTATTATATCTTTCTTTATCCAAACCATAGAAAGAGTCATGTAAATAAAACAAAATGTCATTATTA
Organism: Castor canadensis; assembly: GCF_047511655.1. Taxonomy (NCBI): domain Eukaryota; kingdom Metazoa; phylum Chordata; class Mammalia; order Rodentia; family Castoridae; genus Castor; species Castor canadensis. The sequence continues at coordinate 83,888,746 of NC_133388.1, read as the reverse complement.
TGTAAAAGTAGCCATTGCTAGAACTTTGAAATAAGTGATTTTTTAAAGTAAAAATTTTCTAGTTTCCTCCAAAGTTTAGCATAGTTTGGTAACTACAGAAAATTTGGGAAAAACGGAAGCAAAGAAGAACAAATTCCAGTAGTCTGTACTTTACCAAACTCAGGTCCAGAAGCTAATCCCATGGAAAAATCATTGTTCGAGAAATGAGTGAAGGGGATAAAGAAAGGTTTTACTCAATGGCCGAAGAGAAAAGGGTACTTTGCTCACAGATCAGCTTCCCCACTCCAGGGGACTGAGGGGCTCTCGGATGAGGATAATGAGGGGAGGGATAGGTTGATAAAGGGGAGGCTTATTCATGTATTTTCTGGGAATAGGTAGAGTTCTTCCAGACACTCAGATGTCACCTGTTTTCATCCTTTCATGACCTAGTGTTTCTGGTTATGGCAGCTGGTAGGCATCTTTAGCCTTGAATGGGGAGGAGAGAGACTAGCAAGTCTAGGTCAAGTTAATCCTGCATTATAGTTGTGAACAAAATACCTCTCTACGATCAACATGCAGGACTGAGTAGCATCTGGCCCAAGGGTTCAGGCAGCAAAGGAGACAGACACAGTGGGAAGGCAAAGTTGCCAGGCTTTTACCCCATTCCAGTCACCCATCAGATATCTGCAGGACCAAGTAAAGGTCAGTGTTTCCTGAAAAAGTAGCCTTCACGTCCCTGAAAAGTAACCTGGGAGACTGTTGTCATGAGAATCTACACATCAGAGGTGTTATCTATAGCAAAGCTAGTGGGAGACTAATGCATTGCCCAGCTGTGTGACCTTCAAAACTAGTGACTAAGTCATTTAAGAGCAAGTGAAGTTGGAGGGTTTAGTTAGGTTTTCCCTTGGAAACACCTGTACCCCAGAGTGGGTGGGGGGACTGTTTGCATCTATTTTTTTCCTCTGAAGAGTTTTTTTAATTTTAATTTTTATCCCCTTTTTTGTTTTCTTTCTTGGTTATGATCATATTTTAAAAGTACAGTTTTATTTCTTGCCTTGTTGAAAAGAGGTCTGAGGTTCAGAGACAGCTGGCTCAGAACTTCTTTGCTGATTGTGCCCTGTCATTCAGGGTTGCAGATTTTGGCTGGCAGCCTGGTTCATTGTGGCTCCATGGACACACACTGTGTGCTGGAGCAGTGCTGAGCAGGCCACACATGCAGCCTTGACCCTGGGCATCTCACGTAGAGCTGGAGAAGACAAACAGGCATTTTCATGGCTACTATTAATAATTTTTAGTCTTTAAAACTTTTTTCTTTTTTTGGTATGGAAATTTCAAACATGCCAAGCAGAATATAATAACTAGAGTCCATGTGCCTTTTTCCCAGCTGCAGTCGTTTCAATTTATGGTCAGTCTTGATTTATCTACATCCCAAACTCCTTTCCCTACTCCAAATTACTTTAAGTCAAGTCTCTAATATCCTGTTATGTTACTTCATTAGTAAATATTTTCTATACAAATCTATAAAAAATAGGGACTCTTTTTTTAATACTGTAATATTGCACTTAAAATTCAATAATATGTTTGACTATGGATATCTAATCAATGTTCAAATTCATGTTTTTCTCATTTTTCTTTCCAATTTATTTATATCAGTGTTCAAATAACGTCCACATGAAACCATAGCTTTTAGACCCCAGGCCAAACTCGTGGCATTCTACATGTCATGTCTGGCCACTCCCCTGTGTATCTCAAGTAGAGACATGGTGAAAGTCACAGAATGGAGGTTTATTACACAGTGTAATAAACCGTGGGAAGACAGCATGTCAGTTTATCTTGGGCCATCTTCAGGGTATAAGCATTGAGCTTTAGCTTTAAGTAGACAAAAGAATTAGGGCAGGGGCAAAAGGTATGCATAGATAAACAGTCCTCATCACAGGTGTGTTCTAGTGGTCAAATGAGTCAGGTGGGGTCTGGTGACCATTATCTCAGTCCTTGTTTTAAGAATCTGGAGAAATTGTTACTGCTATCATCACGTGAGGGGAGCAATCTGGATCTCCTGAGATGATTATTTTTGCTTCAGGGTACTGTCCATTACTCCAGCTCCAGGTGATTGCTCTCATTTTGGTGTTGGTTTGTTCTAGGAGGCTGCTTAGGAATAGTTTTGGTCCCTTGTCCTAAATTTGTTATCAGTCGGTTCTGTCCTTCTTGAAGTCCATCTGCAGGAGAGAATGGCTCAAAGATGGATATACAAATGGAAGTAGGGATGCCAAGCGTTTCTCCTGCATTAGTTAATTCATGGGCCCAGGTTAGGAGTCAGTGCTTTTCAGTAAAAGCAGTTTAAGTATCAGGGTTTTCTTTTTTGTTTTTTTCAGTACTGGGGTTTGGACTCAGGGCCTACACCTTGAGCCAATTCACCAGCCCTTTTTTGTGATTTTTTTTTTTTTTTTTTTTTTGAGATAGGGTCTTGTGAACTCTTTGCCCTGGCTGGCTTAGAACCGAGATCCCCCTGATCTTTGCCTCCTGAGTAGCTAGGATTACAGACGTGAGTCACTGATGCTTGGCTAGTGTAAGTATCTTTTACACATACATTGCAATTGGTTGACATGCCTTTTGGGTCCCTTGCAATCTATCAATTCATCTTTTACTATCTTATCCTTATGATTTTTTTCCCTAAACCAGACCGTTTATTATGCAAAGTTCCTCAGATTCTGGATTTTGCTCATTACATCCCTGGAGTTAAGTGCTCTGTTTAACATATCCCTTTAGCCTTCTGTATTTGTTGTGAACTGTTAATTATGTTCTGAGGCAAGATCAAATTCTATTTCAATTTTTTTTGTCAAGAATACTATATCAGCAGTTTTTTGTTGCCCTCAGGAGGCACTAACATCAGTTTCCTGTGTGAGGAGGGTTTGGGAAAGGAGGAAGGAAGGAGGGAGAGAGAGGGAGTGAGAACAGAGAATGAATATTGACAGCTTATGGTAATTGTTGCTGCCTAAATCTATCAGTTCATTAGGGGTTTCAAAATATTTTTTTCATGTCAATCTTTTTTTTCATTTATTACCTAGTCTAATTCTACAAAGAAAAACTGCTAATCAGCTCATTTGATATCCTGAGGTACAGTTTATATAGGAATGGCAAGAAAAGCTTGATTCTTTTCCTTTATTTACCAGTTTTCAAAATAGTAGGTTCTTTTCCATTCATTCAAAGATAACCAACTGGGGAGTAGAGAAGAGGTAACTCATTAAGAACTCATAGATTTTAATATATTGGTATTTCAATCCCTTGCATTTATCCTTATTGAAACTAAAATTGTCCCATTTTGTCCTCTTTGTGTTGGCTTCTTGATTTTTTTTTTTTTAATATAACCCTAATAGTCTTTGACAGCCTTCCTGCTTTCAGTATGCTAGGCCACTGGTTCTCAAAAGTGTGGTTTGAGAATACCTAGAGATCTCCAAGATCTTATTAGGGGGTCTGGGAGGTAAAAAACTTTTCACAATAAAAAAAAAACATAACTTACCTCATTTACTTCATCTCACATACCCATGTAAGAGTTTTGTAGGGACAGTGTGTTGGCTATTAGAATGTGTGCATGTGTGTTCTTGTGTTTTTCAGAATTTTCTAAAGTAAGCTCTTTGAATTCTTGAGTAATTTCTAAGCCTACAAAAGGGTTTTAAGACCAAAAAATTTGAGAACTACTGTTGTAGGCTTATCTTTTGCATTTCTTGCCACATATATGTAATGAGTGGGGTATGTGTGTGTGTGTGTGTGTGTGTGTGTGTGAGAGAGAGAGAGAGAGAGAGAGAGATTTGTTTCATGTCCTACAGCTAATAAGCGGAAAACCAGAATTTGAAGCTAGATGTTTATGCATAGACAGAATCACTCATAAAACAGAATCACTGTGGTCCAAAAGTATATGATTAATTAATGCTTAGAAGCTGTAAACACTGTCCACTGTGCCAGACACAAACATTTTATGGGCTACCAAGTAAAATTAGATGCTCTTTTTCTCAAATGGAATGTCCTTCAAAAACAGAAGTATAGAGTCAGGATGAGTGTTTGGTCTAGCCTCATGGTATGATTAAAAAGCAATGTCCTAAACATGTTGTTTTCCCAGTCACAGCAGGGAAACTTGGAATGCAGTTGTAATTCATTAGTGTGTTAACTTCTGAAAATTTCAGTCATCCAGAGGAGGGCCTGCCTTCACTGTGGAATTCGGTAATGGCTCATGTGTTTTTCAATAATTCCCTAATCTAAGATCCAGTCGATTGCTCAAATGTATAATTGAACAAAATCCTGCAAGAAAACATTCAGAAAATTTGAAAGCTAAGTAGTGGTGCTTTAAGCCTTGGATTCTCATTTTTCCATTACTGAATACCATACAAATCTCCAAAATACAAACATTTAAACCACTGGTTTTTGCAACCTCTGGAGCCTTAGAGGAATCTTTGTCTTGTTTTCTTGAGCTAAATTCAGTAACTTGCCATTTCATCACCTTTCCCAGTAACTGCTGCTTGTCTTGGCTAATAGACAACATTAACTCATATTTCCCAGGTATGTGAGAGAGTTTCCATCCTAAGAACAGAAGGTGTGCTTCCAGAGTGGCTAGCAGTAGCTTTTTAAAGTTAGTGCATATAGGAGAGAGGCACCATCTTATGTAATGTCCTTGAGTATTTTTCTAATGTAAGAAATATGTGACTGTACCTGATAGCCTCAGGTGCCATCTGGAAAACTGTCATATTTTATAGGAACTTGGATCAGAGCCCATACCACCATTGGGGTGCTTCCTCATTACTTTGTGGGTCAGGCGGGGGTGAGAAAGCAGATTGTCAAATATTGTAGGGCACATACTGGAATACAAATTTCTTTGTCAGAAAGGTTTTAAATGATAATTCGTTTTTTAATTGATCAGTAAATTCACTTTCCAATAGAGCCTCAATTGTAAATCTGTCATAGTGAAATGATCAAAATACCTGTTTTAGGTGGCCTGTTGCATTTAGAGTTCTATATTTGAGATGTCAGTTGCCTGGGCTTTTGTAGCAAGTCATCTCGTTAACTTTGCTAAATTTAGTGTTGGAATACCTGAAAGTGAGAAATAAAGCAGAAGGTGATCTTTTATGGGGATGGGCCATGAAACTCTGTGTCACCACCACAGGTCTTGTCAAAGTTTTATTTAATATTTGGCATTTTGACATATAATATCATATATACACATACGCATGATCTCTGTATGTAAACATATGAGCTATATTGATATGTGTGTGTGTATATGTAAGTTTCATGCTAAACTATTGAACAGGCCCATGTCCACATGGCAAACATGAATGATGGGTGCCTTGAACTTATGACTGGGGAATGCCAGGAATTTGGGTCTCTGCTGTTACCAAGGAAAATGGCCCCGCCTTTGTACATTTTGGTTTCCTGTTCAGAAAGTTCTGCTTCTTCATAAGAAGAGCTGGAGGAAAGGTACTTTATGTGTGGAGTTTTCCATGAAGTGCAGTCCTAATTATAAGGCTGGGTGAATGCTTTATAAAAACATGTTTTAAATATATGTGAAACATTTCTTAATTTATTCCACACTTACTTAAGTATGAAGTAGCCCAAGGAAATTTGAATTCAGATTTCAAATTTGTGTTTTGCTCACTTCTCATCTTTCTCTTAAGAGCAAAGGATATAAAGGCTTGGCAAGTAGAAATTGGAACTAATTTTAATGGCCCGAATAGGTTTCCTGGAGAAGAAGTTTTATTGAAGTAGAAATGAGGGCCAGATTATTTTTGTTCTTGCTGTGTGTCTAATTAGAGACAATTTTAGAGTAGTCCATAAGTCTGTTTGCAAGTGGGAGAATCCATCATAAAATGAGCCATAATTTAACAACTCTTCGTGACAACTGCCTTGGCTAAGAGTCCCTATGTTGAGAACCCAGAATTCCAGGAATGTGTCTGGAGGTGGAATACATTATAGCTACGATTCCCAAGAGGGAATGAAGCTACGTCAGAATCTCCAAATACACTTTCAAAACTCTAAAGACCATTTCCCTTTCCCCCAAACCTCACTAAGTTACTGTTGGGAACAGTCTGGTATCTTTCATGCGTTTCTGAGTTAACAGCGTGGTTCTCCCGTGGGACTAGGGATATGGGGAGAAATTGGGAATGATGGACTATGCTCATGGAGTTTCTTTCTCAAATTAACTGTGGTGATGGCTGGGCAAGTCTGTGAACATACTAAACACCATTGGATCATACACTTTAAATGGCTGAATTTTATGATATATGAATTATGTTTCGAAAAAGCTATCAGAATAGCATGTCTCTGGAGAGTACCACCCTTTCTAGAAAAGATAAATAATGGTACTGAATGATTTACATTTCATACAGTAGAAGTCATTATTGTTGAAAATTTGGCAACATGTCCTGTATAAATTTGTGATGTTTTGGCTTGATTCTAAATGTAAGTTTTGTGTGTGTGTGTGTGTGTGTGTGTGTGTGTGTGTGTGTGGTCTCAGTTTGCATGAAGAGCCTACCTTGGTGTTTGAAGTCTAGTAACAAACCAGTCGAACTAGAAATCTGCACTCTTACGAGAGAGTCAGCACCAAGACAGTGAGTTGTTGAAGAATATACCCTGTTCCTCAGCTGGATTAGGCTGGACACTAGCTGTGTCACTGAGGGGGGTGGTGAGAGTTTCTGGGCATTTGATTATGCTGAATGATCCTGTGTAACCCAATATTTTGGGCCTTAGGGATGGAAAGGAAGTATATATTATTTATTGGATAGTTTTGTAAAATTTGGTAATTTTTTTCTTTCTAGCTTTGAGAGGCAAGTAGGAAAATGCAAAGAACCAGGTAATCTTCAAATGAGAATAAGATGAAAAAGTCCCAAGGAAATGAAATTAGGTCTGACATACTATATTTATGTTTTAGGACATAAAATATTTGAAGTGATAAGAATTTTCAACTTATCAAACTATTTTGAGCCAGGCACCCAGTGGCTCACACCTGTAATCCTTGCTACTGAAGAGGTAGAGAACAGGAGGATTGTACTTTGAAGCCAGCTTGAAAATACATAACACAAAAAAAGTGGAGTGGCTCAAGTGGTAGAGTGCCTGCTTAGCAATCATGAGGCACTGAGTTCAAACCATCAAAAAAATAAAGAAAGAAAGAAAAGAAAAAAGAACTACTCTGAAATTTCATTTTTTAATTGCTGCCTTAATTTGATGTCTTATAATATGCTTTTAAAGTTGTCTGAGACTACTGAAGTCAAACAGTACAAATTAACTATAAATGATCTTAGTTATTATCCAGTCATTATTTTTATTTTGCTAATGAATTTAGGAACTTCTGATAAAAGTTATATCTTGGAATTCTCCAAGTCATCTCTGGATTTAGCACATAACAAGCACTTCCTGAGTTCGGTGCTTGAGTCAGGTGCTTTGGGTAGGGTAGGTAACTAATAAAACTTGAAACAATCCTTTTGAGCATTTATTTGAAGAATGTCTTGGTGAAAAGTGTGACAAGAATGGTGGACGATGTTAGAACAACTCTTCTTTTTGGGATTTAAAAACAGCCATTCTTCTATGAATTGTTAGATGCTAATGTTTACTATTCTCAAAATTTTTAGGATGTAAAATGTTCTGGGTGTATAAAGACTTTTGATGTGAACAATGTCTTTTGTGTAATATATTTTCAAATTGGTAGTTTTACATTACTTTGGGAGTATTATTTAATTACTCTTTGAGAGTCAACAGAGGAGTGAATGAATAGGAATCATCGTTGGCAATAGACACTCTTCTCCATATGCCAGAAACTAAATAAGACACAGATAGAGCTTCATCAAGCAACAGCTTGTTGAATTATAACATCCAGCAATTCCTTAACAGCCTAAAGTAATTTATCTTACCAGGTGCATGGCTGTCTTTGGAAGGCTGAAGTTTAACTTGAACTATACTTTTTTATTTAAACATATTCTGGCTGCTTCCTGTGTATACAGCTGGGTCTAAAGTATGGCAAGTTTGTTCATATGGAACTCAGGCGGATTTAAGTCTGATGTAAAGGAATTTCCCATCTTCCTGTCTGGCTTTATGCACAGGGTTATGGTGTAGGCTCAGCCCTGCGCAGAACTGTGGAGAGAAACAGAAGCCAGGCCTGCATGTGTGTGTCTTGTTCAGTGAAAAGCTATCAAAAGTGTACTGAGATTCTGTCCATTTTCAATTTATAGGACAATTAACTTGGATTTTTAGAAGCTCTGTTTTAAAAGTGGCTTGTCTGTGAGATCTCCCTAGATGTTAGTTCCTGGGCTCTCAAAATACTTATGATAGTGACTGGCCCCACAGGCATGAAATGTCACAGTCCTTTACATATCATGGCTGATGGTGCCATCATAGTCACCACTGCTATTGCCCCAATCACAGTCAGAAAGCAATTCTCCACACCCTTTTATTAGCAAAGTTGTATACAGAGTAAGTCACACAGCTAAGTATTTGGCCTAAAGACTGACAGTGCTCATGTATACACAGGCAGAGGAGTTACTAATGATGAATAAAAAAATCAAATGACTGTTCATTCAGCACGTGTTTACTAAATGATGAGGGATGCAAGGTGTTGTGGAGAATTCACATGGTACCTTGCCAAAGGGTCATGTGGTCTGGTATATGCATAGAATAGACCATTTCCACTCAAGTGGTTTAACATTTGAGGTGGCCTCTGAAAGCCTGTGACAAAGGCTGATTTCTTGTTTTGCTGAGGCATGATTTTGAGTCAGACACTTCGGAAGGCTGATGCAGGGTAACTAATCTAGGAGTACATTTAGCAAGTTGACTGGTATCCACATTTGAGGTCAGTGTTTTTTCCACTCATTGTTTAATATATAAAATGCCTTTGAGGTGAAATAGGCTTTCTGTGTGAACAATTGCTTTGCAAAGAAAGTCACCTTCTACTGTTGGAAAGTGTTTAAGTTCAAGTTTAAGGCTTGAAGGTTCTCGGGCAGAAAATGGAATCACTGAAGGCCTCAAGACAACACTTAGCATTTTGCTGCTTGTATGAAGGGGATTATACTTGCCAGCTGGGACCTGAACTCCTCATATGAGTCTATTGTGTGGGTGGGTGCTGTTAGGGCCTTAAGGAGAGCGTGGATGCAGAAGAATTTGTTCCCGACTTGAAGCAGAGTTTCTTCATAAGCTCCTTCTTCTGGGCCCTAATTCCAGGTGATTCCCGTTCCTTCAGAAGTAGAGCATTATTCATATTTGTGGGAAGATTCCTGGCATTTATTATGTAGATGGGATCAGTTTACTGTGCACAAGTATATTAATATATTTTTGCATCTATGTTCATATACACACAGAGACAGGGCAAGGGAAAGCTTGGAAGGGGAAGGAAAAGTCATAAAGTACAGTGGCAGAGGATATTTACTTCCCACCAAAATCCATGTTTTCCTCTTCCTGAGCTGACAGCACGAATGCATTTGTAGCTTTCTTTGTGGATAGGTGCAGCCCTGTGACTGAGTTCTAGTCAAGAGCGTGACCATGGTGAAGATAGGGAGCCTGTCAGACTGAATCCAGGGTTTAGCATAGGAAGAGGAACAAGAAACAAAGGTGTTTGAGCTATTAGACATTTCTGGGTTAATTTCAGCAGTGACTAGTTTTTCCTAACTAATACTATAGCTATGTGTGGGCAGAGAGGCAAATCCTGAGGTTTCAGTACCTTAGTCTTACTTTGTCAGGTTACCTGATCTAGTTGTTTCCACCTGAATGACAGACAGGGCTCTTGGTTGAGGGTGGTTACTGTCCTTGTAGGCTTAGACTGTGTGTGTACTACACTCACCATTTATAGATATCTGTGCTTCTGTACTCAGTCCTTCACTCACAGGCTTAGGGTAAATCTATGGAGTATGAACTGGTGCTTCACATTTTCCTCCTCTTTTCCTCAATTATCTTAGTGCCTGCCTTATGCTCGGTGATATTGGGAATAATGAAAAAAACATGGATTCTGTTCGCAAAGATACTCAGTTGAAATTGAAATTTTGTCAAGAGTTGAGAGCTGTTTTAGCTTCAGGTGCTGTTTCTCTTTTATTCCTAACCCAATCAGGTTTACCAAGACCACTACACAACTCTACTTAGTATTGCCTTCCCTTCCCACATGGACCGCTTAGCAGGTATGGCATTGTCCAGAGCAAGTTGATTGCGTGCCCTTTTCTTCTTAAATTCTGTTGAGCTGGACCCATAGTAAAAGAATCACAATTGTTACTTTTCTGAGGAACAACTGAGTACTGTGAGATAAGGGGAATAGTCAGAAAATCCTGTTCAGCTGTGTTTTAGCTGTGAGTTTCAGCAGATTCAATGGCTCCTTTCATTTCGTTTATCAGTGTATTGCAAGTTGAATTCAAATGTCAACCATTTTCTTCTTTTCTAGGCACTTACCAGTTTTTATCATTACATCAATTGGGTTATTACTGTCACTTGTCTGTTTTCCTCCTAGGATGATATACTTATCCCCTGAGGTTGGCACCAGACCTCAGCTGTCTTTGCGCTCATTTCACTAGTCCCTTACTCTAAGCATAACACAGTACTCTTTTTATATCATGTATGGCTCAGTCAGTGTTTGGTGAATAATGGATTACTTATATTTCTTACACCGGTAGAACTTCTTGAGTTTCATGCTTGGTGAATTGTTCTTCCTATGTGGAAAGTTAACTTCTGTGTTACTTCCTTATACCATTGTGTTGCTGTTGATCATGTGATACTTCATCTTGTTGTTTACCTTTTGTGACACTACTTTGGCTTTAGCTTGTAACAGGAGTCACCCAGCGTGAGGTTTAAGGAGAAAAAGTGATGGAGTGCTGAAGGTTTCTGTGTGAATGTAGTAGGATGTCTTGAACTGGTCCACCATATAGTTCTATAGCTCATGTCTGGTGAATGGTACTGGACCACATTCCTTTGCTTTTATTGGTAAAAGAATCATCTCATGAGCTGGGTGTGGTGTTGCGTTACTGTAATGCCAGCTAACTTGAGGGAGGCGGAGGCAGGAGAATTACAACTTTTCCAGTCCTGACAAAGTTAGAGAGCTCTTCTCTCAAAAACAAAATAAAAACGGAAGAACTGGGACATGGCTCAAATGGTAGAGTGCTTGCATGTGTGAGGTCCTGGCTTTAAAGGAATCTTTTCATGTTACATGTACTATGTTCAGTCTAATAAAAAAACAAAGAATTTATCTTCCTGCCTGGTGACTTGTTTGTATTTTAGGTCCTGCTTGACTCACTGAAGGTTCCAGAGAGTTCTCCAAAAAGGGACTTATGCACATACATAGTTAGGCTTGTTTCCCTAATAAAATTACAGCTGAAATTCTTCCCTTGGGGACTTGTTATGTTCCTTCCTAAAAGCGTATTTTAATAGTGATAGTGGAACAGAGTGGTGACCTAACAGGACTTAAGACACGGAGGGCTAGGAGAGAAGCTATGTGTAGGAGGACCTGCCACTCTTCCTTTGTAAGTAGCGTTTTCATCAGCATCTCTGTTTCTTAGTGCAGCAGCAGCAGCACTGTCATCCACATGTTCCTTCATTTTTGGGCTCAACAGCTGTCTTCCCTTCCCCGGCTGAGAGATGACTGAAATAAAGGGTCAGACCTTTTCCTCTGATCTTGTTCTTCCTGCCTCTTTTGTCAGCTTAAGGTTCTTTTGTCAAAAGTCGGTGAAATGAAAGATCATCTTCACATCTTTGATTCTTTGACCTTTACATTTAAGAATCTGTGACACAAACATTTTGGTACTGACTTGTTGCTTAACTTGAACTAGGTTTGTGATGACAGGGAAATGACTGTTTCTTTCACGCTATTTAGAAAGCTATATGAATTCCATAATATGGGATTCTCTGTCATAAATTGGCTCCAAGAAAGTATAAGCATTTGTGTTGAAAACAGGTAGGTAATTCTCTCTTTTCAAAGTAGTTTGTGATGATTAATTGTGCAAGCGTTAAATTTTCCCTGCATCTCAAATCACTGTACTAAATGATGCGTTGGTGTATAGCCTCATCTACTTTCAGGAAATCGTTTTAGAGAAGTCCTCTTGAAACATCAATGTGTTACAGGGTTATAAGAAAAGCGCCTTGTTTATTATGAACACAGATTATTGGCGCTTTCTCTAACCGTGCTAAATGGCATGAGTCTACCTTTCCTAGTGGCCTAAATGATGTTGTTTTAAATGGTGACCTGAGAAACTTGCCTATTGACTCTGCAAGTACATGTCAGACCAGAGACCTACAGAAGGGGCATTTTTGAACTTATTCAGTAATGATGAATAAGTACAAGAAAATGATTTATTGTAAACAATAATGCTGTGTTCTGCTTTCATTATAGTCACTATGATGGAAAAATAAAAAGTTATCACACTAGAGATCTATTTACCTTATGCTTATTAACCGATGCATGTCCAACACTCACCAAAAAAATTATAAGATATACTGAACAGCAACAAAAAACAGAAGAGACAAAGAAATAAGAAACCAGATTCTGATGTGATACAGATGTTGGAATTATGGGATGAGGAATTTCAAAGAATTATGATCTACAAGGGCTGTAATGGAAAAAGCAGACAACATGCAAGAACAGATGGGTAGTATGAGTTGAGATGGAAACTCTTAAGAACAAGTGGAAGGAAAACTGCTAGAAATCAAAAACATAGTAACAGAAACAAAGAATACCTGGGCACAGAGCTGAAAGTTCCAGCCCTCTAGTCATGCCTTGGTCTTTCTGTGATTCGACCCATCATGAAGCAGTGAAAGTCACCTTATTAGCATAAACTCAGGTGTGGTTGAAAGGGAATAGGTCATGACAGTTCATGGTCTATTGATAACCACAAGAAGAATCTGAGAGCAGAGGTTCTTTTTCTCTCCTGTCACAACAAAATACTTGAACGTCTGTCTCTTTACCTCTGCCTTTGGTAACTAGCACCTTTTCAAGGATTTACTTGAGTGATTAGTTACTGTGCTGGTTGGAGTGCAGAGACCTCAGGTCTCTGCCTTACCCTCCAACACACCACGTTAAGAATGAGGCATACACGTGGGGCATTCTGACTATACAAATTAAGTAGTATATTAATGATTTAAAAAACCAAACCCTGTCTTTCAAACAATAATTAACATGAAGAGGCATATATTCACTGGTGTGAGAGCAAGGATTGTATGTACCCAAGAGCAAAAACTTTCTGCACTTTATTCCATGGACAATATGTTTTTGGAAATGAACATTTTATCTTTTAACTGTTAAAGGCAGAATATTGGGATTTTAAACACTTTTTATGAAGTTTTTATATATGGTAAATCAGTATTACCCCAGAAGAGTTTTCTATTAAACAACAAAAAAGGAAACTATTTGAGTTCAGGGGCTGGATCTTAGCGATGCTTCTATCTTCAGTGTTTGCCACAGCTGCAGAAGATGTTCAGTAAATTTAGATTGATGTGTACAAATCTGTGAATCTTAACACATGGACTAAAGTAGCTGAGTTTTGTTTATTTTTCAGAATCCTGTAACGAGGTCACAGTCTCCTCAAACAGTAGTCACTCTGTAGTAACATATAACTTGGTTGAATGAGCATTTGCTTTTTTCCCTTTGGTTAACTTGAACTGAAATTCCTACAGCAACAAGGAACATTTTTTTCTTTTATTTGCAGTGGTATTAACAGCTTGACTAGGTGGGGACAGGAGGAACTGGGTGTGAAAGAGAATAAGAAAGCAACCACAGAAGGTGTTTGAACAGACTCTGAAGAGATTTGGGTTTTGATAGTAAGTGGGAGCATGAGAGTAAAAGCCTGGATGGCGGTGTTGAGTTTGAATTTGGTAAGTACAGAAAGTTGCAGTATTTGAGTGCCTGTATATGTGAGTAATGGTGAAGATGGTGAGGACCAAGCATGCTGAGAAGAGAGGATAGGGCTCTGGCCTGTGAATCAGAAAATTGGTCCTTTCCTCTGACAAATATATGCTATGTAGACTTTGACAAAGTCATCTCACTTTTCTGGGACTCAGTTTTTAATCTGAAAATGAGATGTTGGGTTAGATTAGTGGCCTCATATGCTTTTATTTTTCCCTTTTTTTTTAGAACCTTTTACCTAGAGGAAATTATGCTCAGCATTGGGAGAAAACCAAACAGATAAATGTGGAGCTACAGTACTTGAGTTCTTGCAGTTAACAGGTGTGGTTCCATTGTGTGGAAGGTGGTGCAGCAATTATCCCCTACTCATCGGCAGAAAGCTTCCTGCAGGGGCTCTGTGGTGGCCACAGGGTTTTGGGGGTACACCAATGGATAACCATGACCTTGTAGAGCAGGACAGTCCTTTCAGGTCTGAAGATATCAAATGCTATTTTGATGACAATACTTCCTTCACCTTTACATTTGTCTCCATTTTGGCCTAATTTCCTCCCTTCTTAAGGTTCTGCTGAGCAGCCATATTCAAGGTGGTTTCTCAGTGCACTGAAAGTGGTTTTCTTTACTTTATGCCTAGCTTCTTGACATTTTAATTCTTTCATATCTCTTCTGTTTCTTACTGATTTCCCACTTTTCTTTAGTTTGTGTGCATACACGGACCTTTTTAGGATGAAGAGTTATAACAAGTAACAATTGTTGAGTGCATACCATGGATGCTGTTCTAAACATTTTGTGTGACTTAATCACATTTCAACCTCATGACAATTTCATGAGGTAGGTGTTGACATTATTAGTCCTGTACAGATGAGGGAACTGAGGCAGGCACAAAGAGACAAATACTGAGACTAAGATCAAAGATTAACAGTTGTCAGAACTGTGATTCTGACACAGATTGACACAAGAGCCTTACCTTTTTTTTTTTTTCACTCTCTTAGCTGTTATTTCCCAGCAAGACTGTGTGCCCATTCTTGTGTCTGTACACTTGGGAGGTAGGTTTCTGCTACTCTCTTCTCCCCTCACCCCACCCACCCCTTTTCAAACTCCCTCTCAAGAGTGAGATGGTCGAGACTTAACTGAAACTCAGCGTGTTTGGGGTATTGCTTTGAGGGAGTTTCTTGAGATGTAGCAGAGGAAAACGTGGCCAAGGGATTCAGGTGTAGGAATGTCACTTAGGTTGACATTTGCAACTCAACCACGGAATTTGGTGTAGGGAAGGAAGGCAGGGAGCAGGCACTTGAGCCATTGTCAAAGTCAAAAAACAAGGTGCAACAAGAGAACGTGGCAACACTTTTTTGCTTTAAAAATCTAAATAACTTTGGAGAATGATTCATCCTTTGGTGCTACATCACCATTTTAACCTCATGACAGGGATTTATTAATGTAATTACCTGAAAATAAGTAGGGAGGATATGATTGATTTTTCTCTCCAATATTCTGCTAGACATATTGTTGCTACCAAAAGATCAAGGGAAAATTAAATGATTAACCAAAATTCCTAAGACTAAAACCTTTGAACTACAAAATGTTACAGTGTTTACACAGCAAAAAATGTCTACTAGTAAATGACCAGGAAGCATTAGAAAAAAAATTAACTTAGGAGCTTTTGGGCAATGTTCAAACTATTTCATCATAAAAAAATTTTGGAAGGTTAAGTTTTAAGAAGTAAAATTCATGTACACTTACTATTTTTACTCTCAAAATGATAAAATTATAGAAGAACTAAGCTGTTTCTTTTATCTTTACTATTTGAGGTAAAGGAGTCTACAGGAAGAATTTTGAACTCCAAATAGACATGACCAGAAAAGAACTACTCGACATCATATCATAATTAGTCTGTCAAAACTAGAGACCAAAGAAAGGATAGTGAAAGCTGAAAGAGAACAACATCTTACATGCAAAAGAACACATATAAGATTATCACTTCAGACCTCTCAGCACAAACTCTAAAAGCCAGGAAATGGGATTTTATTCAGCCATAAAGAAGAATGAAATTTTGTCATTTGCAGGTAAATGGATGGAACTGGAGAACATCCTCTTAAGCAAAGAGCCAGGTTTAGAAAGCCAATGATCACATGTTTTCTCATGGGTGGAACAGAGAATGGGTAAAGGGGAGAATGGGTTCCAAATATGGAGACATACCTGTAATTTATATAGTAAAACTACATATAGAGACAAATGGAGAGATGAAGATTTTTTTTACCTCATTGAAGCACTTTTATTTCCACTTACTGAGTTCTGAAAACAGTGTTCAGATTTGTATAAAATACTTGGTTTAAAACAGTTTTTAAAATGTCTGTGAGGTTTGTGAAAGGAAAGCAATAAAGTAAGTTTATTGGGATCTCAGCATACATTTTTACAGTTAGAAGATGAAATCAGGCTAGTCCTCTAAAAGGGGAATGTATGGGCTGATCATCTTCCAAGGGAGTTTAATTATTATGCTTCCAAAGATAGAAGTTTTATTCCCAAGAAGTGTAATCATTTAGATACCCCTAAAAGAAAAAAAAAACAAAATCTTTTTAACCTATTTTGCTATGAGTCTATAGAAACTAAGGATAATGTCATTTTCTTTAAACTATCTAAAGTGTTGGAGATTGGGCCTAGTGTCTGTTTCACAATCATATTTCCTTAGGAAGCGTTTCCAAATTTCCCTAGTAGGTGTTAATCTATATCTTCCACTCATGGGTTTCTGCATTCATTCAACAAACTGTTACCAACTGCTACTGTGTGGGTTTAGAACTGTGAGCAAGACAAACATGGTATCTCCTGTGATCTGCATGTTTGTCTCTGCCCCCAAGTTTACATGTTGAAACTAGTCACTAATGTGATGGTTTTAGGAGCTGAGGCCTTTGGGAGGTGATTAGTACTCTTACAAAAGAATCCCTAGAGAGCTGCCTTGTTCTTTCTTCCATTTGAGAACATAGCCAGAAGATGCCATCTATGAACCGGGAACTGGGCCCTCACCAGACATCAGATCTGCTAGTGCCTTGATAATGAGCTGCTTAGCCTCCAGAATTATGAGAAGTCAATTTCTGTTGTTTATAAACTTCTCAGTCTATGACATTTTGCTACAGACACCCAAATAGATTAAGACACCTGCTTTCCTAGAATACACGGTTTCATGGGAGGAATACAGTCTGTGTACACAGAGATAAGAGGCATGTCCTTAGTTGTGTAATAGATGAGGTTCAGGATGCATGCAAGTCTGGAAAGACTTCTTGGAGAAAGTGCTACCAAAGCAAAGTTAGAATTAGCTGGGTGAACAGAGAAGTTTAGGAACGATATATAAGAGTTGGGAAATAGCCTTGTGAAGGGAATAAAAGAGGCATAGTGGAAAGGAAGCTCAGGGTGGTTCAAACTTGGGGCAGAGGGAGGAGGAATTAGTGTCAGGAAGAGAAGTTAGAAAAATAGTGGCTCTAGAATCCTGATAGCCTCATCAGACCGCTCTCCTGATAGCAATGGTGAGCTATTGAGGTGGCTGTAGACATTTTAGAAGAAGCATAGTGAGTGCCAAGTAGGGAGAATGTATTGGAGGGAGGCAAGGTCTTTGAAGGGTTAAAGAGATAGGATGTCAACACCAGAATTCCATTTTAAATGTTTTATTTCCTAGGAGCCACAACTAGTAACAAGTACTGCATTAGTTAAGTTCCACTGAGATAATAGATGCAAAGTTAGTATTTCAGATAGTGATGAATGCAAATAGGGAATTGGGGATATAGGGTACTGGATGGCCAGAGAGCAAATAGTGGAAGGAGAGGGAATCTAAAGACTAGTAACTTCAAGAGGCTACTGTCTTCCTTGGGGCTGGGGGCCAAAATGGGAGGGGATGTTGTTAACTAAACCTGGAGTGGGGACATTCATAGAATTGATGTGCTGACTGATAAGGAGGTGCTTGGACCTCTAGGGAGGGATTGCCTTCTGGCCTTGATGGTCTCAGTCAGACCATCAAGGGGATCTGTGACTGGTAGACAAAGCGCTAAATGCATGGGAATCTAGAGCTATTAGCTACTGTAGAGCCTGACAGAAGCTGGAAAACAGAGTGTCTTCTCTCCATGTCTGCCTTCTAGTCTCCTGCCATTGATTCCAATCGACAGAATCCAATAAGAAGCCAGTTACAAGGGAGGCTGGGAAATGTAGTTTATAGACTTCTAGCTCCAGTATCATACAATGAAGGCAGAGTGTGGGCTTGGCTGAGACAGCCGGTAACTGATTTATTCCATGCATTTTAGAAGAGTAACTCTTGCTGTATACTGTGGGAAGTGAATTGGAGGGAAGGAAACCTGCGTACTGGTCCATCAGCCTGGAGGATGTCAGTAGAAACCTAAGCAGGAAATTATGGTGTCTTGATTTAGAACAATGATGAGTGAGAAAGAGAAGTGAGTAGATGTGGAGAGATTTAGAAAGCAGAGTTGAACAGCACTTGGCAGTGTACATATCATGAGGGACTAGGATCTGTAAGAATAAAGGATAGGGAGGAGTTGAGGAAGCTTACATCTTTGACTTAGGTGTATCATAGTGCTGTTTACTGCGATAGAAACATAGGATTGGAAACTGTTTAGATTCATTCAGTTTTGGACTTGCTGAGTTTGAAGTGCCGGTGGCTAATCCAGGTGGAAATTCATTGCAGATGTGAAGTATTTTCAGCATATAGATGGTATTTGAAGTCTTAGGAATGAATGAGTTCACCAAGAGAGAATTTAGAGTGCATAGAGAAGACAGCATAAGGCAGAACCTGGAGGAACAACAACATTTTAGGAAAGAACACAAATAGTGAAGTTTGTGAAGAGTACTGTAAGAGTGGTCAGAGATGTTGGAAGAAAACCAGTGTGTGGTGTCCCAGGAGCCAGGGAACAGTGTTGAAAGAGGAGGTCATGGTCAGTGATTCAGGTGCTCTGCAGTTGACTGCTCTGTGTGCTTTGTGGTTCTGTGATACTCATTACGTCCTCCCGTTTTTCAGAGAACGATTCTCCTCTGCTCGTTTAATCAGTGGTCAGCAAATTCCAGTTTGTAGATCAGCCACTGTGTATTAAGACACAGTTATGCCCATCCACTTATGTATTCTCTCTGACTGCTTTCACACTGTGGTAACAGCAGAGTTGGGTGGTTGTATCAGAGACCATATGATCTGCAGAGTTTAAACTATTTACTCTGTGGCCTTTTATGTTTGCTGACCCCTGGGTAATGGTCTTACATTAGGTGTTTTATATAAACTGATATGATTATCTTTGACCTTTTATTTTTTCTTTCCCTGTTTTCAAAAAATCTGTTTAACACTGTTAGTGGAGATGTGGAGTATAGATTGTGCCTTCACAGAGTTGGTAATGATTTTGCTTTTGGCATAGAGGTAGAGGAGCCAATGGAATGAAAAGCTAGTGAATGGCTACAGCCATCACTTTCATGACCCTGGGGTTAAGTAGTACTCTTAAAAGGAAAACTGCAAGGAAAAGAAGGTGGAACAAAAGGAGAGAGAAGGAGGATTAGATCCATGAGTTTAAGATGCTTTTCCAGCTCTATAATATGTAAGGTACTATATTTGATGTTGGGGTTGCTTCAGTGGCTCAGAATCTGGTTGGAAACACAGACCCATAAGTGACCATTAGTTTCCTACAACATAGTTGACACAGTGATAAGATACACATATTTGGTGGAAAAGAGTAACACTTAGCCTGGCTCAGTGGGAAGCAGCCGAAGAGGAGTCATGGTATCTAGAGAGGGGCTATTAGTAGTCTCAGGTTTGAGTTGGCAGTAGATATAGAGGATGTGAGCTGAGCTGGGGCCACCTCTCAGCTCTGAATCAGAAGCCCTGTGTGAGAAGCAGGACCCTTGAGCTTGTGCAGTCATGGGTAAATGGCAGTTCTGAGGTCCTAAGCTATCTATTTGTCTGTCACCAAAGTTTGTCTTCTAGACATTCTTTCTTTTTCTTTTCGTTCCTTTATTTTTTAAAGACATGTTTAGTGTGGTTTGAGTTTGTGGGAATCATATCATTGAATTTGTTGATTTTCTCCTAATGTAAAGTACAACAGTTATCTTGCATTAATATATCTTTGACTGGATTTATCTTGCCTTTGGGGATGATAAAAGCTCAGTGAACTGAGCATCTAGTATAGGCAGTGAAAGTCCTGTGTATTTAAAACTCTGACCTGGGCGGTGTCATTGTATTATCCACACACCTTAATCATAAGAAATTACATGTTCACATTAGTCTGTGTTCTTCTAAAGACCCGTGTAAACTGATTTGGGCAGATCTTAGGCCTCTCCTACATGAATAAAGACAGTGAGATTCATACTTGCAGATTTTATTTGCTGATATTCATTGCTTTTGTTAGATTCTTTTGGTTGCAAGTAACAACTCATTTCAATTACTTTAGGAAAATAGGAGTTTTTCATAAGGTTGTATATGAACTGGAAGAGTGAATGATCCTAGGAAGTTCTGTGTACTTCTCGCTCTTCTTTCTTTTCTTCTCCTTTCCCTCTTTCTTCTCCCCCTCTTTTTGCCCACATATCTACACTGCCCTTTCTTCAACCTACAGATGCACTTCTCTGGAATTTTGCTTGTATATGACTAGTCTTCTTGCAGCCTCTCTCTGTATCATAAATAACCTCAAATCTTCAGCTCCTACTGTTGTATGAACATTAGCTCTGTTTTCTTATAGTTTGCTTTCAGAATCTGATTGGTTTAGCTTATCTCTCTCCTAGTGAGGCTGTATTATAGCTGGATTTACTTTTCTTGGGTCAAGGGCCTTCTACTGTTCAACCGAGCTTGGACTGGGAGGCATACCCACATTCATAAAATTAGAAGGTCAGTCAGCTTTCTTCAGAAGCACAAAATGAGAAGCAAGGCATCCTGGGGCACGAATTGTCTTTGCCTAGCCCCAAACTCATTTTTTACACATAATCCCAGTGATCTTCTCTTCTAATACAATCATCACAGGTAAAACTACACAGTCACTTCTTTTCCCAGAAGGAAGCATCTGAAAGTCGTACATTACGAAGCAGCCATGGGGCCACTTACGAAGGATCATTCATTTCAGTCTGAATCCACAATTTTCAATGATGTTTCTTACAACTCCAGGACTCTCATCCATTTTGCAACTCATAGACTAAATAGTGTATGTGTCCACTCTGCCTGCCTTATGTGCAATGCTGAGGACTGTCAACACTCATTTAACAAAGGGGAGAAGAGATCTCTACCTCTCAATATAGCTGTGAAAGACACATCGTACATTGTCACTGGCTCAACATGGGTTCTGTTTAGAAGACTAGAGTCTACACCTAGGGATGAGCAGTCATCTTGTTAGCATTCTGATGCTTGGAAATAGTAAGGGTTTTTGGAGAATCCATGACTCCTAGGACCTTGGCTTGTGGCCTTGCCTCTTCTTCTGTGAAATGAGTTCCCTGATCTTTAAACTGCCACTTTAAAGGTACTGTCTGTAGGTTGTTGATTGTTCAGGATCTTTGGAAATGCCTTGGAATCTTCTCTTTTCTGTTCTACTTTTCCTTATGAAAATCTGGTTGTGGAGTTATTTTTCTTTTCTTTTTAATGAATTCTTCAAAAGTTAATGACATGACATAGAATAGAATAGAAAACTCAAACCAGGTTTTTTGGGGGGAGTTTTTCCTTCAACCCCTGTTTAAAAAATTAGAGCACCCTAACTTTGTAATAGATAAAGTAGGTATCTATGGGATTTTGGTTCTATAATTCAAGCTTGTTTATTTCTAAGCATTCTTTCTTGCTAATTTCCATGCGGCTTCTAAGTTAATTGCATAGGGAAAAATGAAAAATTTATTTTTCTTCACTGTATCGATAATACTTTTGGATTTGCACTTAATCATTTACTTTTCTATCTCGCAAAATACAGTGAGCTGTCTTTATATTTACATACTATTGAGAAGCATATGATAAACGAGCAGAACTGCAATAGTGGAAATTAGCATAGCAATTTTGTAAATAACCCAGCGTGAAGGAACACTGTGGCCAAGAAACACCCATGTCACCAACTAATACCAAGTAACTTCAAACTAATGAAGGCATGGGTACTTTTTAATGATATGTTATTTATCTACCTTATCTCATTTTATTAATTTTAATTTGGCTAATAAAAGTTCCTGATTTGTAACCCTGTACTCTTTCTCTTTGGGGCTTCCCAGTTCTAGCTGGGTTGCCTTATGCAAAGCCATTCCATCAAATACCACATTGGTACAGCCATCTAGAACCCCAGGCGAATTTCTGTGTTACAGGAAGATACACAGAGTTAGCAGACCAATGGTGTAATAATGGGTTGTCTTAGGTATTTCATATAGGGAGTGAAACACATGGTGATTGTCTAGGAAATAATACCTTGGCATTATATAATATTACGCTCCAAGTGTTTTTATGGTGAACACAGAAATCTAAGAAGTTTGCTGCATAGGACTTTGAGAGAAAGGCTCGATATAAAATTTAAAAACAAAAAGCTAAAAAACCCACAGATCTTCCATAGTTAAGCCCTGATTTGATATCCTTGAAACAGCACCAGTTACACAGAACTGCTTTACAGGTTCAGCGCTCCATCTGGCATAGTCTCCTGACATTTTCTGCCCTGCTGTGCCTCTCCATGGGCAGTACTTGTCTTATTTATCTCTGAGATTCCTAGCACAGATTTGGAACACAGTAGATACTCAACAAAATGCTTGACTGAAAGCATGAAAACATAAATAGATAAGGTCTAGCTTTCGAGTTTCTGTGGAACACTGATTCTATATAAAGAGATTAACTAGTACAGCAGTGGAAGAAAACTACCAGGCTGGGATTTTTAAGAATACCAATCAAGTAGATGCAAATCCTTGAATATACATCTTTGCCTGTTTGTTTAGTGATTGGAATTGGAAAAAGTACCTATGAGTAAGATGTGCAGTTTTAATAGTTGTGCCTATTTTTAGAGTTTGTACATAAACTGAGGTGTCCTGCAGAAGTTTATACCAGTTGACAGTGTTTGAGACTACTGGCATACCACACTACTCTCCCTGACACACATTTCACCATCTTTGTATGTTCTCTCTCCAGAGCCTGGTCTGTGGTACTTTATCAGAGCAGTGGGCATGTTGGAAGAGCATATAAACTGTTCATAAATCTTACAAGGGCTGAGCACTGGTGGCTGATACCTGTAATCCTTGCTACTCAGGAAGCAAAGATCAGGAGGATCATAGTTCAAAGCCAGCCTGGGCAAATAGTTCAAAAGATCCTATCTCAAAAAAAACTTATCACAAAAAAGGGCTGGCAGAGTGGCTACAGGTGAAGGCCCTGAATTCAAGCCACAGTACTGCAAAAAAAAAAAAAAGAAAAAAGAAATCAAAAACAAAAACAAACTTTTTGAGATTATTTGATAAGAGTA
Source organism: Castor canadensis (assembly GCF_047511655.1). Lineage (NCBI taxonomy): Eukaryota > Metazoa > Chordata > Mammalia > Rodentia > Castoridae > Castor > Castor canadensis. The sequence continues at coordinate 83,865,502 of NC_133388.1, read as the reverse complement.
GTTGTTTTTGTTTGTTTGTTTTGCTGCTCACTTCCTCCAACTGAGGGATTGTTGATTCCTCAATCCTGCTTTCCTCTCCCATTGGGCAGAACCTTTGTTTTCTTTCTTCTTCTTTTAATTTTTAAAAAAATCTCTGACCTACTTTCTGAAAATGTATTCTTAGCACTTTCCCAATCATGCTAATTAATTTAGTATTTATGCCAGGTTCTAAATCCTTAGTTATACTTGTGATAAACCAGTTACTAGAAGAACACAGCAACCAGGATGATGAAGGTCAACTAGCATGAAGCCTCATTTTGAACAGTATGACAGGAAGTAGTGGGACTTGAGATTTGAGATTGTAGAGACAGTAAAGGGTATGGGTCTAGTGTTGCCAGGTTCTTCCAATTTTCAAGAGAAACTGGAAATCTGTTACCACTAATTATATGTGTAATACATACATGGGTAAAGAAAACTATTTTTGCAAAACTATTCACTTCTAACCTCAGTGACCATCTCCCTAGAGGTGGGAATGAGTGTTGTTTGGTGCTGGGAATTGAACCAGTGGCCTTGAGCACGCTAAGGGATGAGAATTTTTAAAGTACGGCTCTCTCCCTTTCCATCCCAACACACACAGAACGATGCTTAGTACCAGATGGACATTCAGAGATTTCCTGTTTGCCTCAGACACCTTTTTCCTATAACCAATTGCTTTTTTTTTCCTTTGCAGTTCCTTAAGTATGTAGATTCTGTGCAGAAATGGTTCCTAGTAGAGTATCCTGTGCATTCTACCTTAAGGTGGGGTCAGTCTCTCTGGGCACATCCATTGTGCAGATCACAGGTGGAAGGTACATTAGGTTACTCACACCCACAAACAGCTTCCTAAAGCATCCCTTATGGCTTCCCATTGAAGTGGATCTACCTGCATAATCCATGCAGGCAGCCTAATTAAATTCTTTCATTACTTTTCAAGTAATCACAGTCTCTGAAGGATTAAAAATGCCTCTTGTGCTGGGCAGCAGCAACTTCACATTCTTAACTTAGTCAGTTAGCTTCCTGTTTTCCTTGCCTTTCTCCTTGACTAGATGATTTTTTTCCTTGAATATATCTAACTTGTTTGTGATCTCCAACCCAGGTCATAGTCATTACTCATAAATGTTAAATGGAAAAGGACAGGTACTGTTCTAGATGAAATTTCTTTGTTACTACTGTTACTATATCCTAGAAACACAAATATTCATCACACCCAGGTGAATATCATCTTAAAAGATTTGGAGAGCTTGGGTCACCACTGTTAATTTCCCTACCAGATGATTAGTGGTGGGTGATAGTGACTTTTATTCTTCATCCCATTACTCTATCCCTTTGCTGAACTCACAGGATCTGTCTAAATAGGTTTCTTCTCGAACGCTGCATTGGTTTGCTGACTTGTCAGTTGTTCTTCCCCACTAGCATGTATGTTCCATGCAAGAAAGAACATTATTGATCTGGTTCTCACAATCCTTAATGTCTAGGACAAGGATGCCATGTTGAATGAGTGTATTTATAACCCAACTTTGTTTTACTCTTTGCATGTGTTTTTTCTTCTTTTCTTCCTTCTTTCTCTTTGGGTTTTTTTTTTTTTTTTTCTGATGTCTGTAGCACTCTGCATCTCCTTAGGGTAGCAGTACTTCATTCACAGTGGATAGACTTCATTCAGTTGACTCCCATTATTATTTTCTTGATTAGGATGGCAGTCCCATATGCTGCAGAGCAGTGGAACTAGGATAGGATTGCAAAAGGAAGACCCGTTTCCTTCCCCTCATCGGTCTAGGAGAAAAGATACACCTCTTTGAATTCCCTCATAGGTTTGCACAATGAAATAAGAGGCCATTTGAGGAAAAGCTTTGTAAAATACATTGTAATGGACGTGCTTTTGCATATGTAAGCTGATATCCTGACATGCTCATTTGCCTTTCAATCCTGGTCACTTCAAGTGGGAGGAGTCACTCCTAGGGAGCTGATTTCCAATAACCTCCTCTACCACCTTCACAGCAGTCCTGTGAAGTGGGTAGACCTATCGCATTTTAAAGATGAAGATACAGGTCTCAGAAATGTAGAATTTTGCCTATGGAGTAAAGGCAAAGACAGGCTCAGACCTAGATCTTCTGATAACAAATGTAGACTTCTTTTCACCATCCACCTGTCCATCAGGTGGGGGCAGGGTAGAAGTAACTACTGTGTCCTGGCCTGCAGCTTCTGGATGATGATCTTGATCACATGGGCTTGAATGTCTTTGTAATTTGTTAATGTGTGATCCCATTAAGTTTGTACTAGTGTTAATTGGGTTCATATTAAAGTTGTATTCGATTGATAGATTTTTTCTTCCCTATCAAACAGCTAGTTAGGTCAGAAGTTATTTATTTTCTGGGACATGCTGATTAAAAAGAGGTTGACACTGAATGACAGAAGAGCTGATTGAATGAGGCAGAGTCTGCATTTGCATATGAACCTTGAGTCTGACCTGGATTTGTAGATTATTCGCTGACAACCCAAGACATAGACTAGGGATGCCCATGTACCCACTCATCTCACTCCTATGGGGATTTCACAGTCACCAGATGCTGGATCCTCATCATGGCATTCTAGCTTGTTGCTACTTGGGAATCTCACATGAACCTGTAAAAACTCTTCAGTTACCCAACAGGACCTCGTGCAGCTGCCTGTGAAAATCGAGATAATTCTGGCATTTGGGGAGCAGTTTAATAGGGCTCTGATTACAGATTGCATGCACCTGGTGCTGTTTTTGTATCGAGGCTGAGGGGTACAGTTCCAAAGACAAGATCTGGGCTTATCAGATTCCTATTTTCCTACCCTGTTGTGTGCCAGGGCCTGGAATGGGTACCGAGAAGCCCTTACAACAGCTGATTTAGGCACTGGTGTGGTTAGAATGTACCGTTAGGAGAAGACCAGCACTAGAACATTAATTCCCAGACTAATAATGCACGTGCACCTTTGCCCAGGGTGTGTTCTCCTGCCAGTGGTTCAGAGCACCAAGACTGTTGAAGGGGCTTCTGTGGTTGGGGTCAGTACAGAGTCCTGTGGGTTAGGAAGTGGTCAAAGTTATTCTGTGATTCTTGGATTACCCCAGGCTGTTCTACTTGGGCAGACTATCATTGCTTTTGGCCTCCACAACCAAGTGAGAAAACACAAACTGTGAAAATTCAAGGCAAAAAAGGTGACAGCCAAACACCTATGGGCTAGAGGGATTCTAGTCCAGTACTTAATTTTGTGCCATTTCCTAAGAAAAGGAATGAATCTGAGAAGTGTCTGTACTGCAGTTAATCATGTTTTCTGTTTCTTTTTGTTCTGCCACTATGCCACTGCTATCTAACTTGGAACTGCTGTAATATTTTATGTAATTATCTCAGGCTTCTCTGATTTTTACTTAAAAGAGCATTGCAGTAAAGTTCAGAGCAATGTCTAGTCCAAACCTTAGCTTTGTTATTTTTCAGGTGTATGGCTTTGGAATTACCCTCTACCTCAGCTTCTAAATGAGAAAATTGGATGAAGTAGATAATCACCAAGATCACTGGCATCTATTGAATTTTGAAGCTTAGGAATGCCAAAATTCTGCCCTGCCCCTGCTTTTCAGCCTCAGTATAAGCTATGGGTGGGTAAGGCCTGAAAAGGTATCAAGGAATGGTTGTTGGTTGGCTCATTTGTGAAGATCTTGCTGAGATCCTTCTCACTCTCAGTAAAGTGGAATGGATTAAATTCCCTTGCAGAGCCTTTTAAATGGTGAAACTCAAGGCATTGCTTCTAGGCAAGCTAAAATTGCTTAAGTGCTGGCAGCAAAAGATGGAAGGCACAGAAATTGTGAGGGGGAGGTAACAAAGAGGGTCCAAGTTTTTGCTTTTGAAATGCCAGAGGGGGGTAATACAGTAAAGGAAGTGGAAAGAGGAATTTCCCTTGAGAACCAGCAGAAACCTTTGAAATATGTGCCTTTCATATTTAAGCGTTTTCTGGTTTGGAAAATAGCCTACAAGGTTCATAAAACTGCCTTGTGGAAGCCATCCAAGATCTCAGGAGTTGACTCTCATTGCAAACTGCAGGAATTGAAGGAGAGAGGCCAACAGCTGTGATGAGGCTCAGTGGGCACTGTCCTGTTTATGGAGACAGAGATCTATTGTAGAATCTCTCTGCCAATGTATTGTCAGCTCCCCAGTTTAATTTGTGGAATCAAAACAGCTCTATCCTAACAAGACTGTGTGATCTTTGCCAAGTCAACAGCGTGACATGCACACTAGAGATGAATAAATATCAAGAAAGAATGACTTCAGACTATAGCCCAACTCATTATCTTTGTAGCTGTTGGGCAGAGATGATAATAATATCTTGCCTACCAGAAATCAAGGCCGATCAGAGGCAAAATTGTGAAGCAGTTGAATTTTGAATACCAAAGTCATGTACTAAGTATATGCCTCTCTGTGTCAATATTTGAGGCAATGACAGGGGAAAGTATTTTTGGAGGCTGGAGATAAACCTTTCTACTACCATTCTGATTATACTGCACAGGCATAAATTCACAAAGTTGACCATTGGGGAGACCAATTAAAAGTTAGAATTATAGTCCTTGGTGAGATCCTTATGAGATCATAAGTATTAATGAACCTTATTGAAAAATTTATTTAAAAATTGAGGCATTGAAGAACAGAGTGTCTTGACTTTTAAATCAACAAGGTTTAAAATCGGCCCAGGAAGCATGCCACTTCTGTGCTGTGTCCCGCCGTGAAAGACTTCCTGGGAGAGCATAACACTGACTTGTCATTTCCAGAAACTCACTAACTGAAGCTTCCCAAGAAGTTGTAATGTGGGATCCTCCAAATCAGGGATTCAAGTAGGGGGTATTATTTTAAAAATTGGTGTTAACTGGGTGCCCATGGTTCATGCCTGTATCCTACCTACTTGGGGGCAGAGATCAGGAGGATTGCAGTTCGAAGCCAGCCTGGGCAAATTTTTTGCCATACCGTATCTCAAAAAAAAAATAAAATAAAATAAAAAAATCAGTGCAAAAACAGGGCTGGTAGAGTGGCTTAAGTGGTATTGCACCTGCCAAGCAAGTGTGAAACCCTGTGTTCAAACCCCAGTACTGCCCACCCTCCAAATGTTAGATTTAGAAACTATTTTAAGGCAGTTATGCTTTGCTTTAAAAAAGAAACCAGAAAACACATATACTCATTTCAGCTATATTTTAGCTTTTTATAGGTTTCATACACTTAAAAAAAAATGAAGGTTCACTCTATAGGCTCATTCTGTTTTTAGTGTATGTTCCAGGTCTGTTCCAAAACAGAATTAGCTTAATCAAAAAAACTTAAAATTCCCCTAAGATTCAACTGAAGAAAATAACTGGTAGAAAAGTCTAATCTTGTATGTTCTGGAGAATTTTTTTTCTTTATTATTAATTGTAGGTTTTTTAAAAGTCCATAATTTCTGGGGGGAGGTTGCCCAAATAATGTATACACATGTAAGGAAATGTCAAAACAATAAAATGAAATTAAAAAGAATCCATAATTTCTGAAATAAATTAAACTGTGTTCAAAGGCAAGGTAATTAACTATTGCCTAACCGTCTGCTTCCTTTATGTATGGGGTGAGTGCCTTTTGCATCTTCTGTCTTTTCTTCAGCATAAGTAAAACAAGCACACCAATTCAGCAAGTAACACAGAGCCTGACACATATGAGGATGTCTGTTTTCATGTGAGAGCAATGCTTGTGTGGTTGTTGTCTGTGTGTGCACATAGTTGGGATAGGTTTGGTTCTTTTCAGTGCTCTCTGCTGTAATTGATGTTCTCAGGCCAATATATTGTTTACTTAGTTTTCCAGCTAGCCTTTGGACACTTCAGTTACATAGCTCTTTATAGTTTGTTTTATCTTACTACCCATTGTTCTTTGTTTATGGTTAAACTCACTTGTTTTTTTTTTGTTTTTTTTTTTGCGGTACTGGGACTTGAACTCAGGGCTGTCACCTTGAGCCACCTCACCAGCCCCTATTTTTGTGAAGGGTTTTTTGAGAGAGGGTCTTGCAGAAACTATTTGCCTGGGTTGGCTTTGAACCATGATCATCCTGATCTCTGCCTTCTGAGTAGCTAGGATTATAGGCGTGAGCCACTGGTGCCCAGCTAAACTCACTTTTTAAGGCCTGTCTTGAGTTTAGATTGATGATCCTGTCATAATCCTGTGCGTACATTATAGCCTAGTCTTCCCGTTGGTATTTTATTTCTACTTCTTACTGTAGAAGGGGTATGCGGGTGCTTTAAGAACCAACTTAACTGGTCCTTGGAATTTAGACTTACTTAAGATTCTATTATCATAATGAAGGATGCTTGTGATATCTTCATCGCACCTTTAAAAAAAAAACAACCCTCCAAATGGCATATCCTGCATGTTATGGTGTGAATCTGAAATGTCCCTCAAAGGCCATGTATTTAAGGCTAAGTCACTAGCCTAAGGTGCTATTGAGTGATGGTGGAACCTTTAAGAGGTGAGACCTAATGGGATGAAATCACATCATTGAGGGTGTCCCCTCGCCCCTTCCTCTTTCTCTTCTTTTGCTACTAATCTACCATGAGGTTAGCATTCTTATTTGCCACTTGCTCCCTGCCCTGATACTCTGTCTTGCCACAGGCCCAAAGGTAACAGGGGCAAGCAAAGTTGTACAGAAACCATGAGCCAAATAAACCTTCCTTCCTTTAAATTGTTTAATCTTAGGTATTTGTCACAGTGACAGAAAGCTGACTTAATACCTTAAAAAATCCTGTGTATCCCATGTGTAGCTTTGTTGGTGGTATTTTTTGGCTTTTTCATATTGTTTGTTAAAATGAGGAGGTAGTGATTAACAAGAAGGTTAAAAAGTACAGCTGCAATGCAAATGAACATATAAACCCAAGCCTCGTGGTAAATCAGGGTTCGTTCTTTGGATATTAAACCTACAAGAGGAATGTACTTACCAAACTTATAAACAAGGGAAGAGGAGATGAAAATAGTCTGGGTTTACAGTTGAAGCAAACATGAGTCAGTGGTTCAGAGAATCCTGTGAACATATTTCTCCTGAGAAGGAGAGTTTATATACACAGGGAAAAGAAAGCCGAACGAGCCCAATATTGGAAAAGAGAGTCCTCGTTTCTCTCCTTAAAGAGTTAATTATGACTGTGGCTGTTGTATGGTAGTGTTGTTTTTCCACTGCTCCCAAGGTACCTGTCGCTAGGAGAAAGCACAAGCTGGTACACTGTTCACCAAAGGCTGTGGACCCTGGGGTGGCCCTGCAGTTGCTCAGAGGAAAGGTGCCATTTCCTTTTCAGGCCGAGAGGACTCATGACTATTCATAGTATTTACTCTGCTTTCTCACAACTCTTTGAAGGTGGGAAATTAATAATTTCCCATTGGTTACCAATAACGACTAAACTGAAGTAAAAAAGCAAAAGCAATAATTGAATCTCAATAATATGTTTTTACATAACTTCCAGGTTTGAGAACATGTACCTTAAAACTAAAATGTTTGTAGAAATACTCTAGTCTGGCTAGAGTGGAGTAAGCAATAGATTCTGTCACCTAATTTCATGTTTCAAAATCCAGGGATAATTTTATTAACATGTTGGCAAACATTTTTTCTGGACATCTCCTGTGCATATAATTATACAATTGTACATCCATTAGTTTATTTTCTGTTTGGTAACCTTTTTGTTTTCACTCTGTTATTTTGTGGTCATCTTCCCAAGTCAGTATCTATAGGTCTGTGCCATAATTTTAAAAGGACATGTAAATATTCCATCAGATTGATGGGATATACTTTATTTAACCAATGAAGATTGGTGAATATCTAGATTGTTTATAATGTTTTGCTCTTAAGAGTGAATGTGAGGTAAGCACGCATCTACAATACACAAGTGTGCACGTTCACACATTTCTCTAATAGTTAGTGGTTCAGAGTTTCAATTCAAATACTAATCTCTGTGAGGGACAAATTATAACACTTTCTCATAATCCTTAGACAAATAGGGGTCAGCTAAAAATGGCACAGTTTGCCATTTATTAAGTACAAATATCTAAAGATTCTACTTTATAGTCTTGAAGAAAACTACATTTAGTGGCTATTTTGATTCTACATTTGGGATTGAATATGGAAATACTTTGTGAATTCATGCAGTGTTGTACAAACTTTAGTGATTCATTACCAGTGCTTGTTTTGGAATATAAATAGTTCAGTAAATAGAGGGTAGAAACTCCTAAAGACAATGTTTCTCAGCCTGGTGGTGCAGCAGAATAAATTGAAAAGGCCAGTAGGGAAACAAGTCTCCAGCCCTGGCCCCTGTGCCCCTGAATCTCTGATCAGGACCTGGGCTCCCCAGGTGATGTTGACGTAGTCTTTATTTGGAGTTCCTCCTCTAAGATATTTCTTTGCCTGTCTTCAAATATTTTTCTAGCAGTCTAGAGCATATTTTTAGCTTTTATTCTTATTTCTGTTTTTTCCTGTTTAGAAGTTTCTGGCTCCTTCAAGGATGTTCCTGCAGGAATTTTTGTGTACCTTATTAATTCAGTCTAGACTTTGTAAAGTTTTTGAATCCTGCTGTTCCTATCCCATGGAAAGCCCATTCCATGGTCCTTATTGTTTATATGATTGAACTTGTAGCGATTGTAGTTATAAACTTTGAATGTTGTCACCAAAGTTATTTGTCTCTTTTTGTGGCTTATCTGATTCCCCCTTTAGCTTCTACTTGTAAGAACTGTTAGTTAAAAGGATTAGTTGAACTACATGGAAACATTATTTGGCAGAAGACTAAATTTTTTTCCTTGTTTATTATTTACCTGCATGCTTACATGCTATGAAAAGAGGAGCACTTTCATCTTGGAAAGCTATCTTATTAGAGTAATATTGGCTAAGAAAAAGTTTCGCGTATTTAAAATCAGTAAACCTTAAGTGAACTTTTATAAAGTGGTTAAATTGATATGAGATTATCTCATTGATCCTAATAAACGAAATCAGAGAAAGCAAAATTGATTTTATTTTCAGAGCAAATTGCATATGTTCTGACTCCGTGATGAAGTTTTTAGACTTGAGCAAAATTAACATTTTTAGATAATATTTAGGTTTAAAAATTGTGTAATAACATCTGGATTTCAACATTTAGTATGTATATACCATGGAGTTTGAGGGAAGTAATTTCACATTTTTCTACTTTGGTTTCAACACTTACAACATTGATCCTTTCTTGGCTGAGGTCAAGACCTGAGGCATGGAGAAGAAACAAATACATCTCAGCTTCAATCATCTTCAACTGGACAGCATGCTAAAATATTACACTAGACAGTAGAGATGGTTGATTCCAGCAGAACTGGAGCTCTTTCAGGGAGACTTCTAAATCAGTCTGGCTAGAGATGGTGAAGCCCCAAACTAAGGCAGAGGAAATGAGAATGAAGAAAAACTGGTGGAACCAGAAATATTACATCCACAGGACTTGATGATTGGTTGGTTGTTGTGGGGAGTTGGAAGGTTTGAGGAGAAAGGAAGAATCTAAGTTAACTCTCAGTGAAAATTCTCAGTTGATAATTAGATATATGGCTTTAAAAGTAGGATGGCTATCTGAGCTGGACATGTAATTTTTCTTTGTGTTAGTCAGCTTTCCATCACTGTGACAAAATACCCAGGAAAATTCAGCTTAAAAGGAGGAAAGGTATTTTTGTCTCAGGGTTTCAGAGATTTCAGTTCATGGTCAGTTCCACTGGTTTGGGCCCGTGGTAAGGCAAAAAAATCGTGGTAGAGAGTACTTAGTGGAGCAAAGCTACTCACCTCAGGGCTTCCAGGAAGCTGAGAGAGAGAGAGAGGAAGAAGGTCTGGGTCCCAATATCCCTTGCAAGGACCTTCCTGCAATGACCTCATTTCCTTCTACTAGGCCTCACCTTTTGAAGACTGTACCATCTCCCCATAGCACCACAGGCTGACCTGTGCCTTTACAACCTGGCCTATTGGGGGGCATTTACGATCCAAACCATAACAGTCTCATCAGGTTACAGGTGAAAATTAAAGTTGCACTTGTAGAATTTTAAAAATAAAGTGGCAATATAGAGAAGCCCAATTTTAGAAAATAATCTCACTTCTTTTATTTCTGTTATTTGGGTTTACCTCACTGGAGCTCCCATGTCTAGGGAAGACCAGCTGGTTCTCCCCCAAAGTCTTCTACTATGACATTACTTTACTTATAATGTCAATGCCTCTGACCTGGATATTACCATGTTGAGCACATCCACTTCAGAGTTGAATCATATTTACTACTTTATGAAGGTGACATCTAAAACCAGGACAGAATACTTGCCTTGGCACAGCCAGGGCCAAAACATGCTCAGAAGATTGTATGTTAAATGTAGGCTCATAAGGAAGAAGTAGATAGTGTTAGATAAATCAAGCATCTGTTAGTATTCAGCCGAACAGATGACACTATTACCTCACTAGAGGAGCTTTTTCTCAAATGAGAAATAGTTAAGGCGTGTAGAATTGCCTGTATGATAATGAAAGCCTTGCCAGTGGCAAGTTTTGATTTGCTAGAGTTCCTCTTCCTCTGCCTAGTCTCCTGACCACAGAGGACAAATAGCAACTGTAGCAAAAATGCTAGTGTTAAAGCACAAAAACATCTTATGCTTTTTCCCCACTTTACTTACTTCATCTGCCAGGTCACTGAGATCACTTGAGTGTCTAACTTCCTTAAAGGATAATCTTATTTCCTGTTTACTTGGGTGGTAAATGGCCATCTTCTCACAGTAGCCCCGGTACTAATAAAAGTGGATATGAATGGATTTTATATGACTGAAAGAAAGACAGTTTTGATCAAGATTTTCTTCATCTAAATGTGAGTAGTTTCTGCAATCATCACTTAAGGCAACCAGCTGCTTTGACTTGCAAATCATATTGTAGGTTTGTTTCTTGGATAGAAAAGCTTTATAATTATATCCTATAGAAGCTTTGGAGCAAGAAAAGGACAAGCTTCCATGGGATAGTGTAGGTTGGAGTAACACATAGTCATTGGTGCATCATTGCTGTTTTATTTATGTTATTTCCTTCCAATGTACACCTGGTTCTGGGCTGGATATTGATTTGCCTTCAGCAAGATGTAAGACCTGATAAAGCTAAAGGTTAAATCATGAGGGAAAAAATACTGTGCATTATTTTTCAGTATTCTCTCTTGAAATGATCCTTCCTTTCCAAACCCATCACTTCCTTTCTAGGCTAGATTTTAGTTCTTTTTTATGCTAATATATTTTAAAATTGTTGGCAGGATGACTGCATGGCAGCCAGAGAGCCAGTTAGAGAATTAAAAAAAAACAAAAACCAAGATTTCTTATTTTGTGTGTAATAAAAGAGGGCTCCAGGAGTTTACCATTTTTGAAAGGCTCTCCATGCTGAATTTAGATGAACAATCAGATTTGGAACACTCTTGTAGAGATATAATTCATTGCCCTAAAGCTACAACAGTACCCCTTTTCCTTTCTGATTCTTTCCCTTCTAGCCCACTGTACATTACCACTCCCAGGTGACATTAAAAAACATACACACATGTGCACAGCATGCAATCTTTTGATACCATCGCCCTGAACAGAAAATTTGGTAATTTCCCATAGAATGAATCTGACAGTCTATTAGTGAATTTCTTGAGAGTGAAGCCTATAAATCCTTCAACTTCATAACACTTATGACAGAGTTTTCCACTTAAGAGACCATTTATTCATATGTAGAGAGTTTCATATTCATGAGTGAGAAAAGCGAGACTTTGGTGGATAAAGTTGGGTTTCACTTTTACAGATACCTTCTGGTATGGATGGTACATTTATTTAATTGCTACAGGTTCAGAAGGTTTTTTATTATTCATATGATAGTAGGAGAGTTAAAAACTTTCTACTTTTAGGCAACTTTTTATTATTCAGGGACTTGAATAAGTGGTCTGCACACATTGATCTATTCAACTCTTCAGTTCCAAGACCGAGGGGAAGATATCTCCATGTTGCAGTAAGTAAACTGAGGGTCAGGAATTTTGAGATTTATCAATAAATCTAATAGGGCTTATGTGTGAAACTAAAATTTAAGCCTCGGCTTGTTTGTTTCCAAAACGTGGGCTCAATGAAATTACTGGTTTTATCTTTCCTACACCCTACCCCCAAATTTGTTCTTGACCACTGAATATCAGTGTGAAAAAACAAAAGGTCATTTCTATTGCTTACCAGTTTTTGACGGAAAAGATTAAGATTTCCTAAGAGTTTGGTAAATTTTTTTTTCTGATAGATTTTAGACAACAAAACCATAGCTATTTCTTTTAACTACCATTTGAGAAAAAATGTGAATCTGAAATGAAAAAGCAAAAGCTATGCTAGTTGGGAGGTGCTGGTCTGACAATGCATGGTGAGCTTGGAAACATAGTTTTCTTTCTACCTTGCTTAGAGAGTAGTTTGAAATCAACATGCTGTTTCACCAGAACTCCCAGCCATAAAGCTAGGCTCTGGACCCAAACACTGGCCCACAGCAGGAGAAACAGGTAGATAAATAGATAGGAAAATAATTTATTAAATTGTACCAGTTTTTATCAAAACTTGGAAGAAAAAAGTTCTCAGTCTGTCTCTGCCTTGCCCAAAGCAGTCTTACAACTTACTGAAAAAGATTAAACAAAGTTTAGGAAGTATGCATGGGTAGATTTTGCTGTGTGCCTTAATCTCTTCTTTCACTTTGCTTCTTTTCTCTATCTTTATTCTTGAAGGCCTTACTCCTTTACAGTTCTTTAAAACCTTGCTTCTAAAGTCTTTCTTTAAAACTTTGCTCCTTTTCTGTTCTTTAAAGTCTCTTTCCTTAGACTCACACTGTCCCTTCTTTAGCTTTTCTTTAGCATAATCTCTCTTAGAGTCTTTGCCTTCAGACTTGCACCATCCCATCAGACTTGCACTGTCCCATGTTCTCTCTGTAGATTTCTTAAAGTCTCAGTGCTCAGACTTGCAAACAACAGCAGCCGTGTCTAAAACCTACAGCAGCCATGTCTAAAAACTACATTAGCATAACTCTTAAAGTCTCGGTCCTTAGGCTTGCACTGTCCTATGTTTTCTTTAGCTTAGCTTTTCTAAAGCCTATGTATAAAATTCTTAGTGCAGATTTGCACTGTCCCATGTTCTCTTTAACTTCTAGCATAACTCACCAGCATCATTCTCACAAGCAGCCCACCAATCAGTCCATCCCCCATCAAAAAAACCTTCCATCAATCCCCCATCAAAAAAACCTGCATCCTCCTTCAGCAGGTCTTTTATATCCAGTGGTAAACAAGGACTTGGAGCAGCAGTTCTTGGGGAGGGGCGTAACATTGTAACAAGAGAAACCTGCATTGCTACTTCTCTGAATGTAAACAGTTTAGGAAAAGCAGCTGTGCTGCATCTTGCTTTCTTGCCCTCTTCTGTGGCTGCAAACACAGCCTGCAGATTATTGGGCACAGCTGTGCTTATGTAGGCTTCTCATAATTCACTCCCCAGGGTGCCTCAGTTACCTGGGGAATAGTTTCTCTTGCAAGATGAGCCTTTTTCCTGGTACCAGTGCTCGGAGGGCAGGCCATTCTTACTCCCAGCATGGTATTTTCTTCAGGATTTTAACTCCTGCTTCTTTTTTTTAATATGTCCCTAAAGGTGAGAGATGAGATGCCTTGAAGCTAGAAAAGAACTAGCATGTGGTTCCCTCTTTTATTTTTTTTTTAAAGTCCTTGATAAATTACAGTACTCTACTAGATAAGTCATAGCCTTAAGCCTGGTGGGAGAGTTCTGTTTGCTAACTTGTAGGAAATCACAATATCAGTCAGTAGTCAACATATTAAAAACCAGACACTCCTGCCCTGTTGTCATTATTTTTTTTTCAGTGTGAAAAACCTGATAACAATGATAAAAAATGTCATGATCAGAGTATGAGATCTGAGTGTAGATCTATAAAATCTAGATCTATAGATATGTATTCTTGGCTCATATGTTGATTTGTATTCTTGATACCACTAGAATAACCTGCCCTATTTCAGAATTAAAACTAGGAGATATTTCTTTAACCAGTGAGATGCTCTTTTTAAATACATATTTTCCCCCACTGGAAGGTTACAGATGTAGACAGGCTAGAGGTGGGCAGCTGTATTGTTAACATTTGTGAATTTTGTGTTGGGAAGGATGTTCCCATGGTCTTCCATCATAAATCATCGGGATTTATGAGAAACCTTTGATGTGGTCAATTGTCGGTTCCTTAGAGACAGAAGCCATGTCTTCATTTTTAATTGTATCTCTAATACTGAGCATAAAGTGGCAAAGAACAAGAATCTGTTTACCAGTTGGTTCAATTTTCCAGCAGTGCGATCAACATTTCGAGCTGCATTACTACATATAGCAGTGATCTCTAGATACTCCGGCACAATCTGTATGATCAACCCAAAGGTTCTTCCTAAACCTTAATATATGATTTTTTTTAACTTCCCAAACAAATCTTGGCTACTAATTAATCACAGATATTTATACTAAAATGACAGAGTAGAGAAGGTTTGTTAAGTTGCTCTTGGTCCTTACAGAGGTAGGGTTCATATCCAGATTGACCTTGAACATGACAGACACAAGTAGAATTAAGACCATTAGGGAAGTACAACTTTCGGAAAACTAAATATAACATGGGAACTGTGTATGTGTGAGTTTGGTGGGGGGAGATTCATTGTGACTCAGCCACACACTGCTTTATTTTCTTAATTATTGGGCACCCACTGCCAGTTAACTACAGGAGGATAATACATGGGAACTGCTGGGTAACATTTCCAAAATACTAAGCATTAGTCAGATACTTTTTTGGAATTCCGTGTCTGCTTTGGGTGAAGGAAAATGTTGAGAATTTGGTGAGGTCCAGAGTCTGGCAACTAGATGCAGAGGAATGCTGGAAAATGAGGCTCATTGTAAGAGGGTGATAAATAAGAGTTCATTACTTAACTGATCAAAGACAGCTAAAGGAGGGGTAAATTAATGAACTTCTGCTGCTTATATAGTTATTATGTAGAAGATGATGCAGTTATTTCCACTATGAATGGAATTAGGGAAATGGATTTTATACTTGTGTTAAAGAAGATTTGGAAGAGGTGTAAAGAACTTCTTGACTTCAAGCATCATTGAACAGTGGAAAGACTCCTCAAATGGAAGTGAGAATTTGTGTTCTTACAAAAAGGAATGGGGCGGGTACAGCTTGCCAGTTAAAAGGAGGTACAATTGGGGTACAAGTTGACAAGGTTCCTAGATCCCATTTCATGCTGCTCGTTTCACCTTAGGTTTGACATTTTCAGGGAGTAAATACAGATTTCCTTTTCATTTGTAATTTTTCATAGCTACTAGAAATATGAAGACCTTGCCTTTTAAAGTTTCTATGATGTATTTCAAGCAAATAAGAGGTTAAACTGCATTTGACCTGCAAATGAAATTGCTGCTCACTCTTGTATGAGCTCTACAAATTGTCAGTTCCAAGTTTTCTTTTCTTTCTTTTTAGAAAATTCACTGTGTGCCCACCTCACTTGTTCTACAATGAGTGCAAAATCTGCCATCAGCAAGGAAATTTTTGCACCTCTTGATGAAAGAATGCTGGGAGCTGTCCAAGTCAAGAGGAGGACAAAGAAAAAGATTCCTTTTTTGGCAACTGGGGGTCAAGGCGAATATTTAACTTACATCTGTCTGTCAGGTAACGAAAACCAAATCTTACTATCATTAAAATAACTTCTGTTTTAAGATAGTTAATTCTTAGGTGTCTGTGAAGGTCATACTCATTTTGTAGATTGTTTCCTATTTTCTCTGTTGTCTTCCTATGATCCTTATTCACTAGTGGTCCCTCTATTTTTGAGGATTGCTTGTATTAAAAAGATAGTGTGGTTTAATTTTAATGTGTTTTTGTAGTTATTAAGAATTTTTGCAAAGGGCTTGACAGATACATTTCTTTGTTCATACTTTCCTTCTTAGGAAGTAGTCCAGCCTTTGGGGATTTTTGTTTTAGAATAGTTACTGGAATTTAGACAGTTGTCATTATTAGCAGCTTGAATTTCATTGACTTTTTTTCCTAGACCATTGCCAATAATTAGTAATAGCTTGTCTTGTGATAAATATTGATACCTTATGGAATGTAGGAAGGAAGATTCAGTTCACAATCAGTGCTTTGCCTGACAGACAGTGCCTTGTCAGGAATGAGCATCTGTTTTATTAAGCTTAGAGTTTTGTAGGATTATTATTTTTAGGAGATCTGTGGGATTTACTGTGGATTCATACCAAGTTTTTTTTAGATAAAATTTGGATAAGTGTTTCATGGAGATATGGGTGCTGCTAATCTGAACACCTAGGGCATTTGTAATAGTTCTGATATTATTTCTTATAATGGGATGATGGAAGAATTAAGTTTGCTTTAATTCATCTTCTAAAAACCTTTCACTTGAGAATAAAACTTTATTTTTTGGGTATACTTTTAGATTTTAAAAATTAAGCCTGTTATCATTATTCACTTTAAGGTATAAATAACTTTTCATTAGACAGAACATGTAAATTTGTAAGACTTTATCTTAGATTAAAATGAAATAAGAATCTAGTATTTTGGTAAAAATGACTTTCCAGGTGAGAGAATTAGCCTTAGAAATATTGGTCTTTTTTTCCCAAATAAGAATTAGGTTAATAACATTTTATTATTGCTAGAAGATATTAGTGTGTCTTTCATGTTCTAAGCATATAATAGGAGCTCAGTTAATAACTTGAGATTAAGTGAAACAAAGAAGTAGCCTTTCCTAATACCTTCCTAGTGTTTTATTAATAAGCTTCAGATCTTTAAAACACTCATATTCTTAAGTTTAGATCCTAGAGTTTTGCTTGTACCAAGAGTATATGAAGTGATGCCAATAAATTTTGTTTTGTGTTTAGGCTGAGCTGAACATTGATTGAGCTGAACATTGAACATAATGATTCTAATTTTATTAAGCTTTGCTCTCTCGATGTTTCTTTGAGATTTCCCATAGAAAGGTAGTTGAGGGAAGATGGATGGTTCAGAAGCCAGTTGAGTTTTGCCTAGTATAAACCTGTAACTAAAAGAGAACAGTTTTATTTGGAATGTAGGCCTGTGCTGTGTCTGCCTATTTCTGATCATAAACTCTGAGAGAGTGATAGAGATTCTGACAACCTCATCTCAGTGAAATAGCATAGCCATTTCCCCTGCCATAGAAGACAATGACCTGGGATTTATTGGAGAGCTGCATTTCCTTTACAAATTATCAAGACCTTCAGGTTTAAAGTCTGAAACTATAAGAATTGCTTTTTTTGTTGCATTCTAATAGAGGAAAAATCTCTTATTCTGAAAGTCTTTATCCTTTTCATGGTTTTGAATTTTGAGAGGATAAAAAAGTAGATCTAACATTTCAGCAGACAGTATAATGGAAATTTGGGGCAGGAAAACTCAGGCAACTTTGACACCTGTTTTTTGCAGTATGTTTTTTTTTTCTTCTTGTAATCGACAAAGGAGTAGCCACCTTTATTTAGTAGCTTATATGAAGCTCAGTGGAATACCAGTTCTGATAAACTTATGCTTTAATTAAAGTTATTAGTCACATATGCATTTAGTACCTTTTAAAAATGAATCCATGATAAATTCTTTTTTTTAATTTATTTTACTTTTGAATTAGCATTCATTAAAAATACAAGGCTTTATTGTGGCAGTTCCATATATGTGTATAGTATACATTGAGCAAGCTCATCCTCTCCACTAAGTATCTTTTATGTGCTGAGTATCCTAGGTGATAAGGTCGCAGTTACAAGAAAAATTCAGCTGGGCCCACCGGCTCACTCCTGTAATCCTAGCTACTTGGAGGCAAAGATCCAGGAGGATTGCAGTACAAGGCCAGCCTGGGCAGAAAGTTCTTAAGACTCAATCTGAACCAATAAAATAATAGGCTCTGTGGTGTGCACCTGTCATCCCAGCTATGCAGGAAGCATAAATAGTAGACTCATAGTCCAGGCCAGGCTGGGCATAAACATGAGTCCCTATTTAAAAATAACGAAAACAAAAAGGGTCGGGGGCATGGCTCAAACACTAGAGCACCTCCTTAGCCTTGAGTTCAAACCTGAGTACAGTCAAGAGAAAAAAAAATTATAGACTACTTAGTCTTAGTTCAGTGAGGAAGAAGCAGTAGACATTAATGAGTTATTCTCTAAAATAAGCATAAAATTGTGTAAAGGCCAGAAAGGAAAAAGTGTAGATAAGCATATATGGGGAGAATTTGGACTGGTTGAAGAACCAAGAGGTTCTAGAAAAGCAGAGCCTCACTTGTTTTGAAGAGGACTGTGTGGGTGTGCAGTCATTGCAGGCAGAGGGATGGAATGGCAGCTTCATTAGCAGACCAAGCAGGATTTGAGGCTTCTCCTTTTCCCCTGTCAAGTCTAGGGATGACTTCTTTGTAGTTGACCACACACAGGAGTCTTTGAAGTGAAAGTTGAGCACTAGAAAGATGGTCTTTTTCCTGCTATTAGTGTGAATTGCCTATGCTTTCTGGGAGGCCAGCCCTTGAACTATTGTGGTTTGGTTGATGAAAACCAGCTATTTGTTTTGAACCAGCAAACTTTGTCCAAATTAAGGCAAGGTTCCACAAATAATTCTTAGCTACTCTTCAAACAGTATGAGCCATTAAAGAAAAAGAAAAAGGGGAGAGCATGACTTTAAAAGCTTGCCAAAGTATGCATGTAGGCCTGGGTTTGTTGTATATATCCAGTGTCTTTTACTAATAAGTTTCTTTGTGAGAATTTTTTCCAGTGTTTGGAATAATCTGAGAGGGAGATCTCTAGAGTAATAAAACCTGTTATATTCAAAGAGGTTATACAGAAATGCTCATAAGCTTTATACATAATAAAAATTTGGAAATAACTCAAATCTCCATGTACATGTCGAGCGGATGAACAAATGGTTTTATATCTATGTAGTGGAATGAGTACCTGACAATAAAAAGAAATGACTACACATACATGCAGCAACATGGGTAGATAGATAGATGCAAGCAACAGAACTGACTTGCTCAGTTCTAATTTCCTCCTATCACCTGCCACAGTGCTAGGTATAATTACAATAGTTGCTTATTGGAAGATGTTGTTTGTGGGGGGGTGGGTATGGCTTACTGCACACCTGATTGTAGTGTAGACTTAATTAATATAGAACTGTTAATGAATTCAAAGAGTAAGGTCACCACCACCCACAACAATCAATCAGTTGTCGTCTCCATGATAATTTTGAGTCTATAAAATTAAACCAGAAACATGCTGAGTTAAAATTAGTTTATTAGAATGCAGTTGCCTACTGAATGTTCTGTAATTTCTTGTTTACAGTCTTATTTTCTTGATCCTGTTCTAATTTGGTGTGTGTAATAGATGATGTTAGTTTTTACATTTATGTTCATAAATCAATCGCAATCTCTTCTTGGCTGCTACTCACCATCCCCACAGAAGAAACATGTGGAGACTGTAACTTTTGTGATGAGTACATTCTTTTACATATCCTGTTGGAACAGAGAACCTTGGTCTCTTTTAAATGGCTTTAAATTTATAGAGAGAGCAAAATTGTCTCTTTTAAAAAAAGATTTGAATACTGTTTGATGAAGTAATTTATGTAAATGGGTTCTATGGAAAGTAATCACAGATTAGGAGTGTAGAACCTAGCAATCCTGTCCTTTTTCTCAGTAGTTGTTAACCATAGATATTTCTTGGAATAACCTTGAAATGTTTTCCAAATTCAGATGATCTGGCTCCTTATATGTTGTACTAATGTGCACTAGGTAGCTTGGGGAAGCAAATCTGTATATTTTTCCCCCCAGTACTGGGGCTTGAACTCAGGGCCTACATCTTGAGCCACTCCACCAGCCCTATTTTTATGAGGGGTTTTTTGAGGTAGGGTCTTGCTGAACTATTTGCCAGGGCTGTCTTCGAACCGTGATCCTTCTGATCTCTGCCTCCTGAGTAGCTAGGATCACAGGTGTGAGCCACCGGCGCCCAGCACAAATCTGTATTTTGAAAGTGTTAAATGTGCAACTGAAACTAAGGTTGAGAAGTTAGTTTCACTATTTTAGGGAGTTATATTCTGGATTGTCCACTGGAATATTTGACATGATATACTTTTGGTACTCAATTTTAGAAGTTTCTTGAACTTAAACAAATCTTCTTGTTTTCTGACCTTTATTAAACATCTGGATTTATTCAATTGAAAAGTTCAGGGTAGTTTGTTGAGATTCATTTGGCTCTGAAGTTCCAGGATTCTGGACCCACTTTGTAGCTTCATATAAAAATTCCTACATATTCCATACATATCATATAGAGAGGAATTCAGGTTGTTTTGTTTTGTTTTTGCGTTACTGGGGCTTGAACTCAGGGCCTACACCTTGAGCCACTCCTCCAGCCCTTTTTTTTGTGAAGGGTTTTTTCGAGATAGGGTCTCATGAAACTATTTGCCTGGGCTGGCTTTGAACCACGATCCTTCTGATCTCTGCCTCCTAAATAGCTAGGATCACAGGCGTGAGAATTCAAGTTTTTAATATCAGAATGGACACTTAAACATTTGTGAGGATTTGAGAAAATTCTTTATAGGTTTTTATTGGAATATAGGGTAGCCAAATTTTATTGTAAGTGATCTGGCATATAACAGAATTCCTTTTATCTGCTTTCTAATTCAGACTATCTCATCTCATCTCAGAGTCTGTAATTATTAGAAGAGGGAGAAGGGAAGAATACAAGAGAGGAGGAATTAGGACTTGTTAGAAATGGTTTATTATCAGTAGTGGGTGGACTTTCTAAGAGTTTTTAATCCTGAAAAAGAAAAAGAAATTCACACTGAAATCGAAGGTGTACAAAGGTATTAGCAGTGAAGAAAAAAAGCAAAACAACTACAGTTATGATACATATTTATTGTTTTTATTATACAAGCAGTAAATGTTGCTAGAAATAGGAAATTTTTAGAAAAATATGTAGAAAAAAATAAGCATTCATCTTATATGTATTTTATTGTTTATTTTAATTCCAATTAAACCCCACAGCACCTCTAACAACTAGGTAGTATGTTTTTCATTTCACAGATAAAGGAACGAATATTTACCAGAGGTCATGACCTCCTGGAGTCACAAATTTGGAAGTGGCAGAACTAAAAAGCACCCATTCCCGATCCCATAAACACATTCATATTGCTGCAGCACTGCATTTCCTCTGGCTCAACTCAGCAGGGGCTGTGGTATTTGAAGGGAAGATTCCGCTCTAACTCCTGACAACTGTGGCATTTTCAGCCTCCACACTGTCTTCCTATATAATTTCTCAGGTTCTCCTACAGTTGGAATATTTGTGAGGATGAGCATCATATCTCTTTAATATAGAGATTTGGTAAAATTAAGTAACTCAAGAAAGCAATTCTTGAGTTATTCCCGATGTCTTATTTCTATGAGTTTTCCTATAGCCTGTTTAATTTTACAAAAATGCAATAGTCTGTGTTGCACTGTTTATGGAAAACTTCATCCTTCTGTGATATGTACATAGAGACATTTGATTAAAATATATAACAACAGTAATTATTGATTACTTAGAGTTAAAAGAAGAGATTTACTTCTGATGCAGTAGATTTGGCCAGCAAGGGTCACTTACAAAGGACCTTTGGATAGCACCTGCCATGCACTCATCACACGCTTCAGTGCTCAGTATGGTTGGGGTGGCACCAGCTCACCTTTGGATTGGTGACACTAGTATTGGCAAACTGGCATTTGCTGAGTTCCTCTATCAGATATAGATAGATAGATAGATAGATAGACACATATATGCTCATTTAATCCTTACAGCAGTGCCCAGAGGTAGCAAACAGTACTGTTCTCATTAATTACCTTACCCAAGATCATCAGTTGTAACAAAACAAGTATTTGAACCCACGTCATTTGATTCCATAGCAGCTGTGCTGTGCTGTCCAAGTCCTATAGGCATGAGAGAAAACTTCCCAAACCAAACATCTGTCCTTACCTTAATCTCATGAAGCTGCACTGATAATCATGTCTCCATAATACTTTGGTCTCCTGTAGCTTTAAGTTTTGTTTGGGTGATGACAGTCTTGTACACTGTTAAGTCTGCATATTCACTTTAAAGCAACAGAGGTCAATAGGAGAAGGGGACCAGGAACTAGAGAAAAGGTTAGATCAAAAAGAATTAACCTAGAAGGTAACACACACGCACATGAAATCAATGCAAGTCAACTCCCTGTATACCTATCCTTATCTCAACTAGCAAAAACCCTTGGTCCTTCCTATTATTGCTTATACTGTTTCTTCAACAAAATTAGAGATAAGGGCAAAATAGTTTCTCCCGGGTATCGAGGGGGTGGGGGGCAGAGGGAGGGGGCGAGGAAGGTAAGGGAGGGGGTGGGGGAGGGGGGAGAAATGAACCAAGTATTGCATGCACATATGAATAATAAATAAATAAATAAGTCTGCATATTTGAAGATACTTAGTAGATGCATATGAGTCTTAGAAAACTAACTCCCCAGGGAAATTCGGTATCTCTTGATGGGAACCTGGCCATGTATGGACTTGTTTTGCTCAGTTGTGTAATAGAAAAGTAGATCCCTTGAAGTTTCTTAGCATTTCCTTATGGTTCTGCATCTCTTCCTGGGAAAAGTGGTGGTAATAATATTTATCTTTTCTAAAGCCTTATAAATAAGAGTATCCAACTGTAGAAATCTAAGCATCTAACTTGCATCACCTCTCGTAATCCTCACAGCAGTCCCTGTGGTTATTTCTATTGTACAGATGAAATAGCCAAGGCTTACAGTTGGTTAAGTGTACTGCCCAGAGTTGGGTGACTCAGAAGGACAGAGCTGAGACGCATATCTGGGTTCATCTGACTCCAAAGTATATACACATTTCAGTATTCTTTTCCAGGATAGAGCTATGTCTGAGGAACTCTCCCATTCCCTGAAAACAATGTGACAACATTCCATGAGTAGAGTGCTTAAATCTCTGAGGATTTAGAGGAGGTGCTGGCAGCCACTTGAGGTATTATAGTGGTTTAGCACACTGACAGAGTCTTCTTTCTCGCCCACCTAGAGGTTTCTTTTTCCATTCTCTCATGTATGCATTCCAGGACTAAAACCAGATGGAAACAAGGGAAAGCTCTTGACAGAGGCTGGTGCCAAAACATTTCATTTAAAAAGGAAACTCCATCTGTGCACTCTCCCACCACACAGCCCACTGTTTGGAACAGGAGTTTCGCAGCTGACTCACTCATATTCGTTTTGATTCATTTTGACTCATTGCAAAGGTAGAGCAAGGAGTGGTGAGGGGGACTGCAAACCTAAGCAACATTCCTTCTAGACTGGCTGGTGAGGCACTGAGTACCTGGTGGATGTCCTAAACAACAGCCAAACTGTGCTGTTGTAAGATTGTTAGGGTGTTTGCTGAGCTTATGCTTTTAGAAGTTAGCACACATTGCTATGCACTGACATTTTGACATCATTGGCTTTCACTTACTGTTAAGTTTTAGTCAGAAAGAGGCACTTAGAGAAACAAGGAGCCTCCAGTGCGCTCTGTATTCTTCCACCTCTGCTATTGCAGGACACAGGCTTGGACATAAGACTGACTTATATTAAGATACTGACTCCTGGTTCTATCACAACTTTGAGGCTCAGTTTTCTCCTCTCTAAAGTGGGAATAATATCTGTATTCCAAGGGGATTTTGAAGAGTAACTGAGCTATACATGTGTTTGTATAATGCCTGATTCATAGAAGGTACTCAGCTTTGAAGCGATGTTATTACCACTGGTTCTTGCCATACAAAGATAATTCATCTGCAGCGTTTTAAAAAATGTGTTAATTTGAGTTTGTGACAAACGTGTGTGGCCCCTCTCATGTGTACATCATATGATAGCCTGCATTTGGTCTTGTGGGTTTTCTCTGGCCTCCTTACTGCTTTCGCCTTTCCCTTTCAAGTTTGCTTCCTTTCCCTTCTGTGTCCCACCCCTGACAGGACTCTGACAGCCATTCTGACCCCTGCTTTCTAAATTAGGCTTCTCTTACTCTCTTTGCCCCAAGATTATTTTTCCCCAAAAGTAGATTAGTAGGTGGTGGTGTGCTTCTGTGGTATTTCAGAGAGTCTGGGTGGAAAACATCTAATCCCATGGGTATCTGTTGCTACGTGCATGGGCACTCAAGTCCATTGTATTTGGGTCTCTTTATCCCAGCACCATGGGGAGTGAGAACTGGTTTAGTCAATCAGGTTCCTGTCCCTGAAATGAGAGATGTTATTTTCCTACACCTATCTTTACTGGATCAAAAGAAAAATTAAAACAAAATAAAACAAAATATTCTCTGAGGTCAGTCAGGTGCACTGTTAAGCAAGCAGCAGAAGTGGGAGAGCCCTGTGGACCCAGCTTTTCAGCACAGCTCAGGTTCTTGTTTTTGTTTCCCTAACTCTTTCCTGTTACTCTTCCTGTGTGTGTGTGTGTGTATGTTAGAGAATGAGTGAGGCAAAGACAGAATATGAATGAGTGATATTTCTGTCCCCAATAGTCATGTTAAACCTTATGTGGAGTTTTCCAGAAGAAACTATAAATAACCACAATCACAGTGAAGTTGCCAGGTCTTCAGGACCATAGAGACTAGATGACCGGTGAGTTACTGTGGCCTCCCACGTCCTCTTCATAACAGCTCTTCACTTTGCTAGGTTTTATTTGTCAGCTGCCTATTTATTTGGCCTTTAGAGAGTAGTGGCAGTGTGGTACATACCTCCCTAGTCCCAGGGCGCTGGCCACAGTCCTCCTCTGGAACAAATGCAGTCCAGGGTACATCCCATCTTCTGCGGAGTAGTCCTAGCCCCAAAAAGGAGAAGGCCTGAGCTCTGGACTCACTTTCTAGGTGTGAGCACAGGGCCAGGAGCTCACACGTTCACTCTGGGTCATAGCAGCTGGTGCTTGGATTGGCTTTACAGAAATTTGCTATTATTCACACTAAGCTGCTGCTTCATGGCCTTTTAATTCCCCTGGTGTTCATCAGATTATCAAGCAAGAGGTTTTATTCTACCTGATGGCCCACTTATCAAGAAGAAAATGATTTCCCCGATGTATTCAGACTTTTAGAATCATCTACAACAAGCAATTTATAAATGCTTCCATTGTGGCCCATAGTAGGAAGCTGTTATCTCAAAATTTTGAAGTACCTGAGTGTTTCTCTTAAAGAGTTCATACGATGGGGATAACTGATCACTTAATGGGCACCAAAGACATCCAAACCTCCCCAAATGTTCTTTTCTCACAATAATAAGTTCCGTTCTATATTTACTTAAAGAGGGCTTTGCAGGGGAAAATGGGAACTATTTTTGTGTTTTAGTTGTAAGCCCTCTGAGAACACCAATACTCGCTCTCACCCACCTGCTCAGTGCAAAGCATCTTCATTGGCCACACATGGATCGTAGGTGGCTTAGTTCGTAGACCTCACGCAAGATCGCGTCTGACGTTTGTGTCAGTTTAACAAAGTCCACGGCTCTGAGAAGCCCACGGGCTTGGCAAGTGAATCTGAGATGGCACACTTATCCTTCGTCCTGAGCCCTTGAGAGTCAGGCTTCTGTTTTCATAAAGGAAGCATTGGAATTGAGAGCGTCTCGCCTGTATTTTTCTCACTCTACAGTGCATATAAATAGCGGTTACATAGGCTTTTACCTCTGGTCAGAATCGTTTCTCTCTTGTGGCTAGGTCAAGAGTTAACCGTACTTTTTTTGTTTTGTTTTGTTTGCTAATTTCTGGCAGAACTGGGATTTGAACTCAGGGCCTTGCACTTACTAGGCAGGTGCTCCACCACTTGATCCATGCCCACATCCCTTTTTGCTTTAGTTATTTTTTGAACAGAGTTTTGCATTTTTGCCTGGGGCTGACCTCAGACCGCAATCCTCCTACCCACAGCATCTGGTATGGATGGAATTACAGCTGCATGCCACCACACCTGGCTTATTGGTTGAGATGGGATCTTGCTAATGTTTTTGCCTGGGTTGGCCTTAAACTGCTGTCCTCCTGATCTCTGCCACTTGAGTAGCTGGGAATATAGGCATGAGCCACCATGCCTGGTTATATACCTTTTTAAATCTGAGAAGTGGAGGAACATGTAACTTGTTTAAAGGAAATGTCTACACTGCTAGAGAGTGATAGAATGTACTAGTCTCTCAGTCCTCTATAGTGGACCAAAATGAGCTTATAAAACCTGTGTCTGCCAGAATCCCTTAAAAGTAAAATTTTCTATTGCATTTTGTGTATTTAACAACCAGTTAGCAATCCCCACAACATTAAACATTGTTCTACACCGAGCTCTCTCTGATACATATGTGATGCTTTCGACCTGTAGGGTTATGCCGTTATCTGGTTTCCAACACTTTTCAGGGATACATAAGTGTACTGTGAGTGATTGTGTCTGTGCTTGCAGAGAAAGGGGAGGAAGATATGTGTCTGACCTATATTCAGCCCTAATGCTCCTCAGCTTTCTGTTCAGTTCAGTTGTGAATTCATTAGACGTTTTCTGTTGTATTGTTAGTTGAGATTTGGGGGAAGTGGTAAAAAGCAGTCAGATATATGAATTATTTTTTTTCTTGGAAAAAAGAGCCATTTCATGTTCTGTGAAATGATTCACAGTTGACATTTTATCAGACCTACCATCTGAGCATTCCGAACAACTAGGGTGAAGGAAAATAACTTCTTAGGAATCTTGCTTTACAACTCTAGATTTTTATGTCTGAAAGAATTTGTAGTCATTCTCAAAGGTAATGCCAGTCCTTACATAAGAAATGAGGCCCCCAGGGATTGAGTGGCTGGCCCAATCTCACAGTTAAGAAAAAACTGTGTTTTTATCTTTTTGTCAATTTGATTTTTGACTGTGGCTGAAGAGAGATTAGATGAGGAAGAGATGGATTGGTGGCTAAGGTGAGTTTTCAGATTTCATCTCTCTGCCATTCCTTCCCAGATCAGAATGCAAGAGCAGTTTGTACCACTTGCTGTTGGGAAGAGCCTCTTGGTTGCCAATCAAGAAGCTGTGTCTCTTCTAAGGTTTAGTTATTATAAGGGCATGGGTTCAGCCATGCAGGCCAAGTGTGTAGGCCTACCCCTCTTCTCTTTTACTTCCTCCCAGACTTGGGGACCCATAATGTGGAATGTACCCGGGGGGGGTGTTATGTAGGGGAAAAGACCAAATGCCATTTTCTCTAAATGTGTGTGCTCCCTTGAGCTAAGGAAAGAAAAGATTACATTTCAATTGAAAAATTTAAATATATTTTAATAATTTATATTGATTTTATATGTGCTTTATAATCACCATAATACATTAGGACATTAGGCTTTGTATATAATTTACAATATACGCACATATTGGAAGTTAGTATTCAAATTTTTTATTGAAGGAATACTTGGAGACCCACTAGCTTGAGTCCAGAAAGGTGGAAGTCTTTAATACTTTATTAACATTTTTTGGCCAGAGGACTGTAATCAACTTGATAATCTCTGACTTTAAAAGTAGTTGCTCAAAATAGTGAGCAGATGACATCCCTGTGGACTCACTCCCAACCCCACTCTCTCCTCCCACCCTGCCCCCGACTTCTGTGGCTTTCTGAAAGGTGGAGAACCAGTTGCTATGTATACCATGTCTTGACCCAGGCAAGGTACCGGTCACAGTGCTTGGCACTCACTAGTTGGAAATGCTGGCTCTCATTTCAGGGGTTGTCTGCTCTCCTTTGGGAGCCTGAAATCTGGTTGATACAGTTACTTGTTTCAGTTCTAATATTAGGTTTGACTTGGACAGCATGTAGACATCTGTGGCGTTGCTTTTTTACGGCATCATCAGGTTGGGCCTGGTTTATTTAGTTCTGAAGCTTCTTGGCCTTTTGTACTATTTAATAAAAGGAAACCTACATTTCCTTTCTGGACCTGGCTTTTATTGATTCATCCAGGGGAGTCTCATTCTTTGCTGATACAGCAAAGTCCTTGGCTTCTGGATGAGCTAGGATCTTTCCTTTTTGTATATAATTATTTCTTTGTCAGTTCTTCTACTTTGTGTGTACAGCCTATTAGACCACTTACTTACAGGCCGACTGTGCAACCTTCTTTGGGAAAGAAAGTTTTTGAATGTAAATTCTAATACAGTAACTCCCTCTTTTCCACAAGGGATATTATCTAAGACATTTAGTGGACATCTGAAACCCAACCCTATACACAGTTTTCCTATATGTATACACTTATGATAAAATTTAATTTATAAATTAGACACAGTAAGAAGCTAACAATAACAACTAGTAATATGATAAAACATTTCTAACAATGTACTGTTAAAAAGTTCTTTAACACCTGAGCTGTTTATTTCTGTGATTTTCCATTTAATTTCTTTGGACTGCAGTTGACCACTGTGACTAAAACTAAGGAAAGCTAAATGGCTGATAAAGGGAGACTACTGCCA
This sequence comes from Castor canadensis, assembly GCF_047511655.1. NCBI lineage: Eukaryota > Metazoa > Chordata > Mammalia > Rodentia > Castoridae > Castor > Castor canadensis. The sequence continues at coordinate 83,837,010 of NC_133388.1, read as the reverse complement.
CGGCTTACATGAAGATAAACTTAACTCACAATACTCTCTTTTCTGTGGAATTTGGAACTGCTACAGATAGAAATAACATAGCCCTGAGACTGGACTCGATTTTCTATGAGGATGTATTTCAGAGATTAAAGGAAGGATCTCTCCATTCTGCCTGTCTGTATTGCTCCTTATTCAGGTGTCCTGTCCATCCACCATTAGCTACCAGTGCCCCTGCTTTCCAGAGCTTCTCTTTGCACACCATCATGGCTGGCTGCTATTCCCTCAACCTGACATCTCTCGTTCTCCTTCCTCACCAATACTCTTAAAAGCACAACTCCTCATGGTGACTGATCTAAAATGTTAGTAAAGTTATAATGTTATTTAAAAAACCTGTGAAAACAAATGCATCATTTGAACACCTTCCTTGGAGTGACTTGTATTGCAGAAAGTGGCAACCCTTTCTAGGCCTGGTGGCTCATGCATGGAATCCTAGCTACTCAGGAGGCAGAGACAGGGAAGATCACCGTTCCAGGCCAGCCACAGGAAGATGTTCACAAGAACCTGTCTCAGGCAATAAAAAGCCGGATGTGGTGGCACACATCTGTCATCCCAGCTATGCAGGAAGCATAAATAGGAGGACTGTGATCTAGGTAGCTCAGACATAGAAAGATAGATCTCTAAAACAGCAAAAGCAAAAAAGGCTGGAGATGTGACTGAGGTAGTAGAGTGCCTGCCTAGCAAGTGCAAGGCCCTCATTTCAACCTCAATACAGAGAAAAGAAGAAGGAGAGGAGGAAAATGGAGGAAGAGGAGGAGAAAGTAAATGGCAACCCTTCTAAAACTAATGGTGGTGGAGGTGGCTGTGGTACTGTTACTGAGAGCATTTATTAAGCAACTGTCATCCCCCGTTTTGTGCCTTCCCTGGGTTGTGTGCACACACGATGACCAGCACCTGAACGGCATGTTTTGACCATGGTTCTGCAGGACTGACTAGATGCAGGACACACTAGCTTTGTAAATACCTCCTTCCGTTTTAAAAAAGTGTGTTTGTGGTATTACGTTTGTGGTATTATTTTAGTTTAGTTTTTTTTTTTTTTTAAATCACTATGTAGCTAGCCTTCCAGATAAGATTCTCTGGCTTCAAGACTATGCTAGGATAGGAATCTTATTGCCAAGATTTTTGTACATAATATTTCAAACTCTCTTCCTTCTGAAATCTCTTTTTATTTTGAGTTGTAGGAAGCTCTGTGAACACTGAAGTCAAAGGAAGAAAGGAACTTCTTCCCCATAATATGAGCTCTTTGAGTCTGTATTAGAAATAACCTTACAGGTCACATGTGAAGGGAGAGTTTTTCAGAAATGAGTTTAAATTTCTCCACGATCACTTTAATTTTTGCCTGGAGGGAAGAACAGTCTTCAGGGAATCCAGCACTTGGATACAATGCAGTTAGCATCATGAATACTTCCATCTGTTTATATTAAAAATGAGATTTGGCTTGAATTACTTTACTTGTGTTTGAGTTGGACTACTCTAGCTACAGCATAAGCCTACTGAACCCAACTAGAGCTTTTAAGTTTTGTTTTTCAAACTTCTGTTTTATGTTTGAAGAGCATCAGTTTCCTAAGTTTCGAGTTTTTTATACATAAGTTTGCATATACTATGTTTGCTTTATTTTAACAAAATAAGGCAATATTAACTATTATTCTAGAGCTTAAAAAAACTATATTGGTACATAAGCCCCTTCTGGTGTGAGGGCTTATTTTGTCAGCCACAGAACACTGAGTGGGGAAAGCCTACGGTCCAGTAATCTCTAACAAAGTGATAGTTTTTTGTGTGTACATAATTGTGTGTTTCTTACATTTTCAAGATAAAGTAACTCATCAGAAGTGACTGTGTAGGAGCAGAGGCTTTGGAGAAAGAAAAACATGAGTTTCAATGCTGTTTCTATTACTACTACCTATATATCCCACAGAGAGTCGCTTGACCTTTTGGAGCCAAAATATCCACTTAACATAGAATACTGATTAGAAATTGTTACCTTGGAGGACTGTTGTGAAGACAGTGACAAACTAAGGGCGTTTTCTTTGAAAGGCAGGTGGAAAGTTCACGAGTATGGTTAAGTATGCTAGAAGATCTGGGTGTTGAGTAAGAGCGTGAGTGGAGTCAGAGCGTGAGTGGAGTCACACTCAGCTCTGTTTGATCTCAGCCAGATCTCTCTAGCTGTGGTCACAGAATGTGCCTAACCTCTGCTCACCAATTTCCTCGCCTAAACAGTGAGGATGACTCACACCTCCTGGGTGGAAGTTAAAGGAGCCCACCAGCAGAGAGCCTAGTCCACTGCAAACCTCAGGAAATGCTGTGTCATGTGTGTGTGTGTGTGTGTGCGTGTGTGTGTGTGTGGTGATGGCGGCGGTGGTGGTGGTGGTGGTGGTGGTTGGGGGAGTGCAAAATGTGGCTGCAGTTGGAGCTTTGGGAATACACACAGGGTTAAAAAGCAGTATGTTTGAGTGAAGAACACAGTGGGATCCACCACTTGACCTCTTTGGGATTGTATTACATGTTAACACCCAGGGTGCCGTGTTCCTGGCTTGGACATGAGTGCAAAGGCTGAGTTTTTGGTTTTGAAAGCATGGTCATTCCACATGTTGCAAAACAGCTACCTGTCCACCTGCTTCATCCCTTAATGTGGGTGGGTGTCTGGCTTTTTTTTTTTTTTTTGCACTATTGTAGTTTTGAACTCAGGACTTCATGCTTGCTAGACAGGCACTCTACTGCTTGAGCCACACCTCTAGCCCTTATTACTCTGGTTATTTTGAAGATAAGTTCTCACTTTTTGCCCAGGCCAGCTTGCACTGTGGCCCTATTTATAGTTCCCACAATAGCTGGGGTGACAGGCATGCCTCACCATGCTCAGCTTTTGCCATTGAGATGGGCAGGGGGTGGGTCCTACAAACTTTTTGTCTGTGGCTGCCTTGGAATCATGATCCTCCAGATCTCAATCTTTTGCATAGCTTGAGATGGCAAGTGTTCGTCACCAGATACTGATTGAGGTGGGGTCTCATGAACCATTTGACAGGGCTGGGCTTGAACAGTGATCCTCCCGATTTCAGCCTCTGAGCCATTGATACCCAACTGTCTTACTTGGTTTTTTTGTTGTTATTGTTGTTTTTTAAGGTGACATTCTGTCAGTTCTTATTTTCTTCTTGTTAAAATGTCTTTGTCACTGGAGTGTCTTAAACCCCAATAGACTGTGGAAAACTTCCATGAGTCCTCACACAAGATGGTTTATACTGTGTGTCCAGGCCCCAGGAACTTCAGGATTTGTTTGATAGCACATCTTCACATACTTCTGAAAACTAAGTTTCTGGCTTATCACTTTATTTCCCCTCTTTCATTTTTATGCAAACTAATACCATTCGTTAGGATTTTCTTCTATCATTATAAGCTTTAAGACCCACTGCTGCCATCTGAGAACTTACTCTGTAGTGTCTCAGCTGTGTCTGTGACTAGATACCTGTCCCTGTGTCCCCATACACAGTGGCAAAGCCCTCTGCATGGGTGTGCAAGTCTCTAACCTGGTGCTGAATTCCCTAAGAAAGCCCTCTTCTTTGAGGTAGAACTCCAGTCTGTTCAAAGGTGCCCCCCCCCCCCATTTCATTAACCCATGTGATTGACTACCTAGTAGACAATGTTTTCTTCATGTTCCCTTAACTTAATTCTGCCAATTGAAAATTAAACTCTTGTAGTTTTGGATATGAGTGGGATCAATAACCAGTGACCGTGAGCTGCCGCAGAGAAAAGAGCTTAGATTTCAAACAGACTGGGATTACAATCTTATGTGGATACTAGCTGTGTGGCCCTGGGCTAGTTACCTTCCCTCTCTGTGCATTGATTTCCTGCGCTCTGAAGCTGGTCATTGGGTGTGGTTGCAAAGATGAGTACCATGTGACACACCTGGCTGCTTTTCTGACACTTGGTAGGTGCTGTTGAATGGAAGCTGCCGCTGTTGTGGCTACTACCTGCATAGTTCGTTCAGTGTCCTGGTACTTGTCTCTGTGGATAACTGGCCCATGGAAGCACGTCCCTATCCCCAAACCTCCTGAGGGCTGAGACACTGAGGCGCACCCTCACTTCCTCACCACTGTGTCTGCTGCTCAGCAGTGGCCTGTACTCAGGTTGCTTCCACTGAGGGCTTTGGCTCCAACATCATTTTGCCACTCAAGACTGAACATTTATAATTACTGCTGTCACTTTGAACAATCTGGGACATACATATCTTTTCATCATTATACCTAAACATTTCTGTTAGATCTGTAGTAGGAATCTTTATTTACCGTTACTGTTTTTTTTTTTTTTTGATTTTTTGGTGGTTCTGAGGTCTGAACTGAGAGCCTCACACTTGCTAGGCAGGTACTCTCTCATCACTTGAGCCATGCCCTCCAGCCTTCTTTGCTTTAGTTATTTTTCAGATGGTGTCTCAGATTTTTGCTCTGGACCCGCCTGACCCATGATCCTTCTGTTTTCACCTCCCACATAGCTGGGGACAAGGTGTGCCCCACTACACACTACTTGTTCGTGGAGATGGCATTTTGCTAACTTTTTGCCAAGGCTGGCTTCAAACTGAGATTCTCCTAATCTCTACTTCCTGAGTAGCTGGGATTATAGATATGAGCTGCTATGCTAAGTCCCTGGTAATCTTCTTGAAGGCAGAAATTAATCTGTGAAGTAATATGAGTTTACAGAACAAATGACATTTCTGAGGTGGACCCTTATAAGTAAAAAGTGCATCTTAAGAAGTAACATGTGCAGAAGGTGTTTTCTTAGACTGTTGGGAAGTGGTGCTACCATCTATAATGGGCAAGATGTGTGGATTTGGGCTTTCCTCGTCATTGTCAAATCACTGCCTCTTCACTGCTAAATGAAAAATCCATTCCCTAGCCTTTATCTAGACAGTTTCCCCAACATGACTGAATGCTTGGTGTCTAACAATGGCCATTGTGCTTGTGGAAACACCTCTGCTTTGTGTAGCTAATGAGTGAATGATGTCCTGGCTTCTTCCCAGCTACAGGTTGGCAGTGGCTCTTCTTGTTGGTGTTCGGTCTTTGCATGTGCTTCTTGGGACTATGTATACTAAGCCCCTTGGCATTCTGTTGAAATAGTTCCAGGTTTTCTAATTTGCATCTCTATTACTGTTTCTGTACCCACATTGTGCTCCTTAGTCCCTATTTCCTTCAAAAAGCCATCTGTGTTCCCTCCTGTGGGCTGTCCCATTGTGGCTGCCAGTACTGTCTAAGAGAAGCCACAGTTTCTTGTTCAAACCAGAGGCAGGAAACTGAATTCTTTTTCTTTCTCGTCACATATGAAGCTCTACACTGTTATTTTCTCCTCTGCTTTTCCTTTTAGAAGACCTGTCCCCCTTGTCAATCCAGATTAAATTATTTCACTGATACATGGCCAGTTTGATTTTCTAGTTAGTAAGCACCTGACTCTGATAGTAGTCTGTCATGACTGCTGTCTGTACATTCTTGGGTTACCTCTTCTGAGCAATTTCTCAGTTACTTATGTTACTTAGCTTTTAATTTTAAGTTACAAAGCTCTACTCACTTCATCTAATGACCCAAAATTCTGGCCTCATTTGTCTTGGTCCTCTGGCTCCTATTTTATTATTATAATTATTTTTTTCTCGAGATAGGGTCTTTCTATGTAGCCCAGGCTCAAAATCATGATCTTCCTGCCTCAGTTTCCTTAAGTGCTGGAATTACAGATGTGAACCACCATGTCCAGCTTCTGGCTCCATTTAAGGCCAGTCCTTTCATGTGTACTCTATCCCTTGCCCTAATGCTTTTTCAAGCACTGCACTCCTCTGGTTATCTTGTCTCCAACCTGTTTTATAAAACTGTTCCCACAACCATACTGATATTACCTTCATACCACTCTCTTAAAAATCATCTATTCAGGACTCCAGCCCCCTTCCAAACTCTTTTTGTAGTCTGCCTTCTTTCAAGAGATGTCTGCACTTGCTTTGGGTACTCGCTACTCCCTCCTTCACCCTTTAGCCTGCTCCAGTCTGGCTGAGACCCTCCTCACCACTCTTGGTCTTGTTCCTGAAATGACCCTGGAGAGCCTCTGTGTTGTGTAATCCAGTGGCTGCTTTTTCTACCACCTTCCACTTCATCTCTCAGTAGCATTCAAAACAATCCATATTCTGCCTTAAAGCCAGTTCTCCCTTGGCATCAGACATAGTGTGTTCTGTTCTGGTTATCCTACTACTCTGTCACTTACTTTTGTTTTGTCTCTGTTGCAGATCTCCCCTATCTTTATTCTTAAACTTGTACTGTCCTGGCTCCTCTTTCTTCACACTTTCTCTCTTTCCTGCATTCTTAGTATTGACATCAATAAGTGTTAAGGACTATTATTTCTAGTACTATTATATTTTACATTGTAGGGTAGTTATAACAGTAAAATAAGAATTCAGGTAGATTGCACAGAATATAGAAAATATCATAAAGCATGAAGTTATATTAGTTTTGTTTTTTCTCATAATTTTGTACAAAGATTAGACTGAAACATTTGTTGAAAGAAAGAATAGTCAAATTTATCTTTCTTTGGTTTCAGACATTAAACATCTTGGTTTTCTACTATGTATAAATTGCCATATGCTGTCTTAAAAGGTATATTTTCCAATCTACCAGACACTGGTGTTAACATTTTAAGATCATTTTCTTTGATCTATCCACATCATTGCTTTATGTGTCTTGACTTGAACCATTTTGATCTTTCTTAAATCCTGTGTGTATCTCTGAAAGTCTCCAAGTGACTAATTCTAGGGGAAAGTTGTTAGCTTATGTTTCTAATTAAGTTGCTTTTGTGAAGGATTTAATGAGTTAGTATATGTTTTTAATATACATAAGTCCCTTAGAGCAGTACTAGGACATAGTCAATGTTTAGAGAATGTCTACTATTGCTGTTCTTATTTAAATTCTTATTAATTTTCAACATGGGAAATTCCTTCAGGGAAGGGTGCATTTGCCTGTTTATAGACACAGTGACATTGATGACCTGACCTGCCTTCTCTGTTGGCTAGTACTTTCAGGTGTGGCCCAAAGACTAGCCAGTTCAGAACAATTGAGGTGCTCAGAAAAGAGCAAATTCATGGAACCCAACAACAACAGATTTGCCAAGCCACCGCTGTGGGGAGTGGGTACTAGGAATCTGCTTTTAAAAACAGATTTCCCTGGTTAGTTCCTAAACATACTAAAGGCAGGATTATTTTTATATTTAATAAATTGGAGGCACAATATCTTTCAAGATACCAATCATGGAATTGACCTTAAGCAGCACTGGGTGTTTTGCCCTCATCTTGTCAATAGCAAATGGGAGCCTAGAAAAAAATATCTTCTCCAGGGTCACATCATTTGTTAGGGGCATAGTCAGGCAAAGGCTCCTTGCTCCCAGTTCTGTTCTCTGTCCATAAATGCCCCATGTCCAGTGAAACAACCTAAAAGGCTTTTCAGTATTCCTTCCCTAAAGCAGTCCCTAAAGGGACTGTCCTAATGCCAATGGACAGGGAAAGTAAACAGAGTGACCAAGGAACAAGACCAGAGAGAAGAGCAATGGTAAGAAAAACTAGGAAAAGAATGTGATGGCTTCATGTTTGTTCCTGCTGTAAGTGTCCTTGGCATGGTGTAGTAGTGAGAGCCTGGGGTTGAAGACCTTGGTTTAAGGCTCTTTAAAGACTTAGCTGGGTATCCCCAGAGTACTAGACTAAATGATCTCCAAGCCCCTTCTAGTTCCAGCATCTTCAGCTTTGCTCTATTGGAGATGATTTTGTTGTTTACTCATCTCTTTGGTGATCAGCATGCCCATCCTGGAGGAAGTGATGAGACCTTCTTTGTTACAGCAGAGCTCAGTAGAACTCCTCATCTTTGCATATGAAAAAAATAAATTGTCACCTTGTTTTCACTCCTTAGTTTCCTGAATTGACAGCCTTCCTTATAGAAAGCTACATTTTGACTTTCTCAAGAAGGATAGAGAAAAGCAAGAGCAAAAAAACAAAAACACTCACTCTTAATTTCTAATTCAGATCTGTTGAGAGGAAAACAAGGCATTTAATTCATTTATATTGCTTAATGAAAAAAAGTCCAACCATTGAATTTCAATGACTGAATAAGTAACTATTTTGAATCACCAAATTACCCTCTTTAAATAAGAAAATACAAATTTTTTCCAGTTCTTTGATATTTCAGAGTCAAAGTTAGATCTCCTATTGTTGGAGATTTATAATGATTTATTTAAAGGTCAAGGTGTAGACATTATTCTAACCATTGAAACCAATTTTTATCCCTTTCTGAATGTTATGATCCAATTACATAGCTGTACATTTTATTAAATATAATCAGTTCAGTACTGAATAAAAGCTAGTTTTTATTATCCATAGCAATTAAGTTTTCAAATGTCCTTCTTTACTTTAGAAAACCTGGAAGTTTTCATTGAGTTTACTTTTTTAATGAAGAATTCAGAATATAATCACTAAATGTCATTAAAAAACATAAAACTGAAAGATATAAAAAATTGAAGATTTTGATTTTGATGGAACATTCAGAATGAATAATTTATCAATCAGGATTCTGTTCAGCTGATTGTAATGAAAAACCCTGCATAAATGATGGCTTAAATAAATCAGGAGTATATTTTTCCCCTTAGGAGTCCAGGTGGTTACCATGACTCCTGTGCCTTCCAGGTCTCTCTACCTTACCTAACTGATTACCTGTGGTTTCAATAGGATGGGCCTCCAGCAGAGTCACACTTAATTTTTTGGGAAGGAAGAAGAGGTAGGGCTGAGAGCAAAGGAGCAAGCCTGCATTCACTGGGTTCTCCCCAAGACCCTGGTAACTTTCCGATGCATTTCATTGGCCAGAACTCTGTCACATGGTCACCTTAGCTATGAGTGAGATGAAGCTAAAAATACATTGTCTATCTCTCGTGTCCCCCACTACTACCACAGTCAAGGTTCTGTTAAGTAGATAGGAATGGGCATTGGGTAAGTTACATATTAATAATCCTATTATTCCCTGCAGAATGAGGATATCAGATTTCTGAAAGAGATTTCACCTTAAAGAACTGATTAAGTTAAATAATAGATAGACAGATAGATAGATAGATAGATGAGAGAGAGAGAGAGATGGTGATACAGGTACATATATATTTTTGATCCTCCTTTCACTTGTTTTCTTCTCTGAGTATGTCACTTTTCTCCCTCCAGTAAGAATACCTGTGTTGATTTTTCTGTTACATAGTAATCAGTTTGAACGCAAGTATGCACTTACATGTTGGTCTGTGGAATTGGGAATGGGCCTATACTAAGGATGTCTGTCATTTCTGAGTAATATATTTGCTCTTGTCATAACTTTCTCAGCACTACACACACTCAGATCAAAGGTGATTGTGTTCAGTAAATATTGGATTAAAAAAATCAGATTATCAGTGGGAAAAACATGGAGACAAAATAACTGGCTGTTTGGTTCTGGCAATTTATTATAGTCTGCAGGAACATGAGAGATTAGAATTAGTGCACTGTGACTGAAGTTTACTGAAGAGCACCCCTGAAGTTCTGAAGCAAGGTGGTGGGGATGAATATGGTGAACCTCCTCTTTCCCATTTTCACCATGGTGTATGAAGCCTGCCCTATGGTCTGCTGGGCTCAGTGCTCCATCCCCTCTGGATGAAATTGTTGGAAATGGGCATTTACCTATCTAGTCTGCTTTCAAATAAGGTTCAGTTTTCTCTGGTAAAATGACACTCAGATGGTACCATTTTTATATCTGCTATTTTTACTGTTTATGTCAAGACTTCTACTGGTGGGCTCAAAAATGATTGATTCCTGATTGTTTTGCCTTGGATAACCCCCAAAATCTCATGCGTTAAAGGTATGATAACCCCCAAAAGCTCATATATTGAACCCCCAAAAGGCTCAACTGGAGGGTGCTGTTGAGAAGTGATTGCTTCATAAGGATGCTAACTTCATGGGTGAGTTAACTGATTGATAAGTTGGTACTGAATGTGCAGTTAGGAGGTACAGCCTGGTTGGAGGACATAGGTCACATGTGGACATGCCTTTGAAGAATATATCTTTCCCTGGCCCCGTCCTAGCACCCCCACATCTCCCCATCTCTGTCTCCTCTCTCTCTCTCTCTCTCTCTCTCTCTCTCTCTCTTTCTTTCTCTCTCTCTCTCGCTCTCCTTCCCCACCACCATAAGGTGAGCTTCACTGTGTCCTCTTCCACGATGCTGTCCTTCATCATGGGCCCACAGCAAAGGGACCAAGGGACAGTGAACTGAAACTTTTGAAACTGTGAACCAAAATAAATCTTTCTTCTTTTAAACTGTTCATCTCAGGTATTTGTCACAGCAGTGAAAACCTAACACACTGGCTTTCTTCTGATTACTCTTTCCCTTCACTTTTTTGTCAAACTCTATTCTGTACTTTCATTGAAACATTGCTCTTACAAGTTGACTACACCACCAATACTAGATTTAAGCGTTAAGCTCTTCACAGTCTCATTTCTCAAACACAATATGAATTGAAATAAATATTTCAGCCAGAGATACTTGCCTGCTGAGGAGGAAGATCTACAGATACACATCATAGCCAGCTGTTGGCTTCCACTAGCAGCTCCTGCATAAGGCCCTGTACAGGCTACTCACAGGCCCTGGGGATTGAAGGAGGCATCTGCTTATATTAATCTCTGGGATGCTATCACACTGGTGGTTCCCGAGTTAAGTACATATGGTATTGCTGTCTCAAGTAGATGAAGGAGCCAAGGAAGACGGAGAATGGAGGCAGAAAGGAGTAGGTGTCAGGGTGGCAAGATAGAGGGCTACCTGAACTAATCTGACAGGGCAATGAGGCCTGAGAAGAGATGCTGAGTAGTGGGGTACATATTGATGGCAGTGAACCTACTGTAGCAAGGTAGATATAGGGTGTGATTCTTGGACCCAGGACAGATGTCAAAAATCTTTGGTTAGAATTCTAAGCCCCCAGTGGTCTGGTTTTCTGTTACTCATCCCATACACATACTCATTTTTAGCCATTTTCTTAATCTGAGGAACTTTTCTATTCTTCTATCTTACTTTAGTTGTATTTCCTATTTCCTCACCTGCTGGATTGGATGACAGCTGCCAAGCTCATCTCACATATTGTCACTCAAGTGCCTCTGTGAGGCACTTGGGACTGAAATGATGCTCCCTCCTCCAGACTCCCAAGGTGCTCTTGTGCATCCTTTTCATGATACTTATATTGTCCTAAAATTCAGGTTTGTCTGCTCCTTCCATATGGCAGGATGTTGAGATTAGTGACCTTATCTTACTCAGCTTCATAAGCACACTGTCCAGCACAGTGGATAGCACAGTGTCGTTACTCAGTACTAGTAGGTGAATTTGTCAATGAAACCCAAGGAAACTGGCTGTATTGTCAAATATTATAGCTAAGTTTTTTCCCATCTTGCCAGTTGACATAATACACCCAACTTGCCAAGCCTTTGTTTGATTAGTTGGTGGTAATGTCTGTTAGAGGTTGGGGATAGGGTGGGGTAGAGTGATGTAGGGGAAGTTGTTTTGGAAAGGTTTGCATTAAATCAATAGGTCCCTGACATGCACCAGCATAAAAATACACACACCGTCCTTATCAGTCTGCAGTCAGAATATTTACTCATAGGTCAGAAAAGAGGCTTGCAGCATCAAGCCAGCTGAGCAATAATAAAAAGCTTCAGATGATAGATGGAAGATAAAGGGAAGATGAACATCCTCTTAACCACAGGCCATGTGTACATTTCGTTGTTTGCCACCTGTGGAACCACCACCTGGCCAAGTGCTTCAAATGTGAATGTTGAGTTTGCACGGTCCCAATTCCAAGCTGCAACTTTTTTTTCCAGATCAAACTATTTTTATTATCATCATTATTATTTATATACACATTTTTTCATTTTAATAGCATATAATAGTCATACAGGAGGATGAACTGTGATATTTACATATGTGCCTACAATGTATCTTAATTAGATTACCCCCTCCATCATTCTCCCTCTACCTCTTTTTTCCCCCTTCTTTCAACAGATTTCGTTCTTCTGTTTTCATGTATGGATACAAGATACATCCACCATAGTCACCCTAATTCACCCTTTCCATGTACCCACCTACCTCCCACTGGTACCCAACCCCCCAAAAGTCCTATTTTTCTCTCCTGCCCTTCATTTTTTTAAGTATATATTGATAGTCCCGGGGGGGGGTCACCTTGGTAATACAGGCCTGTGTATATCATGATTTAGTCAAATTAACCCCCCCAATTACTTACTCATTCTCTACCACCATGCTTCCCTAATATTCAGCAACTTACAGTACAGTGCATATTATATTCACATATAGCTGAGTTGTTTCAATATTTTTTATTCTCTAACATTTTCTTTACCTCTCCTACCTACCATAGCAAAGAAACACTTTGTTAGATCACTTTGGGTGGGACAATAATCCCCAGATTAGTCAAGTTGTTTGGGCCATAGAGGAAAGGCTGACAGCTGTCATTGACACAAAACAAACCATGGACCTTACCTAGTACCTCCTTTAAGCCAAAATCAGCTCTGACTTTGTATGCTGTTCCTTATTTTCATACAGTGACTATTCTGCCTAAGATTTGCCCTCAGATTTTAAGCAACTTTTCTTTCAGGCAAGACAGTTTGATTTGAAGCTTTATTTCAGTTTGGAAAATTTACCTTTTCCTAATTACAAAAATTATGACTTACTTCATGGATTGACAGCCACTGAGTTGGAAGAGAAAGATTAAGGGCATGATCCTCTAATCTTAGAATCTCAGAAATCAAAATTACTTTGGCAAAACTCACCTAGTGGATTATATAGCAATGATACTTTTATGCATGTTGCAGCATAAAATAGCACTTTCATGGAACTCTTGGTACTATCCATCAGGGCTGGGCATTTTTGAATTAACATGGTGGTTGGGATCTGCTGTTTTGGTTAAGTGTTCTCCATAGGCCCTTGTGTTAAATGCTTAGTCTCTAGCCTGTGACTCTATTGGGAGGTGATAGAACCACTACTGGAAGGAGGTTCGCAGTTGGAAATCTTCTAGTCATGTTGAGTTATGCCCTTTAAGGGGACAAAAGGACCCTACCTTCCTGTTTCTCTCAGCTACTCAAAGGGGAACACCATGTGGTCTCTGTCATGACATACTGCCTCTCCACAGGCCCAAACCAAAGGGGCAATTGTTCATAAACTAAAACCTTCAAAACTGTGAGCCAAAACAAACCTTTCCTCTATTGAAGAGTTTGATTGAATGCATTTCTTACAATAAGCTGATTAACACAAATAAATAGGTCTTCAAAGGAAGGAGGGCAGTTGCAAAGTCATACAATTCCTCTGTTCTCTCTACCGTTGTTTCAGACATTGTCTTTACCACTCTCCTTCATCACTCCATCCTGGAGCCCTCTAGGAACCTGTGTTCCTCCATCATAATGAGCCTTTTCTTGGCGTGGAGGTCAGAAATACAAAATATGTAAAGAAATCCTTTATCTCATACCATAAAATCCACAGAAAGTATTCATTCCAAGATTACCATCACTCTACAACATCTAAATGATTAAAAATTTTTCTGGGGACCTAGATAAGGTTCTGTTTTGACAATCCTTTGTCAGTAAAATCCTGAAGGGGGAGAAAAATCCAGCCTAATAGATTGCAAGATACTATATGTGTCTGAAAATGGAAACTTCAGAAAGCCAAGCAATCAAATGAAGAGATGGCTGCTTCCATGTTCCTCTCAAACAGAAATCTTTTCTGGGTGGTGCAATTGAAAACAATTTCCTATGTAAGACATGAAAACCACACAGTTGAGAATAATAATAAAGGGTTACAGAATCAGAAAATGCTTTCCAATCCATCTAAACACACAAAAGCTGACAAAAATCAAAGCTCAAAACAAGCCAACACAGACCCTACTTCGGGAACGCAGCCTGCCTTTGCTGCTGCTGCTGCAGGGTTCTTGTTTTTCTAATTGGATATTCAAGGTCAGTTGTTGCAACACCAGTAAGTAACTGATGATGCAGTGTGTTAAACCCACATGACTAATAGTCAATTCTGTAACAATGACTGCTTTAGTAACTAAGAAACTGTTAATGCCTTCAATATCCCAAACAAAAATAATACTACTAATGAATCTGCTGAGTGCTGATGGGTAGGATATAACATGCATTTCCACAGAAATGTCTTGTAATTTAGGATTAATTAATGTCCAATTATTGTAAGCTGTTACTAATAAATTTTAAAAGTCAGCTCTGCACTTCCATTTTGTAATGTTTTTATAAAATGGAACATTAGATGTTTTTAATCTTGTCTGTTCTAGCAAAATACCCCAGATAACATGCTGTTTTGCATTTCAAATAATATATACTCATTTAAATGCAAAACCAGGGTCCAATCAGAATAAGATGGCAATCAAATTACAATATTCAATGAAGAGTTTTCCAAGCTGACTTCATTAGTAAACTATCATGAATTTCAAGAACTTACAAGGTTTCTATTTGTTTGTACAACTGCAAAGGGCTCAATTAGGAGCTTTGAGAGTGTCTAAAAATAACATCAGACTAATTAAAAGTTTCAACCGGATTTGGGCTAGCACTGTTTTGAAACTCTTTTAAATCTGTTTGACTTTCAAAATGGACTTAAGAAGCTAAGACTCTGCTTTTAAAGTGGTAAATTAAAAACAACTGGTAAAAAAAAAAAAATGAAGCTCACAGCCTTCCTCTTCACGGCATCTGGGATGATAGAGCGAACTATGCAGCTCTGTGTGAAAAGACCAGGAAGAAGGTGCTCAGTCCAGTGCTCTGGGCTTCTTAAGGGAACTCAGCACCATTTTCTGGCATTATTGTACATGTTAAAAACAAGCCAAGAGAGTCTGCAGCTTCAAGTTACTGCATCTCTGAAAACTGCAGGCAAGAGGTTCAGTCTTTGAAGTCATTTTCCCTTGGGAGGTAAGATCCAGGTAATCAGGAGGCGCTCAGGAGGTCAGGCTATTAAGACAGTGCGCTGCCAGTGCAAGTTGCTGCTCACGATGTTACATCATTTGGATCGTGGAACTTTGTGGACACTCACAGTGGGGCTTCTGCCTCAACAGGTGCTTTCTTTGTTTGACAAACAGGGCAGTGATGGGGTGGGAAAAGAAAGCACTTAGATGGCCAGATTTTTTCTTTTCTCATTTATCAGGTAGTGCTACAGCACAGTTTATGGAGAGTAGAATATGGAGGAATCCAGAATGTTTTTGGTTTTTGTTTTTTCTTTTACCTTTTTACAGATGTTTGAAGTATCTTTTTTTTTCTTCTTTCTATGACAGAGTTTCATGCTCTGCTGAGATTTTTCCATGAGTTACATGTTAAAATGTTAGGAAATTATTGAATTGGAGAAATGTTTGTTTCTTATTCTAAGGAATTGTAGAAATGAATCTCACTAATTTTGAGGGTTCCATAGTTGTATAAATGCTACATTCACTAAACTCCTATTCTGGAGGTTATATAGGTACACAGCATTTGTCAGTGCCACAGGAAAGCATGCAAAGTGTACTGCCCTGGTGTATACATTGTTTGGGCCACACACACACACATACCCTCTTGTTCTCTGACTTTGTTGAAGAGAAAACATAAGAGATAATAAGAAAGACAGAGTTTTTGCTAGTTTGAGATAAAGATAGCTATACAGAGAGATTCCTAGCATTGCTTCTATGCACATGTGTATTACAACCCACATTTGTTCATCTCTACCAGACCTCTTCACTACTTCCTGGTCCCCTTCCCATATGGCCTCTGCCAGTTTAAGATTACTTTGTTCACTCCTCTACGGTGAGCACATCAACCACACTCCTGTGCATGTTTTCCCCTTAGTGTGCGACCCATGTCCAATAATATTACTGCATTTGCTTTGGGTCTACAATCTGCATATGAGAGAGAACATGTGATTTTTGGCCTTCTGACCCTGGCTAACTTTACTTAAGATGATGTTCTCAAGTTCCATCCATTTATTTGCAAGTGACAAAATTTCATTCTTCTTTGTGGCTTTTTTTTTTAAATTTATATTTGTTTATTTATATTTTATTTTTGAACTGACTTACACTAATAATATAAGGGAGTTTCATTGTGATAATTCCAAGCATGTATACAGTATACTTTGAACAAATTCACCCACTCCGTTATATTTTCATTCTTCCCCTTCCACTTTTTCAAACAGCATTTGGTGGGTTTCACTATGCTGTTATCACACACACACATACACACAGATGTGTAGCGTACTTCAATCCTCTTTACCCCTCAGTTTTCTTTCCTTTCACCTTTCCCATTTCTGCTGATCCCCTCCTACATACAGTCCCCCTTTTACATTCATGTCTTATTATTATTATTATAATTATTATTGTCATCATCATTTTAGGTTTTAAATCTTTATTGAAATGCTTGTAAATTTCATTTCAGAGGTTGGCTTTTCTTTGGAGGACTTCCTTTATGGTTAAATACTTTTAAGAGCAACAACACATGAATAAAATATTGATGAATAAGGGAACTCCAAACTCTTATAATGCTAACTCAATTATCTATGCAAATGAATGCATGGGTTGCATAAATCAACAACTTCTAAAGCTAATTTCCTAGTTTCAATTTAGCCAATAATTTCTGCTTTTCATTTTTTTTCAATAAACACTCTTCTTTCTCTCTAACCAGAGCTGCAGCTAAACCTAGTCAGCTTGAATTTCATCTAACCTTCTCTTTCCATTTCTGATACATCAAATGGTCTAAAGAGCCACCAAGAGTGAAGGATGGAAGCAGAAGGACTAGAAACACCCCAACAGGACAACAAACCCCTGAAGAGTCCAGTGTTGGATGGAATTCATACAGCTTATTTTCATGACACTCATGTCAAAAGTTAGCAAATTCCAATCTTAAGGCTATCCAGAGGCATAGCAGATATTACTTGGCAGCCAGATATCTCTTGTAGAGGGTTTTCTATATGATTAGATTTATGCTAGGTACAATTTTGATGGCTCTTTGCAAATTAAAATTATCTCTAAGGCAAGAAAAATGACTAGATTAAAGAAAAAGAGTGTCATAAGAAACACAGAAATCCTTTAAAAAGCACCTAGACCCAGTGGAGATTGTTTGCAGTAATGGGATAAAAAAATACCATTAAGGTTCAATAGATGAACATAACTGATACATAAAAGGATGCCAACTATTTCTGTAAGAGGGAGATCAGAAAACAGATGGAAAACAGCCATCACTTTGTAGAAGTAGTAGATATGGCTTACTATATGAGCCTATCTGAAACATCACACAGCATTCCCTCTCACTGTAACCCACATATCACCTTTCTTCCTGAAACTTGTTACTTGAGACTACCTTATATATCAGTTTATGCAGCAGTGTTATCAAGGATAAGAAAAAAATGTTATTTTATTCAATAAATACCCATTCTTAAAGGAAGTTTACCCAGTCTAATTTTTGAGCATTTTAAGCTCCTCTTGAACAGATTTTAAACGTAGTTTCTTAGTGATTTTTCTTATGTGTGGATACCTGTACTATGCTAAGAGAAAAAACTTTCAGGGTGAAGTTGGGCTCATAATGAAGATCATTGTTTTAGAAAATAGGTGGTGAGTAAAAAAATCCACTCATTGTATCAAAAGGTGTGAAATAGGTGCTTATTCTAGAAACCATTTTGTCTTAACTAAGAGAAAGAGGTTCATATGAACAGCAAGTACTTGTATTTGAATGTCTGCCTGGCACTTCTGTGCCTCTTTTCAACGGAATTCCAGGCTCCTTTTCTGAATGTTCACTTCCTGAATTATGAATATAGAACATGATAAAAGACACAGAAAGCACTTAGCATTCTCTTTACTTGTGAGTCAGTCTTCTGATAGATTGTCTTTCTTACTAGATCATTGTTGTGGTTCTTGCTGCTTTGTTTCTAGCAATACTTTGCTCCCCTCCATATTTAAGCCTAGGTCTTCAGCCCTCTACACATTCTCTGTGCTCATGGTTTCCTTTCAACAAATTTTCTTTTGTTAAACCTAGTCAGGATCCATTTCTGTTGTTTGTAATAGGCAAACTACAGTATGTGGAATTTTTAAAGTAGTTTAGAAACTGAGAAGACATAAAATGTGGAGAGAAAAAGCAAGATCAGTATCAGTAACATACAATTTTTTAGAAGAATGCCGTTGATTGTTGGTCCTCAGACTCACTAGGGGAGAATTAAGAGGTGAAAGTGATGCTAAGAATACCATCCCTGCTGAAGGCATGTTTCCCTTAGTGCATATGCTTGGCAAGCTCTTGTGTCCTCAGAGAATGCTCTCTGGGAAGGCCTTAGACCAGTGGCCTCTGTCTCTTTCTACCCCAGCCTACCGGAAGGATTAGAAAGAGGTTTATCAACACTGACATCCCTGGAAGCGGTGATTCTGATTTCTGGATCAGAACAGTGACAGGGCTGACAAGTCCCCTTGGATGCTCTTCTCTCCCCACCCCTGTCAGCTTTAGAAGACAGCTGTTGGATGTTAGGAGACAGATTGGAATAACTGTGAAAAGTAGAGTTAAGTACAGAGTAACCAAAGAATTCACAAAAATATACTGGTAGTAAAACGTAAGTAATAATATTCAAAGAAAATTTAGTTACTCCGGGCCCTTATCTAAACTTTGAAACCACTGAGGCACCAACAGCTGTAATATTCCCGGAGGTAACTATTAGGCAGGAATTAGGTCTCTTAATTTTCAAACCATGGTGCATTTCATTAAGACACCCTGATTTTCTGCTTTTTAAAGTCTTTTCTCAAATTATATTGAGGGACTGTTGATCCTTAAAGTTTACGCATTAGATGGTTACCTGTCAAAAGGTCCATGATGGTGTATTAATAAAGTTGCATATTGCTACAAAAAAACATAACTTAATATATTAGGGCCACTTTTATTACCAAATCTTGATCCATAAGATAATACATGGAAATCACTACTTATTTGATGGCAAATATTACAACTCCAAACTAGATAATAAAATGAATATTACATTTTCAAAAATATATGACAAAAGTTCAAATTCATTTTGCATATTTTCTTTACAAAAAGTTCACCAGAAAAGTAACTATTAAGTTTTTTTTAAATGCATCCATCAGATACTCAAATTCAATTTAGAATTTTTTACCCAAAATAAAGAAAATTCAATAGCAAACTTCTTTGTAATTATGACAAAACATTAATGTGTACATCTATGTACATATCAAGGTGAATCTTTAACGAAAGAAAGAACGCCAACACATATCAAATATCAGTTGAAATATACTTTTGACTCCATTTAAAATTAAAAAAACACTGAAAACATCTACATTTGAAACTAATAGATTT
This sequence comes from Castor canadensis, assembly GCF_047511655.1. Classification (NCBI taxonomy): domain Eukaryota; kingdom Metazoa; phylum Chordata; class Mammalia; order Rodentia; family Castoridae; genus Castor; species Castor canadensis. The sequence goes on along the minus strand of NC_133388.1, from coordinate 83,817,605 downwards.
TAATCCAACCAGTATTTTATTTTCCATTGAAATTACTGTTTCCATTTTAAAGTAAAAAATAATTTATGTTATTGTTGTCAGTCTGGGGTTTTTTCTGGGTGATCATTTGTTCTCTATTTTTTGAAGTATATATATTTGGCAACACAGTCATCAAGTAGTTATTCTACACATTCATATTTGGTTTTTGTCTTTCTATTTCTCATCATTCATTGATGATACAAACAAACTTATCTTTTGACTGAAATTCCTTTTTTTTTTTATGGCTTATAATTTATGAAGAACATGGCCTTCTGTGATAAAGGCCCATCAAAAACATCATTATTCTACATTTATCTGAATTGAACTGCTTGATTTATCTGTTGGTGTTTAAAAGGTTCTGTTTTTTTTCTCTATTTGGCTTTAGTCTTCCAAATCATTTCCTCACCATTATCTTCTGAGATAAGGCTCTGCCTAGACTGTTGGTCAAAAAAAAAAAAAAATCACATTATTAAAATTATCTGTGACATTCAAAATAAAAAATATTTTCATGCAATCTTATTATTTTGGCAAGATGGCAAATGAATATCATTTAGCACTTCTGATGCTGATCTGGTCTCTTGTACTATCGCCTCTGGTAATGCGTTGCTATGCAAGATGTGCTGAGAGAAACTATTTGTCCTTCAGTTCTTTTAGTCCTTTGTTTTTCATCTGTTAATGGGGCTCCACTTGCTTTGCTTTTCAAAACTCCTCAAGTTGCTGCATTGAAAGATAAATATTTAGTTGATCCTCTTTCTGAACACTGCTCATTGTGAAATTTATACTAATAACAAATGAGTAAAACTTGTTGAATGGGGGGTCAGAATTTAGGATGGGTGAGGAAAAATAGCACTTGGAGTAGACATAGACTGAGGCAAACAACCAAGACACTTCAAAGTTCTCAGAGATCCACAAATTCTCACTCATTTGGGTTTAAAAATCTGAAATTTTCCAGATTGAAAAACTTTAATTTTTTCTAAAAAGTGGACATTTAAAAGATGTCTAAAGAAAGATAGAATTTAGAGTTTAAAAGCATAACTTCAGGAGCTGACAGAGTTGCTCAGGAGGTAGAATGCTCACTTAGCAAGCTTGAGGCCCTGAGTTCAAACTCTAGTGCTGACAAATAAAACCCCCAAAAGCATAACTTCAAGTTTGAAGATTATAGAACCAAAAGAAATCTTAAAAAACAGCTAGTTAATGTCTCTACTTTGGGCAGAGCAGCGCGTAGATTAAAAGGCAGGCACTGATCCTTGCTTAAAAAACCATCAAAGGAAGTTAAATTAGACAATATACTTGGCGGACCTGTTCAAGGATACCTCAATCTTACCAGAAAAAAATCACCTCAGATCCAACAAATTTGCACCACATGACCTAATTTTCTGACACAAAACAAAGACCTTATTTGTTATGGTGTCACAGTAACAGCCCTGGAGTAGGAATCTGAAGGTCTGAGTCATTGCTTCTTTTTAGCTGTGGGCCTTTCTCAAACCATTAAACTTCTGAGAGTCTGAATTTCTTCATCTAAGAAAATTATATCAACACAGTTAAAGAGTTGTGAACTCTTATTTAAGATTGTTGTCATCACTGCCATTCTTAAGTGCAAGAATATACTCAGCACCTACTAAATAAAAGGTCTTTTGCAGGTAACGTGGAAAACATGACGGAGCTGAAAACTTAATAAACAGAAAAGACATATCCATAAAACATGACCTAAATCAATAAAATAACATATGTTGCATGTTTAGTCATCATGAAAGAAGTAAATTCTACTGGAATTCATAGAGGAACTAATTTAATGTTTGTTGGAACAGCCAGGAAGTCAGCTATTAGTATAAAGACTGTACATAAAGTCTGGGAACATGGCTCAAGTGGCATAGCACCCATCTAGCAGGCAGAAGGCCATGAGCTAAAATCCTAGTACTGAAAAAAAAAAAAGAGGAGTTTTCTTAGCATAGTGGCTCATACCTGTAAATCCCAGCTACTTTGGAGGCAAAGATTGGGAAGATTGAGGCCAGCCTGGGGAAAAATCTTAGCAAGAGCCCATCTCAACAAATAAGCCAGATATAATAATGGCACTGTTATCCTAGCCATGCAGCAGGTGTAGGATGATCATGGTAAGAAGCCTGCCCTGGGCAAAAATGCCAGACACTATCTGAAAAATAACTTTAAAAACGGGCTATGTGTGAGGCTCAAGTAGAAGAACACTTGCCAAGCCAGCACAAGGCCCTGAGTTCAAACCTCAGTACTACACACACAAGAAAATACTGGCAAATGCAGGTTCCTATTCCAGGCCAAGTTGGGGCTCTTTGCTTAAACACATGGAACAGAACTTATTCAGGAGTAAAATGACCCTTTTGTTGCACTGCATCGAAAGATAAGACGTTTATATATTCTACATGTGTACATTTGTATGTCCAACAAATAATGAAAATTTTTCTACAATGTGCCAGATTAAAGAGATATAAATTAAACTACTGTTGTATTCTAAAACAATCTTGTAGTTAAATGGAAGGAAGCCAAAACCAAGATAAATCAAATTCTCACTTGTCCCAAGTGGAAAATGACATAGAACTCCAAATGAATTATGTTTCCTCTCAAACTTCTTGATTATTCCTAAATTCCACTTTGTTCCTCTCGCACAAGCACATGCACACACACTCACACACACACACACACACTCACACACACACACACACTCATGGCCATGAATTTACGTGATATTTAATAATAAAACTACATAGTTAAAAAAAACTTTCCCCCAACTTTTTCTTCACCATTGAAGCAGAAAGAAAAGCTTGCCATACTATATAAACACTAAACTCAGAAAAGAATGAAGAATCAGTTTACTGAATTTCAAAATTTTTAGGTTTTGAAAATATCTAGCAGAGGTAATGATCTTGAAAGTCATGGATTTTATTTTCAAGAACTCTGGCCTGAAAAAAGAATAGTTTTTTTTTTCTTATTTCTAACAGACAGTTTTATATATTAAAAAATAACTGAAATTCAGAGCATGATTTTTGACTAAACTAGTGTTTCTCTGAACATAGAATCATCTACATCGAAGCACATTGGGTGTATCCTAAAATTGCACATTGAGGAGCCACACCTTAGTCTACAAGAACAAAGAGCGGTATATGCATTTTAACAGGCAAATTGTTTTTCCTTGTCAATAATAAAGTCTGAGTAGCTGTGCTTAAACTATACTGTGGAGAAGAAGCATAGAAACTATACTATGCTCAAATAAAGATACGTGTTTAGTCAGCCAAACAGAAAGATAGAATTGAAGGAATATGACTGGGGTGGAGGTGACTGAGGGACTCTGAGCAGGGTCCAGAAATCTACTTAGGCCTCACCCAGGGGTGAGAATAAGAGTAGAGAAACACTAGTAGAAAACTGTGCAGTTTTGGAAAGGCCCAGAGAAGACAGGATCAGACCATAATCTGACTTCTACATTGGTTCTCCTTCAGGAGATTGCAAATATCACATCTGAGCTCCGCATCTACCACCAATCCAGAGTGATACATCACCAACAGCCAGGAAAAGCACTGGTAAGGGTGTACCATAGGGGAGCCTCACGAGCCCTGTGTACTTGAGGGGATGCCTTCGGAGGGCGGCAGGGCACCCGAGAGAGTAAGCACTTAGGACAAAAATGCATGCAGCTGGGATAACCAAGTATGACGAGGTGAGTTGGGTCTACCAAAAAAGGTTTTCAGGAGTCCTAGTCCCTTGGACCTAAGAATGTGACCCTTATTGTAGATAAGTTTTTTATACAGGAAACCAAGTTAAAATATGGTGATTAGAGAATGCTGATCCAATATGACTGTTGTCCTTACGAAAAGAGCAAATGCAAACACAGAAAGACACACGTAAAGGGTAAGGCAATGTAAAGATGCATAAAGAGAAAATGCCCATCTGCAAGCCAAGAAGAAAGGCCTGGAACAGACCCTTTCCTCCCAGCCCTCAGAAGGAAGCGACTCTCCCAACACTTTAAATTCAGAATGCTAGCCCCATGCATCATGAAGAAATGGGATTTAGTTACAACAATTGTAGTCTTCAGAGGAAATACAGCCTGGAAATTCAGACTACAAGTTCTTTCTATTCTAATATCTCCTAAAGTTTACTCAGGGTTTCTACTGCTCTTTCTGTCATTGGAGGACATCAGTGTTGAATACAGCAGATCTGGAGTCTGATGTCTGAGGCCAGGTGGTAAGTACTGCTCCTCAGCAACAGGCATACAGAAGCACAAAGGAACACAAACACACCCTCCTACAGGTGCCTCAAGGGTACATAAATCCTCCCACACTGTCCTGGTAGGAGAAAGGTAGGTCAGGGAGGGATCCTGAGCCAGCTGAGAGTTTCCAAAACACTGCTTCTCATAATGAAAATGATGGAGTCAGTTAGGGTTGTTCAGCACTCACCATCCACAGAGCTTAGTGCTTGAGAATGTATATAGTATAAGAAACAAAGAAGATATATTGTTTTATATAGCTAAGATACATGTATTAGTCTAATTTGAGCAAATGTGATTGCACTTAATGAAAGATTAGGAATTAAGGGATGAGTATCTCCCATTTATTGATGAACCTTAATTAATGGGGCAGTGCAAAATGAGGCACGGAGAATACATCATCACAGTTTCTTACAGCAGATGGACTTGTGGGTATTATATAACATTCAGGAAATTAACAAACTGAAGATTAGCAAAATGGTGTTGAGGTCATGTGCCTACAACTGGTCAGCAGGGATTATACCCCTGTCCATTCATTTCTATTTCCTACCTTTTATTCACTAGGCCATAAGAAGTTCTATGCAGAATAATATGAGAAGTACTGAATTGCAAAGAATAATTCAGTAACTGCCATCAGTAATGAGTGACTATGATGCAGGCGGAGAGGGAAGTCACTGCTATCAAAGGCCTCAGGAAATCTTACCTAGAAAAGTAGTATTTTTAGCTGTTTTAAGCTAGATCAGAGTTTTGGAAGCAATGAATGGGAAGTAAAAGTGATACAGGAAGTAGAAGCCACATTCAAGCCTAGGTTTTCTTGAAAGGCTATGACTTGTGCAGAGAAATTTGAGGGTCTTGACTCCCTAGCCATAGCATCAGTCTGCCAGGTAGCAATGGGAACTCTGTCCTGGGAAGATGGGCTGATCTAGAATTTAAGGGCACTACAGAGTCATATAGCATTTTAAGTGCTGAAATGATATGCTCAGATTTTTTTTTTTGGAAGAATCAACTTAGGAAAGTATAGAGGGTATATTTGGGGAATCAAATTATGTGACCATGTGCTGGGGACTTCCCTACCTGGATCACTTGCAGTAATCTAAAGGGTAGATGATGAAGCGAAACAAGGAAGACATGGATTCTGGAGTACTTGAAGGAGATTATCAGATATTAGTGGCTACTGGTGTGTTTGCAGGGCAAATAAATGTTTGACTAGGAACTTTTAGGTCATTATTTTCTAAGACAGGGTGGATTGGGATGATTATAAATAAGACAGGAATCCAGTCAAAATCACCAGTGCTATCGTCAGGATTCCCATGAAATCCTGCAGGGAGAACTGTGTGCAGGAAGAAGAAAATCTAGGCCAGTAAATGAGGCCAGAAGAGCAGCATTTAAAAGCTCAAGTGTAATGGAATCCTTGGCATGTCTTTGCTCAGACTTAGCTATGTGCTCTTAAAATAATTTTTTTAAATATTCAAGAATGAATTATTTTAGCGGAAAGTCTTCTGATGTAGTAAGTTTCTAGTGCCAAATTGGCCATTAATTAATTACATGACCATTGGCATATCACTTACTCTAACTTAGACTCGGCATCCTGGTCTGTAGAATGAGGAGATCTTTAAGGTCCCTCTTTCTTGCTATCAAATGCAACAATTTGCACTCATTTTTCTATCAAATAATTTTAATTGAAGCATATATTACTTGCTATTATAAGGTATTGTGTCAGGACTTTCCCAAATGTTGGTGGAAAGAAAAATTTTAATGATAATTCTAACTTCATAACTATAGAACTACCAGGCCTTTAAAACCTCAAAATTATAGATGTTTCTCTTTCTACAAAGACTGAAAACAAATTGTAAAGATTAGAAGGATGTTGTAACAAACTGGTAATAAGAGAAATGTTATCAAGACTGGATAGACATTTTCCCACATCATCTTTGCAATTTCTTATCATGGAATGGATGCATTAACAGTATCTATGGAGGGTGATGTCAGATAAAAAATTCTTCATTTAGAAAACTTACAGATTTAGCTCTGTGTTGACTTCTAACAACAATAGCCTAAAATCAGTCAATATATTGATTCTGCAATGAGGAAAAGAGATGATCAATTTTGCAGTCTGATGTTCTAGAATTTCTCTTTCCAAGTACTGCACGTAATAGAAAAGCTCTGTTATCTAAACTGTTGCTGAGTTTGTCATACGACATCATTTAATAGAATGACCTATTTCTTAAAAGTTCTCCTACTCTCTCAAAAGTCCAGAGAAATTCTACTGAAGACTTTATAAGATAAATTAATGGCTAAAACTGTAGCCTTATGCCAAGTTAGTAAGTCAGAGAAAATCATTTCAACCTTCATCCAGAAATTAAATGGTTATTGATTGATATGGAAGATACTGTAACCTTTCAGGTGAAATTTCTTTATTCTTAGAGGATAATTTTGCTAGAAAATAGAATTCTGGTTGACTATCTTTTCTCTGTTAGGACTGTGTTATCCCATTGCCTTCTGGCCTCCATGGTTTCTGTTGAAAAATTAAGGCCTGAGTCTTTTTTGAGGACCCCTTGCATATGATTAGCGACTTTCTTACTTCCTGTCTCTCCAGATTCATTTCTTTACATTTCAACAATGTATGGTGTGTCTAGATGTGATTCTCTCTAAGTTTATGTAAGTAGTTGTTTGTTGTGCATTTTGGATGTACAGATTGATGTTTTCCATCAAATTTGGTAAGTTTTTAGCCATTATTTCTTCATATATTCTTCTTTTATCCTTCCCATCCCACCCCCATTCTGGGACTTATGTGTCTTGATATGCTTCATGAGTCTTCTCTACTTTGTTTTTCTTCATTCTTTTTTGTTTTTGGTCTTTATATTAGATAATCTCAATTGACTTTAATTGCTGTTTTTTCAAAGATATTCTTAATTTTATGAAATATTATCATCATTTTATTTTTCAGACATGGTTTCCTTTATTTTTTTAAAATAGCTAGTTTAAAGTCTTTATCTAGTAAGTCCAAATCTTGACTTCTTCCAGGACAGTTTCTCTTAGCTGCTTTTTTTCTTGTGTGTGGGTCATACTTACATCTTTCATTGCATCTCTGCATCTTTCATAATTTTTTTTCTGTTGGGATCTGGACATTTAAATGATACAGTGTTACATCTCTAGAAATAAGATTCTTTCTCATCCTTAGGGTTTGTTGGTTTTTTTTGTTTGTTTGTTTAATGACTTTTCTAAGCTAATTCTGTAAATTGTGACTTCTTTGTCATATTTGACTATTAACGTCTACTTAGTTGGGTAGTAGTCAGTGAATACTTAAGCAATTTTCCATTAATGTCTAGAAGCAGCTTTTGCCTAGAGGATCTCCATGTGTTGGTGACATGCTGCCAGTGTTCAGATTGGCAGTTTATAGTGTGTCTTCACTTAGGTTTCCTTCTTGTGCAGAATCTCAGTTTATGCCAGAGGTTTTAGCCTTCAAAAGTCTTTTCTGGGTATGTTCATTTGTGTGGCTACATTCACAGGACTATATTAGCAATTTTCAAAAATTCCTGCAGACATCTGCATTAGTCTGCTCCGGGTGCCATCACAAAAGTCTATAGATTAAGTGCCTTAATATCATAAGTTTATTTTCTCACAGTTCTGGAGGCTAGATGTCCTAGAGCATGCTCTGGAAGAGTTGATTTCTGGTGAAGGCTCTCTTCTAGGCTTGCACATGGCATCTTCATATGTTGTCACATGGCCTTAATGCATGTGTGTAAAAAGATTGTAAGCAAGGTCTCTAGGATCTCTTCTTAGAATAACACTAATCCTATTGGATTAGTGCCCACACTTAATGACCTCATTTAACTTTAGTTACTTCCTGAGAGGTCCCCTTTCCAAATATAGCCATACTGGGGAGTAGGACTTCAACAGCTGAATGTTAAGATTTTTTTTCCTTCTGTTGCTTATTTTTATTTTGTACAGTTAGCATCATCTCAGGCAGCCTCAATCAATGTTAAGCAATTATTGCTGATAATTTTTAGTAAATGCCCCTAGGGAAAAGCTTGTTTTCAACAAGCAAGCTTTGACACAGGTCAAATAAAGACACGCATTTCTAGTGGCATTTCCAGGAAAGAACGAAGTCATACAGTGGTAGTTCTTTGGTAATATTGCTCTGTGATTGTTCTTCCTCTCCCCAGTGTCTCCTAGGCTGCTCATTTTCATTGTGATTGTGGATCTGTTGATTTTGGTACAGGTTGATGATCCCTTATCCAAAGTACTTGGAACTTAGAAGTATTTTGGAGTTTGGATGTTTTTAAAAAAATTGGAATATTCATAAATACATAAGGAGATATCTTGAGGTAGAAAAAAACCTAAACATGAAATTCACTTATGTATCATATATACCTTATACACATACCCTGAAGGTAATTTTATTCAGTAGTTTTAGTGTGTTTGCATTTTGATTTTAATGTCACATGAGGTCAGCTGTGGAATTTTTCCATTTCATGTCAACATTCAAAAAGGTTTGAATTTTGCAAATTAATATAACCATTATGGAAAGCAGTATGGAGATGTCTCAAAAAGCCAAAGATAGTACTGCTGTATCATCCAGTGATAACTGTCCTGGGCACATATGTAGGAACATAAAGTCAGGATACAATAGAAACACCTGTACACTGATGTTCATCGTAGCACTATTCACAATAGCTAAGTTCTGCAAATAACCCAGATGTCCTACGACTGATGAATGGATCAAGAAAATATGGTGTATATACACAATGGAGTTTTACTTAACCATAAGGAATAGTGATATGTGGGTGGAAAGTAGATGGATACAATTGGAGGACATTATGTTAAGTAAGTTAGTCTCAGAAAGACAAAGGCTGCGTGTATGCTCTCATGTGGAAGATAGATCTGAAAGATAAACATAAACAAAAACAAACGTGATCATATGCAAATGCATATGTAGAACATGTTTGTAATAGTGGAACTACTCTGTGGAACTCAGAAGGAGGGAAAGGAAAAGAGAGATGGAGCATCAGCAACAGCATAAAACAACATCTGAAGATAGAGGATGTAAGGATATGTATTGAAAGCTATTGAAAAATGGGGGGTCGGAGGTAAAAGGTAGGGGAGAGCAATTGAAGTAGTTGAAGGACTAGCGTAAAGTAGTCTTACAGTGGGGACACAGTGTGAAACCCCTTGGAACATTGACTTAAATATTAATAAGGAAAGACAGGACAGGACTGTATAACAGGTATAGAATGTGTGTGGGTGATACTAGTGGGAGGGGGAGAGTAAAGGAGATTAAGGTGAGGGTATATGGTGGATGGACTTCATTCATCTACTTTTATGAAATAGAACAAAGAAACCTTGCAATTGCTCTAAGTGGGGCAGGGAAGGAGTTGAGGGGGAGAGACAGCAAGGGTGATCTAACCAATGTACAATATAAGCCTATTTGGAATTGTCACAGTGAATTCCCCCTGTACTATGAATATATCCTAACTTAAAATACCTCATAAAAACGTTTTGGATTTTGGGAATATTGAATTTTTTGGATTAGGGAAGCTTATAACTTTTAGCTGAAAATTAAAAGCTTCTGTGACCCAAGGCTTACTTGTTTTTTTTAAACCAAGATTCAGTCACTTTTCTTGAGTAAATACATACCAGATTAATGTAAGCCTTTGGCTGATTTCTGGAATTCTGAAAAAAGTTGATTTCAATAATTTTTGGTAGACTTCAGATTGCATTTATGGAGGAAAGAATTTTCAGATGTTCTTGTCTGTCATTCCCATTGACCATCACTTTTTCATTTTTATAAAACATTTTCTGTTCTTTTTCTTTGGTAACCTCTTTTCTCCTTCCCTGTTATCTTCCTGTTTCTGTTATTTTGCTTAGGGGCAAGTGTTTAAGATCATTGGCAGTACTTAGGATCAAGAAGGCAATTTTATTTTCCAATTTTTTTATTTAAGAGCATAAATATTCTATTTTCATACAGTCATACAATGTACATTCACCATATTAGCCCTCCTTCACCCTCTCCATTTATTTTCCCCCTTCTAATTGGTACCCACCCTAAAACAAAACCTGTTTTACCTTCTTGGTCTTCATTTATTTAAGTGAATGTTGACTGTTCAAGGGGATTTCGCCTTGATGTTTCACACATGTGTATATTGTACTTTAATCAGATTAACCCCCTCTAATACTCTCTCTTTCTTCGTGCCCCAGTTCCCTATTATTTAGCAGCTCTCAGTGCATTTTATTACACTATCTTCATACACAGATGCAATATATTTCAATAGTATTTGATTTCTATCATGCGCTTTACCTCTCCTGCCACCCCATAGTCACCTCAGACTCACTGTTATGATCATGCTATCTCTCTCTCCCTCTGTCTGTCTTTCTCTCTCTCTTTCTCTCGTGTATGTATATAGGTATATAAGATCATACCTGTATTGATGTAGTTCCTACAGGTCTAGCTTCAACATACGAAGGAAAAGATTGTGACCTTTGTCCTTCTGAGCCTGGCTTACTTGACTTAACATGGATGATCTCCAGTTCTATGCACTTACCTGCAATTAACATAATTTCATTCTTCTTTGGCTGAATAATACTCCAGGATGTGTATGTACTGCAATTCTTTAATCCATGCATCAGTTGTGTGGCATCTAAGGTGTTTCTGAAGCTTGGCTATTGTGAATAGTGCTGGAATAAAGATGGGCGTGCAAGTGGCTCTGTTGTGTACTAGCTTATGAAGGTTATTTTAAATTAAGGAACTTCTATAGTTTTTAGTTTTTAAAGTGTTATTAGATGATAAATTGTGTTTTAAATAAGAACGTGTTAAGAGCTCCCATATATAAAGATGTATCTCTATATAAATATATCCCCCATGTGTGAAGAGAAATATTTCTCAAACTAATAAATAGAATGGAAAGTCAAATCTCAGCATCATACTTAAACACACACATATATAGATATTCTAATAGTCTTCTCCCCTGAAATCATCACCTCAGTTTGGCTTCCCATGTGAACCAAAGCATTTTTGTTTTCATTGTTGTGCTGGCTGGGGTACATTGTGGCATTTACTAAAGTTCTTACAATATATCAAACAGGTCATACTTAAATTCACCCCCTCCACCATTCTTCTTCATCTTGCCTTCCCCCTATTCCTGGAATAGTGTCAACCAATTCCATTTTTCCATTTATATACATGTATACACAGTGTTTGCACCATATTTTGGTATATTTTTTTTTAGTTTTCTAATGAAAAGATAGACATATTTTGATGTATTTAGTATTGGTCATAGTAGCCATTCCAACATGTAGAGCATAATCAGAATTTTCTCTTTCCTATCTTAACGTTTAATTTTTTTCACCAGGTATAATGATTACAAAGTAATAGAGAGTAATATTTGTTTTCTTTTTCTTTCTGTTAGAATCTCAAAATGTGGATTTTATTTGTAGTGTTCTTGTAGTGGCTGATCAACTTCTCATAACTCGATTGAAAGAGATTTGTGACATGCAGAATCTGATCACTTGACTGCACCTCAATCCCCCAACCTGGTCCAAGCTGCCCCCCTCTCTTGTCAGATTATTACACTGGATTCCACCTAGGCTCCTGATTTCATCCCATTTGTTTCTATGATAGCACATGCCCCTGCACTAATCCCTGTAACCTGGAATATGTGCAGGTGTGATTAAGGTTCTTGCAATGAGATTATCCTGAATTACCTGGATAGGACCAATTTGATCACATGGGTCCTTGAAATGGGACAACCTTCCCCTGCTATGGTCAGGGATGTGCCATTGGAAGGAGGTCAGAGGGAAGGCAGCATGAGAAGGACTCAACAGCGTTGCCAGCTGAGATTTCAGAAGTTCACACAAGCATCCAGGAGTGCTGCAGAAGGTAAGGGCAGCCCTGGCTGATGGGAGCTCAGACCTGCAACAGCATAGAATCCAATTCTGCCAAAATCTGCACAAGCAAAGCAATCGACCCTTCTCTAGAGCCTCCAGGAAAGCCTGCAGCTTTGCTGATGCCTTGATTTTAGCCAAGGTCATGACCTCTGTCAGACTTCTAGTTTACAGAACTGTAATAAGTTTGCTGTTTTCTAAACTACTAAATTTGTGGTAATTTGTTGCAGTGGCAAAAAAAAGAAAGATTTGTGAAGTAGCATTAACTGAAAAACGTGAGTAACTTTAAATTAGAGCATTAGCATGTTTTCAGATTGGTTCAGGATTACTGTATTATATTAGTGTTATTACTCATTATGGTAAAATACACCACTATTTGTACCACAGAAAATGTTGAAAAATTTAAATTATTGCATGCTATCATTTGTAAGCATATCCTTACCTCAGAAATGCGAAAGTATATACATCTTATACTTGAAAGATGGTGTTAACTTTTTATTGAAATGTCATAGAGCCATGAATAATAGTGATGATATGAAATTTATTTGAGAACCTGCAGTTTGAAAGCAGATTTTTTTTACCCTTATTCTGTTCTTGATTGTGTCTCTGATTTTAGTTCTTGATTGTATCTCTGATTTTATCTACTATTTGCTGGAATTTTTCTCTAATTCTTCTGTGACTAATGTCAATAAACCATATCTATTATCTCTCAAAACATTCTGTTTTTTATTTTGGTTATTTCAAGGCTATTCTTAACACTCAACTTTGAAATCCAAAATTGCTCTTTTATTTGTCTTTTGTCCTTTATGCTCAAACTCTTTCAGGTATCAAAATTGATGTGTCTTCATGATAAAAGCGAGAGCACACAAGGGAGGGGTGAGGATAGGTAAGACACCTAAAAAACTAGCTAGCATTTGTTGCCCTTAACGGAGAGAAACTAAAGCAGATACCTTAAAAGCAACTGAGGCCAATAGGAAAAGGGGACCAGGAACTAGAGAAAAGGTTAGATCAAAAAGAATTAACCTAGAAGGTAACACACACGCTCAGGAAATTAATGTGAGTCAACTCCCTGTATAGCTATCCGTACCTCAACTAGCAAAAACCCTTATTCCTTCCTATTATTGCTTATACTCTCTCTACAACAAAATTAGAAATAAGGGCAAAATAGTTTCTGCTGGGTATTGAGGGGGTAGGGGGGAGAGAGGGGGCGGAGTGGGTGGTAAGGGAGGGGTTGGGGGCAGGGGGGAGAAATGACCCAAGCCTTGTATGCACATATGAATAATAAAATTAAAAAAAATTGATGTGTCTTAACTGTAGGTCACATTTCCCCATCTTCTGATTCTCAGTTACTATGCTAGTTAGGTCTGGGATCCATTTCTTTTGTGCAGAATCACGGTAGTCTTTAAATGCTTTTCCTCCCTTCTACTTTCTTTAATCTTGCTATAGGAAGTAATTGTGTGTTCTTCATGTTTAGATATTTTTAGTTGCTTACTCTAGAATGAAAGTTAAATTTTCTTAGCCTTAACACGGAAGGTTTATGGTTTTCTAATTTTATATTTCTTTTGCTTCATTGTTACTTTAGGAAGCATGAAGGAAATTCCTGTCAAATTCTTCTGATTTGTACTTAGTGATGACTTTACTTAGCTCCATTATCTTTTTTTGAGCACTGTAGATCATCTTGTCCTTGGTTATCAGTGAGAGAAAAATACCCTGGATCTTTTATAGGCAAGAAAAAAACATATTAAAATAAAGGGAAGCATATAATACATATATTTACATAATACTTTCACTTTTTAAACTGACTTTCCTGATCTCCCTTGGATATTCTTTCTTGGCACCTGCTGCACAGTCGCCTCTATTTATTAATGAATTCCATGATCTTCCTAGAAACTAGAAAAAAAATTCCACAGAAGTTTGATCTCTGGTTATTGGGCAGTGTGTATATCTTTGTTCCCAACTGAAGAATTCTAGGAAGTTTTTTATATGATCCAATATTATTAATTCTGTGAGATGTGAGATGTTTTCATCATCTGTTGAAACTAGGTTAGTCGGGTAAAGCAGAAACCATTATTGACTGCAATTGCAACTTTTGATAAAATACAAAAGAGAAGAAATAAAAAGATAAGTAGAAGCCAGGTTCAGAAAACAACTGTATTCCTCTGCTGACTGGGACTCAGAGTAAGACAAAGAACAGAGAGGTTCAAGAAGTTGCAGTTTTATGCTACATAGGTAGAATGTTCTTGAAGGGTCTCTAGCAGAATCAGATACTTCACATCTAAAATTAATAGGATGGTTACTAAATTCACTCTTTTGTACAGTATATCAGATTCTGAGCTGGCATGGGTAATATTTTGGTAAGAGTTAGATGTGTATTCCAAACACACACACACACACAAATATATAATGCCTGATAGATTAATAAACATTCATTCATTTTATAGAATTATTTCATCTGTTTCTCTTAGTCTTAAGAATATCTCTTTTGGTTTTATGGAAGCGGGAATAGCTATAAATAAAAAGGAAAGTTTAATTAATGAAAGTTAAACATATTAAATTGTTAGGAGTGTTGTTAGTACTTACATGTTTGCCCTTTCCATATTTGTTTTGCTTAAAATGTTTGTATATGCATGCCTTTTGAAAGTACTCTAGCGTACTGTAATGGCAAATGAATCCTTCATTTGTCCAGTATAAGTTGCTTTTGGTAACAAAATACTTTCAGTTTCCTTGTTCTAAGTGTTCAAATATGACAACTTTCAAAACCAATATATATTATCTACTGTAATGTGCCTTTCATCTAATTTTGCAAATCTTTTCTTTCTTTGTAGTTACCCTTAAGAATGCTGCTATGCTGTTGGAATTTGCAGCAATGTATAGCGCTGAACAGCTGAAACTGTCTTGTTTACAGTTTATAGGACTGAATATGGCAGCTTTACTTGAAGCGAGGTTGGCTGAATACATCCATTATATGACTTCAGCAAAAGCAAAATAAAAGATATGCTATAATTTAAAAATGGATATTTACCTGGAAACAGTTTGATAAATGCTAATAATTTTAAATTCATACAGATTTTAAAATTAGAGGAATGTTGGAAATGTCAGTTATTTTTATTACTGATTTTGGGTTTTTGAGACAGGATCATTATGTTGCCTGGGTTGGCCTCAAACTAATGATCCCCCTACCTCAGTCTTCTGAGTACTGGAATAGGTGTGTGCCAGCAGGCCTGGCTGGGAATGATTTGTTTTTTTAATGAAAAACTTCACACTTTACAAATCACATATTAGGTCAAACTATTGCTTTTTTCTCACTAAAAAGTTAGTGGTAAGAGAAATGAGTCTATATTGGTGATTATAGATGTTTGATATTAAAATCCTAGTGTCAATTTGCATTGTAAGGATTTATCATCTAGTTCATTTCTTTATTTTGTTCAGTAATAATAATAATAACTAATACTTAGTGCTTAATTTGTACTTGCTTTTGTATTTTGCTTCAATGATTATACCAATAATTATTGCTTACTATGTAGTGGGTATTTTTCCAAAATACGTTAGATTAATTTGTATAACTTTCATGAAAACTGTGTACAGTAGGCTCTGTTAATATCTTTTTATTACAAATGAGGAAACCAAGAGACCCTTTTTCTTTTGGAAAAGAACCAAGAAAATTTTGGTTTATATTGTTACTATGTTAACAGCTTTTTAATAACTCACTTTTCAAAGTCTTTAATCAAAAACATGATTGAAAAGTAATGTTCTGCTGTTTCTTGGAGATGAATCACTAATATTCTAAAAATTGTCAGGTAGAACTCAATTAGGAGAAAATTCTTTTGCTATTTAAGCTCTATTATTTTGTGAAAAAAATGCTTTTAAGTGAAAATCAATGTTATGAAATATTAGACAGTGTTATTTTAAAATGCATTTGATACCTAGTCAGAACCCGGCTAGATTTTCAGACTAAATTTAATTTCATTGCTACATTGTTTTAGTGTTTCTGTTGAAAACATTTTTATTACTTTCTATTGCCAAATTAATATCATTTGGTTTGTCAAATAAGAATCAACCAAAAATAAAATAAACATCAACTCTATCTAAAATCATATATTGGAGGGCTGGCAGAGTGGCTCAAGTGGTAGAGCATCTGCCTAGCAAGGGTGAGGCCCAGAGTTCAAATCCTAGTACCACCGAAAGAGTAAATAAATACTATATTAGAAAGTGATGTGTCACTATTGTTCAACTATTATCTTGGAACAGGTGTTTCAGCTGAACCACTTAAGGATAGTACTTGTGGTGATGTCTCATATAGTTTTGCTTAAGTAGACATACAAGTTCAGTCAAAGATTTATACAAATTAAGTTCTTAATCACATATGAGTTTGCTAGAAATATAAATAATATGTGCAGAGCACTAAAATTGATGTAGCATCACAAGTTAATGTATCATTTATTATCAGTGTTGAAAATTGATTTAGTACAGATTTGAATATATAAGTAATTTCATACTAGGTGTAGAAATTGCTTTAAAAACATATATACACATACACACAAAAATGTACATACACAAATATATATATTCATACACACATACAGAAATAGAGTATGAATTTTTACAGTTTCCACTGATGCCTTATAATACCTGTATGGAACCTGAATGAAATGCAGCTGATACAGTCCAAACTTCATTTTGCACATGAAGATGGTAAACCCAGAAAAAAGTTGAGTTATTCAAAGTCATGCAGGTAGTGGTACAATGATAATTCTGGATAGAATTTGCTTATCCTGATACATAAGCCATTGTTAATTCAGTGTTGTAATTTATGGAAAATGAATACTTACTATTTTGTTAAAATAGAAAAGATTCTTTGTAAACTTACTTGTATAAGTACTTGAGTTTTTTTTCAAGATATTTGTCCCTTAGGTTTGCTGTTTACTTGAAATAACATAATTACTATATATTTCCAAAAGGTTTTTATAGTAGACAGTATATATAAGCTTGAAAAATAATGTTGTTACTTATTTGGCAATTTGAAATATTTGTACATATTTGAAAATCTTGGCAGCTATTAAATTGAGTGTTATAATTTTATTTCTCATTTTTTAGGTCTCTTGATGTTTTAAGTGATGATGTTTTGAAGGATCTTTCTGTATTTTACCGAAAAATGGTAAGGTTTGTGTTCTTCCAGTGAAGATTTAGTGGCCATAATATTATCATCTAAATAAATTAGATCAGATTTCACAGTGGAATAATTTCTTAAGGAGTGCATATACATTAGGATCTTTTAGAAATGAGAAAATGGAATTTCTTTTGGATACCAAGATGAGTATGGTAATCTAAATTGAAGATACTTAATGATAAGATTTGTATCTATATTAATTCACTTATAAATAAAACTTACTGAAAATTTCAGAGTTTTTCTTACTTACCAAAGGTCAGGACAGTGCAGGAACAGGGATTCACATGACCTAACAAATGGACTAGTCTGTACTTAATAATAAAGTAGAGCTTTTATGCAAGGTAGGTTTTTTTTTTTCACAGTTTTATGAAATATACTTTTTAATGAATCTAATAAAATTTTTCTTCCCTTGTGAATTTAGGAAGTTACTAGGCATTCTAGATCTTTTCTAGTTATTGTCACCATATACTAAAACAGATGGAATATTTTATCTATATTTTTTTCTTGTGTTTTTACCCAGATGGCAGTCCTCCTGTTTGTGCTTCCTGTAAAGCTGAGATGACAGGTGTGCATCATCATCCCCAACTATTGTTTGAGATAGGGGCTTGCTAGTTTTTTGCCTGAGCTGGTCTCCAACTATGATCTACTCAATCTCCGCCTCCTGAGTAGTTAGAACTACAGGTGTGAGCTACCATGCCTGGCCCTTAAAATTCTTTTTTCTGGCATTTGGTAGCATTTGGCATATTGGAAGTTAGACATATCTACTATCTTAGATATATAGCATATATTGTTGAAATTACAATAAAACTTTTAACATTGATATAAATAATTCATTAACCACTATAAAATAATAGTTTTCACAGCTGGACTGCCTAAGTGGATGAAATATATAATGAGATCTGTAACATTAAGGTAAAATAAAGATAGTTGTGACCCTCACAGCTATTTTATTTTCCCTGTCCTGATTTAATAAGGAGTTAAGCATTCTCTGAAATGTTTTAAAAGTTGTCAAATATGTCTAGTTGACGCTGATAGTTAATAACAGCGTATACCCAAATAATGTTCAATGTTTTACTTTTTTTAATAAAGGTTTTATTATGCAGAGAGGGAACTGGGGCTTGGTGTTGAGAACAGTTTTCTTCACGGTAGCCAGAACATTTTTCAGCTCTCCTCACTTCCTCTTGATATAAATATGTGTCCTTACCTTTTCCTCGGTAAACATGGTACATAATTCTTGGATCAAGTCTTTAGGAACTTGGTGTGGTTGGTGAAGATGGCTGCGTCTGGCCTGCTCGTGTTGTTGGTCATTTTGTAGCTCTTGTTTAGGGCCACAGCTTAAACAGTAGTAGTGCAGAGCCAATACTGCTTCTCTTCAATGGCTACTATGGTAGCAGTGAATGTTTTACTCTCCAGAGTATTTTCTTTTATACTATCTTGTTTTCAGCTTTCACAGAAATGCTAGGATTAGAACAAGTACTAAATTACACTTAGGCCTAGTGACGTTACATAATTTGCTCAAGTCTGTATAGATGAATGCAACTCGAGCTTGCTTATCCTTATGGTTTCTGTTTGACTAAAATACTATATTCTGTTGATTGAAATGCATAGTTCTTCTGCTGTTTCATTTCTAACTTAACACTTTAAGGTTTGCTGTTTCCTAGGGAAACTATGTTTAAGAAGGCAAAAACAAAAGCTAAAAAGAAGACACGTAAACGTTCTGATGGCTCTGGAGGTTATAATCTTTCAGGTATTATTCAGAGTCCCCCATCTACAGGTTAGTGGAAGGTGTTTTAGCATGTATTTCCAGTTCTGATCTTTGAATTCATTATCAAATTCATTTAACATTAATGTTAAATTTACTTAACATTATTAAATACTATTTTATGCTGTCTGCTGGAACTACTAAAATGGAAAGTTGTTTGTATAAAGGCTATGGAAAATGGCAGTGTTTTGTGATAAGTCTCTGGTTGAAGTTTTCTCTGGCAGCACAAAAGAGGTCCCTCAACTAGTCTGAGATCAAAGATCTCTTCGTAGAGGAAAGTGAAACTCAGAGTGGATCTTGAACAATAAAAAGAAGTTAGCCAAGAGAAGGAAGCAGGTAGACATTACTAAACAAAGGGGTGGCATGTTCTCAAGCCAGAGGCAGTAGAATACACTGAACATCCCTGATGCACATAATATAGCACGGCTCACTGCAGAGGATGTGTGCAGGTGAAGATAGGCTGAGTACAGTCAAATTATGGAAGACCAAAGGAATTTGGATCATATTCTAAAGTCTATGATGACTGTTGATTAGTTTGTAAAACAGGTTATAACTGGATAAAATTTATGTTTTTAGAAAGACTACTCTGTCCATTGGCATAAAGTATTAGAAGTGGGCAAAATATGACAAAGATAGTGTGATTATGTTGATTGAATTCAAGTATGTCAGTGCTCCAATCAAAATGTCATTTATTGGGTAAAGAGAGAATCTTGTAGTAGCATATACCATATTTTACATATAGGCATTATATGAGCCT
Organism: Castor canadensis; assembly: GCF_047511655.1. NCBI lineage: Eukaryota > Metazoa > Chordata > Mammalia > Rodentia > Castoridae > Castor > Castor canadensis. The sequence goes on along the minus strand of NC_133388.1, from coordinate 83,797,795 downwards.
GTTTGAATATAAAGCTCATATAGTTTTTCTCAAATTCTTTAATTTACTAAAAAGATGAAAAAAATACCATGAATACCTACATGTACACACACCTATGGACAGTCTGTATTATGTATTAATACAGACTTTCAAAAAAACCTGATCTGTTCAGAATAAATTGCAGAAATGATGTTTTCTCTCAATACTTCAATACAAATCTCCCAAGAACAGGAATGTTCTTCTGTACAACCACAATGCTGTTGTCATATTTAAGACAATTGACATAATTCATTAATATTACCTAGTATTCTGTATCCAGATTTCCCTAATTATTCAAAAATGTTTTTAGAGCCTTTTTTGTTTTAATCTTTAAAAATCTAATATTCTGTCAAGATTAGCATGCCTTTGCTTATTGTTTCTTAGCTAGAACAGTATCCTCCACACCTTTTTTGTTTTGTATTGTAGTTTTCAAAAATTTAGACTGGTTGTATTATAGATTATCTCAAATTCTGCATTTGTTTGGTCTGTGTTAAACTATCTAAACGTTTCATAGTTTTTTTTTAGGCAAAACATAACATATGGTAATAAAATAGTGAGAGTACAGTATGGTTTTGGTTTTTGCAAATGGTAGGTGCATCTGTCCAGAGCAGTAAGAACACAGCCTGGAACAATTTCTATCAGAAATACTTTCGTAGTCAGTCAGTTCTATACAGTTCTACATTGTTTTGTGTCCATGGGGAAAATAGCTATTATACAGGGTAGAGAACGAATTTTATTCTGTCTCTTTAATTAGCTATTACAAATCAGATATTTATCATGTCTTATAAAGTTCAAGGGAATAATGTAAAGAACGACTTTTAAGTAACGTAAAAGATAAAAGAATAGATAATACACCTAAATTGATTTATGAAGTACTGAAGATAGAAGTCAGGAGAGCCAGTAAATTTGAAGGACATGTCTTAGGACAGTTCCAAATATAAAATTCTGTGATCTCATATTCCCCGTACTGAAAGAGTTACTTCTAGCCCTTAAGAGAAGATTAATGGGCAGAAGCATAAATGGATAGATGGTGATGAAACTAGTGATTTTCTAGTTACTTAAATCATTTATGGAAAAAGCAGGTATTTGATTTGTTTTAGATAAAGTTATTATTACTAAATGTGGTAGAATTTCAGAGCAGAGCTAGACAATAGTAAAGAAATAATTTATGTCTTTAGATACAAAGAAACAATATCAGAAAATTTAAGTGATTTAAGGTAGTGACAAAAAAGAAATTGGATTTACTCTTGATTCGAGTTCCATATTCTTCCTGGTATATCATTCATTCTGTGGTCAAAGTAGATGATTAACTGGGGACAAGGAGACCTAGTTTTGGAAAATAAAAAAGAAAACTGAGTATGAGGCAAATTTGACTAAAGTCAGTGTGTGAAAGCTTAACATGCTTAACATATGTGTTGATCCTTAAAATTACGCACATGATTCTATGAAAGTGTTTTTGACTAAAAATAATGGTTGGCTCTGATAATTATCCATGTGATTCTCTAAATTTATTCTAATTGGCTTTTGAAAGCATTTCACTTATTAAATGTAATCTCTTAGATGAAAATTTGCCAAAATTATTGAAATAATAGCTTGGAAAAAGTTTGAATGTTATTATCAAACTGTAACTTAGTAATAATAGCAGAAGAATCATATAGCATGTCATAGTGGTTTACTTAAAGGGAATAACACTTGTTTGAAGGTACAAGAGATGTTTTATTTATTTTTAAATCAATTGTACAACTTTTACAACTCAAATATAAAGTTTGATGCTTCATCTACATTGTAAGAAATTTGAAATGAATGAAAATGACCATCTGAAATTAAGCAAATGTTTACTTTATGGTCTATATGTAAAATGACTACTGTGCTAATGACCTTGGAACCAGATGTGACCTAGGCAGGCATTTAGGCTGCCTAAGTAACAGAAGAAAATGACATACACATATAACAACTCTTTTACTTCACATGGCAAGCTAATTAAAAATAACTTACTTGGCAGAGTTTTATAGAAAGAAAACAAAACAAACCATCAACTCTCAAACAGGCTACCATTGGCTTCTGTAGGACTCTATCTAGGCCAACGTGCTGGCTAAATAAGAGGCGCTAAGGACACACATTGTTTCCTATAACACAAAATGGAGCCAGTGCCCTTTTGTATGAGGTCATAGATTTCTACAGAGGGAGACAAATGAGAAAAGGAAAGCAAAAGAACAGAATTTATTATTTTTCTTCTTCCTTTTTACCTTTTATGGGGGAAAAATATAATCATTTACAAAGCAAATCCCCCAAAAACTGTGTTCCTTAGGTTCAATGAATAATTGCTTTATATGCTCAGTTTTTCGCTTAAACTACTATCTCTTCACTTAGCTTGATTGTAAGATTTTGGTATAGTGAATATACTTTAAGTATTATTAAATCTGGATAAATGGAAGTTGCTTTTTGCTTTCTATTTGGTTTCACTGACTGTAATGCATGTATATTTAATGCTTACATGTTTAAAGTTTCCTTTTTTAAATTTCACTTTTTAGATTTGTTAGTCTGGTAAGGCCAATTCTGTGGAATCTCTTCCAGACTTATTTGCATCAGACTCTGAAGGAAGCTATGCAGGAGTGGGTAGTCCTAGAGAGTTACAGTCCCCTGACTTCACAACAGGATTTCTTCTAGATAAGATTGAGGTTTGTTTTAAAAAGCACTGTTTCCTTACCTTTAGTTTTCAGATTAGTAGGCAGTTTACCCTTTACATTATATTTTGAAACACTCTCCTATTGGTTTATGAGGACATAAACTAATATATACAGCGTTACTTTTTTCAAATTTGTATAGTTTTTCTAGTTTTGGATCTTTTAATGGCAGTGTTGAACCCTTTATAGATATTACTTCTAACCTTTCTAATCTTTAAAACTCTGAAGACATATTGAGAAAAACATTTGTAGTTAAATTACTGAAATATATCTTGGGAAATTCAGTTAACACCAGATAAAATTTGTCCAACGAAAATGATTTTGAAAGTAAGCCAAATTTCAAATTCTGCGAAGGGTCTTTTCTTTCATGATGTTAACTGGAGCTGAATGAGGTAGAACAATTGAGTTCTTCTAGTCTAGCACTATTAACTTTAAGCTGTACGATTACTATTGTGGTTAACTCTGAGAGGGGCATCCTTAACATCTCATTCCACAGTTGTTAATCTAAAAGATAGGAAATTCTACAGTGTTCTAGGCTCCATGGTGTTTTTACTGTAAAGAAGTTTGGGGGGCAATTGTTAATTCTCATAAGGTTGGTCTGGAAGACAATTGAGGCTTAAAGGAAGGTCGGAGGCATATTGTGAATGTTTTGCATTAATAGAATATGATCCTGACAGTGGAAATGCCATTTTAATAATGTTTTTGACCCATTATAACAGAAATAGTTTTAGGGTCCCCTTTGAATTGTCAGTATTACTTGACTTTAATTTTATTCAGAATACTTTAATTATATTCAGTGAATTATAGGACATTTATACCAAACTTCCATTTTGTGGTCTATCTGAAGTCATGAATATTAATTTAAAAATAACTGCATCATATCTTACATGTACAACTTTCATTTAAAACATTTTATTTAATATTTGTGTAAATATAAATTTAATATGCAAACTCATTTCCCATAATAATCCCTCTCCCTCATTCTCTGTACTTAAAGCAATAAACTATAGAAGAGCACGTATTGAAAATGCTAGGTGATTTTATCACCATAGGATTTTTAATATTTATTAAGTATCTACTGTATATTAGTGACTAAAGTATGCACCTACTATTGCTGACTCTTTAAATTTGTTTTTCCTTCCCACAGGGGAAAATTAAATCATATATTAATGGTACACCTCCTACGTATTCTAGGGAAGATTTTAAACCATGGGAAAAATCACCAGATATTTCATGGGAAATATCTGCTCCACAGCCCATTCCCAGCAACAGAATTGATAATACAAGCTCTTCCAGTTGGGTTGCTGGCTCTTTAAGGTAGGATTTGCATTTTGTTTTGTATCTCTCTTTCTAAGAAATTGCCATCTACTTTTAGTCAAATGAAAAATTTTAGTGAAGCACATTAAATATTAGTCTGATACACGGAAAATTATCTATACATATAAAAATTGCTGATCAATTATTAGGCATGTTCCCCCTGGGGCAAAATTAATGTTTGTATTAACACCAGTAAATAGTAGCAAATATTTTATTTTTACTTACATGTAAGTATATATTTAAGTCTATATATATGTGACTTACAGCAGCAATTTTTTTGTAGTTGATGCATTAGTTAAAACTCCCCCCTTGGTACAGGTGAGGATGGGGAAAGGTAGATTAATGTCAGGTACTAGGCTATAGTTAGTTTGAAGAAAGACATTCTGGTGTTCTTAATGTACTGTTTATTTAAAAAATAAAAAGCTAGAAAGAAAGGTTTTTAGTGTTTTCCCTATAAAGAAGTGGTACAAGCCAGGTGCCTGCGGCTCACCCTTGTAATATTACCTACTTAGAAGGCTGAGATGGGGAGGATTGCAGTTCAAGGTTAGTCCAGGCAGATAGTTTGTGAGACCCTGAAATAAGCAGAAGAGAATGGCTAGACATGCGGCTCAAGCTGTAGAGTGCCAGCTTTGCAAGTGTGAAGCCCTGAGTTCAAACCCCAGTCCCACCAAAATAAAGTGATACATATTTGAGGTTACAGGCTTGCTGCTAATTGAGTTGTTAACTGACTTGTTATTGTCATTTGGACTGTTTATGTAATTTATTTGAAAAATGCTGTCTTTTGCAGTTGGAACAAAGATTATGTTTCATAGTCTAAACGCTGTTGATAAGTTAGTCTCACTTTTGCTGTTCTAAGTAAACAAATTGGAACATACATAATTTGTGGGAACACTTAGAAACTGTCTTTTAATTGCTAATGTTAGAATAGCTTACTAAACATGTTTAAAGAATACCTTGGTATAAAGCCAACCAATATAGGTTGGCTATCAATTTCAGTACAGTGTCTACTAACAGTGTTTAGCAATATGATCGGTATTTTCAGTATATACACAAACATTTCTACATTCACTCTGAAGTATTACCTAGCAGGAGTAGTGATTAGAAGTTCTTATTGAAAGAAAATGAAGTAAACAGGTTGCCCTTTCATATGCAATAATATGATTTATTTTTAGGTGTATCATAAATTTCATTTAGATAAACTATATCTAAAGATTATAGGATTCTTTTCTTATGATGCAACTCCCTCTGGTGGGTATCCAATATTGTTCAGCACTCCTCAAATTTTCTGATAAATCTCTGGTTTTTGTTACTACTAGATAGTAGTAAGTTGTAAAAAAAAATAGAAAGGAAAGAATTTTCAACTTTTATTCATTCCAAAGAATAAGAATTTAATTAGAACTTTAGTGAGTTCTTTTGCCTAATTTAGGCAACCTAAGAATCTACTATTGTTTGACTTTTTATTTATGTTTTAGAATTCCAGATTTATACTTTATGAATTTAGATGCACTTAAGTTGTAATTATGTATGCATATATAATAGCAGCTTTCACTTAAAATATCCTTTTTGATTGCTTCTTGTCCTTTTGGCTAAGATGAAGTATGAACTTGAAAATTTCCAATTCTAGAACATTTAAGATTTTGGATTTTCAAATTAGGAATGCTTGGTCTAGACATAGAGTTAGGTGGGTACCATTGTGAACTATTTCTGGCCAGTGAATTATTGCAGAAATTCATAGGTATACCAAATAGATTCTGTGCACATAAGAAAAAAGAGATGATGTGCAAAATATCCTTTTTGTGTTGGCTGCAGCTGACAAATCTAAAGTATACTTTCATCATAAATCTTACATATCATTTACCGTTTCAGTTAAGTTTGAGGTTGGGCTTGATAGATAAACTGAATGCTTGGTAAAATTTTTTTTATGTCTTTTAGTCCTGTTAGTCCTCCTGTTGTGGATCTCAGAACCATCATGGAAACAGAAGAAAGTAGAAAAAAATGTGGAGCTACACCAAAGTCAAATTTAGGGTTGGTTAAAAAAAATCAAAAAAGAAAAGATCATATGGCATTATATTTCTGCCATGAAGAATTGGAAAGATCTGTTGTATCTTTGCTGTCATTTTTCTGCATTTTAATGTAATAGCGCTAAACCTTTTTATAGGATACGTAATCTTTATAATATTATTTTTAAATATGTGCTAAAGATTGAGTCGAGTTTGTAGATCAGTTCTTATTGAACACAGTATTATTACATGTTAGAAACTTACCTCTAAAATGATCATTGCTGGCTATTTCTAAAAAAAACCCTCAAGATTTAAGCCTTGTGGTGCAAATTCCCCTGGAAAAGTATTATATGTAGGAGGGTTCATATATCGCAATTACTTGTTCACTTATAGTATAAACTGATAATTATCATTATTGAAACTTAACATTGTAATCCAAAAATTGTAAAATCACAATAAATAGAATATATCATCTGTAACCTTCATTAAGCATAAAATGATGTTAATTGGTTTAATTTTATTTAGAGTAAAATGATTTTTCATAAAATAAACTTTCTCAGAATCAGTGAAACCAGTGAACTAATTGGTTTAATCTAATATAATTTTTAGAAAAATGATTTCCCATGGAGTTAAACTTTCTCAGAAGCAACGAAAAATGATTGCATTGCCTACCAAAGAAAGCAATTCAGGAATGAATAGCATGGAAACAGTTTTAACTACTCCTTCAAAGTTACCCAAACCAGCAAATGCATGGTATGCTCTTATTTTTATTAAATCATTGTAGGTCTTGATGTTAGCTTTTAAGGTTGTTTTAGGCTCCTGAGTTTCTCCCCTACCTAAAATATTTTCAAATATTTCTTTCCCCCCTTTTCTTTTAAGTTAAACATTGGAATTTGAGGAACAAGAACTTTTTTTCCCTTAATTTTGGCTGTATTAACATTATAAACCATTGCTTCCAAATGTGGATTTTTCATATGTGGGTATAGTATCTTCTTCATATTCTGCAACTTCCCTTGCCAAAGTGGTTTAAAATAATTTTACCTTTTCACTTCTTAATAAGAAATAAAATGTGTTACAGTAAATTTCATAAAAGAACACTTTACTTTTAGTACATTAATCTCTTTATTTTTCTGCATGTACCGTAAGTATCTTCACATGGTTAAAATCAAACCTTTTTGTACTTTTTGAAGAGGTGTTACTTAACATTGTGTCACATAAGTTTTCTCCATCATAATTCACCCCACAGTGGCAGCATTAGTAGGAATAACCTCCAGAGGGTAAGAAAACAGTTCCATTTTGTTTGCAACTCATAATATCTGGAAACTGAGTCTAGAAGAGCAGTTGATGGATAGACTGAAGGGTAAGGAAGAAATAAAAAGAACCCTCTTTCTCTCACAAGGACTGAGGAGGGTATTTGTAGCTGTCCTTAGTTTGGTGAATTCCTTTGGTGTTTCTAATGTCACATTAATCTATTTGTAAGAAGGAATATTCTTCCCACTGAAAATGTAAATTATTTTGAAGAGAACAGCAACTCATTTTATTATGATGTTACCAGTGGAACTGAATCAGTACCTTTCAGAACCTCTAGTAAACTTGAAGCATGATCACTGAAAAAGAAAATGAAACAAGGAATGGGAAACCCCAATTAGAGGATAAAGAGGGTGCAACTTGAGAGAATGGGATTAGTGGAAACTTTAAATTCATCAGTATTTGTTAAGTGCCTTCTACATGCAAGGTTCTCTGCTAATTTCTGGTGACAACTCATAAATCTTTGTAAGATTTATGGTGTATTGGTTGCAACACTGAGTTACTTTCTCTAAACACTGGACAAGATCAAGAAGAAAAAAATTTTTGAGACAGTTGTCAAGATATTAAATATTACTGTAATTTGAGAAAACTAACAGAACATGAGGATGCTTTGGGCTTGGTAATCAAATTTAGCTGTGCAGTTTCCTTATTTAAAGGCAAAAAGGTAAATGAGGAAGTTTCAGTTCTCCTGGAAGCATCTTTCTTAGAGGTCTGTGTTCTTTGGTCTCTTGTCAGTGTTTTCTAGGCCTGCTTGAGTATATGTCATCTTGAGGCTTTCCTTAATTATTACGTAGGAAATTTCCTTTGCTTTCCTCTGTTGTCAGGTCTTGTTTCCATGTCCTGTGTTTTTCTATTTAGTTTGCTCTTTGTTTTGATGTAGTATAACTTGAGTAGTTTTCTGGGAAAGAATGTACAGCACATACATTTTTGGAGTTCTTGAATCCATGCAAATGTTTTTATTCGCTCTTGTCTTTATTCTTGACTAATAGTTACATTGAAACAGCATTCTAGATTCGAAACTATTTGGAGAATTTGTTCCATTTTCTTTCTGCTGGTGTGTTTGGGAATTCTAATACTGTTTGATTCCAAATTCTTTTTACATTACTCCTTATTTTCCTTTTTCTACCTTTGTTTTTTCCCCCTGGAAGCTTATACAGCCTTTTCTTTACCCCTAATGTTCAGAAATTTTGCACAATATAGGTCTGATTAGAATTCCACCTGTACCACAGACACCCATGACAGTGACTGAGACACCTGTCAGAGGTTCACTCCCTGCTTTATCTGATAGGGCAAGGTTGTTTAGGGACTGTCCAGCAGCTCAGCTAGTCCTGTCAGTATCCACAGATGCCTCTGGGGTGAAGAAGTGGGCAATAAGGGTTCCTGTCCTCTAAAAACAGCCAGGGTGAGAAAAACTAAGAGGCCCTTTCCCCACCAACGCTGTAGATAAGTGCAGAGTGGAGAAGAACAGAAGAAAAGTAGAAACTGGTAAAATGGTAGCATTTATTTTGGCAACATGTTTCTCTTAAAGAAAACAAACCACCTGATTTTTTCCAAAGAGAAGGAAAGAGTAACAGGAATTTAGTGGTGTATTAGTGGGTGAAATTGATGAGACTTTACAAAAAAAGCAAGTTTCTTTGCAATAGTACTTCAATAGTTTTGATATTTGATTTGATTTAGCATTCTGAATTGTGGTCACTTGAGAAAGAAAGGCATCTTAGTATTTAATCATCAAGTAGGGCCATAGAGTCATAATGGAAATAATAACAATTAGTCCTAATTTCCTGAAGGAACTATCATACGGTGAAACCAAAAATGACAAAATTTTAAATTTGCAAGCCACTGTATGATGGTCAAGGTGCTTTTACTTAGTTTTATTTGATCCTCACAGCAGTTTATGAGCTAGGCAGCACAAATTCTTTCATCATTTTTCAGGTAGAAGATTCAAATCCAGATCAGTTTAGTGACTTGCCCTAGGTTATATGGCTGGAAAAACCAAAACTGAGACTAGAACTCTGGACTACTGCTTCTCAGTCCACTTTTGTTTCTCGTAGAAAGATATTCATAATTCTACAGATCTGTCATTGCAAATAGTCAATAGTTTCCAGAGATGAGTGAAACTTATCCACAGATAGTGTAATTCACAGTACTTATCTATGTGGGATTGATGTATTTTATTCTAGTCCATTTTCACGAACTGTAAAATAATATGCGAGTCAATCTAGTAAACTCAGCTCTCAACTTTTCTTTGGATTCTCCAAGAGACTTAATCGCAGCTTGGTTGGCAGATGTAACTTTTGAAGAGCATCACTTTTCCTGCTCCAGCCTTTGACCCAGTTTCTACCAAAAGTTGGCACCACAGCTGTCATATTGCACACACTGCAGAAGCTTTGCGCTTGCTTTAGATCTGTCTCAGCAACTTTCAATCAGATTATTTAATTCACTCTGGAAAGGGCAGAAGTAGAGAAACACATTTGCAGGGACACCATCAGGTTCATTCCCTTCCCCACCTATTTCCTAGATTCATCCATTTCCTTTCAGGCCAGGGAGAAAGCATACATGCCGGTGGTGTAGTCTTGAGGCTCACAAAGACCTTGAGAGTCCATTAAAAACTGTCAGCTCTGAAGGACCCCCAGAAGCCATGGAAGTTTCGAATGGGATACGATTCCATGAAGAATATCGTGTTTATTGCATTTCTAGTCTCCTTGGGTTTCCTTTATGATCCGAAAAGGCAGACCCTTAACATTTGAGAGTTCCAGGGTAAGAGAACAGAGGTCCACATTTTAAATGTCAGCATAAATAGATGTAAAATAAAATATACTCTGTTCTCCTACTGCAAAAATGGTGCATCAATAATGAGAAATTAAGATGCATATTTAAAGTTACAGTTTTATGTTACTAATATTTGACAAAATATAAGGCATTTGAATTTATTATTATTTTATACTTTAGACATTTTTGTTATCATGCCACTGATATTTACATAAATATCATATGCAAGTATATAATTTATAAGTTATAACTTGATTTATTGCATAGATTTATTGTTCTTATTCTCATTAGAAAGAGATTACTTATTATGCTGCATTAATTAAGATTTTAGTAACTTGGTGTAGTGGCACATACCTGTAATCCCAGCATTTGGGAGGCAGAGGTGGGTTTAAGGCCAGCCTGGGCTACTTAGTGAGACCCCATCTCAAACAAAAAAAATGTTAAAAACCACAATAAGCCAGGAGTGGAGGTTCATGCCCAACTACTTGGGAGGCTGAGATCAGTAGGATCTTGGTTTGAGGCCAGCCTCTGTAAAAGGAAGTTCACAAGACTCCGTCTAAACCAGTAAAAAGCCGAGCATAGTGGTGCCTTCCTGCCATCCCCGCTACTCAGGAAGTGTAAATGGAAGAGTATTTGTCTAGGCTGGCCTGAGCATAAACTCGAGTCCCTACTTGAGAAATAAGTAAAGCCAAAAGTGGTAAAATAAAGCTCAAGTGGTAGAATGCCTGCCTAGGAAGCCCAAAGCTGTGAGTTCAAACTCCATTACCACCAAAAAACCCCCAAAACCAACAACAAAAACATTTTCACATAGTTTGTGCTCTATTAACATTAATGAATTAAGAGATCAAAAATTGATTGTAATTATACAGAGTACAAAATTTGAATGTTTCAGCAATAATTAAAAGTAAACATAAAATTAATATCATTCTGCACATATATACATGTTTTTGGTACTGGGAAGTATGGGGAGGAACAAAAGGAACTAAGGCAATTTTTTCTTTTTTATGTGGCAGTGGTATTGCAAGCAGGATGGCCTCAAGCTTGCAAGGCAAGTGCTTTACCACTTGCCACAGCCCCACCCCAAAAGTGATTTGTCTTTTAAAATATTCAAAATGATCTATTAAAATTAAAAGTCTCTATTAATGTACATAAAACTATAATCAAAATTACCTAAACAAATTAAAATTTTAAATTCACTTTTCAAAAATTTAATTAAGTCTTTAGATAATTTCCTAAAAATAAAATTCTTCACAATTTTATCATTGAATATCCATTAGCTGTCAGTATAAAAATTAGGATCACATTTTATTTGTTATGTTTATTGGCATTGTCCAGGAGAAATACAGAACAAACCACATATATGTTTTTATTTTTCCTATTAAAAGCTTGTCTATATTAGCAAAATTAAAAAGCAAACATTCCAAAAAGTGAAATATATTTTAACATATTTTATTCCAACATGATTAAAATATTTCAGCATGCAATCAATATAAATCAATAAAGCCTCTTACATTCTTTTTTCAAATCAGTGGCATATTCCAGATGTAACCCCAAAGACTGATACAGAGGTACCTTTGTTTTCCCTTAAAGTACAACGTTGCTGTCATGTCTGAATTTTGACGTTTGTCTTATATATTTTCTATTGTTAATACCTATGTGCCATATTTAGAGAGATAGTTTCTTTAAAGATTTTTAAAAATCATTCAGAATACAGCGATAAGTAACAGCTATTAGTTAAGTCAGATTATGTCAGGTTCAGTTTTATTTTCAGTACTTTTTCTAGATTGTTAATAGATGTGTACAAGTGTTGGCAGACTAAATGGTCCAAATCTAGTTTCTAGCCTGTTTGTGTAAAGTTTTATTGGAACTTTGGCACACCCATTGGTTTACTTATCCATGGCTGCTTTTGCACCGTAACAGCAGAGTTGAGTAGTTTGCAATGGAGACATGGCCGGCCTGTAATGCCTAAGGATATTGTCCTTTACTTAAAACTCTGTGTTGACCTCTGAACCAGTGCCATGCTGTCCCAAGCGTTTAACAGTTCTGTTCCCTACAGTCATGTTGATTGATAAAAACAGAAAAATGCTGACTACATAATGCCTTGAATTTGAATGATCATGCTCAGTGGTCATTTTTAGAAGGAATGATGGGGTAGGCTACGGGAAGAGTCACACCTATGATCCATGGTCACACATTCCTCACCATTTCTTTTCAGTGGCTTGCTGTGAAGTCAGTAAAGGCCTTGCATTCTAGCTCAGTGAATCAGATATGTTGGTCTTGTGACCCTCTTTACACTCTTAATTAGTGAGGACTCTAAAGAACTTTTGCTTATGTGGATTATATTTGTTTCTGTTCACCACATTAGAAAATAAAGCGAGGACATATGAAGTATTTGTTAATTTATTTAAAAAATAGCTGACAAGTGTATTACATATGAATATAAATATGCTTCTGAAAAATAAGTTTTTTTTTAAGCAAAATAATTATAGTGAGAAAAGTGATATTGTCTTACAATTTTTGAAAATCTCTTTAATGGTTGGCTTAACAGATGATTAGATTGTTGTATCCACTTTTATACTTACTATATTTTATTATATGTCATATAATATCTGGAAAACTTGAGCATATACTTATGAGAAAATAAAAGTGAGAAAAGCAAATGCTATCATGGGATTACTATGAAAATTCTTCACACCTCTCAGACCCCCTAAAATGGTCCTGTGGACATCTTTCTCATTTGCAGATTTTCCAGTGAGTTTAGTAACAGGTGTAGATAATAAATGGTAGATGGTGTGGATCCTGACAAGTTGAATCATGGATCAAATTAAATAAGTACCTCTTTGTCTTTTGGAATTTGAAAACCAATAGGCTGGCAAAGGGACTCAAAAAGCAAAGAGTGTGAAAGGATGGCTATAGTTAAAGAGACAATAACAACTGTGTTGGTTAAGATCTGGAGAATTTTAAAAGGCTTATTCACTGTTAGTGTGAGTGTAGTCATTTTGGAGCACAGCCTGGCAAATCCTCAAAAGGGTAAGCATAGTGTTTATATACGACCTACTAATTCCACTCCTAGATTTTTAGTCAAGAGAATTGAAAACATATGTCCACACATACTTGTGCTTGCTCAGTAATGTTCTAAAACATTTTCTTAATTTCACGCTCACCACTAATTCCAAGGTATGCACATGAAGAAGTCTTAAAAGAAAATTATTCAGAAAGAGATTTATTAGCCATCTTCAATACTTAAAAGGACTTCAGTGTAGAAAGAGATTTATCCATTGTGGTTCTTGAGAGCATAGTGAGAATGCATGGGTTGAAATTATAATAGAGAAATCAATTTAATTTCATACTTTTTAATAACTAAAATTGTCCTCAAATTGAAGTGAACCTCTGTGGACAGTAGAGTGCTTATTTACTGAAAGTTCCCATGCAAGACTCGGCTCTTTATTTGGTCATGATGCCGTAAGGCGTCGTGGTAAACTTTTTGGAAAGGCTTAGGCTTTGCAGTCCAGGGGATTTCTGTTGTAACTTTTCAGCTCTGCCATTACAGTATGAAAGCAGCTATAGACCATATGTAAACAAATAGGCATGGTCTTATTCCAATAAAACTTCAAAAAAATAGGCAACAGGCCAGATTCAGCCTGCAAACTCTAATCTGCTGATGCCTGCTATGGAGGATGTTCACCCATCATTTGGGATTTGTAAGAGAGAAATTTTACAAGTTCTGTGTCTCTTATGAGAGAGAGGCACACAGATAGGCATTTGCATTTCAGTTTTTGCTAAGTAATTAGTATTTGGCTACATTTGAGGGGGGATGTAGTTTTATTGATTAAAGCAACTTTGTTGTTGCTGGGGATTGAACCCAGGTCCTCAATCATGTTAAGCATGTGTGCTACCACTGAGACAAACCCTTAGCCCCCGTTTTCCTAAGGTATAAAAATTTAATTCTGTTAAAATAGCCCTGATGGGTGGGGGGATGGTAGGTCCTATTTTGTTATATAATTTTGTGGGCTTGTAATCAATTTGAGCAGAATGTGTTAGGTTTAAGAGTTTGGAGTAAAATGATTATACTAAAAAGTTATTGAAAGTCTAAAATAAATATGCCCACCTTTTTTAGTATGCTTTTGTTTTCATATTTCTATTAGTTTATTAGTTCTGAAAGGTTATGCTTATTAAATGTTACACAGATGACTAATTTAAAAATTCTTAAGTCATAACATCTTAAATTTTCTTTTAGCAGAAACACACCTCTGAGCAACCTGTCTTTTCAGTTTCAAAGCAGTCACCACCGATATCAGTACCTAAATGGATTGATCCCAAATCTATTTCTAAGACACCAAGTAGGAATACCTTGGATGATACATGAGCTGGTAATTGGCACCTAGCTCAGAACTCAGGGTGGGGAAATAGAAATAAGATGGGCTTTGGGACCAAATAGATCTGTGATTGAATCCTGCTGGGTTACTTTACAGACGTTGCAAGATACTATTTTTCTCATCATCAGTTTTATCTATAAAATGTGAAAGGGAAGGTGATTCCAATAATAAATATTTTTAAGGATTGTTATGAATGTAGTCTGTCATATTGTAATCTATTTAAAACCTATAAATCATCTAAGAATGTGAGCCTTTATAACCATGTATTACCAAACGGATACCTCTCTACTTGAGAGAGATTTTAAAGGAAGGTTAACATTCTTAGAGTGAATAAATATTTTAGTATAGGAAGTGTTAGTTGGAGCATGATAGTTTCTGGAAGAGGTTAATTGTATGGCTTACATAGTTCTGAAGGTGTTCAAAGAAGACAGACTTGAGTGAATAAGAATGAGGGGGTGAGTGAGGAAATTAGTTAGCGCTGATTAACGGAAAACACAAGGGGTGTTGCAAAAGCAAATGAATGACATGTCAACGAAAATAACTTAAAGGAAAGTGATACACTGTGACCTTCAACTTGTGGCTATATTAATGGTTTAAGGTATAACTTAGTTCACGATGCCTTTGGCTTTTCATTTTCATAATGTAATTGATCTCTGTTAAAATTGACCTTCTTTTAAAACCTCTTTAATGCAATTTTGCTATATATCACCTCATTTTACTACATGTAGAAATTTTAAAGAATGGCTGTTAACTAAAATGATAACATAGATATTTCTTGTGATACTAGATTATTTACTGTTAATAAATATTTGTAGAGCTCTTTTGTGCCAAGTACTGTTCTCATGTTGAAGCTATAATAGCAAATAAGGTAAAGAAAGTATAAATGTGTGCTGAACAGATAATACGGGCTTAATGGCCTTACTCCTTTAATGATGTAACTGGCTTCTAGATATTTCTAGCAGACCATTATAGAACATTATGGCTTAAAAGCACTCAAACTCAATGATAGTCATAATAAGGTGAACCTTGCCTTGGCTTCATTCTTATAAAATTACTCTAACTTTCTATTTTAAATTCTGTCTTACTTATTTTGCTAGCACAGATTTCTTGTCTGGGGACAAAAAATTAATTTCGGAAAGAATTTCCCCAAATAAAATATCTGGTGAAACTAAAACATCAACTATCAATTATGAAAACTAACTTAGGTTCTGTTTGATGTGGCACATGTTAAGTTAATAACATTTAAAATACACGCAAACTTGATCAGAATCTTGAGTTTTCTTTAATTTCAATATTTTGAATTAAGAAAAAAACTCTTTCCTAGTTTTAGGACTCCAGTTGTAAAGAATGACTTTCCACCTTCTTACCCGTCATCAACACCTTACCACCAGCTTGCCTGTTTCCAGCAGCAGCAAGTCCCTGTTACTCCTCTTCAAAACTTACAGGTTCGACAAGCTTTGTTTGTGGTGGGTTTGGTTTATATTAAGGTACACTCAGTTTCATAGATTTTCGTTTTATGGCAGCAAGTTGTCAGGGAGAGTCTTAACTTGTCCATTCTTATTCCCACTAGGCAAAACTTTTTTTGACATCCAAATAAGGGTGTGATTCTTAAATTTGAGAAGTTAGTTAATGAAGAAGACACTAACAAAACTGTTCTACTTAACAAGGTCTAAGGTTTTAGTTTGAGCACCTGAATAAAATTTCACAACTTGAAGTTTCTTTCTAGTCTATTTAACTATTCACTTCAGCTGTTTGCAAACAGCTTCATTTCTTATGTTGATGAATCTGTAATGCGTTTGGAAAAGTAAATCTTCAAGATTATCAGCATAGCACGATGAGAATACTATTGAAGTATATTATAATTTTTATAAACTAATAGAAAAAGTTTTGCTTGTGAGGCTAATGCACTGCTGTCTAAAAAGAAAATTGATACTCTTGACACTAACAACTAAAACTAGTTTATAGTAACTGAGAGACAGCCGATACCAGTAGAAGACATGAGCCTTGTAGACAGATTCCCTGGGCTCACTACTGTGAGGTCAGTTGTGTGATCTTATGCAAGTTATTACACAATTCTTGTACCCATACCTACTTACCGAGTGGTTGCAAAGATAACATTAGTTAATATGTGGGTAACTCTTAAAACAGAGCATGGCACTGTTTAGATAATAAATGTTGGGAGTTATGGTTATTTAAATGAAATAGGAAAAATAACTACCTACAAAAACCAGTTGATGAAAAAATTGACAGAAAGTATAACAGTAGTTACTGCGCTGAAGAGGAGGGAATGAGGAGTTATCCTTCAGTGAGTATTTCAGTATTCAATGTTTCAATATTCAGTGTTTCAATATTCAATGGCAAAAAAGTTCTGAAGATGGTGGTGGTGTTTGCACAATGATGTGAATGTACTTACACCAATGAATTGTATTTAACAATTGTTAAAATGGTAAAGCTTTTATTTAACAAATGGATAAAAAAATTAGCTGACAAGATAATTAACTATGGAGAGAGGTGATAGTGTTTTGAGGATTGGAGCAATATAATAAGTTTTGAAAGAAAAAGAGAAAGATGATCAGGTTTGTCCATACATTCATTCAAAACACATTTAATGAGCTATTACTTGTATCAGACTCTGTTTGGGTCAAAATCTAGAAGGTGACTCAGAGGTGACTAGAAGAGGGTCTTGGGGGCCTTCTAAGAGGAGGCCAGTGTCAGAGGGAACTGAAAAGAGGCCCGGGTGTACCTCTAGGTTAGGAAAGGGAAGGAGTGAACCCTGTAGATTTTACCCTTAATAGGGATAGGAAGCTGAGGAAGAGGTTGAAGGAAGCAGGAGAGTTAAAGTGTCTGATTTACACTTTGAAAACTCTGGCCTCAGTTAAGAGAGTAGACTAAGGGGACTGTGAATGTCCTGGGTAGAAAACTATCCTCACATTGGTGTTGAATTAGAGTAAGTTGGAATTACTTTATTTTAAAACCCACCAGCAGCCCATGGGAAAGGACATCAGGCTGCTGCTCTCTTCCCTAAGAAGTGTTTGCAGTTTAAGGAAGAACCTTTCATAACAATGTCTCTTACCCCAAAGACTAAAGTAATTAGAATTCTTCCAAAAGAAAGAAATCAAAAAAGAAAGAAAGAAAGGCTATCTTATTTAAACAGAAGGAGATTACATGAGAGATTCTACCATTTGGGATCTAAATCAGGACTTAGTTCAGTTGAGGTTTATTCAGACTGATTCAGTTTGACTAATTGGCTAATCAAAAATGCTTTATTTCAACTTTTTTTTTCCCCTCCATACTGGCTTAGACTCAGGACCTTTCCCATACTAGTAAGCTCTTTGCCACTTGAGCCACATCAGGGCATGGCTCTTTGTTTCAAGTTTATCAGCTCAGCTTGAGTCTTCTCCGCATGCCATCTGTTCAGGCATTTATAAGTGCATGGAGAGATGATCCAGCATGAGGGAAGAAATGGAAGGGCAGCTTATGATAATAGTACATGTGTTGAAAGTTGGCTGGGGAAGATGCTGAAGTTCAGAGAAATCAAGCAACTTGCTGAGCATCACTCAGCACAAAGGAAATTTGTGTTGAAATTTGCATTTGTCTGACTCACAGCACCCAGTACAATAGTACATTGCTTCTTTTATAAAATAATGCTAAATTGGGAAAAAAGAACATAGATATAATTGTGTGTCTTTTTATGTAAGTAAGGAGGTGTAAGGAAAAAAAAGTGATAGCTTATTAGTGTGTTGTGCATTAAGTGGTATTTTCTTCTTAAGTTTTCTATTTGTGTTAAGAAATAGAACCAGTTAAAAGGAAGGAGAAGCTTGTGTATTAATTTAACACATTTTTTTTAATGTTTTTGGTGATTTTCAGAAAGGGTCTTAGTATATAGCCCAGGCTGGCCTTGAACTCTCATTCTTTTTGCTTCAGCCTCCGAGGGCTGTGATTATAGACACAGACCACCATGCGTGGTAGTTTCTTTTATTAAAGTAAAGTATGCAATACAAGTTCCCCCTTTAAAATATTATAACATATCTCATTACTTAAGAATTAGGATAATTTCAAAACTGGCAGCGTTTTACTATACCCAATGCAAGCTAGTTTCTTAGGCATATTTTTTTTAACCTTTGTTTATATATATTATTTAGATTTCAGGATCCTCTTCAACAAATGAATGCATTTCAGTTAAAGGAAGAATTTATTTCATATTAAAGTAACTAGGCAGTGGAGGTTCAAGTAAGGTAGGTATTTTAAATACTTAAGAAATGAATAGTTTCTGATGGGTATTGGAGGGGAGAGGGAGGGGGCGGAGTGGGTGGTAAAGGAGGGGGTGGGGGCAGGGGGGAGAAATGAACCAAGCCTTGTATGCACATATGAATAATAAAAGAAAAATGAAAAAAAAAAGAAATGAATAAAAATATTATAAACTTTCATTTGTCTTTTTAGCTATGGGGGCTCTTTTATCTTTTAGGGACCATGTTGCCCTTGAGCCAAAAAAGCTGCCTCATTTCCTGCCCTTCTCCCTTTTCACTCTAAAAAGACCTACCTCTTGATAGCAGTCTTATGTCTTTCCTTCCAATGTCCTTTGCTTCCTAATTTCTTCATCTTACGTTAACGTTGGCTGTGGTGGCAAATGACCACTATGTATCATCACAGAAGACTCTAAAAATGAGTCAGAATATGATGTGAATTACTTATATGCTTATTATTCATGTAGCTTATTCAGTAAAGGCTTTTTACTAATGGATTTCTTTTTTGTTTTGAGTTTTTTATCTAAAAAACATTGTAGTAATCTAAATTAATTGGAGTTCTATTTTTTTGTTGTTGTCATTCTGTGGATTGAACACAGAACCCTGCACATGCTAGGCAAACTGTCTACCACTGAGCTAATATTCCTGGCTCCTGAGTTTTTAATTTATGTGAATCTAATTCTTTATGGCTGGGTAGCATCTTGAGCTAGTGCTCAATACATGCCATAATTAATTCTTGCTCTGTTAAATCTACAGATTTTTGCCATTAACATTCACCATACAACTATAACGAAGAGCACCAAAAACTTTCATATTCTTGCTAAATTTAGTTCTTAGCTTTGAATTTTAGGTCACTTAGTATTTGGAACAGTTGATTTCTTTTTTCATTTTGCTTTCCTGTTGTCTCCTCTGTTTTCATTTTCTCACACTGGCCATTCCTTTTCAGTCTTCCTTATGTTCCAGGACTCAGTGCTGCAGTGCCTCTTTTCTTCTTTGTCTAAACTGCTAATTTTCTTGTAGTCTTATCTGTAGGTTTATGGCTCATAATTTCCAAACTTCTATTTCCAGTTCATACCTCTCCTTTTGATCCAGACTAACATATCTAATTTGGCTCTACACATCTCTTTTTGGTTACCAGGCATTTAAAACTGTGTGTGCAAACACAACTCTTGCTCCATTGTCTTTGCAATTTCAGTAAATTGCAACTCTGTTCTTCTTATTGCTTGGCCAAAAGCCAGTCTATACTCTTATTCTCACTTTCATATCCAAACCAATCAACAAGTCTTATTTGTTCCACCTCAAAGTATCTCTAGAATTTATTTTTTACCAGCACTATAACTTTGGTTGAAGCAGCTCTCATCTTTTCACTTTTTACTTTTATTTATATTATTTATATTTATATTATATTTATACTTATTTTATATTTATATTATATTATATATTAATTATATTTGATTATTATTTATATTATATTTATATTATATTATATTTATTTTATTTTATTATAGTGCCCTTCTAATGAGTCTCATTGAGTCAGTCCTTGTCCTCCTGATTTATTGGATTTGTGTTTTAACACAACAGTTGATTTTCCTCCAAGCACACTCATATCTTTGCCCTAGTATCTTCTCAGTCAGGGTTCCATTGACCTCATTCTAAAACTGTAACTCCCAAATTTCCAATCACAGTGTTCTCCGTTTCCCTATCTGCTTTTTCTCTGTAGCATACCTTTTAACATGCTCTTATATTTATTTGATTTGCTTTTGTCCCTCTACACATGAATGTGAGCTCCATGAACATAGCAGTGTTTGATTTGCTCAGTGATCCTAGCCCTGGTATCCAGAATACAACAGAATAGTAGTTGAATGAATAAACTGCCTCCCTCAGCAATTGTGCTGTGGGTAACATGAAACAAAGGCTACTGGACTTATTTTAAGCTTTTCTATAGTTTTCTAAGCCAGCTAATAATGACTAGACTTACTTGTGACTATCTTACTAATTTATTAAAAATAAGGAAGTGCCTGTAATCCTAGATACTTGGGAGGTGGAGATCAGGAGGATCAATGTTTGAGGCCATCCTGGGCAAAAAGTATGTGAGATGCATTTCAACCAATAAAACCTGGGCATGGTGGCATACGCCTGTCATCCCAGGTGGGTAGGAAGTGTAAATAGGAGGATCTCAATCCAGACCAGCTCTGGCGAATAAATGTGAGACCCTATTCAAAAAATAAGTAAGGCAAAAAAGGGTGGGGATGTGATTTAAGTGATGGAGCACCGGCATAGCAAGCATAAGGCCCTGAGTTCACACCCCGTACTGCCAAAATATAAGTAAGTGTCTGCCTGATGGCATGTATCTATAATCTCAGTACTTAGAAGGCTGAGGCAGGAGGAGTGCAAGTTTGAGGCTAGTCTGGGTTATATTAGGCATGTAGACTGTATGGATAGTGGTAGAACATGTGCTTAGCATGTGTGCAATTTGGGTATAATCTCTAGCACCACAAAAAACCCAATGAATACAAAAAAATAAATAAAGCCTGTACATTACCATGTAGAGCAATCTTCAATAAATATTTTATTTATACACTCCCTTTCTCCTCCTTGTATCAAATTTCAGTCATGGGAATAAAGGAATCATTTTATTTAAATACCTGATTTAATTGCTTTTGGAGACATTCTTTAGCTAATATTTATTAGTTATTTGATTATGTTCCGTAATGTGAGGGTGTTGACACTTGTTACTTAGTGGCATGTTTTCAGAGATGAAGAATTGTTTTAGTGGTGTTTTTTTTTCCTTGGAGTATATTGAAGCTGTAAGCTTACTTAAGTCAAGGGCCAAGTGATAAAGCTATACTGGCCCATATTTTCTGAGTCCAATTAAATTATGATTCAACTTAATAATTATGAAGGTAAAAAACCAGCATGCCTTAGAAGAGGGTGAGTTTAGGCTATTACCAACTTACACTATATTTATTAAGAACATCTGGAATGGTCATGGAGCTCATGAAGATGGTCAAGACACTGGTGTACCCAATCTATTTCTACTTTATTAATTCCCTGTGAAATTGACAGAGCATATTTCTGACACTAACTGGCCGCTGTCCTTGGGAGGCTGAGTCAGGATCATTTGAGCACAGGAGTTCAAGGTCAGGCAACATGAGACCCATCTCAAAAAAACCTCCAAAACCAAATAAACCAAAGTAACTGACATCTCTGTGGTGAGAAAATAAAGGCTACCCAGTCAAGACCATAGAGGTTATTTATTGCAAGAGTTTTGCCAAAGTTAGCGATATTTGAGGGGTAATATATGCATACAAAAAGTTGAAAGTTTTCATTTACTGAAAAATTTTAGATCATACGTATGTGTATTTCTATCTCTAGTATCCTTCAAGTTTTTCTGATATATCCAACTTTAAATGTTTAAAAATATCTATTCTTCCTGAATGTTTTTAATGATGATAGCAAACATTTGCTATACTATGGACACACTGTAGAATACTGGGCAAATGTCAGTCATCTCTGTCATTTTTCAAACCCTGTGCAGTAGATATTACTAACAGTATTTTATTTTTGAGAATTAAGAAACGTGTCCAAAGTTAGATTGCTGATGGAGTGAGCCGGAATTCAAATGCAGGTGCTTTCCTCTAGCCTTTTGTAAGTTTTGTATGTTTTATTTGTATGTGTGTGTGTACTTGTGTAGTATTATCTATAATCTTTAAATTTTACTGTTAGGCTACAAAGCTGTTTCACTGAATGAATATACTACCTCACACCTTATTAAACAGCATACACATAAAATATAATCATTAGGTTAAGGGTTAGTAGTGTCGTATTGTACCACACAATAACGGTGCTCTGAATTCATTCAGCTTTGTGAGGCAATTTACCCTATACAAAATGGCTTTGTGCTGCTATTTTAAAATTCATTTTGTCCCTTTCATTGTTATTCTCTGCTATCTATTACCCTACCACTGTTTTACATTCCATCTCCTAATTTTCCTGTGTCCAAGTAAACTCAACAACATTCATTTTGAGTTTTATACTTGAAGATGAAATGTAACTGAGTTGTACTTAAGGGTCTGTGATAGACCTTATTTATTAGTTTAGTTCTAGCCCATGAGCCTCCTCCTTACTTCTTTCCTGTATCTGCTGGGTAGTCAAGGTTAAGTGACTCTTTGCTTCAATGTGTCAAAGGGTATAAATGAATACAGTATTTCTTGCATACATGGGCATTTTGTATTTGCATTTATGAAGTCTTGAAGGAGCACTGTTGTTCCATGTTTGGTGAAAGTTAGACACATTCTGATGTTTTGTTCTTAGAAATTGACTGTTCATTATAGCCAGAACTATTTCACCTTGACATTAGAGATCCTGACAATGTACTTATGAGAACATCTTGTTCTTGAAAATTGGACCTGTCCTTTTTTTCACAACCGAAATATACTGATAGCATATTATCTGTTACATGGATGAGCTTGTCAACATCAGGCACAGTGGGAAAACATCATCTATGAAGTGAATTTTCTGTTCATCACAGCCTTAGTCATCCTTAACGTTTTTGAATGTGCTTTTCTGTATGTTAATTTTTCTGGTTAAGGCACCCAAAAGAGTATTATGAACATGTCAAATTTAAATTGTTTTTCTTTTGTGTTAACATAGAAAGTTTTGTGGTTTATATGTCTTTGAGTTACTGAATTTACATATGTGATTGGAAGTGGGCTGTTATTCTTGTATCATGATTATTTTTTTCCTTTTATATTCAAAGTAGGCCCAGGATTTGTTTCAGAATTTTCTCAGCCTAAAATTCTGTCTTAACAAGTTTAGAAGTATTGTGATAGTATACAGATAGTACATTCTAAACTTTCTTCTTTGTCGTACTGTATAGGTATTTCAGGTATTGAATGAGAAGAAACAGATATATGCCATAAAGTATGTGAACTTAGCATAGGGGAGAAATGACCCAAGCCTTGTATGCACATACGAATAATAAAACAATAATAAAAAAAAAGAAATAGATGGAAGTACTTCTGCCCTTCTGTAGGGATTTACCTGCCCTGTATAGCCAATGGGCCACAATAGCAAAGCTTTTCTTCTTAGATTTCACTAAGTACAGGCAACGGATCAAAAAAAAAAAAAAAAAGTATGTGAACTTAGAAGAAGCAGATAACCAAACTATCGATAGGTACCAGAATGAAATAGCATATTTAAATAAACTACAACAACACAGTGATAAGATCATCTGACTTTATGATTAGTAAGAATTCTTTTTTCAATTAAAAAAAAATTTTTTTGCTATAGTTCTTCAAGTAAGTGTTAAGTAAATCTTAATATAACCTAGCTATTTGTTGTTTTGTTTGGTTTTAATTGCAGTGAAATCATGGACCAGTATATCTACATGGTAATGGAATGTGGAAATACTGACTTAAATAGTTCGCTTAAAAAGAAAAAATCCATCAATCCATGGGAACGCAAGAGTTACTGGAAAAATATGTTGGAAGCAGTACACACAATCCATCAACATGGTATTAAAATCTCTTCCTGTGGGTAAAGTTAAAATATTTGTTAAGGGCTATAGGCTTGGCTTAAGCAGTAAAGCACCTGCCTAGCAAGCATGAAGCCCTGAGTTCAAAGCCTAGCACTACCAAAAAAAGTTGTTGTTAATGTCATCTTAGAAAAATACACTTATTATTTTATTGGTATCTTTAGCTAGGTGAACTAAATAATTGGAAGTATTCTTAAAGATGAGGAAACGAAGCCATTTCTTAATACTGTTAACCCAAAGGGTATAGTACATGAACTCAAATTCCTGCATTTGTAATGGAAAAAAGCATCTTTCTTAGTATTAATGTAGTCTGTGGTCCTTATCTTCAAATATTTTGGATTTTAGTATATCTGAGACTTTTGGGTTCAATTATCCTAAAAATATGAGATGTTTATTTCCCTCTTTCTCCTAATGATTTTGCATTATGTGCCCTTTGTGAAAGTTGGTTTATTTTTTTACTGTTAGCCTCAGGCTTTTATTTTAACATGTTCTTTTTTTCATTTTAGAGCTTTCTCTGCCTTTCCCCTATCTTTAGATCAAAACTCTTTAATCTAGATGATTGTAATTTATCTCCCCCTGAATAAGTTTTCTTTACAAGTTAAAAGATAATTTATTAGTGATTACCATTAGTGCTGTAGGAAGTGTCTTTACATCTGGCAGTATAATTTACAATGCTCTGTACTGGAGAGAGATCCACAGTGGTTAAAGATAGATCGAAGCCAGACTGCCTGCCCTCAACTCATGACATTGTCACTTAGGCCTTGTGACCTTGAATGGTTTACTTAAACTCTCATTGCCTTAGTTTCCTCACCTGAAAGTGGGGATGATAATAATGGTATTTCCTTAGCATTGTTTTTGAGGATTAAATGACTCATTAAAAGCAGCAAACTTAGATTGTACCTTGCATGTAACACATGCTAAGAAAGTACAGACCTTATGAGAAAGGGATACTTAATTGGGTTGACTAACTCAAAGAACCAACTACAGATTGTAAATTTTACATTGTCTCATAATGGATTTTTTATTTTGAAGGCATTGTTCATAGTGATCTGAAGCCTGCTAACTTTTTAATAGTTGATGGAATGCTAAAACTAATTGATTTTGGAATTGCAAACCAAATGCAGCCAGATACGACAAGCATTGTTAAGGACTCTCAGGTAGGACATCTAGCGAATAGTTGGTTGTTTGCTACCTGGTATTATTTATATCACCTCATTCTCCAAAGAATTTAGAGTCTTTTTATAAGAATAGGTACTAAAACCATAAAAAATTTCAAAACCATGGTCAATATGATTTAGAAAAGTAAGACAAGATTGTTTAGAAATATATCTAGCAATTTTGAGTAATTTTCCTACAACTGAGGTAAAGAAGCAGTAATACCTGTCTTGGTAATCATTTTGTTCATGTTCTAAAATTGACCTGACAGTTGACTTTGGGTTTCCTGGTAGCAATCAGAGAGAGAATTGGAGTAACATGTTTTCCATTGTCGTCCATGAGGTGAGGTCATTTCAATTTAAGAGGGCTTTCATATTGGAAATGCCATAATTACTATTGTTTCCAACAGCACTTTTGTAATAGGATATGCAATAGCAAATGTAATTAAGTTGTTCAATAAAAGCTAAAATAATGATAGCAAAGCATAACTAAAAGAATCTTGCTTGGAGATGACATGATGTGTCCATGTATGCTCATTTCTGTTGTAGATCTCCCTGAATTCTGGGAGCAGAACTGGGCTTTGATAAAAGGAATAGATGGGCAGCATGCCCGTAAAACAATTCTGACAGTCATTACTTAATGTCAAAACTGGCTGAACATTGAGTTGTAAATCGGCTTGAAGATACCTTCTATAGCAAGCCCTAAGCTATGGGTAATTTGTGTTGAAGGCAGAGCCATTTATGTTAGAATCAAAGGTACAGTGCAATGTTGGCACCATCCAATTGTAGAGACTGTTGCATGACTTAGAAGTCCACTCTATCTCAGTTTGCACATGGGCCCTAGAGTCCCAGGATACCAAGCTAGATGTTTTTGTTGTTTGTTTACATATGAGTTTGTTGGTTTATTAAAGGGGAGTAACATGTTGAGTCTATTCAAGCATAGAAGAGAAAGTGATACTCCAATTCCTTAAAGCTTATTACCATTTATAGAATTTTAGCCTGGACAGTTTTTAAGGCAGATATGTTTTAAGGCACAGTACTCTGAAAGGAGTCAGTCTTCTGCTTCTGAACCCAATTCCTTTTGCTGAAGTTGGGAAGTTATTTGAATTTTTCAAGTTTATCGCTTAAATTTATAAGTATCCTAAGTCTCTAAGGATCTGGCATTTGTACTTTTAAAAAACCTGAAGCAGAATGAAATATTTTCATTGATTGACGTTTTCTGTGATTTGGCAAATAGGTTGGCACAGTTAATTACATGCCACCAGAAGCAATCAAAGATATGTCATCCCGAAGAGAGAATGGGAAATCCAAGTCAAAGGTACTGTATTGGGAATTTTACAAAAGTGACTTGGAGTAAAAACATCATTCTTTTGAGTGAATGTCTAGAATGGAACTTCTGTAATATGATGTGGTCTGGAAAGTATCAAAGAAAACCTGCTTTAAAAAAATTCATCATTATTTTTTATAGTGTTGTTTAATAAGGGACCCTAAACAGAGGATATCCATTCCTGAGCTCCTGGTACATCCATATGTCCAAATTCAAATTCATGCAGGTACTGCTTCTTTAAAAATTGCTCATTACTAGGTTCCTATGAACAGCCTATTAACTGTAACAAAACTAGAATCTAAATTGGCTACTCTTTTTGCTGCCTGCCCTCTTGCCAAACAGTAATGTAAATAAAAATGTCTGTCTTCATTGATGTCATTCAGTTTTAATTATCCTGCATAGGGGACAGTGATTGGTAGTAAATTATAAGAATGCCATTTATTGTGTTGTTAAGCAGAGTATATATTTTTGTTGCTTTATTTTTTGTTTTGAGACAGGATCTCACTTTTATGTATCCCAGGCTGGCCTCAACTCAAACTAATTATTTGCCTCTCTAAGTTGCTGGAGTATGTGCTTTTAATTGAATTTATATGTTTATTAGTATCACTGTGTTGATATTGTATATTTTATAGGTAACCAGATAGCTAAGGGAACCACTGATGAAATGAAATATGTCCTGGGTCAACTTGTTGGTCTGAATTCTCCTAACTCTATTTTGAAAGCTGCTAAAGTAAGTATGTGTGTTCTCTGTGTTAATTAACTATTTTAATATAGCTTAATGAGTTACACCCTTAGAGAAACAGGTAACCCAAAGGAAAGTTGGGCCAGCGGTCTTGAAGTCTTTATTTCTGCACTTAGGTATTTAACACATCCTATTTGACAAGTACCTATCTTTTTTATTTATTTATTTTTTTGGCAGGAGATGGGGGACACACAGTCTGGGGTTTGAGCTTGAGGGCCTCACTCTTACTAGTTAGGCAATGAGCCATGCCCCCAGCCCTTTTTTGCTTTCTTTATCTTTCTAAGAAGTTCTTGTTTTTATGCCTGTGTGTGCCTGGACTGCTCTCCTCCTATTTATACTTCCCGAGTAACTGGAATGGCAGCATTGTGCCACCACACACAGCTTTTTATTGGTTGAGATGTGGTCTCGCCAGCCCACGCATGCTTCAAACCACAGACTTCCTGATCTCCACCTCCCAAGAAGCTAGGATTATAAGCGTGAGCCGCCATGCCTGGCTTGATTCCTGTTCTGTGCATATAGCACAGGCCAGAGTGGGTTTTCAAAACAGGTACATTCAAAGGATTACTGTCAGGCCTCAATTGAATAAATTTAGTATAGCACGTTATCTTTTAAATCATTCTCAACACGATTCTTAACACGGCTTTTGAATTCATTCCTTCTAGCCAATTTCTTATTAAACTTTAGAGATACAATAGTATTTGTAGCGCTTCTGTAAAGCTGTGCATAGCCATCAGCACAGGCCTCAGGCTTTCAGACTCCCATTACCTATTTGTGTCTGCACTATTCTTTTTGTCTTTCACTGTCTCAAATACCTAGTCATTTCTAGAATATTGTGAAAGTTCATCGATCAACTGGTTTAGCTGCCAAGAGATTACTAATGATATATTTCAGTTACAAGACTATTATAAAATTATGGAAGCGTGAATTAACATTCTTATGTCTCTGGCTCAGTCTACGTTACTAAGAGCCTGGACACACTTCTGAATGAAATATTACATTTGCATTCAAATAAGGTAAAATTTTTCTTAAACTTTCTCAAGTGCTTCTGGCTGAATCAGTGGCTTTAGGAATTAAGATTGGGCACATTGTGCTTTTTAATTGCTTTGTATTTTATATGTCCACGTTTAAAATTCATACCAATATATTGCTCAAAACTTTTATAAATAAAATTGAGATGATTAGTCACCTTTATCACTGAAAGGCAAAAATGTCATTTTCATAAAGTAGATGTTAGCTAAGCCTTCAATCTTTTTTTAATACATTGACTTCAATATATAGTTGGCCTTTTGTATCCATGAGTTCCACATCCATAGATTTAATAAAGTGCAATTCAAAAATATGCATGAGTAAAGAACATATATAAACTTGCTTCTTATTACTCCATAAAAAATACAGCATAACAATGATTTATATCATGTTCACATCGTATTAGTTGTTATCAGTGATCTAGAGATAATTTAAAGTATACAGGAGGATATACATATGCACATGCAAATAGTGTGCACTTTACAGAAGAGACTAGAACATTTACATTTTGGAATCTGTGGGGTGAGGATTTTGCAACCATTCCCCCAGAGATACCAAGAACGACTGTACCTAATTATACTTGTTTATATCATTATTTACTACTGGTTTGTGTGTGTGCGGGTGTGCGTGTACGTGTGCACGTGTGCATGTGTGTGTATTCTGTGATGTGTGTATGTGTGATGTGTGTGCATGTGTGTGACGGGTGTATATATGTGTATGTGTGTCTATGTATGTGTGTAATGTGTGTATGTGTATTGTGTGTGATGTGTGTATGTGTTTGTGATGTGTATGTTTGTATGTATTTGTGTGTGTATGGGTGTGTCTGTGTGTGGTGTATGTATGTGTGGTGTGTGTTTGTGTATGTGTGTGTATTGTATGTGCATGTGTGGTGTGTGTATTGTGTGTATGTGTGTGTAGGTGGTGCATGTGTATTGTGTGTGTGGCATGTGTACATGTGTGTATGTGTGTGGCTGGTGTGTGTATGTGTGGTGTGTGTGTAGTGTGTGTATGTGTGTGGTGTGTGTATAGGTTTTTTGTGTAGTGTGTGGTGTGTGTATTGTGTGTATGTATGTGTGTGTGGTGTGTGGTGGGTGTATTGTGTGTGTGTGTGTATGTCTGTGTATGTGTGTTTATGTCTGGTGTGTTTGTGATTTGTGTGGATGTATGTGTGTGTGATTTTTGTGTGTACTGTGTGTAGGTGGTGCGTGTGTATTCTGTGTGGTGTGGATGTGTGTGGTGTATTTGTGTATGTGTTGGGGTGTGTGTATTGTATGTGTGTATATCTGTGTGGTGTGTATGTGTATAGGTGTGTGTATTGTATGTGTTGTGTGTTGTGTGTATGTCTGTGGTTTGTATATATGTTTATGTGTGTGTATGTATGCGTCATGTATGTGTGTGGTGAGTGTATTGTGTGTTTGTGGTGTGTATGTATGTGTGTGATGTGTGTGTAGGTGGTGTGTGTATTGTATGTGTGGGTTGTGTGTGGTGTGTATGTGGTGTGTGTGTATGTGTAGTGTGTGTATGTATCTGTTTGTGGTGTGTATGTGTGTATGTATGTATTTGTGTTGTATGTATGGGTGTGTGTGTGGCGTGTGTGTCTCTTTATGTTTATGTGTATGTGTTTGTGTGTGTGTGTGGTGTGTATGTATGCATATGTGTATGTATATGTGTGTGTGTGGTGTATCTCGTGTGTGCTTTTGTGCAGTGTGTGTGTGTATGTGTGTGTGGGTGTATTAAGTGTGTATACTTCTGGGGTGTGTGTATGTGTGTACGTAGTGTGTGTTTGTATTGTGTGTATGTGTGTACGTAGTGGTAGTGTGTGTGGATTGTGTGTATGTGTGTGTTGTGTGTGTATTGTGTGTGGGGTGTATGTGTGTAGGTAGTGTGTGTGTGTTGTGTGTATTGTGTGGAGTGTGTTTATTGTGTGTGGATGTTTATTGTGTGTATATGTGTGGGTGTGTGTGGATTGTGTGTATGTGTGTGGTGTTTGTATGTGTGGGGTGTGTGGGGTGTGCATGTATTGTATGTATGCGTGATGGTGTGTGTATTTTGTGTATGTATGTGTGTGGTGTGTTTGTATTGTGTGTATGTGTGAGGTGTATGTGTGGGGGTGTGTAGTGTGTGTATTTTGTGTATGTATGTGTGGTGTCTGTGTATTGTATGTGTGGTGTGTGGATGTGTGTAGTGTGTGTGGTGTGTGTGGTATATGTGTGTGTGTTTGGTGTATGTGTGTGGTGGGTGTATTGTGTATGTGTGTGTATGTCCGTGTGGTGTGTGTGTATTGTGTGTGTAGTGTGTCTGTGTAAGTGTGTGTGTGTGTTTATACTTGTGCATGTGTGTGTATATTCATGTGTGTGTGAGGGTGAGTGTGTGTTTATGAGTGTGTGTATGGGTGTGTGTTGGCATCTGTGTATGTGTGTGTTTGTGTTTGTATGTGTGTATGCTTGTGAGTGTGTATTTGTGTGAGTCTATTTTCGAGTGAGAGTGAGTATGAATGTTGGTGAGAGTGAGAGTGGGTACATGTGTGATTGTATGTGCATATGTTTGTGAGTGTATATTTGTGTGTGTGAGTGTGTAAGAGGGTGTGTGTGTGTGTTTGAGTGAGTGAGAGTGTGTGTAGGTGTGTGTGTTTGTGTATATGTGTGTGTGATTGCATGTGGTGTTGAGTGTGTGAGTGTGAGTGACTGTGTGTGAGTGTTTTGTTTGTGTGAGTTGGGTTGTGAGTATGTGTTTAAATGTGTGTGTGAGTTGTGAGTGTGGGTATGTGTGTGATGTGTGTTAGTGGGTTGGCATCTGTGTTTGAGTATGGAATCAAATGCGTGTGAGTGTTTGTGTGTGACTGCGAGAAAGAGTAAATGTGTAAATGTGTGTAGGTGTATGAGTGAGCGTATATGTATGTGTAGGTGAGTGGGTGAGACTGTAAATGTGTGAGTGTGCGAGCGCGTGTGTTTTGTGTAGGTGTGCGTGTGTGATTGTATGTGAGTGCATGTGCAGATGAGTGTGAGTGTGTGTGAGTCTGTGTGTGCATGTGAGTGTGTTGGCTTGCGTGTTGGTGTGTGTGTGTGTGATGTGGGTGAGTGGGTTGGCTTGTGTGTTAGAGTATGGATTCAAATGTGTGTGAGTGTGTGCTTCTCTGTGTGTGTGTGAATATATGTGTTTGAGTTTGAGTGTGAATGTGTGCATGTGTGTGTGAGTGTGTGTGTGTCTTAGGGTCCTGATCAACCAATTCTCTTCTCTGTTCCACTCATGGTTGTGTTTTAACTTACTGACCCATTTCTCTTCGTTTAGAGTTGCATTCATTTTTCTGGTTTGAATGTCCGGTAATTTTTTACATTAGATGCCAGATATTTTACTTCTAAAAATTCATTATTACTAGTGGTACTGGGGATTGAATTCAGGGTCTCAAACTTACTAGGCTAGTGCTCTACAACTCGAGCCACGCCCCCAGCCCCACGTATTTTAAATTTGACCCTGTTGAATCTTCTTGTACTTCTATAAATATTCCTGAGCTGTGTTCCGGCCTGTAGGTAAGTTGTGTAGAAACAGTCTGATTCTTTAAAGGTTTGCTTTCAGGTTTGTTAGTTTGGACCAGTGAAGGCTTTGGTCTTGCTTTAATTTTGCCTCACTACACTCAGTCCTCTGTATCTATGGGTACATATCCATGGATTCAATCCTCTGTGGATCTAAAATTTTTTAAAAATTACATTTATAGTACACAGATTTTTTGTCATTATTCCCTAAATAATACAGTATAACTATATCCCGTTTGCATTTAATTAGGTAATCTATGGATGATTAAAAATAACAGGAGAACGTACAGAGATCACATGTAATTCTACGGCATTTTATGTAAAGCAGTTGCGCCACCAAGATCTGGGATCCTTGCTGATATCCAAAGCGGAGAGGACAGGGTCTCATGTTGGCTGGGGATGACAGGGTTCTAACGGAAGCCTGCAAGTTCACAGGTGACAGCTGTAGTTTCCTACACATATCCCCAAACCAACCGGTCTTACCATACAGCATGTCACAGATCATCTCCTCTCCTCTCGCAGATGAAGAGAAACCGCTGCTCTGCACTACAAAGCCACTTAGCAGCGCCGCCCTCCCTCCCCACCCGGACACCTGTCCCCTTCACTGGGACCCCCGGAGGGAGAGGGGCTGATAGAGCGAACTACGGCAGAGCAATCCCGGCGGAACCTGAGAATTTTGACACAGGGTAAGTAAGGTCTTGGCTTGACGAGGCAAGGAAGACTCAAGGGTGGTGCTTCCAGACAACAATGGGAGCCCAATGACAAAAGCACCGAGATTCCTGCGCGGGCTGCAGGGCTGAGCCGCGAAACGTCTTTTCTCGCCACGCCCTCCCTAAGGCCCGCAGTGAGGGCGCTGGGGACCCAGCCGCGGGGTGGCGTGGGGGTGAAGGACCCACCACGCACTTGATGTGGTGAGCGGCTGTTCCCGCCCCGATGTTCATCTCCGCCGGGAGTGGCCACCCTCCTGGCAGAAATTGGGCCTGCTTAAACTGGAGGAGCAGGAAAGACAGCCGACTCGCGTCTGGGAAGCAGCTGCCGCGCTCCACCCAGCACCCTACCAGGGGCTACAGATGTGGGGTCAGGCTCCCGAACGCAGGAGGCGGGGAGGCGCCGACGCAAGGAACCAATCACCACAGACGCTCCCACGTGATTAACCTTGACCAATAGGAGGCCGCGGCGATAGCGGCGGAGCAACTCAAACGCGCTTACGAAGAGAGATGGGGGTTCCGTCTTTTCTTCTCTTCCGCTCGGCTTCCTGGAGGCGAGTATTGGCTCGCGGGCGCATCGAGGAGCGGCGGCGGCCGGTATGTGGGCTCTTTAGCAGCGAAGACCGGAGAGGGGTGGGGGCGAAGCGGGGCAGCACAGAGCTGCGTAGCCGACAGGGCGCGTGTACATGACCTGGCGGGGGAGGGAAGGTTCGCGGCTTCTGCGATCTAGAGGGTGGGGTGATGCCGCAGTAAGAAGCGCGTGTGGACCTCGCTGGAAAGAAGGCGCGGCGGGCACTGGCGCAGAAGATTTGTCTCCTAGGACAGACCCTCCTCTGCTGGCTTAAAATTGGGACAGGCGGTGGTGTCCTGACATTGGACTTTCAAACCTGATTTAAGGGGTGGGTGATAACTTGCTGCCTACTTTATCGCCCCTTTTTATTGTCAAGTTCCAGAACAGGTGACAGTGCAGGCAGTGATCCCGAGTGAATCTGTTGATGTTTGAGAATCACAAAGATGAGATGGACAGGAAGAAAGATTGTAGACACTTCGTTTACCTAACACCACCCACCATTATGCAGATGAGCACGTGCTCAGTACTGTAGTTGAGTTCTGTAGTAGAATGACTGAGGCAGTAGTTCGTTGATTCTGCCAAATCCACACAAGGACAAAGCTGCTGAATCTCAAGCATCAGTATACGTTCTGCTTTGAAAGTATTCATTGTGAAGCTTTACGCACATAAAGCAGATGACTAGAGCAGCAGTTAATTTCATTCCCAAAGGGATTCTTCCTGTCTATATGTTACTACCAGAATCCAGGCAAACACTGTATATATTTTAAATGATAAAATTTGCAGATGGCCCACAGGACATAATTCTGGAAAAAAGTGAAAGGAAGTTTAAAATGAGGGAGAAATTTTTGTGTTGTGCAGTGACTTCAGGATTGCAACTTTACAGAGGCCATTGGGAAGAAAAGGTAATTTTACCTATTGAAACCTTCCCGGACAGATTACAAAGCCATATAGATCCATTATGTTAGTCCACGTAGCTCCACTAAGACTTTTTTAAGAAAGAGTTGCATTTAGATATGTTCCCCAAACTAATGCTTCATCTTCTGGGTTCCAGAAAACTAGTTGCAACTTAGAAATGGAGGCTGAGGAGTTAAGTGGCAGAGAATTGACAATCGATTCCATAATGAGCAAAGTGAGAGATTTTAAAAATGAAGATCTTACTGATGAGCTAAGCTTGAATAAAGTCTCTGCTGATACTACAGGTAAGCTTTTTCTTTTTTCCTTTTATAATTCATTGCGATGCTGGGTATTGAACTCACGACCTCACACATGCTAAGCAAATGTTGTACTACTGCGCTATATCTCTAGCCTCTTGTTTTTAAAGAAGCAAAAACAAAAAAAGCAATTAACTTAAAGTGTCCTGTAAGGTATAAGGAAGTAGATGTTAACCTCTGTGTTAATATAATGTACATTCTCAGTCGTTGATGCTTATCTACCAGAATGCAGTTTATATTTGAACCTGTTTGTCTGGAACTAGTCCACAATTGTCTGCTTGTTTTAAAAAGATGAAACATCATCTGGACTTGGTGGCTCCCATCTGTCATCTCAGCACTTAGGATGCTGAGGCAGGAGGATCTCTAGTTCTCTTATTCAGCTGGGGCTGTACAGCAAGGTGAAGGCCAGCATGAGCACATAGTGAAACCCTGTCTCAAAACACAAAGAAAGAGAGAGAGGTAGGAAGGGAAAGGGCTGGGGAAGTGGGGTGGAGAAAGAGAGAGGGAAGAGGGCAGGGAAAGAAAGAAATGATCCTTCTTATTAGTGTGCTTACAGGTACTTTTCTTAGTACTTTCATTATTGTTAGCTATTTCCGCTGATATGCCTGCCATCAGTAGATACGCCTTCTTTTCCATTCCTTTTTTACTCTGAATGAGCACACGTTATCAATGTTAATATTACATATAAATTTAGCATCAAACACTGGATTTTTGATTTGAAGAATTGGTCTTTTTCTCCCCTGGCCCTTTTTTTTCTATCCTTTCTTACTCTCTGTTCCAGTTACAGTGGCTTTCCTGATGTCTCTTCTGTATCCTAGAGCAGCGCATGTCCCAATGCCTTTGCTGTTGACCTATACCTTTATTTGTTTTGTTTTTAGCAGTACTAGGGTTTGAACTCTACATCTTGAGCCACTCCACAAGCCCTTTTCTGTGATGGGTTTTTTTTCAAGATAGGGTCTCACAAAGTGTTTGCCCTGGCTGGCTTCAAACCGCAATCTTCCTGATCTCTGACTCCTGACTAGCCAAGATTACAGGTGGGAGCTACTGGTGCCTGGCTTGAAGGGTTATTCTTGATGTTTCTACGGGTTGGGATTCCACAGAGAGAAAACTGACAGCTGCAAAAAGTCCTATAAATTCTGAAGGTCTAGATCAGGCTAGCTATGTGTTGGTGAGACCAGGAAATTATCAGGGCCTTTCAGAGAAATGTAGGTAACTTGGAGGAAGAAGAAAATAACTATCAGCTTCTAATCTTTTGTAAAGCTGGTTTTCTGTGGTGGTTTTGTAAGTAAATTTGAGGTATACTGAAAGAATGTTGACTGGGTAAGGCTGTAAAGAAAGTTAGGACCAGAGCAAGAAGTTTTTGAGTTTTTCATGAAATAAATGATAGATGGAGGATTTTCTAGTATGAATTGTTACTGTCTTAAAAATTATTACTGATATTATAACTGTTTAACTATAACTTGAAGGAAAAAATGCAGTTTGGAATTGTTTTATGTTTATCTCTGTTGTGATATATTTTGTTGTCCTTATTCAGCTAACTCAGGAACTGCTAACCAAATTATGATGATGGCGAACAACCCAGAGGACTGGTTGAATTTCTTGCTTAAGTTAGAGAAAAATAGTGTCCCCCTGAATGATGCTCTTTTAAATAAATTAATTGGTCGTTATAGTCAAGCAATCGAAACACTTCCTCCAGATAAATATGGCCAAAATGAGAGTTTTGCTCGAATTCAAGTGAGATTTGCTGAATTAAAAGCGTAAGTATTAGCATTTTAACTTCGCTTGACTATGTTATATAATATGTAACTATATCGTAAAGAGGGAAAACAAAAGCATATCAAATTAATATTTTTTGGCCAAATACTTTTGCCTTTAGTGTAAATTAGTTTACATGAAAAGGGACTAGTGTAAACTGTTTTCTATGTACATGTTTCAAAAAGACCTACAAATTTTAGACTCTGCCTAAAAAGATTTTTTAAAAATAACTTGTTTTATTTTATACACAGGAGAAATCAAATTCCATGTCTTTTGGAAAATAAAGTGAAGCACTACCAAATTTAGGTAGCTATGTCTTTTTTTGAAAAAAAACCAAAAAGTGTGGACTGACTCTGAGTTTTTATTACAGTATGCAAGAGCCCGATGATGCACGTGACTACTTTCAAATGGCCAGAGCAAACTGCAAAAAGTGTGCTTTTGTGCATATATCTTTTGCACAATTTGAACTGTCTCAAGGTAATCGAAAGGTGTCAAATGCACATTTGAAGTAAAAGAGCATCCTAAACTAACACGTCCTAATATCAAATCATATTCGAAGTGGAAATTTAAGGCAAAAGCTGATCAGATGAGAAAATGGAGGTGCTACTTAAACATAAAAACAATATTCATTATAGTAGCTCTTTTAATTAATGAACATCAGCATGAACATAGTGTTTGTGCTATAAGAGTCAGGATACATCTAAAGAAGAGTTGCTTCACTGAGTATCGTAAAATGAAAGACACATAACTTTTAGAATTTAAACTGTTGTTTCATAGCAGTGAAATGTACATCTTTGGAATACATAAGGTGAGTTAGCTATAAAAAAGAAATTTTAAGCCACTGCAATATGGCAGTAGCCTTAAGGTCAAAATTATGATTATTTTGAACAGACTTGATAGGCTCTCAGGAAATAGGCAACATCCCTGAAATCTTCTGCTCAGTCTGGTGTGTGTGTGTGTGTTTTGTAGAGGTGGAGGGTATTCCATAGTTTTTATTAGATTTTCAAAGGGAGTCTTAAAATACCAAACTCTCAAATTACTAGTTCTTATCTAAGTTGTTCATTTGCTGTCTAAAAATTCTTTATTATGTGAACTTTTACTGCTGTTCTCAATAAATGTGTGGATTTAACCACTATCAAATATGTTCATGTTCTTTAAAATTTGTAAACCTTGTAAACTGACAGAAACTAGAAATAGAAGTCATCTCTTAATCGTCTTTTTTACCCTGAGTGCCAGTGTGTGGCATTATAGCTCATGGGTCCTGTAATTGTTGATAACACTCCATATTTGCATGATGTGTACATTTAAAATTTATAAATCAAGTACAAAGGATAAATTTTGCATTTCAAAGAAAATTTGTTTGGCAGTCTGTCGTCAGAAAGGTAATTATCGTTCAGTCATTTTGTATTTAGGGAATGGAATAGCTAAGTCTGACAGCTAAAGTTGATCACTTTTTTTTTTTTTTTTAAACACAAATCCTTTTAGCCAAAGATGTCAACCTTGCCTTGATGACTAAATGTTTCTGTGAATGATATTTCTTACAGTGTGTTCTAAGAGACTGTTGCTCTTAGGACTACTTTAATATCTAGAATTGCCTGTTTCTAACTGCTGTAATTAGATTTTGCTTTTTCTTTTGTATTGCTCTGTTAAACTTCTGTTGCTTCTGAAAGTGAACAATTTATAAATGAATACAAAATGGTAAATTGCATATTACACAATGAAACTCTTTGAATACGTAGTGTTATCAGAAGAGAGTTGATTATATGCATGAGAAATGAGACATTGCTTATTTGCCTATGAAATCTTATGCATAAGTCTTGGGACAATTATCTTTGCTTAAGTGTTCTAAATTTTTTCTTAGGCTCTGATGAAATAAATACGTATTTGGAGATTGGGCTGAAGAGTGCTTTATAAAATGACAATTATCCTTTTTTGCTTCTTCATAAAGCTGTAGAAAGTGGAGCAGTACCGTTAGAAATGCTGGAAATTGCCATATGTAATTTAAACCTACAAAAGAAGCAGCTGCTTTCAGAGGAGGAAAAGAAGGGTTTATCAGGTAACTATTAACGTGTGCTAATATTTTTCCACGGTAGATAGTACTGCAGAAAGGATTCAGAATAACTTTTTGTAGGACTAATATTTACATGGAATACTCAAAATCTGTTTAGTTGCAAATGGAAATGAGATAAGACTATTAGAAGTAAAAAGATCTTACCTACCTTGTTGATACTTATCTTTTGTGCCTAATCAAAATTTCATTGGTAACATTAAAAACAACTCAATCAAAGCAAGAGAATGGCTTTGAGCTTATAGAAACAGAGTTTGCTGTTTATCCCAGGGAGACAATTATATAAAGAGAATTGAAGAGGTAATTAGAATTGCCTGATAACATCTTCATGTCTTCTTACAGGAGGGCAATTATTTATTATAAATTGATTTTTAAAATTTTCTTACGTGTAAGATTACTTTTTCTTTTTGATGGAAGTGGGGTTTGAACTCAGGGCTTTGCACTTGCAAAGCATGCGCTCTTATGGCTTGAGCCACACCTCCAGCCCTGTAAGATTACTTTTTGTGTACTTTTTATGTCCTTAACAAATTTAACCACAGTTTTGAAATTTTTACAGCATCTACAATGTTTACTGCTCAAGACTCATTCTCCAGTTCAGTTGGACATTTACAAAAGTAAGGACATGGGTTGTGATTCCAGAGGACAGGCTACCAAAGCCAGGTTTTTGTATGGGTAAGAAAACTCATCATTTATGTAAGTATGTCTACATAAGAGTTTTTTTGTAAGTGTAACCATGTTTAGCAGTAAATGGAAATACACATGAATATTATTCTTTGAAAAACTGGGTACTTTCTTTTTGTTTAGAGAGAACATACCACCACAAGATGCCGAAATAAGTCATCGAAATCCCCTGAAACAAACTAACAAAACTAAACGGGTGAGTCACTTTCAGTCTGCTTTGATGAAGGTGGTGGTAGTGAAGTCTTTGCATTTCCCAGTTGATTACTCAGTCTTTCAAATCATTTCAGTCGTGCCCATTTGGAAGAGTCCCAGTTAACCTGCTAAATAGCCCAGATTGTCATGTGAAGACAGATGGTTCTGCTGTGCCAACTTTTACAAAAAGGTATGGTTGAGTTTTAATTTTTAAATTTGTGTATATTTAAAGATTGATGGCAGAATGGTTTTAAACTCTTTCACTGAGTAACAGTAATTATGATTAAAGTTTTTGGTATTTTTGTTCTTTTTGTTCCAGACTGGCCTGGAACTCACTATCTTCCTGCCTCCAATTCCCAAAGGTTGGGATTATAGGTGTGCACTACCATACCGGGCTGAAGTTACTGAGTTCCTAAATGCTCTCAGGAACAAAAAAATGAATAGAGAAAGTGACTTTTCAGGTTTTTCACTCATTAAAAATATTTATTAAAAAATTAGGAACATGTTAGAGTGAAGCTTAAAAGGCTGTCAACATCCTTGGAGTTAAAACTCCTGATGTTTGGGTATTTCTTCCTATGGGTCACCTCTTGGATAAGATTCTCTTCCTAGTGCATTTGAGAGTCTCCACAGCAGGGTGGAAGGTAAGGGGGAAGAATAGCTATCAGTGGGAAAAAAGGATGAATTCAATCATTTACTTTAGAGTTACGGACTTTAAGAAATGGGAGAGGGATTGAGGTGTACCTCTGATAGAGTGTGTACTTAACATGTGCAAGGTCCTGGGTTCAATCCCCAGCACCAAAAACAGCAACAGATGAGTTAATTAGCTGCTGGGGAAGATGGTGCATGCCTCCACAACCCCAGGTAATAGGGAGGCGGAGCCCTTTGAATCTAGCTAGTTAGGGCCAGCCTGGGCAACATAGCAAGACTCCATGTCTTTAAAAAGAGAAAAAGCAAGGCTAGGTAGTGAAACATTGTTCCTCACATACAATATATTTCCCCTCAATTTGGGTGCTTATTCCCTTATAAGAAATAAGAATATGCCAGGCTTGATGTCTCATGCCTGTAATCCCAGTACTTGGGAGTCTGAGGTAGGATGATCGTGAGTTTGAGGCCAGCCTGGGCTACATAGTGAGACCCTATATTAAAAAGCCAAAAAAGAAAAAAAGAAATGGGGTATAGTTCAGCTAAAGAAGAGAGTTTTTCTTACTTGTTCTTATTTCTAATTATGCGTATATCAATCATTTCACAAATACACCTGAGAAGCACAGCTTATTTTTAACTTGTATCTTCAATAATTAGTCCTGTTATATTTAAAACTTGAATAAATACTAATATTAAAGGGGCATTTTGTTTATGTGTATGTGTGTGTTGGTGTATGAGTGTGTACAATTGTGTGTTTTGTTTTATGTCTGTGTAAGTGTGTGTGTGTGTGTCTCCTTGTGAATGTGGGTGTGTGTGAGTGTGTGTATGTACATATGTGTGAGTGTGTGAGGATGAGGGAGTCCTTGTGTTTCGGGGTGTGTATGGGTGTGTGTGTGTGTTGGCATCTATGTGTGTTGTTTGTATATGTGTATGTTTGTGAGTGTGTTTGTGTGTATGTGTGTGAGTCTATTTTTGAGTATGAGTGAGTATGAATGAGTGTGTGAGTGAGTGTGAGAGTGGGTGCATATGTGATTTTGTTTGTGAGTGTAAGTGTTGGAGTGTATGTGTATGGTAGTAAGTGTTGTGAATGTGTGTATGTGTGAGTGTATATGTGTGAGGGTGTGCATGTGTAGGTGAATATATGTGTGAGAACGTGAACTTGTTTTTGTGTGAGGGTGTATGAGTCTCTGAGTGTGTGAAGGTGTGTGTATCTGTGTGTGTGAGTCAATGTGTGTATGTGTGTTTGCATGTAGGTGTG
Source organism: Castor canadensis (assembly GCF_047511655.1). Lineage (NCBI taxonomy): Eukaryota > Metazoa > Chordata > Mammalia > Rodentia > Castoridae > Castor > Castor canadensis. The sequence continues at coordinate 83,756,679 of NC_133388.1, read as the reverse complement.
TATGTGTGAGTGTTTATGTGTGGGTTAGTGTGAGAGTGAGTGACTTAGTCTCTGTCAGTGTATTTGTATGTTAGTATGTTGGTAGTGTGTGACTGTCACTCAAGCCACTTGGGAGGTCTTCGGGAGAGGGCAGGGTGGAGAGAGGTGTTTCCTCAGCACCCTTCAGGGGTGGGGACTGTGTCTCTTATACCTGGGTCTTTGAGTTTTGACAGCTGTGTGAGAGGCATGAGTTCCCAGAAGCTCCATGGGGCCCAGCGTGGGGCAGGCCCTGCTTCCCAGAGGGTCCTGATTATCCTGCTGGAGGCCAGCAGCTTCAAGAAAGGAGGTTGAAGTAGGACTCCTTTGTCCTCTTAACTGGCTTTGGCTCCCCCACTAAACTGTCTGTGGGAACCTAGCTCAGTGTTTCTGTCTTGTTCTTTTTCCTATCTGAAGTCTTATGTTTTCTTACTTCAAGAAAATAGTTTCACCAAAGTCTTCAGCTATCCTACTCTATAGAAGAAAACATCCCTTTGATGCCCCAAGATGAAAAAAATATATTAAAATTATTTTCTAACCAAGTCTTGAGACAGGCCCTCCCCCACCAGCCTCAGAAACTTAGCATCAGAGTAGACATGGAGATAGCAGAAGATAAGCATGTTTTCTGATAGAACCTAAGAGTATCTGTGTTAGCTCTACTCTGGAGCTATTTCAGACTTTAGAAGAGGTGGCCCATGAATGCAGAACCAGAGAAACTGGCAGACACTGACGCCTCCCACTCAGAACCCCAGGCTTCAGACAAACTAAAAGTCAGGCGGATGGAGTTCATATCACTACATCTAGATCTTTCTCCACAACATGTCATGCATGCTTTCTAAACGTACTTCCAGGGGTGCTGATGGACTTACCACAAGAGGTAAAAGGGGTACCTATTTCACAAACAGGGACTTTTTTGTTTTGAGGTAGAGTCTTACTGTGTTGTCCAGACTCAACTAGTCCTCCTGCCTTAGCTGGAGTAGGTATATACCACCACATCTGGCCCAAATAGGTGATATTAAAAGAGTAACTCTGCTGGGCTCCAGTGGTTTACACCTGTAACCCTAGCTACTCAGTAGGCAAAGATCCTGAGGATTGTGGTTCAATGCCAGCCCTGGGCAAATAGTTCACAAGACACTATTTTGGAAAAAAAACTCTCACAGAAAAGGGCTGATGGAGTGGCTCAAGCAGGAAGAACACCTACCTAGCAAGTGTGAGGTCCTGAGTTCAAACCCCAGTACTGCCAAAAAAAAGAGTAACTGTCCAGATCCCCAGCCTCTGTGTTCTCTTTCCTCAAAAAAGCTTTACTGTGAAGAAGTTGTCATGCCGGATCTCCTTCCCATTTTATCAACTCACATAGAACTTGTATTACTTCCAGGGTGCCAAACTAAGAGGGAATTTATAAAACTGAGCCTCATCTGATCAAGGGTCCATGGACTATCCATTCGCCTCAGTAGGAAACATTTCCAATACAGTATCAAAATGTAAGTGATTGTCCTAATCATATATTTAGTACTACTAATAATTATAGAAATTCGATGTAAAATAAAAAATTAACTTGTAGGGCTTTATGATCACAGGAATTTTTTTTTGGTAGTACTGGGGTTTGATCTCAGGGTCTACACTTTGAATCACTCCACCAACCCTTTTTTGTAATGGAGTTTTTCAAGATAGGGTCTCGCAAATTATTTGTCTGGGCTGGCATCAAACCATGATCCTTCTGATCTCTGCCTGCTGAGTAGCTAGGATTACAACTTGAGCCACCAGCACCCATTCACAGGAAATTCCCGCCCCCCCCCCCGGGTGCTGGGGTTTGAACTCAGTGCTTTGTGCTTGCTAAGCAGGCACTCTACCACTTAAGTTATACCTCCAGCCCAGGAAAATTTTTTTTCATTATTGTACTGGAAGTACATTGCAACATTTACAAAAGTACTGACAAGTTATCATAGTTGAATTCACCCCCTCCTTCATCTTTCCTCCCAGGAAGTTTTTTAAAATGAATTTTATTTATTATTTTGGTAGAACTGGGGTTTTAACTCAGGACTTTGCACTTGAAAAGCAGATGCCCTGTCACTTGAGCTACACCTCCATTCTTTAATTTTGAATTACATCCTTTTTTACAAAGTGTGATACATGATCAATGAAAAAACCTTGGGTTGGGAGGCACAGCTCAAGTGGTAGAGCGCCTGCTTAGCAAGTGCAAGGGCCTGAGTTAAACCCCATCATAAACACAAACAGTGCCCCATTTGATATGATGCCTGACATATTCATCTAGTTTGCACAACCACCAGTTTGCACAGCTGTCTTCAACCAAACTAGCCCCTTAGAGCCCCTCCTCCATCCAGACAGGAGTTGGAGCTTGGGCAATCTGCTGGGTTCCTAGCACTGAAAAGGACATCCCAGCTAATAGGCTTTCCAGGGCCTGAGGTGGACACAATGTTGTAGACACTCACATTGCTGCTCAGAACCCAGGGAGAACAACCAGACCACTTTGGTGAAAAGACACAGATTTGTTTTAATGACTTCCAAGGTTTGGTTAGTTTTATCTTCATGGCCTGTGATTTTTCTATGGAGTAAAATCATGCTAGAATTTAGGTAGCGGTAGAGGGACTTTGACCAAACTGAGGCAGGCGACTCAAGCAGGCTGTGGACAAGAATAGTCTTGAACAGCAGGCCTAACCCTGAGCTAGGAATTAGAACGTGGCTGGAGCTGAGGACACAGAGCTAACAGGAAAGGGCCCAGGCTGCTGTCAGAACACACTTCCACACACCCAAGGCCAGGACCCTGCTGACGTGGCAGCACGCCATCCTGGCCCCTGACTGCCCCCCACCTCTCTCCGTGGCTTGCCAGCTGCCATCAGGCCTCTGCCCTGTATCTGCCACACCTGTCACTGTCTGTTCTTGTCCGCAGAGTGTTGGGGGGATCAGCCCCTCCTCTGCTGCCCAGCAGAGCAGGCAGTTAGTGGGGAGGGGAGGGAACATGGAGCGGGGGCGGTGGTGGGGGCTAGGGCCCAAATCCAGGCACTGCTGGGTTGCCTGGTCAAGGTGCTGCTCTGGGTGGCCTCTGCCTTGCTGTATTTTGGAAGTGAACAGGCTGCCCGCCTCCTGGGCAGCCCCTGCTTACGGCACCTCTACCATGCCTGGTTGGCAGCTGTGGTCATCTTCGGACCCCTTCTGCAGTTCCATGTCAACTCTCGGACTATCTTCGCTAGCCACGGCAACTTCTTCAACATGTGAGTTCACTCAAAGCCCTGGGAGCAGGCTCCCTGCACTCTGAGAGCCCAGCTCCCTTCTTCGGGCTTCTGTTCTCCTGCCAGTCGGAACACTAAAAATAGGCTAGGTGGTTGAGAAGGTCAGGGGAGGGGGAGGGGAACAGAGCCTGGGGGTACAGGGCAAGTCAGGAATAGGGCTGAAGAGGAAATGTGGGCCCTAGAAGGCCAAGTTTAGGCATGAGATGGACTAGTTTAAATGACTGGGGCTGTCAAGGGTGTGGGAAGGAGAAGCGCTGCTGATGTGCAGAACTGGACAGAGTAATCCAGGGTGGAGGATGGGGTGGGGGTCTTAGCAGCCTTTCCTCTTCTCTTCCCGCAGAAAGTTTGTGAATTCCGCATGGGGCTGGACCTGCACCTTCCTGGGGGGCTTTGTGTTGCTGGTGGTGTTCCTGGCTACACGGCGCGTGGCAGTGACCGCCAGACACCTGAGCCGACTGGTGGTGGGGGCAGCTTGTGGCGAGGGGCCGGCCGGGCCTTCCTCCTCATCGAGGACCTGACTGGTTCTTGCTTTGAGCCTCTACCCCAGGGCCTGCTGCTCCATGAGCTGCCTGACCGCCGCAGCTGTCTGGCTGCTGGCCACCAGTGGCGGGGCTACACAGTCTCCTCCCACACCTTCCTGCTCACCTTCTGCTGCCTGCTCATGGCCGAAGAAGCAGCAGTGTTCGCCAAGTACCTGGCCCATGGGCTGCCGGCTGGCACACCCCTGCGCCTTGTCTTCCTGCTCAATGTGCTGCTGCTGGGCCTCTGGAACTTCTTGCTGCTCTGTACTGTCGTCTGTTTCCACCAGTACACTCACAAGGTGGTGGGTGCTGCAGTGGGCACCTTTGCTTGGTACCTCACCTATGGCAGCTGGTATCATCAGCCCTGGTCACCAGGGAGCCCAGGTCATGGGCTCTTCCCCCACCCCCACTCCAGCCGCAAGCATAACTGAAAGAAATAAAGGCACATCAGGCCTGGCTCTGGCTCCTGTCATCATTTATTTGGGGCCTGGAAAGAGTGGGTAGGGTAAGAATAAGGTCTAGTGCTGGGCCACAGTGGTTCACCTCTGTAATCCTACCTACTCAGGAGGCAGAGACCAGGAGGACTGTGGTTTGAAGCCAGCCTAGGCAAATAGTTCTCCAGACCTTATTGAAAAAAAAACCATCACAAAAATAGAAGTGGTAGAGTGGCTCAAGGTGAAGGCCTTGAGCTCAAACATCAGTACTGCAAAAAAAAGAAAGAAAAATGATGTTGCTGGCATTCCTTAGCTATCCTTGATGTCATCAACTTTGTCCTTTTTTGTACATGATCTCTGTCTCCCCTGCTGTTCCCCTCCTTTCAGTCTCCTGGTCTGCAGACCTCTAGCAATCTGGGACTGTTATATCAAAGAATGGTACTACTAAGGCAGGTAACAGTGCTCTTTGTTATATATATATATATATATATATATATATATATATATATATAATAGAATATAGAATCTATATATATAGAATAGAATATATATATTCATAGAATTCTATGAAAATGAGGTGGGTCATGCCTGTAATTCTAGCTACTCAGGAGGAGAGGTCAGGAGGTTCAAAGCCACAAGCCAAAGTTTTATATATATATATATATATATATATATATATATATTTTTTTTTTTTTTAGGTACTAGGGATTATACCCAGGGCCTGGTATGTGCTAGACAAGTGATCTGCACTGAGCTATGCCCCCAGCCCTTGCTTTTTAAAAAAAATTTATCAGTATATAATATTTGTACAGGGGGATACATTGTAATATTTACATCTGTGCTTGCAATATATCTTAGTTAGATTTGCCGCCTCCATGTTTCTCCCTCTGTCCTCCTCCCCCGTTCTTAGAGAACAATTTCAACAGGTTTCATTCTTCTATTTGTGTGTGGGGGTGGGGATGGTGGTACTGGGGGTTGAATTCAGGTCCTACAAACTACATCTTGAGCCACTCAACCAGCCCTTTTTTGTGAAGGGTTTTTTCAAAATTGGGTCTCGTGAACTATTTCCCCAGGCTGGCTTTGAACCACAATCCTGATCTCTGCCTCCTGAGTAGCTAGAATTATAGGCATGACCCACCGGTGCCTGCTCATTCTTCTATTTTCATAGTTCTTTTGTTTTTATTTTGTTTTCGAGACAGGATCTCACTGCTACCTTTACCTGGGCTGGCCTTAAACTTGAGATCCTTACGCCTCCTCTTCCTGAGTAGGTGAGATTACAGACAAGCACTACCACACTCAGCTTATTTTTCTTGCTCTACTGAATCTCTCCTCTGCCTTCCTCAGAGGCCTGCCTACCTGGGCACCCCACACAGGAACCCTTTTCTACCTCAGTCTTCCTCATAGCAGGTGTGTGTACTCCTTAACAGATACTTACTGAGCTAAGCGTAGTTCCATGTAATGTGAATAAGACAGACATGGTTTCTGCTGTTAGGAGGCAACTGAGAAACACAAGTAGTAATAGCAAACATGTGCACTGTGCTTTCTCTCTTCCAGGCACTGTTCTACATGTCTATAAATTCCTCCTATAAATTAACATTCAGTCCTTACCACACATGAGGTAAGGACTATTCTATTCTGCATCTATTCTTTGATAGATGCAGAAATCAAGTCTGGGTGTTCTGTAGTTAGGAACTTCTTTACTTGCTACCAGGATTACCGATACGCTTTTTGACTTTTAGAAACTCTACTCTCTTCCTCCACAGATGGATGAAAACGTCTTCAAGTACACATAGATGTACACACTTCTGGGTATGCAAAGAAAAATAAAGATGCCTTTGACGAGAAATGCCTCTTCTGGATAGACCCTTCATAATGAGAAAGAAGCTTCCTGTGCAGTAGGGTCATTTCCTGAGAAAGTCCAACCCACATCCTTGTAGATTTTATAACGAACATTTGCTTAAAGTCTCTTCTACGGTCTTGTCTCTTCCGTCCTCTTCTTGACCATTTGCTGTTGCATAGTTATTCGGTGTGCATTTTCTAAGATGAAATACTGGAAAATAAATAAATCAGCTACTTCTCAATTCAAAGTGCTTCTTTGGGTATGTTACATAATTTTACATGGTGCGTGGAGAATTTAACTCATTGTGAATTATTGCTTCATCTAATACTGTGGTTCTTACATGCTTCACACACTTTACACTTTTTATTTTGTATGTTTCTGTATTTCCTTCTCATCTGGCTTTTCCTACTTGGATTATGTTATTTTTCTTTTGTTTTCTCCAGAGGTTTGGATGATATGTGTGTCCCATTTATAATTCTGCCATTTTAAATAGAAAACATAAAGAGTATTTCCAGAATTATCAGAGGCATGATCTGATATTTCAGTGCCTTTTCTATTTAGTCCACCCTTACTCCACATAATTTTTACTACCTGCGCACTTATCCTGTTAATGATTTTCTTTCACGCGTAAAGAGTGACTTAATTCCAAGTTATTGAATCTTTTGCTCTGTACAATACATTGTTGTCATTTTTAAATTGCACATACTTTTTCAATGACTGAGATCAGTGGTGAAAGGCAAATATATGCTACATTTAATAATGCCTTTCCATTTTCTTGCAGCATCTCAATCCCTTTGCAAAGCAGAGCATTTTACAGAGAAGTAACTAACCATATTGAACGCTTCCTCATCAAATGTCTGTTTGAGCAGTACTGCAACTCGCAATTTACATTTTGGAGACCTCAAGACTTCGATTTTCTTTTCTTTTTCAGTAAAAAGGTTTTTTTCAAATAGCTTATTTCAGGAAAATAAACTAGGTGCTATATTTTAAGTCTGGGCATCTTATTAAATTTTTTAATGAACTATTTAACTTTATATGAATGACATTTTAAAACATTTTCAGTATTTTGCTTTGAGGTAACATTTACATAAAATAATTTGAAACCCTTTTAAGTGGATGAGTTTTAACAAAAGTCAAAGCATCACCAACATCACAACTACAATGTTATCTCAAAGGTTTGCAGTCAGTCCTATCCCTTCTTTTGACCCCAATCAACCTACTTTAGTTTATTTCTGTCACTATAGATTAGTTTTACCTGTTCAGGAAAAACATAGCAAGATGTAAGCTCTTATGCCTGGCATCTTTTATTCTGTCTGCTTTTGAGATTGGCTATTTGTTTTATGAATTAGGAGTTTGTTCCTATGGTTTGTTGGGTAGTAGTCTATTGGATAGATGAACCCAAAAAATTTTTTTAAGCCAGTCACTTGTTGATAAGCACTTAGGTGGCTTCCAGGTTGGGACAATAATAAGTAAAGTAAGTGAACATTCATGTACAAGGCTCTGTGTGGACATATCTTTTCATCTGGGAGTAGATGAAGAGTAGAGTTACTCAGTTATATGGTAACTGAATGTTTAACTTCACAAGAAACTTGCAAATTGTTTTCCAAAATGGTTCTACCATACTGCATTGATACCAGCAGCTCATAGGCTTTCTGCCTGTCCTACCTGTGCAGGAGTAGTAGCTTTGGTTTTGGTTTTCAATTGTTTATTAGCCATTCTACTAATTATGTAAAAGAATCTCATTAAGATTCAACTTGTATAGATTGTTTGTGTTAAATAACTTTCATATTTATTATTCATACCAGTATTTTATTTTGTGAAATATCTATTTAAATCATTTACTCATTGTTATTGGGCTCTTTGGTTTTTATGTTAGGGGGTTCTTTATATATTATAAATGTAAGTATTTTGTCAAATATATAGATTACATATTATTTTCAGTTAGTCTTTGGTTTTCTTTTTTGCTTTTTTAATGGATTATTTTACAGAACATAATCTTTAATTCTGATGAAATCCAAGATATCAAATTTCTCATCTATAGCTAGTGGTTTTTGTTGTAAAAAATTTTATTAAAAATTATTATAAAGTATAATTATATTATATAATTACATTTTTAAAAATACTTATTATTGTCTCAACCTGGAAAGCCACCTAAGTGCTTATCAACAGGAGATTTGTTTAAAATTTTATTTTTTGGTTCATCTATCCAATAAAATACTACTAAGCAAACCCTAGGAACAAACTCCTAATTCATAGAACAAATAGCCAGTCTCAAAGCAGGCATAATAAAAGATGCCCAGTGTACCCCCCAAACTAGGAAAACTCTTTTAAGTACATAAATTCACTCCCTTGGGCCTCACGTTTGATTTTTTTTAGATATCTTTTTTGTTTTGTTTTGCTGAGTCAGGGTTTTGTTATGCGATGCAGGTTCATCTTAAAAAAACTTCTATGTAGCTCACGCTTGCCTCACACTTGCAGTTCTCCTGCCTCAGCCTTCAAGTGTGAGGAATACAGCTGTGAACCACCATTCCCAGCAAGCCTTTTGCAATTCTTTCAAACTATCAAAGATAATATTTATCAAATATTTATCTAATTCACCACACATTTATAAACAAATTCTTACATAAACTCAAAACAATTGAAATGAATTGTTGTCTTCATTTTGGATAAAAAATGTGAATGATAGCTTAAATAAGCTAAAGTCCAGATTTCAAAACAAGTAGTCTTTTTCCAAGGCCATCTTATGTGACCCCATATTTCATTTTATCCAATAAGATATCCAGTGCATTGCTTTTTTAAAATTGATCTTTTGTCTTCATCCAAGTTTGTCTATCTTTATATCTGCACCTGACTTATAGTTCTTTAAACCCACTGAAAACTTCATGAAATTTTCTTTTTTATTCCATAGTGTACTTTTTAGGGCTAGTTTATTTTCCTTCACTAATTCTTTACCACTCTTTCCCCCATTCATGTCATTAGAAACCAGATTTCAAATAATTATTGCATTTCCTTGCAAGCAAGCTAAAATAAATTCAAATTTAATTTCTCAATACAAAGCACATAATGTCCTTGTAAGATTTTTATATACCTCATAAACATTGTATTAATCTATTTTGTGGTACTGTAACAGAAAACCTGATGCTGGATAATTTATAAGCAAAAGAGGTTTATTTGGCTTATAATTTTGGAGGCAAAAAGTCCAAAATTAGGCTGCCTCATCTACTTGGCTTTCATTACCTGCTCCCCTGGCTACTTCATAGCATGGAAAAGAAGCAGAAAAGTGTTAAAAAAGAAAAAAACTTGGGTCATCAGAAAAGAATTTAAGGATAGACACAGAGAAGACTTAAATAAGAGTAGGTTTATCAATTTAAAAACAAAGTGAAAGCAAAATATAGGGAAAGTACACCCTTCAGATGGCAGGGCAGGCAGAAGGCGTGTTATATCACCACTAAAAAACAAGGTGAATGATCTTGCATAAGGGCCAGGGACGGTGGCTCACTTGTATAATCCCAGCTACTCAAGAGGCAGAGAGTGAGAGATCAAAGTTCAAGGCTAGTCTGAACAAAATGTTAATGGAACCCCATCTGAACAAATAACCAGGCCATGGTGGTGCATACAGTAATCTCAGCTACATAGGAGGCATATGGTAGGAGAATGATGGTCTGAGATTAGCTCTGGGCAAAAACAGAAGACTCTAATCCAAACAATAATAACTAAAGCCAAAAAGGACTGGGGAAGTGGCTCAAGTGATAGAATGCCTGCTTAGCACGCATGAGATCCTGAGTTGAAACCCCAGTCCCAGAGAGAGAGAGAGAGAATGAGAGAGAAAGGAGAGATTTCTCGTCATTCACCTCTTAATGGACACTTAAGCTGACTCCATGTATTGTATTATTTATCTGTGCATCATAGATTTGTGTCATAAAATACATGACATGCAGAAACCTGTTACCTGTGCAAGTGACGCGCTGACGGTTAAGCCGTCGGTTGATTATCCAACACTTCTAAATTCCAGCAGAGAGCCTTACCGTACTTGCACAGCTCCCCGGGGCATGCTACCGAAGCATTCGTGACCGCAGATTTGTGTTTTGTCAGAGACATGCAGGACAATTAAACACAGGAAACCTTTCTGATTTAGGATTTCAAATATGCGCCATGTGCGACAACCAATGACAAAGGCGAAACTTTGCGTCACCATTGCCACCACCTCTTCACTGGCGCTATGCAGCTACAGTGCCTGTCAGGTTGCCCTTCCTTCCCTGTGACGTCATGCTCCAGGACTGCACGCATCACTGTGGGCTATGATTTCACCAGTTCAGTCCTCTCAGCGCAAAGGAGCACGTTCCAGTCATACTAGTCTTACAACAAACGCTTAAAAGTTTTTCCCTAGGACGTTGTAAAAAGTAGCATAAGATTTTAGAAATTAAAATTTTCTGCTTTTTCTCTTTCTTTACAATAATTAGATGCTATAATTTCAAGCTAGAACATTTTCCCTCCAAAATGACATTCCATGATGGTGCTTAATCACTACTGAAAGAAAATTACAAAAAAGAAATATAATTTACTCCAATGACAAAAATGTGAAACATTTTTATTAATTTATTTTTATTAATATTTAATGTTGAATTAAAATTTGAGAAATTAATATTACATTAGTAAAACACATCTAAAAGTTTAACATGACTATTTAAAATAAATTAACACAGAAAACTAGACCATTCCTTTCATAAATTGCACTTTCTAAAATTACATGCTAACACATATTAACTCTACAAATGGAGGTTTTCTGTGACATTCCCATACACGCCTACACCATGCACTAACCATTTCCACCCTCCCTTCTCCCCTCTGTCTTACTTTCCCCTCTAATGGCATTTTTTAGCTTTTCATGATTCTAGATTTATAAATAAATTTAGTTTATTTAACTCATGCTATTCTAATTTTAAATTTAAATGAAACACAATACATATTTAATGTTTTTTCATGGCCTATATAACTTATGACCTTTTTGGAATACATTAAAAATAGTATGTGGACCGACTCAGTCCAGGGGAAAAATGTTATTTTCTAAAACATCAGTTTTCTGGTTGTAGGAAAGCTTATGATGATGTAAGAGCATACAGAGATTCACACAGAGATGGTTAAACTTACATTAAAATATTTTTCCTGGCAGTGGACTTGTTATACATTTATATATATACATATATATGCACACACATATATATACACATATGTATATAATGTAAGAATCAGTACAATCACATATTAACAAAAAGGGGCAAAACATACAATATTCAGGAACCCTAATACACTTATGAGAGCAGTTTAATGAAAATAAGGGTTATTATACTTGTTTTCCTAGTGTGAGCTGTGCCACCTATCTTAGGATGTAATTAACGTCCAGATTCTCTCCATTGGATTGACGATTTTTCCAAGGAAGAAATAGCAAATGCTTCCCAGAAATATACGGATCCTTTAACGAAGTTCCTTAAGTTTCACACAATAGCTATCTCCACATGGGGACTACAAAGATACCTTAAAAGATAGGCCTCCACATCAGTGCCTGAGCCCACACAAAGACTACGAAAACAACTCTGGGTGAAAGAAATACTCTCATAGTTTAGAAGTAAGCATATACACACCCGCTGAGAATTGTCTAACAAACACCTTTCCTTTAAATTTTTTGTGTAAACTTATTTTTAACTGATACGTAGAAAAACAAAAGGTAAACATTATTTAAAGAGTGTCATACGTTTTGATGCATCTACATTTTGTATAATGTTTAAATCAGGGTAAACATTTTTATGTCACGAAACATTTATCATTTCTTTGTCATGAAGACATTCAAAATTCTTTCTTCTAACCTTTTGAAATGCATGGTACATTAGTATTACCTGTAGCCATCCTACTGTGTAAATCACCCTGGAAATTTTCCCTGTTAAGTACGACTTTTTGTGGTACCGGGGTTTGAACTCCTGGCCTCATGCTCGCTAGGCAGGTGCTCTACTACTTAAACCACTCCACCAGCCATTTTTGGTGTTTGGCGGTTTCAAGATAGGGTCTCACAAATTATTTTCCTGGACTGGCTTTAAATCTCAATTCTCCTGAACTCTGCCTCCTGAGTAGTTAGGACTACAGGTGTGGGCACCGGTGCTCGGTTTCTATTAAGTATTACTTCCTACTCACTGATCAACTTTTCGCCATACCTGCCTGCCACCTAGCACCCCCATGTCTGGTAATCGCTATTCTACTCTCACCTTTTCTGAGGTCAACTTTTTTAGAGTCCACTCTCTTGATTTAATTTAAAAAAATAATTAAATTAAAAAAAACCAAAATATTATATATTTTCTACATTAAAAATCTCAACCTGATTTCTACTTGGATAATTTCATCTGTGGCTTCCCCATCTTGTTATTTCATTGCTTAAGTTTCATTTTATCTTTCACATTCTGAATTTCAATCGGTTCTTCATGATTGCATCTTGCCTTATGCTATTTTATGCATAGTTTAAATTATGGATTTGTGTATTTTATTAACTTTTACTTCTGTGATGAGATTATTCATTTTGTCTTTATATTTTTTGCTTCCTCAACCCTACTGAATGCTCCTAGAGTTGTATTTGCACCAGAATAGTTGACACAATGCATCCATTAACTTCAGTAAAATAGAGAAATTTTCAGAGGAACCACGCATAGAAAATGGACCAAAATTAAACTAGACAAACCTGGACTAAAGAGCTGCTTTTCCATTCATGGAGTTAACACTGTTTCCCCTTGACTTTGGAGAATACATTCAAGTCAGACTCTGAGACCACAGGGTCAGAAAACAACCATCTTACTGGGGGTGAGAATTTCCTTCTGAAAAGATTAGAAATTTCCATAGCCAGTTGTCAGTACTGGAAATTGGATTAAAATTTTGGAAGCAAATATTAAAAAGGAGAGGGGAAAAATATCCCTCCTTTCTAAAAGGAGGATATGTTTAGTAAGGATAAGACAAACTCAGCTAGACCTGGCCTTGACAGTCTAATGTCAAGTTTTAGGCAATTGTTTTAGGAGTTGCCCTCCAATTTCAACACATAAACACAATGATGGAGTGTCATATCATGGTTTTGCTTTCCCCAGAAATAGACATTGTACAGTCCAGACATAGAGCTTGGGTCAGGTACAAGCAAATCACCAAATCCATGATAGTCAACAATAGAAACTTTTCACTTTTAATCATAACAGAGATATATACTTATTTCTGGGGAGCATTTTCAGGATGATGTAAGCCTAGTGATCTTTCAGTAAGTGTAAATTGGGAAAGCTGGCCTGAGAGTTAAAGTAACCCAGAAGCAAGTAAGCAAAAGGAAAGGGGAGAGACAGAAAAATGAAAAAAGGAGAAAGAATTGGTAAAATTATTAACATATCTGCATCCATCTGTGCCTTAAACTGTAAAAGTTTGTTGGTTTGCATGTGTGCTTTTGACTTAAACAAGTTTGAGTTGTAAACAAACAACGTAATAAAGAATAAAGTAATCCTGGCTACTAATCGTGGCTAACATAAAATTGGTACCAGTAGTGAAATCCTTAAAATAATGAACTGGCTCATGTTAAACTCACTGGAAAAAGTGCACAAAAATGTAACTGTGCTTAACACTGATGAATCATTGCATAAAATGGCTAACATGGTAAATTTTGCATTATTTTATCATATTTTCTTTAATTTTCAAAAAGACAGTATGTTGCTATTGACCAACCAAAGGGAAACTTCAGCAGAAATTTTTCTTACGCCTGGGCCACCAGTTCTTTTAAAACTTCTTCTTCTGCTTGGAAAATATCCCATGCTCTGAGTCCATGCCAGGGACTTATTTTCTCAGTTCTTCGTGTAGTCAGAGAGCAAACATACAGGTGACTTAAAAGCAACACACAGATTCACCCTTGCCAAGCTTCAGTTCCAATGCAATGTGTCAAAGCGGTCACCTCCTAGGATTTGTTCCACTAAAGGCGAGGCATATAAATCAGCTTTCAGAAGCAGAAATCCAGTGGTGTGCCTCTCACTGCCTGTGCCTGGTAATAGCCATGAGATCTCTAAAAGGGCACCCCAGGGTATGATAGGTGTTTTCTTCTCAATGTTGCAGGGTCTACACCTGACCCTCTGCCTCTCCAGGATATTCTGTGAGATTCCTACTACCTTCAATAAATTATTTTTCTGGTTAAATTGACTCTACATCTTTACACTGGGCTTCCCAAAACACAGCCTGAGGCAAACATTAAGGTATATGCTACTAATTTGTTATTTATGCCTATGTGAAGTTAACATGATTATAACTTTTAAAATCGATTACAAAGGTTAGAGAGAAAAAAATAGCAAACTGGCTGTATTAAGGTAATGTAAACAGTAGTGAATGTTTCTCCTTTCCTGTAGGAAAAATTGGAATCTCTGTTAGATAATAACAAACAAGTTGGGGAAACTTGCAGTAGTTCTGTGGGATTCAAACTCTGCCTAACAAGATTGAAACACAAAAAAGTATTTAAGTGTATTGGCTAATTCTTGCAATCATCTTTCAAGTTCTACCAAAAAGTGACATATTTGTCTCAGGCCAGCCCCATAAGAAACAAAACAATGGAAAAGACATAGTCAGGCCAAGAGATGTGCTTTCTGATTAAGATGTTTCAGGGAATTTCCATTAGACTTGAATTAATATCTACATTAATATTCACTATTTGATCTGATTCTTTGTAGCATTTGTCACTTCAAAATTCTACCAATACATTTTCACTTATTGTTGTTATTACTTCCTCTTCTAGAATATACTCAATTTTTTGCTATTTAATACATCCTCTGAGCCAAAAGAGTGTCTGATAGAATAGTTTCTCAACAAATGTATTGGGTTAATATTAATTTCATAAAATAAATTATATATGTATAATGTATACAATTATGCAATTGTGGATATAATTTGTGATTCTCCAATTTCCAAGTTACCAATGACTTGTTTAATATTTAAAATCAAATTTTAGTTTCTGTAAGAATTCTGTCAGGTATGTATTTTTCTTCTTTCATAAAAAGAAACTACAGCTCAAGATTTAGGAATCATGATACAGGTCATGTGTTTAAAAAGCCATAGAGATTTGACAGAAAGATTGGACTGACTACAAAGTTCATTCATAATACATCATTTTGAATTTAACATGTGACAAGACACACAAATAGTCACTTCCCTGTGTTGTATCTCAATCCTTCCCATATGTTTTAGGAATTTTTTTACAGGTTTTATTCTTCTGTTTTCATCTATACATCAAAATACACCCACCATATTCACACTCATTTACCCTTTCCTTATGCTCATCCCCTCCCACTGGGACCCACCCCCTGAAAAGACCTGATTTTACCTTTCTGTCTTTCATGTTTTTTGAAAGTGTATATTGATATCCAAGGGGGTGGGGGTTGCCGTGACATTTCAGATCTGTATATTTCGTATTTTAATCAGATTAACCTCCCATTACTTACTCTTTCTCTACCACCATACTCCCCTATTATTCAACAGCTTACAGCGCACTATATTATATTATATTATATTCACATATAAATGAGATGTTTCAATATGTTTTCATTCTCTACCATTTTCTTTCCCACCTCCTTAGCCCCCTCAGACAGGTGCCCAATGTGTCACTATCTATTACCATAGGATTATATATAGGAAAAGTTTCAGTTTAGTACCAATTATAATACTATGCCACTAAGTTCATGGTAATTCTTGCTGGTTTTAGTACATATAGTTATGACTTCTTATCTTTTTCTTTTTTTTTTTAATTTTGGTTTTGGTGGCACTGGGTCTGAACTTAGGGAGGGCCTGACACTTGCTAGTCATTTGCTCTTTTCACTCAAGCAATTCCATTTAAGGAAAAATATAAACTCTGAAACTATAGAGTATCCTTCTTTTCACTAGTGTATAATGATACAGATTTTCTCATTATAAATTTCCCCATTGTTAATTTAGCCATGAAATAATATTGCTATATTAATAAAAATGTGAACTGTCATTATTATCAAAATTTACCATTTCATTTATTACTTTTTTTTTGGGTGGTGATTGTGTTCAAACTCAGGGCCTCATGCTCGCTGGGTAGACGCTATTACCACTTGAGCCACTCTGCCAGCCTGAAATTTAGCACTTTCCAAAGCAAAATTATGCAGATTTTTTTCCAAACACATCCTAGATATCTCCAGCTGTTTTAATTGGAGTTGTGGCAGACAACAGCTAGAAAGAGGGTCACATCAAAGTGGCACCTGATGTATAGAAAGGGCTGTCTCAGTCAGTGGTCCCTGACAGAGGGTCTGTGGGGCTGAGATCGTCTCAGAGAATACTGTTTGCCTTGCTTTTTAATTTATTTTCTTAACCAATAAAGTATTTGTCTACATGATAGTTTAGCAAGGCCCATAATCCCAGAACATTTCTTAAACAAAAAGTCCTTTTGCCTAGCATAGGAAGAAAGAGCAAGTATATCTGAGTCTTAAACAAGGTGGCTCAACAATTTTGAATATTCTTTATTGTGAATTATACTTTTTCTTTTGAAGACTTCTTAGGTTTTTTTCTCCCTAATTCAGGTATTGTGCTATCAGTATAAAATCAATTGAACTGATTATTTTTAATCAAAAGTAAAACCTACCAAAAACTGTTCAACATGGAGAAATGAGGTAGGTTAAGAAAGAGGAATATAAATGGGGTGAAACTGAAGTACATTGTATACATGTCATAAATATCACAATGAAAAGCTTTGTACAATTAACATATGTTAATAAAAAATTAAGAAAAATAAAATATTATTTGGGATTGAAGAGCTGCCTCACTTCTCTGAAAAGCTCACCTGTGATCTTGCACCTAACTTATTGCACTCTTTTTTTTGTTGAAAAGTTAATGACTTCCTTGGGGAAAATCCTGGCAATAAGAATCAGAATTAGATTTGTTTCTTTAAAATTACCTGTTAGGATCTGATATGCTTGTTCTCCATACAAACACATTTGGACTTTTCACTTTCAAAATTACTAGACTGAAATTAGGCAAAAGGTTCATATCTCATCCCGTCCTGTTTTTCTCCCATCCCACTCTCTTTGCAAAATGACTGAGTTCTATGCCTAAGAAAATAACTTACACTCCCAAGGCATAAAGAAGTTACTGCTCAAGATGTAATTCATTTGCCAAGCACAGTTCATAATTTGAACCAGCCACAGAGTGATACAGTTTTACTTATGTACTCATAAGGACAATTTACAAAAGCCTGAGGTTTCTTGAGTAAATTCTCTGTAAAGTGCTACTTGCAGTTGGCAGATGAGCTGTACCACCTTTTACTTCCATGCCTTTCGATGGGCTGCTCGCTGTATCAGGAAAACCTTTTTTCACATACTTAGCTCCTGTTAGAACTTAAACTCACAGCTCAGGTCTATTTTCCCAGAAAAATCTTTTTTTTTTTTTTTCAGTACTGCAGTTTGAATTCAAGGCCTCACACTTGCTTGGCAGGCGATGTACCACTTAAGCCACTCCACCAGTCCTAGAAAACCATCATTGTTTAGTCCTGGTTAGATGTCTCTTCATTTCTCCCCAGGGACTCCTACATTAATGTTTATTATATAACATTATAATTATTAGTTTCTCTGCCTCTTGTAATAGAGCTTAAGATCCCTGAAGAAGAGGGTTGGTTTGGGTCATATATTAAACCCATAACACCGTGCCCAACGTATTGTAGAGTCAATAAATTTTTGCTGCGTAAATATACTGACATGGAAATTATGAGTGCTTATGTACATTCAGGCAGAAGTTATATATTCCAGATGAAATTGTCATTTCTGGTTGACTGCAGCATCCATTCCCCACCACTTACTCCATGGTCTCCTTTCTTAGGCTAACAGATTTTCCTAGGAAAATAACTGCTCCTGTATTTTTTGCCATGTGGATTTTGGAAAATTGATCCCTTGGTCCTTAAGGAAAGGTTTAAACCAATCTATATATCTTGCCCCTGGCCAACAGAGGCTTCATGGATATGAGGGTGACCTAATCAGAGCTAGGGAGAGCTAGCCAATCAGATCCTTTTGCAGGTCCTATGGAAAGGGATCACCTCTGTTCTGAAATGTACAATCAAAAAGAATGAGTACAGCCTCAAAATCTACTGAAGATCATCTTATAATTGAAAGAAGGAGATACGTGGAGAAGGCGAGTCAAAAGTTAGCAAGAGAAAATGTTTCCTGTTCATATTACTTAGGGAAGAAGAAGTTCCTGAATTTAGTCCCTGGAATATTCAGTTAAGAGAATTGATATTATTGTTATTAAACACATTTTGAATTAAGTTTTATGCTTCTTCAAAATAACTAATATGTTTTACTTAATGGTTCACTTTTTTCTATCCTCATCTAAGGATAACTTGACCTTCCAGTTGTCTCATACTGTCATAGCAGAGACAGCATGTATCCAAATAAAGACACATTTGAATTTAAACTGTCTCTTTCTTTTTAACCTCCATACTGGGCAAGTTATTTTACCACTGTGTCTCATTTTCCTCAACTACCCCTATCTTAGAAGTTGCTCGAGGATTTAATGAGGTAAATACAGTTACCATTCCTAATTGCATGCCTAAGCTATATAAGTTAATAAGATAATCCAAACCTTGGTTTCTTTCTCTTACAATTATCCTCACTAACTTGAACTGCTTTGTGGAATGACACATCTCACGTTCTGCTACCTCAAGCATCAACATGCTCTGTTCTGCTTCTACAAGGTAACATATTGGAGCTCCCTCATCTCATCTGCTTCTGGGGCATCTTTCCTGGAATTACTCCCTTTCTGTTATGCCTGCCTCTTTGATTCTCCTACCACTCATATCTTCACACCACAGTTTTGCATTTGTGTTGAAGACCAGACTGCCAGCTTTCCCAAGTCTGCACTCCCCATTCATCTTTTTTGATCACCTGACTCTGTTTAGTTTCATTGGCACTGAGTGAACACCCTCTGTATGGCAGCTCTAGAGATAATAGGTGAATTACAAAGGGGTTCCTGCCCAGAGGATCTGTAATCTAAAAAAGACATGCAAGTTCTCAACCAGATAAATTCAATATAAAGCAGTATTTAAGTCAGTGCACTTGAATAAGGTTAAGAAGGAAACAGGTATAGATAGAAAATAAAGGAAACCCAAAGATAGGTTTGGACTCCAAAATTAAAACTTTGAGAAATATAAGTACATATACACAGAGAAAATTACTAGAATTATGAGTACCAAAATTTTATGTGATTAACAACGGAAAGAAAGATCTTTTTTCTTCTCATTTGATATTTTAATAATGAAAAATGTATTCCTTGTATAATAAAGACTGATAAAAATTAAAATGAGGCATTTGCTAGTCATACATAGGTTCTGTGGGTAAAAAAAAAAGACAAATGATGGATTACTCAATCTTATTTCTTTCAAGAGCTTTTAAGTAACTCCAGAACTTGGTATTTTCTGCAGCAGATGAATCCCAGATGGTACAATTCTCATCTGCATCAGATTTTTGCCCCAGCCACTGATAAGACAAGCATTGTATGATCAATTTGGAAATAATCCTGGTGTTCCTTAAACAAATACAGCCCTAAATCACTACCCTATCTGTTACTGTGATGGAATAATTGGGCTACACTGAGGACTAAGCTTCGCTTGTTGTCCTTTTGAAAAACTAAACTTCTCTCTCACTGTTTGCATATATAGACTTTCTTTTCCTTACCCATCTGGCATTGGATATACTTCAAGATGTTTTAGTCCCAAATGAAACAAGTATTCAGACTATGCCTAAGCTACTGTTTTATTTAACATAATAGAATATTCTCCTTAAATACTACCTTCTTTATAGACAAAATAATACCTTTTGAAATTTGTAATTTTCCAGATGTCATGTGGATAAGAGAAAAAGTTCACGAAGGTCAACATTATAGGTATAGAGAAAAAGACCATGTTTAAGTTGTCATTTAATTAACAAGATATTTGTTATAATTGCTTATCTTGAACCTACTTGTTTTATAACAAGCTGAAAATTTATCAAATGTTACTCACAATGAAAATGTTTAATGAATATATCTTGAAAGCACGCAAAACTAAAGTTGCTTATCACCGTTGTATTCAGTGAAATTTTTCTGAGGTCATCTACGTCTCTGAAAAACAGATTGAGGTGTGTGTGTGTGTGTGTGTGTGTGTGTGTGTGTGTGTAAGAGTTTTGAGAAATTATCCAGAGGAAACAAATTTAGAAAAATGTCATAACTGATAACTGAAGTTTCTTGTATTGGGAATTGAGAGAAAAACAACAGACAGACAGCTTATGTAAGGAGGTGTTTGGAGCATATATTCGGGTGTGTATATCCAAATAGTGAATCTACTTAGCTAGTAAAATTTTAAGAAAGGAATTACTATGCTGAAAGTCACAACACAGAGGTTGGATTAAAAATTATGTTTCGGCATGGGATATAACTCAGGGATAGACTGCTTGGTTAGTATGAATGAGATCCTGAGTTCAACACCCAGAACCACAAAGAAACCCCACAAACTTTGCATTCACCACATATTCAAAAATATTGACAGAACACTTTCTATGTGTCCAGGATGGAGATGGGAGTGAAATGAACAGGAAGGTCCTCTGAAGACATATTTACCGAATAGACCCATACATATTTAATCACTGTAAAACAACAGAAATTCAGTACTTGCTCTTAGAGCATATTAGAGTTTGTCAGCAGAACAAACTCGTGTCAGCCAACTCTCCATTGTAACAAAATAACCTGAGAGAAATCAATTTAAAAGATAAAAGGGTTTTGGGGGTTCATACTTTCTGTACTTTCAAATCCTGGTCACTTGGCCTTGTTGCTTTCAGTCCTGTGTGAGGCAGTAAATCCTGATGGATGCATATACAGGAGGGCAGCTTGTCACCTACTGGTGGCCAGGAGCAAAGAGATGGAGAGGAAGAGACCAGCACCCCAGGTATCCTTCAGAGACACACCCTAAGGATGTATTTCATCTAACTTATAAAAGTTTCTACTACTCCCTAATAGCACTATCAGCTGGGGACCAAGACAGTAACAATGAGCTTTTAATGGACATTTAATATGCAAACCATAGCAAGTCCTCATCCCACGTTACTTCACAAATAAACTGGATGGGGCTATGCTACCGTTAATATATCGCTTGTACAAACACACTGGCTATAATGAATTCCAGCTGGCTATAATGAATTTTTAAACCATGAGAGGAAGGGCAGGGACATTTCATGGGCCAGTTTTGAAAGTTGCCCAAGTCTTTTCTCTTTACCTTTCACTAGATAGGACTGGTCACAAAATCCAAGCTAGATGCAATAGGGCATGGGAAATTTTGCTTTGTGATTCTCATGAAAAATTCCATAATACAGAAGAGTAAATGTGTATTTTGGGTTGACAGTTAACATGTCTTTACATTCTACCTGTATCACCCTCTCATCATCCCATCCCCAAGATGATCACTCAAAGATTGATCCACTCACCTCATTCAAAACAGTCCAGGATATCTCAGAGGTGAATGCTATTCTTTATCAGGCCCAGAAGTAACTTGTCACAATCTAATGACCCATTCATTATAAGGTCAATTGTTTTCATCCTCTGAACCCACATGCCCATTTTACAAAGGGAGCAAGGATAGCAACAAAACAACCAAACAAAATTTTGAAAAATACAATTTTTGCAACAATCATAAATCCACAGCAGTCAGAGAATTTTCATTGACAGTCATTTGGAAGGTTCTCATCCTGCCAGTGAGGGAAGGTCATTCATGTACACAAATTCTGTCACTTGAAAGATCTATTGTTTGCATATTATCCTTCAAAGCCACATCTAAAGGAGAGTATTGAAGAGTATGTCCTCTTTGAGAGCTATACCGATTTTCAGCTCCTTACACCTTACATATAGCAATTTGGTAGCTAGGCAGTGGTTTTAAGGCTTAAATAGCCAAAAGACCTTTGGTTGAGTCTCAAACTTCTTTGGAACCATAATTCTTTCAAAAACAGTAGATTTAGTCAGTACTAGGTGCCTCCATTCAGAACTAGATGCCAATAACTACAACTTAAATTTTCTTCTAACTAATTCTCAACTCTGACTTATTGCCTTGCATCTGCATCCCTTCTCTCTATGCAAGCTACATTATGGCCAAATAAAGCAATATCCTTGAGTGGAAGAGAAGAATCTTTAACTTAAACCTTTCAAACCTGAATTCCTCTCTTTAAAAGAACCCCTGATAAACATTTGTTATTGTGTCTTTGTAAACCTAATTTCTTATAATTTAAGTTTCTATACTTATTTCTATTTCAGTTCATGAGTCAACAATTCTTGCCCAAAATCATTGTTTCTGTGTAATAGTTTGAACAGATGGAGTAAATATCTAACAACCCATACTACTAGCATTCTGATCTCCAACTTCTTCCAAGCTACCAACTTGTACACGCTCAATCCTCCTTTTCAGTTGCTGAAGGCAGCAATTCTGTGTTTTGGTAAAGGTAAACCCTGAAATGAAGATAAATTCCAAAATTTTGGTTTAAAATAATAGAACTTTTAGTCATGTAAAAGTAGATGAACAAATCCACATGGTTATCAAGAACCCATTCTAGTGGAGTCTCTGACATCTCCAGCATGATGCATCGTGATAGGTACCCCAATTCCACCCATCCAGAAAATGTAAAGAGCATGAGGGATTGTGGGGAAGGATTTTAAAAGCTGGACCTTCAGGTAGTACATGGTAGGTCTGCTCACATCCTTTTAGCTGAAATAGGCACATGGCTCTATTTAGCTGAAATTCAGATGCATACTTCACTTTGATGACTGTGTGTTTCTTTTTTTTTAAATAAAGAAATTTTTTTATATTGAAAAAATGGAAATATATATATATATACTAAAAATTACAAATGAAACTAAGAGAACCGAGGCAGTGCCCCTTAAACTAAGGAAAGTTTAGAAAACATAGCCACCAAATTCCTCATGGCTTTGCACTGGCTCTTGCACCTGCGCTGCTTGTGGGCCTGGTTCTGCCCAGAATCGGACAGTGAGAGAGCAGCAAATGCTCGAACAAGGGCTGGCATGGTATTCCCCTTCTTCTGCTTCCTTGGGCCACCATTTGTGGGCTGTGATTTGGGTCCCATATTGGGTGGGGGAACGGGATGGGTGTTGGAGGTGGGCTTGTTGGTGTCCCCGACTCTAAGCATCCCCAGGCTGGTAGTGGTGGAGGTAGAGATAGTGAGTCCGTGGTTACTGCCACTGATGGCAGGGGTGCTGGGATTGGTACTGGGTATGGGCAGGCCAAAGGAGGTGAGTGGTGCAGATGTGGACAGGGCAGAGGGCTGGGGGAACTGGATGGAGCTCAGGGCCACTGGGTTGCGGGCAACTGAGGTAGTGGAAGCCCCAAGGAGGAATCCCTGAGAGGTCAGGCTGGTGGCAGAGCTGGTGGTGGAGATGGTGGTGGTGGTTGAGCTGGGGCTGGCTATGCTGTTTACCCCAAAACCACTCACAGGCTTTGAGGAAGATAGGCTGGCTGGACCAGTGATGGTGCGTGTGGCCGGACTGGTGGTCATGGAGGTAGTACTAAGCGGAGCAGTTGTCTGCATTAAAGGCTGGGTTGCAATGTGCACGAAAGTAGGGGGTCTAATGAGGCCAATTCCGGCCTTGAAGGGCAGAGTGGTGGTGTTGGTTTTGGAGGGGATGGTTTGGTTGGAAGAGACTGGCAATGTGCCTACCTGTGTGGATTTGCTTCCCTGGCTTTTAGTCGGGGTCACCAAAAGGCTCTTCATCATGAAACCAGCAGAGGCCGGTCCAGGACCTGTTGGGGAGGAATGGGTGGTAAGTGTGCTACCAAGTGGCTTTGGCTTTACAAGGTCAGGCCAAAGGAGACTTTGTAGTCTGGCTGATACTACAATATCCAGACGTAGAGAGGATGTTGTATCCATAGGTGAAACCGGGGAGAAGGGATGTGCCTGCCCCTGGGAGGGTGCTGAAGATGTGGGGAGGCCTTGTGTGGCCGATGCCACAGCTTGCAGTGGGGGAGGCTGGGAGATATCCATTGGTGTAGCAGCGGAATAAGTAGATGCCTGCCCCTGGGAGGGTGCTGAAGATGTGGGGAGGCCTTGTGTGGCCGATGCCGCAGCTTGCAGTGGGGGAGGCTGGGAGATATCCATTGGTGTAACAGCGGAAGAAGTAGATGCCTGCCCCTGGGAGGGTGCTGAAGATGTGGGGAGGCCTTGTGTGGCTGATGCCGCAGCTTGCAGTGGGGGAGGCTGGGAGATATCCATTGGTGTAACAGCGGAAGAAGTAGATGCCTGCCCCTGGGAGGGTGCTGAAGATGTGGGGAGGCCTTGTGTGGCTGATGCCGCAGCTTGCAGTGGGGGAGGCTGGGAGATATCCATTGGTGTAACAGCGGAATAAGTAGATGCCTGCCCCTGGGAGGGTGCTGAAGATGTGGGGAGGCCTTGTGTGGCTGATGCCGCAGCTTGGAGTGGGGGAGGCTGGGAGATATCCATTGGTGTAGCAGCAGAATAAGTAGATGCCTGCCCCTGGGAGGGTGCTGAAGATGTGGGGAGGCCTTGTGTGGCTGATGCCGCAGCTTGGAGTGGGGGAGGCTGGGAGATATCCATTGGTGTAGCAGCGGAAGAAGTAGGTGCCTGCCCCTGGGACGCTGTTGCAGGTTGGCCTGCAAAGAGCCCTGGCTGTGAAGACCTAAGAACAGCTGGGAGGCTGGCTGTCTTGGCAGTTGCAGGAGCTACACTGGTAAGTACTGCAATGGGCACTGCAAGTGATGGTGGGGCCTGAAGATTCTGCAGCTTGTTCAATTGCCCACGGGGTGAAAGAGTGCTTATGGCTGGGGCAGGGGTGGGGAGGGGGGCAGGGGTGGGGAGGGAGGCAGGCAAAGAAGCTGGCCCTGATGAAGGCAGGGTCAATGCAGGTGGAGGTGGCTTGGCAGGTGCAGGTTTTGCAGTGCTGACCACACCAGCAGGTCCTGGTAATGATGGAACAAAGTCAGGGTGCATGGACTTTAGGCTGGCCAGCTGCAGGGTAGCACCTGGGTCAGGGGCAGGGGTGGGGAAGGAGGCTGGCAAGGAAGCTGGCCTTGCTGTAGGGAGGGTCAGTGGAGGTCGAGGTGGCTTGGCAAGTCCAGGGGCTGCAGTGCTCACTGCATCAGAAGGTCCTGATAATGATGGGGCACCGTCAGCGTTCTTCATGGTCCTTAGGCTGGCCAGCAGCGGGGTAGCACCTGGGTCAGGGGCAGGGGTGGGGAAGGAGGCTGGCCAGGAAACTTTCCCTGATGCAGGCAGAGTTAAAGTGAGATGAGGCTCCTTGGTGACACAGTTAGAGACCTCATCAGTCTTGTCCTCCCGGGCTTCATTAAACCACTCCAATCTGGCCTTCTTCGCTCTGTGGGCTTCAGGAGGGCTGGCACAGGCAAGCAGGGGTGGTAAAGGCAAGGTCAGTGGGTCCTCAAGTCGCTTCCGTTTCCTGCTCCCAGAGCTGCCAGATGTTGATAGTGAAGTGGAGGACTTGGGCTCCTCCCTTGTGCTATCATCTTCAGCCCTTTCTCCACGGGAGTCCTTGTCCACCACCCCAGGAGCGGGAGCGGGAGTACTCGATCCATGGCCCAGCTCCTCTTCTCCTGAGTTCTCTGGTGGCTTCTTTGGCTGCTGGGAGCCAGGGGACTCCTTGTCCACCACCCCAGGAGCAGGAGCGGGAGTACTCGATCCATGACCCAGCTCCTCTTCCCTTGTGTTCTCTGCTGGCTTTTCTGGCTTCTGGGAGCCAGGGGACTCCTTCTCTGTCATCTGAGGAGCAGGAGCGGGAGTACTCGATCCATGACCCAGCTCCTCTTCCCTTGTGTTCTCTGCTGGCTTTTCTGGCTTCTGGGAGCCAGGGGACTCCTTCTCCGTCATCTGAGGAGCAGGAGCTGGAGTACTCGATCCATGACCCAGCTCCTCTTCCCTTGTGTTCTCTGCTGGCTTTTCTGGCTTCTGGGAGCCAGGGGACTCCTTCTCCGTCATCTGAGGAGCAGGAGCGGGAGTACTCGATCCATGACCCAGCTCCTCTTCCCTTGTGTTCTCTGCTGGCGTTTCTGGCTTCTGGGAGCCAGGGGACTCCTTCTCCGTCATCTGAGGAGCAGGAGCGGGAGTACTCGATCCATGACCCAGCTCCTCTTCCCTTGTGTTCTCTGCTGGCTTCTGTGGCTGCTGGGAGTCTGAGGAAGCTGGTCTAGCAAAGAGGGATGAGGTAGGACCCCTCTTCTTCCCCAGCTGGGAGATGCCTCGAGTGGACCTGTAGGAACTCCCGATGGAGTTATGCTTGGGCACTGGGCTGCCACTCGTGAGCTTGCTTGGTGGGGACCGCCTTGAATGCATGCGTGCTTTCTTATTCAAGATGTCATCTGAGGTCTCAGAAGAAAGACTTCTCTTCAGTGACACAGGTTTCTGTGGAAGACTCACAGAACATCCATGGAGCAGGAGGGGTCCAGATGTTGAACAGCTGCTCCCACTGCTCTCATGGCGCCTTTTCTTCGTTTCCTGGCCATCTCTGTGTATTTGGGACTCTCCCTCCATTCTCCTTTTCATTGTCTCTTTGCGAGCAGTGTCCTTTGCACCTGGCTGCTGGGCATTTCTTGCTGGCAATGCCAGCGTGGAGTTGGTCATCTGCCCTGGTGCTTTTTTCTTCACTATTCCTTTATTCATGTCTTTTCGGGCACTCACTGTGCTCTCCGTTACACGCGGCTCCTGGGCAACTCTTCCCCTGGAGGACTGTGTGGAGGTGACCACCTGTCCTGGCACTGGAGGAGGACTTTGATTGCTCCTGGAGGGGTGAATCCGCTGGGCCCCTGGGTTGCTGCCCATCCTGCAGTTCTGAGAAGTTACCGTGGCCTCTTGGTGGCGACTGGTCCAGCAAGAGGTGAGCATCGCCCGCTGGATCCTGTACCATCTTCCAGTTGGTGCCTGGAACCGCGGCGTGAAATCCCCAGGTGGGCGGGACCAAGGCCTCCTATGGGCCCTGTGTCTGTCCATAGTGAACGATTCAGTAGGGTAGTTCTCCTGAGCAGAGTCACGGAGAGTCGCTCAAGGAGCTCTCTGTCTCCAGGGAACTTGCCCTTAGAGACCAACAACATTCCGTTCTATGACGTTGCGGTTCCAAGTCCACGAGGACGGCGCGCGAGAGCCTCAAGCTCGCGGTTTCAGCAGGAACGAGGATCAGGTGCGCAAATCTTGGTCTTGAGCCTCAGACTCCACAGTTTCCCTGGTGGCCCCACTGGTGAGCAAATCCCTGGGGGCACTGGGGAGAGCATGAGGCCCAGCAGGGACTGGACAGTTGGATTAATAACAGAAGCGCACATGATTGTACTGCTTACTTTTTGCAAAAATAAGCTGAACATGTACATTTATGCAAAAATGTGCACATGAATGTTTATGACATCTTTATTGTAATTGGCAAAACTTAGAAGCAACTGAGACATCTTTCAATGGAGAAATGTAAACTATGCAATGGAATATTGTTCAGTGATAAAAACAAATATACTACCAAGTCATGGAAAAACATTGAGTTACCTTAAATGTCCATTTTTAAGTGAAAGAAGCCAATTTGAAGAAACCACATGCTGCATGTAAGAACTTACAAGCATCCTGCCTAAGGCTCTTCTTCAAACGAGTGAGTGGTAGTGTGTGACTGTCATTCCAGCTACATGGGAGGCATAAATATGAGACCAAGGTCTAAGCCAATCTGAGCAGAAACATTACACTGCACTAATGCAACTACATGCTGCATGTACGACCTTACACACATCCTGCCTAAGGCTCTTCTTTTTAGTTCTCTGATGGTTGATAACATGCTGATTAGATCTAGAGAGAAAAAAAATTTCAATTATTCTAAACTCATAGATAAGACATTTGCTTGTCAAAGGATGAGTTATAAACTGACTAAAATTCAGGGAACATATATATATATATATATCAGTGAAATGCCATAGGATCCAGTGATGTGGAGCGATTTGAGATGCTCCTTCTAAGGTGAAAGTTAAGTTATCGCATCTGACTATCCTACAGCATGAAAGAGGCACAGTGACTAGTGAGCCATTGGAGTTTGGAGACAACATATTATTTTTCTCATTTAGATATGTTACTTCAGCCCATATGTTAAGTGATACAAAAAGCTACTAGTTTTAAGTAGGACCCACAAAATATAAAACTCGAGACAAGGCCTGGCTCCTGGGCAAGCTTCTATGACACTTGGGCCATATGACCCAGTAGAACCAATGGTGCTGTTGATATGGATGACAGTGGCAGATAAAGATGATGTTCAAGCCTTTGACAGACTCCTTAGGTGAATCACAGTGCAAACCTTTTAGTAGACTGGAGCAGGGACTTGCCATCACCAGTAAATAATGGCTCTCCTTTTGAGAGAGAGCTCTTGGACTACTCCTGGGCTGTAGAAGAAACTGAATGTTTGACTATGAATCACCAAGTGATCGTGTAACCTAAACTATCATGAACTGGGCATTATCAATCCCATGAACCATTAATTTGACCAGGCACAGTAAATTCTATCTTCAATGGAAAGGGTTTCTATATGACCTGTCCTGAATATTCCTCAAGGTTCAAGTAAATTACAGGAATCAATGACTTAGATGTTTATGATCCCTTCTCCTGTGACTGTGCCTTCCCTCTCCCTTACACTGTGCCTCTCTCCTCTTGGAGAGTCTACTACAATCAATTGAGAGATGAACAAATGAATCAGATCAGGTTATAATAGAAAAAAAATAGGCAATGGAATATCATGTAAAGTAAAACTGTTGTGCTGCAGGTAACAATATCAACACATATTTTCTCAGATAAGAGAAAATATATGTGAAATAACAAATTGTGTCCTATAAAAAATAAGTTGTTTATAATGAGAATATATAGAGCAGTGCGAAAATTAAAAACAAAAACAAAATAACAAAACCAACTTCCCAATTAAAAAAAAATAAAATGAGCACAGGGCTTGAATACATATTTCTGCAAAACAGGTAAACAAATGGTCAAGACATACAGAGACAGATGGTCCACATCACCGATTGTTATTATTGCAAGCAGAGTCTTGAAGACATTCCTGTAAACCCGTGTTCATAGCAGCATCATTCACTATAATATGGGGAAACAATCCAAGTGTTTATCGGTGGTGAATTAATATGCAAAATGTGGAATAACACACAATGGAATATTAAAAAGAGAATCAGGACAATGCTGGAATGTGAATGAACCTTGAGGACATTCTGTCCATTTAAATAAGTGTGTCACAAAAAAAGATGTATCATTTCACCAATTGAAGTACATAGAGTAGTTAAAGTCAGGGAAACAGAAAGGAAAAGGGTTATCAGGGCCGTGGCAAAGGGAAATTTGGAGTCAGTGATTTACTAGAACAGAGTTGTATTTTTTTAATTATTCATTTATTCACATGTGCATACATTGTTTGGGTCATTTCTCTCCCCTGTCCCCCTTTCCTACCCTCTCCCCCCCTCCTTCCCTCAGTTCCAGGCAGGTCCTGTTCTGCCTTTAACACTAATTTTGTGGAAGAAAAGACACAAGCATAATAAGGAAGAAAAAGCATTTTTGCTAGTTGAGTTAAGGATAGCTATCCAGAAATATTCCTAGCATTGATTTCGTGTACACGTGTGTTATGACCCATGTTGATTCATCTCTAACTGATCTTTTCACTGGTTACAGATCCCCTTCTCATGTGAACCTCTGTCGCTTTAAGTTTTCGGTATTAGTTCCTCTGGAGTGGGGACATCAAAGGCTTTCATGTTTTGGGTTTTCTACCTATTCCTATATGTCCCGTATATGCTTTCCCCTTGTCGTGTGAGCCAAGTCCAACCACATTGCTGCATTTGCCCTAGATCTAAAGTCCACATAATGAGGGAGAACATACAATTTTTGGTCTTCTGAACCTGGCTGACCTCACGCAAAATGATGTTCTCCAGTTTCATCCATTTACCTGCACATGATAAGATTTTGTACTTTTACAGTACAGAGTTTTCTGGAGACTGATGGTGGTAACAGTTGCACAGCTATCAGGATACCCCTAATCCCAATAAGCAATATATGCAAATTTGATGATATATGTTTTTAACACAGTGAAAACCAAATTGAAAAACAATAGATGAGCTGAGGACTTTAATTCCAAAGAGAAAATAGGACAACTCATCCTTGGGTCTGATACATATTTTGAAATAATAGTCAGTGTTTTGATATTACCAAATACACAGGGATACTTTTGCCAACTACCCATATCAGGTCCTTCTAAACTATGTTACTAAGAAGGAAGAGATTGCTGATTGCTAGTAATTCATTCAGAATCTGACTGAAGCCACTATTGTAATTCAGTTAGGCTCCTAAATAGCAAATTTTAGGTTTCAAAGATAACTCTTTGTAACTGTTTTCATTTTCCAGAGGCAAAGTGCTATTAAGAAGGGCCAGATTCCTCAAGAGACTCTTTCTTTCATCTTTTATTACCACTCCATGCTTTTACATAGATCAAGAGTTTCTCTTAGTAGCCAGGCCTGTGTCACTTTCTGTGTCTCTCAATTCTCTGTTATTCTCTTTCTCTCTCTGTCTTTCTTCCTTGTCTGTCAGACTCTCCCTCTCTTTCTCCCTGGAGCCATAAAGGACTAGGATATATTCATAGTCGTTCAGGTCTAAATTTTATCTTCCAATTTTGGTTTTATGACAATCTGCATTCATATAAAGGGCAAGCAATTGGATGTTAGCATAGATTTCTATACTCTTAAGTATGTGGAGTTAATCTCTGCGGGGAAGCTGCTTTGTTTGGAAAGATGTTGACTCAGTCTGGACTGCTGAATTCCTGTCCATTACCACGAAAGCCTTTATTCAGGACTAGAGTTTGTGCTTTCCTTAGAAATGAGCTCTGAACCCTTTATATATTCTGTCTGAATGTTTTTATATACACCTGTGGCTTTTCATCATGTAGTATTGACCTGATACAATATTTGATCTAGTAATATCAAAACTATTCTTTTTTTTTTTTTTGCTGTAATGGGCATAATTCTGAGTTCCTGAGGTCAATCTGCTGTTTTTTCTCATATCTATAGCTGATTTGTCACATCAAAAAGAGGAAGAGTAATTTTTTAATTTTTACAGACTAGTAGATATTTTTGCCCTGAATTTATTGAAGTCTGTGTCTTCAAATAGAACCAAATACTAAATAATTTTCTAAATGACAAGGCTTTCAAAAATGTCTTAAGTTCTTACAAAGTGGAAGAATAGTGCTAATTAGTTCTAATTACTTGCAATAGATACGTCAAAATGCGATAGTATTCATTGGTTCCCTGTTCTTATTTTATTGGCTGTAGGAATCAGTAAGTTGGGTGGTTAAGATCTTTGTTCCTCTTCATCTATGACTGCTTGTGTCATTAGACAATTAACCTCTTTGTACTTCAATTTTCCCATCTGCTTTGTAATAATGTTTATTTCAGAGGAATGCTGTGACAAATACTGCCATATTTTATGAAAATTATTTCTTAATTATTGCTGGACTTAATTGTTGTTCATAATTCTTGTGACACTTCCTTAAAAGAAAAAGGTAGGAAAAGCCAGAAGCAATAAAAAAGCAGTATATGTTGTATAGGACAATTTCAAAATTGCTCTTTAGGTCTTTATGTTATGAATAACAGGCCTGAATGGTCTTATGACTGGCAGAATATGTGTGTGTTTCCTTTCTTAATGCCTTACTCTATCCAAAATGTATTTCTCTCAAAGCAATGATGAGCACAAGATTGATCTTTACTTTTCTTAATAATAAGAAATTGTTCATAAAAAAGTGAAGTGATAATCTCTCAACATTAAAGATTATTTCCTACAAATTCTAACTCACAACAATGCTAACATAAATGTCTCCTTCATTCATGATACACAATATTTATTCATATTTGGAAAATTTATAGTCAGTTCACTATTAGTTTCTTTGTTGTTATTTTGATTAATTTATTGAGACATGCACCAGATGATTTTTCTTAAATTACTTATTTTTCAAATGTAAGACTGATAATTCAATTAATGGACTCGATTCTGTGATACTAATAAGTTTCCTTAATAGCTTTCAAAACTAAGAAGATATTAAATTACTTTAGTTAAATCTATCAAAGTAAGTATGATGTTTGAATATTACCATATATTTTATACATATATACTCAAGCATAGTGGACATTTTATAATTATTTAAGTAACTAAGATAAGCAAATAAGACTAATGTGCTCAAATGAATTATTTCATCACTTATACTTTAACTGTTCACTTTAACCATTGTAATTTTCTAATTTTAAAGGCACCAACTAACAAATCAAGACCATTTTAGTGATGAAGCCGATAATGCTACAGCTTGAGCCGCACATCAGGCTTTTTATTTTCAGACTAGTTTTTTTTTTTTTTTTTTTTGCCCTGGCTGTCCTAAACCACAATCCCCCAATTTTAAACTTTCTATCTTAGCTGGGATGACAGACATGCACCACCTTGCCCAGCTTTTTTTTTTCCTCTGTTGGCAAAATTTTGAACGGGTTGGCCAACAACTGCAATCCCGCTAATCTCAGCATCCCATTGCTGGAATAAAAGGTGTACAACAGATCCAGCTTATTTTTTCTAGTGAGATAGTTTCTCATGAATTTTATTCCTGCGCTAGTCTCCACCTACAATGCTCCTAATCTCAGCCTTCCTAATACCTAACATGACAGGCATGAGCCACCAATGCTTGGGTTAACTTAGCCATTTATAACCTGCAGTCAAAAACCCACTCACACTCATACACATACAAACACACACAAACACACATAGATATACACAAACAGCCAACACATTCACACACATACACACACTCACAGACTCACTCACTCACACTCACACACTCACCCACACATACACCCACACAAACACAAACACAAACACTCACACTCACACACACACAGCCAACACACATAAACACATGCACAAGTACAAACACACACACACTTACTCAGACACATGAAAACCACACAATTGTACACACTCACACACAAACATACACACATACACAGTCACACAAACACACTCACAAACAACAATCACACACATGTGAACACATATTTATACTCACACTCACATGCCCACACATACACACACCCACTCACACACCCATACACACATTCACACTCACACACTTTTGAATCCATACTCAAACCCACAAGCCAACACACTAACACACACTCACACACATACACACACTCACAACTCACACACACTCACATTCAAACCCATACTCAAACACACAAGCCAACAAACACACAAACAAAACTCTCACACAGACTAAGTCACTCACACTGACACACTCACCACATGCAATCACACACACACTCACACATACACACACACCTACACACACTCTCATACATTCCCTCAAACACACAGACACACACCCACACTTACACACTCACACAGACACATACACATGCTCATACACACTCTTTCACACACACAGACACAAATACACACTCACACACATACACAGGCACACACCCACACACAAGCCAACACACTCACACACATACTCACAGACTTACACTAACACACTCACCCACCCATACACTCACACACGTACACACAGACTCACACACTCACACCCACTCAGACACTCACCACACACACTCACATACATACACACACTCACTCACACTCACACACATGCAGTTACATACACTAACAAACATCAACAATCCTACACGTGTACACACCTTCACACAGTCACTCACACCCTTACCCTCACATACACTCACACATACACACTTCCACACACACTCCCACACAGAAACACACTCACAACACATACTCACATATACACTCACACACTGACTCACTCACACACTCACACCTATAAACACTCACATATATACACACTCACACACTCAAACCTACGGAAACACACACCTACATGCACACTCTCACTCATGCACACATTCACAATTTCACACACTTACACATGTACACAGACACATACACAAACACCCATACATACACACTCTCATACACACATAAAAACACACAAACACCCAAAGATAAACACAAACACTAACATACACATGTGAACACACAAACAAGCCAACACACACACATACCCCTACACTCACATTCACACACTCACCCAAAAACACACTTACTCATACAAACAAGCACACACATGCATACACACACATGAATACACACAAGCCAACACACTAACATACAAATACACACACTCACTCACTCTCATACTCCCCCACATATCCCCCACTACATACACACACATAAACACACTGACACACACTCACTCACTCACACACCTGAACACACTAACACACACTCTCACACACTCTTTCACACACCTACACCCAAATACCCACTCACAGTCAAACCCAAACACACTCACACACTCACTTACACACACCTGCACATACTCACACACCTGCACACACCAACACACACACTGTCACCCACTAACTAATTCACACTAACTCACACACATGAACAAAAAACTCACATTCAAATACACATGTACACACTGATGCAGTCACACATTCACACACATATACCCACTCAGACACACTCACACTCAGACTCAGCCACACATGCACTCACATACAATCACACATGCACAACTACACAGAAACACACTCACACCACATTTACACTCTCACCCACTCAGACACCTACACACACCTACACACTGACACACTCATACACATACACACATTTACTCATTCTCACACTCACACACAAACACACTCATACACATTTGAACCCTACACAAACACACAAGCCAACACACTAACATACAAATACACTCACAGAGACTAAGTCCCTCACACTCACACTAACCCACACAGGCACAAATACACACTCACACATACACACCTACACACAAACACACATACACACATTGACTCACACACTCACACAGCTACACACACCTTCACACACAGACACACACGCATACACACTCACACAAAAACACAAATACACATACTCACACACATATTCACATACACATGCACACACTCACACATACACACACTCACAAACACACACACATTCACAACTCACAAACACTAACACACATACACACATATATACACTCCCACACATACACACTCACACACACACAAAATCACACATACGTACACACTCACACTCACTCACACAAACTCATTCACACTCACTCACACTCAAAAATAGACTCACACATGTACACACACAAATACACACTCACAAACATACACACATACAAACACAAACACACACATACACAGATGCTGTATGATTGTTTTTTAAACCACATAAGTTGTGTTTTAAGCTTGTGTTTAGGAAAAAGTTAATCATATTTTCATAGTTTAAATTTTTGTTTTAAAAATAAGTGTTTTTTTTCACTAAATAAGTTCCTGTAAAACTAACAGAAGGCTACAAATTATGTACACTAAATAACCTGTTGTATATCAACATTATGGACTCCTGTCTCTCTTTTCTCTGTCTCTCACTACCATGTATATGTAAATACGTATGTACATATACACAAACATATATTTGAGTTTTGTATAATTTCTAATATTTTTCTAGTATATTTTAACATCAACACTTTACTATATTTTATTTTAACAGAAATCCAGATATATTTTCTGAAAACCCATTTGACTTTAATACATTTGTGGAAATATGATATCAAAACAATTCTTAATAAATGTGAGATATTTTTAAAATTTTTAATTTTATCATTTTTACATTTACCCAAATGTGTATACATTGTTTGGTTCCCTCCCTCCATTCCTTCCTCTTGTTCTCTGATTTTGTTGAAGAAAAAAACATAAGAGATAATTAGAAAAGCATAGTGTTTTTGCTAGTTTGAGATAAAGACAGCTATACAGAGAGACTCCTTGTGTTGCTTCCTTGCACATGTGTATTACCACCCATACTGGGTCTTCTCTATCAGATCTCTTCACTGTTTCCTGGTCCCCCTCCCATAGTGGCTAATGCTACTTTATCATTACTATATTTGTTCCTCCACATTGAGCACAAAAACCACATTCAAGTTTTAAGTTTCCTTCCCTTTCCCTATTCCTACTGTACACTTCCTTCTCTTAGTATGTGATCCATGTCCAGTAACATAACTGAATTTGTTTTAGGTCTATAATCTGCATATGAGGGAGAACGTGCGATTTTGGGCCTCTGTGTCTAACTTTGTTTAAGATGATATTCTCCAGTTCCATCCATTTACTTACTAATAACAAAATTTCTTTCTTCTTTGTGACTGAGTAAAATACCATTGTGCATGGATACCACATTTTCTTAATCCATTCATCAATAGTAGGGCATCTTGGCTGTTTCCATAACTTGGCTATTGTGAGTAGTGGGGCAATAAACATGGGTGTGCAGGTGTCTCTGGAGTGACCTGAGTCACGTTCCTTTGGGTATATCCCCAGGAGTGGTATTGCCAGATCACATAGCAGATCTATGTTTAGTTTTTTAAGAAGCCTCCATGTTTTCCAAAGTGGTTTTACTAGATTACATTCCCACCACCAACATATGTGGGTTACTTTCTCCCCACATCCTCACCAACATTTGTTGTTAATGTTTTTGATGGTAACTAATCTAACAGGAGCGAGGTGAATCTTAGTGTGGTTTTGTTATACATTTGCCTTATGGCCAGGGATTCTGAGCATCTTTTCATGTGTTTTTTGGCCATTTGGACTTCTTCTCTTGAAAAAGTTCTGCTGCCCACCTCTTTATTTGTTTGGTGATTTTTGGGGAGTTTAGTTTTTTGAGCTTTCTGTATATTAAGGTTATTAGTCCTTTGATGTATAGCTACCAAAGATTTTCTCCTATTCTCTGTGTGGTCTCTTCAATTTAGAGACCATTTCTTTT
Source organism: Castor canadensis (assembly GCF_047511655.1). Lineage (NCBI taxonomy): Eukaryota > Metazoa > Chordata > Mammalia > Rodentia > Castoridae > Castor > Castor canadensis. The sequence continues at coordinate 83,719,683 of NC_133388.1, read as the reverse complement.
GTTGTGCAGAAGCTTTTTAATTTCATGTAGTCCCATTTGTCCATTCTTTCTCTTAGTTGCAGGACTGCTGGAGTTCTACAGAGGAATTCCATGCCTGCATTTATTGCTTCCAGAAACCTCCCTGCTCTTTCCTGTACTAACTGCAAGGTTTTGGGCTTTGGTATTAAGGTGCTTAATCCACTTTGAGTAGATGCTTGTACAGGGTGATAGACATGAATATAGTTTCAGTTTTATGCAGGCAGATAACCACTTTTCCCAGCAACATTTGTTAAAGAGGCTGGCTTTTCTGTATTGTATGTTTTTGGCACCTTTGTCAAAAATAAGGTGGGAATAGCTGTGTGGATTTATATCCGGGTCCTCTATTCTGTTCCACTGGTCTTCATTTCTGTTTTTGTGCCAATACCATGCTGTCTTTATTGCTATGGCTCTGTACTTTAGTTTGAAGTTGGGTATTGTGATACCTCCAGCGTTGCTCTTTTTGCTCAGTATTGCCTTGGCTATTTATGGTCTTTTCTGTTCCAAATGAACTTTAAGGTAGATTTTTCAATCTCTGCAATGAATGTCCTTGGGATTTTGATGGAAATTGCATTGAACATGTAGATTATTTTGGGTAGTGCAACCATTTTTACTATGCTGATTCTGCCAATCCATGACCATGGGAGATCTTTCCACCTTCTGTTGTTTTCTTCAATGTCTTTCTTCTGTGGTTTGTAGTTCTTTTTTAGAGATCATTTACATCTTTTGTTAAGTTTATTCCTAGGTATTTGATGTTTTTGAGTCAATTGTAAATAGAATTGTTTTCCTATATTTTTTCTCAATTTGTTCATTGTTGGTGGATAGAAAGGCTACTGAGTTTTGTAATGATTTTGTATCTTGCTACATTGCTGAAAATGTTTATGGTGTCTAGAAGTTTTTGGGTGGAGTTTTTTGGGTGTTTGATGTATAGGATTATGTCTTCTGCAAATAGGAAAACTTTATTTCTTCACCTACTTCTATTATTTTTATTTCTTCTTCTTGCCTATTGCTCTGGCTAGGAATTCCAGGACTCTACTGAATAGTTGTGGGGAGAGTGGACATCCTTGTCTCATTCCTGACTTTAGGGGAAATGATTTTGGTCTTTTCCCATTAAGAATAATGCTGGCCATAGGTTTGTCATATATAGCCTTTATAATATTCAGGTACATTTCTTCTATTCCTAGTTTTCTTAGAGCTTTTGTCATGAAATGATGTTGAGCCTTATCAAAGGGTTTTTCCATATGTATTGAGATGATCAGGTGGTTTTTGTCTTTGTTTCTAGTAAAGCGCTGTATTATATTTACTGATTTGCCTATGTTGAACCATCCCTGCATCACTGAAATGAAGCCAACTTGGTCATGGTGAATGATCTTTTTTATATGTTGTTGGATTAGGTTTGCCATTATTTTATTAAGGAGTTTTGCATTGATGTTCCTTAAAGAGATTGGCCTGTCATTCTCCGTTTTGGATGTGTACTTGTACACTTTTGTGATGAGTGTGATACTGGCCTCACAAAATGAATTAGGCAGTGTTCCTTTTTTTTCTAGTTTGTGGAAAAGTTTAAGGAGTGTTGATATTAATTCTTTAAAAATGTGGTAGAATTCAGTAGAGAATCTGTCAATTCCTGAATTTTCTTTTTTGGGAGACTCCTTATTGCTGCTTCAATTCCATTACATACTATAGCTGTATTCAGGTGGTTAATATCTTTTTGGTTCAGTTTAGGATGGTCACAATATGTAGAAATTTGTCCATTTCTTCAAGATTTTCCAATTTATTGGAATATAGGTTCTCAAAGTACTCACTGATGATTCCCTGGATTTCCTTGGTGTTTGCTGTTATCTCCCTTTTCTTGTTTCTGATTTTACTAATCTGGTTGTTTTCCCACCTCATTTTAGTTAGTTTTGCCAAGGCCTTGTCAGTCTTGTTTATTTTTTTAAAAGAACCACCTTTTTGTTTCATTGATTCTTTGCATGATTTTCTTTGGTCTCTATTTCATTACTTACCATCCTTGTTTTTATTATTTCTCTCCTCCTGCTTCTTTTGGGTTTTGCTTGTTCTTGTTTTTCTGGGAGTCTGACATGTAGCCATATAACATTTATTTGAGAACTTTCTGTCCTTTTAATATATTCACTCATGACTATAAACATTCCTCTCAGGACTGCCTTTGCTCTATCCCATAGATTCTGGTATGTGGTAATTTCTTTTCATTAACTTCCAGGAACTTTTTGATTTCCTTTCTTATTTCTTCTATGACCCAATTATTCTTGAGCAATGTGTAATTCGGCTTCCAATTTGCATATCTTCTGCTATTGTTTTATTGAGTTCTAGTTTTATCACACTGTGATTAGATAGAATCCAGGTGGTTATTTCTATTTTCTTATATTTGCTGAGGCTTGCGAAGAATGTGTATTGTGCTGTTGTTGGATGACATATTCTATAGATATCAGTAAGGTTCATGTGATTTATGGTGTCATTTAGTTCTAGGATTTCTTTGTTGGTTTTTTGTTTGGATGACCTATCTATTACTGATAGAGGGGTATTAAAGTCTCCCAGTACCACTGTATTATTGTCTGTATGTGCTTTTAAGTCCTTTCGTGTATGTTTGATGAAATTGGTGCACTGACATTGGGGAGCCTTCAGCTGTGTTTTTTGTTCAACTAAAGGAACTTTTTAATACCAGGATTTCTGTTTGATTCTTTATTCCTGAGTTTTTCCATATCTTCATTCAACTCGTCTTTTATATTTTGGGTTGTTATCTTTAATACATACATCTGTTTTTTATAGTGTCCTTTGTTTCACTTTGATGTTGTTGAATTCCTCTCTGAGTTCATTTACTTGTTTCTGTGTCTTCTCATGTTCTCATTTTTTGGTGTCTTGAAATTTCTTGAGTGCATCTTATTCATTCTGGTTAACCATGTCTAGTGTCTTCTCCATGAATTTCTCAGTGATTTCTTCCAAGATTTCATCTTTAAGGATTTTTTTTGTGAGCTTCACCTTGTTCCTTGGTGAAATTTTTTACATTTTGTGGGGGTCAGGAACTGAGTATCCATCTTCTTCATTTCCCACTGAATCTTGTGTTGAATTATTTTTTTTGAGGAGTGTAATTTACATCCCTTCTTCTTTTTCCCATCCCTCTACTTGGTGCTATGTAACTATGTCTGTCTCTGGCTGGGGGTGTAATTTTGCAATAAAAACTTCACAGGTTCAATGCCAGTTCAGTTGTGTACATATATAGGAAACCTCTTCATGATAATATCTATTAATAGTTGGAGTTCAGGGGGGTAATAGTTATTAGGGTAAAGTTAGACATTTGGGTAATTGGTAAGGTGGCACTAAAAAGCAGGGGGAGAAGGGGGAAAGTTATGGGGCTGCTGGATTTTTTGGCCCTTGTGTGTGTTTGGGTGTATTTCTATTTTATAGTGGAGGGTGCTTTTGTCAGGGATTGTAGGGGGCTGGGGTTTTGTACAGTTGGTACAGTAGTCTAGTCAATAAGTGGTGAGTGTGTAGGAGGGAGGGGTAGTGTGGTGAGAGGTTGGGGGAGGGTAGGAGAGAGAGGTGAAGACAAGGAGAGAGTGGATGAGAAGGGGCAGAAATAATAGTTGGGAGGGAGAACAATGGATTGTGGCAGAGGAAAAGGAGGGAAAGTGAAAGGGATAAGAATAGGGATAAGAAAGTACTGACGGTGAAGTAAATAATACAGAAAAAAAAAACAGCAAAAACACCACGTACAGGACCAACAAAAAGTTCAGTCTTTTGGTAAATGTTCTGGAATTATTCCGTAGGCATTTATTCCTGGTATTGGCATACAAGCTGGAGCTCTCATGTGGTCTCACCAGGTGACTGGCTTATGAGTAGGATTTGGTTTCTTCTGTGCACAGGGCAAGTTGCAATTGGGAGTTGAAGTAACTCTGACAGTTCATTCAGGGTGGACAGAGTTGTTGTTATTTTCACCAGATGGCAGCTTCATTAGCCTTCAACTGCAACTCTGTTTGGTCAGCTATTCCATCAGAAAGGTGGGGCAATTCAGTTTTGAATACTGTCCTCTGTCACATGAGACCAGCTCCAGGATCCACTGCCTGCCCCACTTTGGGAGGTTGGCTTGTTGTCCCACTCCCATGCTCAGCCTTTGTGCTTCTCCCAACCTTTGTTCTGTGCCAGCAGCTACTCTAGGAGGTTTGCTTATTTCCCCATCTCTGCTCTCAGCCTTTGTTGCTTTACCAACGTTCACTCACTGAAAGTTCAGCTCTAAGGAATGATACTGATTTGTGCTATTTCATAAACCCAAATTTGTTAATTCACATCTAGATTTTTGGAGCAGTGGGTTCATCCCAATTTGGACTATTGAAATGATGCTGTTATAAACAGCTTTGCACGTGCATCCATGAACAACCAGAGGGAAATTATTTAAAAGGTGTATTTCTTTGTTTGTTTGCTTGATTATATTTATTGTTTTACTTCATTGAGCCAAAAGGTATGTATATTTCCACAGAAGTATACTTATTACTGCCAGGAAATTCTGAAACGTTGACAAGGGAGCTTAAGATACACCCTGCAAATTTATAGGGAGTTGTTTCATTTTAAAGACACATTGTTGAATGATTTTCCAATTATCACCAAACTTAATAAGGAGGTAAATTGTTGTTTTTGTGTTTGTGATTCAGTCACTGAATTATTTAACAACCATTGCTAGAGTAATTAGTTTCCCAGTTGCAAGTCTGGTTTAAGTTGGAAGATGACTGAAGCTCTTTTCATTGTGCTACACAGAGTCTGTGTGGGTACTTCTTAAGAAATAGGGAAGATTACATGAAAACAAAAATAGAAATGAGCAAAAACATGTTAAAGGAAGACTCAAAATAAATAATAGCAAAAATATTAAACAGTTCAATACTCTCACATATTGTCTTATTGAAATTAAATGTTATGTATTTCAAAATACTTGAGTAAAATATAAAGGAGGGAACCATATGAGGTTGTGAGTAGGAGGAAATTGTTTACTTCAATTTGAAAAAAAATATTTGACTAATACTGGCCCCTTTTTTTTGCCTTGCTGTGGAAGCTGATTTCCATACCATGAAACATAAAAGAGTAAAATTTGACTAGGAAAACTTTCTAAAAACAGATGCTCACAGATACTTATTAAAATCATCTTTATTGAACATGTGTTATGGAAGCATATTTGTTTACTGTGTTGAATTTTTATTCAATAGTTTGAATATAAGAAATAATTCTGATTAATAAGATGCCAACATGAATTTAATAGATGTCATAGTTGAGTCTAATAATGCATTACATAATAAAAGCTGCATATATATGTACAATTACATATTTGTGGTCCTTCCGCTAAGATTTAACATAAAATGTTGAGTGAGGTATGGTTTAATTTGTTCTTGCTGACATTTTCTAAGTAAACAAAGAAATCATGTTAAGAAAACAGAATGGTAGAACTACTTATGGTGTGCATAGGAGTTGGTGTTTGCTGGCATGACATTTGATTGAAAAGAGGAATTATTGCTCCCACATTGACGCTTATAAAGAGACACAGAAAAGATCCGTATCAATTTTTCAAATTTAATACGATATTCAAGAAGGCTTCCTCTTTAAAACAGTTCTCAAATTTTGAACATGTGTTTTCTGAATCCCATATGCTAGATGATCAGAATACTGGTCTGCAGCTAAGAATAATCTCCTAACATGTAGATATACATATATTTGTAGGCAAACAATGATAGTGAACCCTTTTTCATAATGTAAGTAAAATTTCCCTATAAATTAAATTACCGATAATGTTCTTAGATATTTACCTATTTGCTTTCAACTATAGTCATAATATAATTTTGAACACTATTAATTACAGTCTAGATGCTTCAAGGAAAAGCACATAAAAACCTGGACATATCCATTACTGTCTATTCAGTTCTACAAATAAATTACTTGTGTTAGAATAGTAGGTTTACAAGTAATATATCTTTTAATTCCACTTCACAGATGTTTTTAATACCCTAGTTTTTATTGATTCAGAAAAAATAATATTATCCATAGATGAAATAAAGTAAATTCAGTAAAAACTAAAAATTATTTACAGTAATAATAATGTTCTGCTGATGGCATGGCTCAAGTGGTAGATTGCGTGCCTACCAAGCATGAAGCACTGAGCTCAACCTCAGTAGCACCAGAACACTGCCTCTGGCTGTAGAAGACACATTCTTGAGATATTTCACAAAATCTGTTGCTGCTTCCATGGTCTGAGATTATGATTTTAGCTGAGATAGGTAACTGTCATAGAAACTACATAACTGAATGCCAGGAGTCATATTTTAATGAGTCCTTTGTTGAGAATCAGCAAGTCCATAAACCAGTCCATTGCCGGAGCTACCTGGTCTACCTGGATTCTTATCATTCACAGCTGATCCTAATCTTAGTATATAGGTGTACTGATCAGTTGCCTCTAAATCACTTACACCACTGCCAAGTACCATTTAGGCTATCGGAAGTGAAAAAACCTTTTCACCATTCGATACACTTGAGGAAGTTGTTAATTTTCTTATTTTTCCCACGTTTAGTTCAATAGTTTGGGGTTCTTGCAAGGTAGCTTCATGATTCTTAACTATACAATTTTAGGATAATTAATTTCCTTGAATTTTTTAGAGACAATTATTGTGAAGTAGCAAATTCTGTGTTGAAAATATGACGCATTCAGGGGCTTAAGGTTTTCTAATCAGTATTTCTAAAATGATATACAACTTCTTTTGGTAATTACTTAATTTTCTTTTAAATTAATTTGAAGGCAGTTGTGCATTTCAAAACTAAAAGGTCCATGTAGAAATTAAGTGCACTCAGGATTTAATATAATCATCAACTTTGTCAAGAAACGATGTCTTGAACCTCGATGATTCATCTGTTCAATTGAGTTGACTTTCATTCCATCACTACTTAGTAGTAATAAGTGAGAAAAATAATATTTAAATCTAAGAATAATTTTCTTTTTCACATTTTTACATGTCTTGAATGAGGGTGTAACATATAACTGACAAAGCATTGGTGTAATATGTGTTTTTGATAATGTTTATCAAGACAAAATAGGGAATGTTTCATCACTGAACCAATCTTTTGGTCCAGAGGATTGGTTACAGCAAACACCTGAATCTCATTCTCATGTTTCCTGTGGCTAGAAGACCCTAACACCCAGTATAAAATCCTCCCTGTGCAGCTTCACGTTTTGGATAGGAAAAGGATTCCTCAAAAGGAAAATATACTTAATTATTAGATTGACCTTGTCAAGAGACTCAGGATAAAGATTGTCACTTATTGAAGATTAATGCACTGTCTTTATCCTAAACCTAACTCAAAAATGTGAATTATTTTACTCACTTGAGTAAGAAATGTGAGGTCATTGTTTCACTGTGCAAGCTTTGTTTTGTCAGTCTATATAAACAATCTTAGTTTGGATCAATTTCCAGTTCCAGGTGCTCTTGTCAACCCTGGGAACATAAAGCCTGCAATGAACTTGCTCCTTCTCACTCTTTTGTTTTTCCATTAATGATAATGCTGGATAATGCTGTACCTCCCATTGTTATGAAGGTATTATTCATAGAAACCTATTTCTTGACTGTCAAGTAGAGATAAAAAGATTAATCTAAGCTGTTTACTTATTTATAGTTAAACACAAGTTTACAATACAATTTCCAATCTTTTTTCAGTCACTAGGAGTGACAAGTCAGCTTGTAGATTAAAGTGTGATGGAACTCGACATAAATACAGCTAGAATGCTGTGAAGGTGTTTTCCAAAAAAAGAAGGGAGACAATATTACATTTTTCATGTACATGCAACAATGTCTTACAGACAAACAGAAGTATGAATACTGCTTTATAAAGTTCGAGAAACAGTTTCCCAGTCATGTAATTCAATGCCATCTGCTTGTTAATTAGCTTAGGGCAATGGAATCTCTTCACATAGTTTTAATGGCTTTTTAAAATGGTTTGTGGTCTCTGGCCTTTTTAAATAAAGGTCTCTTCACTGACTCTGAGTGTCTGATCTTCCCAGAGACTATTAATAACTATGTAATATGTCTATGTTATGTCTGACATCCTTGTATGATTTAACCTATAATCAGCAATTAAAATTCTTCATGACTTTATAAATGTCCCTTGCAGCCTTCATTGTATCCTTTAATTATCATAACATTCTATATATTCTTTAGTAAAATTTCAGAAAAATGCATTTTGGAAAAAAAACAGAGCATGAAGACAATTGTGTCGATTTCTCTCTCTCTCTCTCTCTCTCTCTCTCTCTCTCTCTCACACACACACACACACACATACAAACACACATGTGTGTGCACACAAACACAGATTTCACACTGCTCCATGTTTTTAAAAACTGACTTTCAAAACATAGGATTTTCTATATCAAGTAAATGAACCAAAAATTAAAGGGAAAGACTTTCTTCTTCCAGGACTCCTAGCAGCAGGCTTAAAACTTCAACCTCCCTTAATACAGTTATTTCTCTGTTCTTAAAACAATGAACTTGTCAGGTTTCTTCACTTATTATGGTACACTCCATAAAAATACTGTAAAAGATTTACCATTTTAACCTTTTACTGTGAAGTTTAAATCTTCACAATTATGTAATCTATAACCCACCCCCTGTGATACAATGTTATAAACTATATTTAATGCATGCTTTAAATTACCTGTTACTCTAAGTTGATTTTTTTTTAAAGGGATAGGCTCTCTCTGGAAAGGCCAATATTGTGAAGAAAAAAATAATGTCTAGTATTCTTAGGGAAATAGTGTTAGGCTTATAACAACTGAAAGTGGCCAATTGAGAAGCAGAAGTAGACAGGCCACAAGTTCGAACAGATGTGGAAGTTGGGAAGTAGATGTTCACTTGTTATACAGGGTTCCAGTAGTCCAATGTTGAGTAGCTTTTGTCCTGGCAGTGTACTCTCCTTTCCATGGAAGTATTTCAGTATAATAAGCAGAAATGTGTTTCTTGTTGAAACTATATCTCTTGAGTTACTGGGTAGGGCTCCACAACAGTTGTTCTCTATTGGCAGCAGTTTTGATCACTTAACTCATGCAGCATCTCCTAAACCAATGCTCTCCTCTCAAGATCACTAGGACAAAAGAAAAAGGAGTGCCAGAGGTCTTGCCATGGCAGCTAATAGGCTCCTCCGAATAGTGACTCACATTATTTCCACTGTTATAGATTAGTTGGAGAGGATCTTATGACCCACACTCAAGGCCAAATTTACTGGAAATGTAATGACAGGACATGCCTGATAGCCAGGTGAGTCAGATAACACTAGAAGGTTCTATAACATCTCATCATTTTCATAGCTATTAAGTATTTTTGAAGTTCCAGTATTTACCAAAAATTTTGCCAGATATTTTTTGTAAAGGACTAAAAAAGCACCGTGGGCCTCTTTTAAGGGAGATAGTCATGAATATGTCATCTAATAAAATAGGAAAATATCCTCTAATAAATAACGCATGGCTCTGTCTCAGATGCTACTAAACAGACCTACGCCTTGGCTTTGGCAGCTGGATGATGCTGTTAACGTCACAGCATCATTTTTGTGGAACATGATGTTTAAACTGGACTCTGATGAACCAAAGAATTTGAGAAAGTTATAAAGAAGAGACACCTTTATTTTACTTTTAAGGGAATCTGGAAGATAACTTGGTTAATTGCCTCAAAGGAAATGAAGGACCATAAAAGCAAGATGGTTAGTAAATTCAAGAATTGGGAGGAATGGCAGAAAGTAAAGCACAATCAAAAGAAAGCCTGCTTGTGGCATTGTTGGGCATTGTTGTTTTTGGTGAAATGGCAACTTCCAGATACTAATCAAATTATTTCTTTAGAAATAAAGCTGGTTTTCCCCCAATTCAATATCTGCTAAGGATGCTGAATGTGAACTTGAATGTCAAATCTCTGCCTTACTTTGTTTATGGATAGGGCATTGTTGGCAAAGAGACTTGGAAGTTTAAACTCTTCAACAGAGACTTTCTACTGAAACAGGAGATGTATGTTCTTCTGTCAGGCAAACAACAGAAGGGGTTTTTTGTATGGCCACATAAGCATAAAGCTGGCAGATGACCTTACTTTCAGCAGCTTAAAAGTTTTCAGTCCGAACAAAGCACTCATCATTGGGTACACAATGAGGACTTCTAGATGTCTAAGGAACAGATGGTTGGATGATTAGGTTGCCATTTCAACAAACAAAATAGACTACTTTCATTCACTTGCAATATAATCGTCCTTTTCTCTTAAACTTTGTGACACTATTTCTTTACTTTCGCAAAACAAATAACAAAGACTTGACTGTAAGCACTATTTTAATCATTGTTTAAACAGGAAAAAAGTGAAAAACTAAGTGAAAAACTATCAATAAAATCTCCTTTGCCATTCAAGTGAATTTTAAAAGGCAAAATAATTATAAGAAATATATGCAAATATTTTAAATGAAAGTTTTATAGTACCATATAAATGTTTCATTGTATAAGTTATTGAAAATTAAAAAGAAAACTGCAATGGTCACATCATCACATCACACACGAGTGTTGTGAAAATAAGCCATTTATTTCTGTCTATCTGTGTGGGTGAATATTACATATATCCATATACACATATAAAGCTCTACTTACAATTCTGTATGAAATGATTCAAAAGCAATTATTATTGATTTTTTAATGAGTCACTCGTTAATTTAAAAACCAAGAAGTGGTAAAGTTCGCTACTTTAGAAAACCATATTTTATATTTATTAAAATGTGAATATTTCAAATCATATTGAATTCAATGTTTATTTTTATTTTAGTGTTAAATTTTTAAACATTTATATAATAACTACTTTCCTATTGCCAGAAAAATAATATTCTTTCTCAACACTTGATGCATCAACTGTGTTCTACGTGCAATTTTAAGTGAAAATACTGATAATTTGATGAATCAAATAAGTCTTATAGCATATTTCTGCTACTGTATCATTACTATTGTTTTCATAGTAACTTCACTGTATTGCAGAGGTCTGTGTTATTGGAATCAGACATATCTATGTTAATACCCTGTATCCTGTTCTTATGCTTAAACAAAGATGAGTTACCTAACTCTATTACAACTAATGCCATAAGAATTATCAGAAAGAGAGAATCAAGTAATTTAAAGATTACATGATGAAGAGGATGGAGGTTGAAGGCTCCCCAGGCAAATAATTCATGAGACCCCATCTCCAAAATAACCAGAGCAAAATGGACTGGTGGTGCAGCTCAAGTGGCAGAGTACCTGCAAGCGCAAAGCCCTAAGCTCAAACCCCAGTGCCACAGAAAAACAAAAGAAAAAGAAAACAAACACTTCAAAAGTCACAAATGTATATTAAGCTTTCAATGAATTATAACAATTTTCCCATTAGTATCACCTTTGAGACTAAGAAACAATCTTATTTAGAGTAAGACAATGAAATATGCAGTTATACAAAGGGGAAAGATGGTACATTTAGAGTTAAAACATAATTTTCCAAATGTGACCATATGCCGCACTCTTTCCTTTTTTTGTTTTTTATGATTCATTTATTCACATGTGTATACATTGTTTGGGTCATTTCTGCCCCCTGCCCCCCCACCACACCCTCTCCCCCTTCCCTCCTCAGTTCCAGGCAGGTCCTGTTCTGCCTTTATCACTAATTTTGTTGAAGAAAAGAGACAAGCATAATAAGGAAGACAAAGTGTTTCTGCTAATTGAGTTAAGGATAGCTATACAGCAATCTTCCTAGCATTGCTTTCGTGTACACGTGTTATGACCCATGTTGATTTGGTTACTGACACTCTCTCCTTAAGCAATATGAGCATGATAGGAAAATAGTAATCATAAGGTAAAGTGCATACTTACAAGGGATAAAAATCAGAGAACAACAACACGTGAAAGTATGATAGTTCTTAATAAAGAAGATAAAGATGAAAGCTAAGTGTGTGGACACAAAAATCATAACCAAAAATAAGACAATTCTGTAGGATTCTCGGGAGAGGATGAAAACCTGAGATACCAGAGACTATGAGGATTGAGATGACTCTGAGGATGGAATGACCTGATGCCTATGGAGAATTCTTAGAAATGAACTCACCAAAGAATGCAGCTATTCTACACCCAAATCTTCAGGTGTCCTATTATTGTGGCACTCATAAACCTGACACTAGATTTATATATGAGTACTTAAAATGCTAAATTGAAACTTGCAGTTTACCACAACAGCAATGTAAACCAGTTTTCACAAACCGTAATCCTATAACATTGGCATACCTCAAACACACCCCAAGAAAAAACACCTTTTCATGTCAAATGTGCACATATTTGCAAAGGTGAACTCTCTCTAATTATTGTGAAGTGTTTCTAGTGACTTTCTTTGACAACATTCCTTTTCTACATAGATGGCCAGGATATTGGCCAAACAGCAAATATCAAATGTAAAGAAAGCTTTAAGCCCATAGGTTGTACAATTGTTACAAGCCTAAACTTTCTCACCTATAAATTGGAGTTTTTAGTTTAGCCTTTTGCATTGTAGGATGGTGTTTGTCAGGGGACTTTGATTCTAATTAGCTTTGACTCTAATTCTTTCGCTATGGACATGACTTGTTATTGCCAAATCTCTTAACTGAAAATAGACAAAACTGCTTTAATGGATTCAGTATTATTGAGAAGGAAAACAGACTGAGTAAAATGGAGACCCTGTCTCAAAAATACTCAACACACCTACACAAATGGTTGGTGGAATGGTTCAAGTGTAAAGCCGTGAGTTCAAACCCCAGAACCATCATAAAAAAGTAAACAAAAATAAATGTTGCAATAATTGGTGGAATTGTTCACCAAACTATGTGTGTCAACATTTCAAACATTACACAAAATAATATACCTTAAATTTCTTCTTTCTGGGGTTCAGAAACTTTTAAGTGAATGAGTTTCTAGGAGAGATCCCGTAATGACCGTTCTTCGGTAGAAAACCTACTAATCTTAATTTGGAAGAAGATATAGGTAGCTAACCTTACTGAGATACACTCATCCCTTCACAGAAGTGCTCTACTAATAAGGCATTGTTTTAGATTGTCATTGTTAATCAGCATTTATTCTCCACTCTGTTTCCATCAATTCCTTTCCAATAGCACTTTAATCTCACTGGACTCATGCTTTATGCAGAACCAAAAATGCTATGAAAGGAAATCTGTGTCATAAATTACTGTTGTCAAATTTGTGTGGTTTTTCCTAGTATATAATTCACTGTGTTAAAGAAGGAAAACTATGGAAAAGAAAATAAATGAAGAAAAGAAAAACAGGAAAGCCTATATATTCACTTAAAATATCTACTTAATTTATAAAATTACAAAAGTGTACTGGGATGTAAAGCTTGTGTTCATATTCTGCCCTAGAAGAAGACATTTCAGGAAATGAAGAAAACAGAATAGTGAATTGTTTTTCTACATTGCATATTGGTAAAATAATTCAATCTGGAAAAATTAAAATTTGGTACTATATAGAACAATAAATCAGTTAATCAGTTTCTGAACATTACAGAAATTTTCATGATGCTTGAAAATTAATAGATTACTGCTCCATTAGATGTTAAACACAAGGGACTTAACTCACATTCTCTAAACAAAGTTGTGAACAATTCATAATGCAAGCATTGAGAAAAAAATCATTCTATGTGAATTATTTCCACAAAGCAGAACAAATTACACTCCTGAAAATGACATCTTATTTTTTAAATTTTATTACTATTTCTGAATGTATATATTTAATTTGTTTGTAAAATTAGTTGTGATTTATCCATTTTTACAAAAAATAAAAGAGAAGAAATGCATTTTTCACAAACAAATAAAAAGCAAACACCACATTCCTTTATTTTGGGGAAATGTTGTTGTGCTCTTAAAACACTTAATTTGCATTTGAACAGGTTTGTTGAGATTAAATGTATCTTAACTTTTGTAGGGGCTAAATTTCTCAGTAAAGAATGCATTGCTTATATAAAATATCTAAGAATATGACTATTAATGGCAAACTTTCATGTTCTTTGAGAAAGCAGATCTTATTTGTGCTCAATTCAGAGTGGATCCACTGTAGTCTACCATGGGAGTTTTTGATCTGCTTTCTTTCCGCCACAATTCTACATGCCATTGTATTGTGAAAATAAAACACAGACTTTTCAGGAAGCTATTGTAGTATTGATATCCGTATCAAAGTCCACTTCCTTGATTTTCTTTTCCTGATAAGATTCAGACTTATTTTTGATAAAAATGGCTGATGAAATGTTGAAGTACAATAGTGCTATATTATCTCAGTCATCAGGAAGGAAAAATCTTTTCAGGAATATAATGAGACAGCATCTCATATTTCCTTCCTAGTTCCATTTTAAGAAAATCGTTCCCACACTATTTTTATAATGTAAAGCCTTATGATGTAAAGGTTCTCATTAAATTCTGATGATCTGTTAACTATCTTCTATTAAAGAAGCATGAATAGCCAGAAGTCAAGGCTTTTGAGTTTAAATTACACAATTGCGTTTTGAAAATGACTTTTAAACAATGCACAGAGGCATAATGTAACTTTTATTTAAATTTGTATGCATATTGATTAAATTTAATCCTCCTAATGTTCTCAAGAGTACAGAAAAACACATTCTGTAATGAAATGGCTATAGCTAACTGGAGTTATGATGTCATCCTCTTATATCAATGGTTTCAGTACTGTTCATCCAGTAGTAGCTTTCACCAAATTTCCATGAGGGTAAAGTCCTGCTGAAAGTGCGGCACAGGAGAGTACATACTCAGCCTGCCCCGTTGTAGGTGTGTCATTTAAAATTCATTATAGTAGACAACCAGCTACATTCATGATTTTGGAACTGGTTTTGGTTACAATTGAGGCAGAGCACAATAAGCAGGGCAGAAGCACAGAAAGCATAAGGGCAGTAGTTGTTAAGGGAACTGGGTGACTCAGGCCAAAGAATACTTATTTTGAAGAACATAAAGCTGAAAAAAATACCTTGACACTTCATAGTCACAGTATAACCTTAAATAAAATTGGATTTAAATAAACATTTTCTACTATACATTTTTTCTGAATGCTTAGAGGAAGTAAATTAATTTTGAACACTTTGCCAGGCAGAATTCAATGTCAACTTAGAAATGCCCTATGAAATATGTACTGATTTAATTGCTTTTCCATTTTGAAATTAAATTTATTTAAACTGATTCATAAAAATCATACTTATTAATGAGCTAACGTGATTTCAGTACATGTATACAATGTATACAATGTTTAAATAAGATGAACTTATTTCTGCTCAAACATTCATTATTTGTGAGGAAAACTTTCTAAGTCCTTTCTTCAGCTGTTTGAAATGTATAGGTAAAATGTTCCTCTTCTGTGTGTACTCACCTACTTTGCAATCTCACACCAGAATGACAACCATTGTATTTCGTGCTTTATTTGTAGTAGAGGTCCTTTTGGATAGAATTATCATTTATGACTAGGAATTAACTATCATACTGTGGAAGAAATGGTTCTTCTACTATCCTATTTTCAAGCTACCATCATAAATTCCACCATCACATTCAACAGGGATGTGAATTCACAAATGCAGGATTATTAATTTATCATCTCTAACATATAACCCTAACATACAACCCTAAATTAGGTACAACTGAAAAATCAGACTTTCTACCACCCTACAAGAGAAACTTCCACACTCAAAAAAACTGGGTGTTATAAAAATAGAGACTTCTTTTCAAGTTCAGGTACTTCATGCTAGTAGAGTATTAATGGAGAACATTTTTATTGGTCTAAACAGTTATATTTAACAAATTATGTCTTAAAATCAAGGTGTGGTGCATGATTTTGGTGTGTGTTTATGAGCATGAATAGCTTTGTGAATAATACATGGTCACAGTACCACCATTTATTCTGTGGACACTATAAATGAGATTTCACATTTTAAAATATTTTTGTCCTTATAGTTATTTTTTAAAAATATGCATCATTATGGTTTGGATATTAAGGATCTACCAAAGGCCCATGTGCTAAAGGATTGGTTTCCACACTGTGGCACTCTAGGGATGTGGTAGAAAATTGAAGAAGTAGAGTCTAGTGGAAGGACATTTGGGACATGGGTACATATCTTTAAAAGGAATACTGGGAGCTAGCCCTTTCCTGTCTTTCCTTTTTGATTCCAGGCCACCATGAGCTCGGCAGCCTTCCCTCCATGACATACTGCCCTGCCACAGACACAAAACAATACTTGACAGTGAGCCCAAATCTGAAAACTTGAATCAACGTACACCTTTCCTATTTGTATTTTTATTACCTCAGTGATTTTGTCACTGTTACATCATTTCTATAGGTAATTATGTCAGTACCATGTAAAAGTAAAACTGGATTTGACAAAAATACATAAATACAGTTTTCTAGAAGTGACAAATTTTCCTTTGATAATGAATAAAGGTAATTCATTCTAATTTAATGATTAAATTAATCTTAATTTCAATTATTAATTTTATATATAATTTAACAAACAATATTGTGCAGGTTATTTGGCTTCTCCTTTTTTGATGGTTCTGAAGTATCAACTCAGTGCTTCGTGCTTCCTACCAGACTGTCTACAACGTGAACCGTGCCTGCACTCGGGGACTTAACAATAAAAAGTAACCAAAGTGTTACAGAGAAAAGCACTACTGTCCTGAATACCCTTTCTTGTTTTCAACATTCATTACATTTGTATATAAAAGCGCTATTATTTAGTTTTTAAAACTTTTTAAAAGGCTATTTTATGGTTTGTAAAATATGTTTTTCTAACTCAACACCATGTGCTGAGATTCATCAGCTTGTTGCCTTGAACTATATCGACAGAAAAGCGTTTAACCTAAGCATTTAGTCCAGACGCAATCCTCTCATTTCTGTGAGCCACATACAGAAATCCAAGATATGGTCCCCCAGGGTTTTGTGTCTTTAATAACTTTTTATTTTATTAAATATGTACAAAATATTCTATAATATTCAAGCCTCAGTGTATAGCTATTTATCCATCTATTCGTCAATCTAGTTATGTAGCTACTTATTGTCTGTCTACAACCAGACAATGTCTGTTTGATGTTAAATAATTATATAATAAATGTAAGAATGTCACAATAAATATTGTTTTCCCTAGCTGACTCTTCAGTTATTTCTTTTAATTCTTAACTCGGCAATTATGCATACCTTTTATTTGTCACTCAGCATGTGATGCAAGATTTCTCCTTCATATTTGGGGGTGGATTGGTAAGTCACTCACAGCAATATGAATTTGATAATTGGTGTTATAAGGTAGTGTTATTTTTTTCTGAAGAACTTAATGTCAATTTCAATACCCACCTGAAAGTTTTAGGACATGTTTTTGGGCTCTCATAAACAGGGCATCACAAACATTAATTTTTACAATTTCATCTAATAAAAATTCAGAGCCAGAACTAATTTACATTAAAATACAATTAAACATTAATTTTGAAAAGTAGGGTATATGTGATAGGCACAATATTTTATATACATGTACAGCTAATTTTATGAAACAATTCTTATGCTTTCAAATATGCATTCATATGAGAATGATCACATGTTAAGTAAATTTGGACTCATCATTGATCTCAAAATTCAGATTATTTCTAGAAAATAAAGTAAGTTTTTGAAAAATGTCATTTACATAATAATTTATTTTGTCTGCTTTGATCAAAGTTTACAAGAATATATTCTTATATTTTCTATTTAAAACATTTTCAAAATACAAATAAAATTTCTGCTAGCAGTTTATTATTGATGTGTTGTCTACCTACTCATAAATAATAGTGTTTCAAAATTTCATGCATTCATAATGTAGGCCAAAATGTGAAGTTGTAACACCAATCAGTTCTGCAGCTTTGTTACATCATTTTCCAACAAAATTTTATTGAATAGGGTTCATTTACTAAAGTGAATTTTATTTTAAGCTATACCCAAGAATGTCTTGTATTAAGTTCCAAGACATTATTGTGCTAAAATTCGACAAATTACATGTTACATCATACGTGATGTCTCATTGCATATCAAATAAGATCATACAATTCTTTCAGGATAACTGAATTTCCCTAAAATAGTGAGTCTCAAAGTTCACATCAGTTCAAACTCATTTATCCATTTTTTCCCATGATGAGAACTCATTTTGAATAATATGCAGTTCATTGTTAATTGTGAGAAATTTCTTTGTGATTTTTATATACTCATTTGTTTATCAAAGAGTAAATCAAAATGTAGAATTTAACCACAACTAAATTATTTTTTCATTTCAACATATTATTTACTCCATTTTATTAAATCTGAAAAGTATATTTTGTTGAAAGAAATACATTTCATTCTAAATTTAAGTGTTCGTAGGACCCAAAAGAAGAAATAAGTATTCTGCAGATTACATTTTTTGAACTCTGTTTTCTAGTCACTTAACCATATATGTTGCTTCTTGTGCTATTTTTTAACATATATTTTAGATTAATTCTTAAAGGGGTATTCTATATAAATAGGTTTCTTAAAAGATTTGGTTTTGTTATAGTTATTATAGGGCACCTAGTAAAGAAGTGAACTTTTCATGTTCAGGAAAAAATATGTGCTAAGGACAATTTTTTAAATTTAATCCATTAACATTCAAAATAATACATTTAACTTTAGTAATGAAGACAATGTCAACAACAGTAAAGTTCAAGATTAAAAAATGTATAAACCATCTAAGTAATATCAACATTAGAAAACAGTTAAATCAAATGTTTTTGGTAATCTTCCACTGAGCCATCCTCCTTACTTATATTGAGAGGATTGAATGGGGAGAGGTTGAAAAAGTACAAACATGGATTCATTTTATTTTTTTTTATTATGCTGGATGGGGATACATTGTGGTATTTACAAAAGTTCTTAAAATATATCCTACTTCAATTTTCATTTTAAAGGCAGAACTTTTAAAAAATGAAAGTGGTTGATAAATGGTTTGAGTCTGTGTTGGTAGTAATTGATTTTCTTGGCTTATAATTTGTACAACCTGGAACTGAAGTGGTGGTGATGTGGAGTTGAGGAGACTTTTTGTGCCACACAGATGATTTCAAGCATCATTCTACACTAACAACTTTATATATGAAGAGCAATTGGGGAATCTCTACCATTCAAGAAAAGTTGAAGCTAAAAGTGAAAATGAAGGGTGGCGTCATAATACCTGAACTGCTGTTTTGACATTGTTTGAATATTGATTTATCAATTGATTAATTTTTTTTACAATTTAGGTTGTTTTCATAGCCTATGCAGACCTCATAATCCATTTCTCAGAGTCACATAGAGATAGGCTATATATACAAAACTTTTTTCAAGATTGTCACACATCGCAAGTACTGAGGAGCTATGTTAATTGCCCTGTCACTTACACCCTCATTTCGCAGCTCACAGAAAATAATCTGTTGGAATCCATAAAGAACATTGCCCACTTGTCACCCCAAGCACAGCATCCTTGCCATGACTGATCATGGGAAATGGTCTCTTTCTCAGGTCTGGATACTAAGAAATTAAGACAGAGTGGGGCATTTCCTGTTTTGATGACATGAAAGAAAAAGATATGTCTGAGTGTCTATGTTTCACAAAAAAGAGCTGACCTTGCCAGCTCTCCATCTCAGGATGCCCCATGTAATAATTATTGAATGCTCATCTTGAAAAAGCTTACTGGAAATGCTGGTCATCAAACTCAGGGTTTCCTGTATGCTAGGTAATTGATCTACCACTGAGCTACAAACCTAACCCAACACAGGTTCGTGTAGTTGCATATGAATAAAAACAACCCAGACAATCTCTTTAAACAGTTAGGTTCTCAAAACATCCATAATAATTTTTATTATGTAGCTGTGGTGTAGGGACAAAATTATTTTAATTCAACTTTTTCATGATACTAATTTTGGAGTGAAGTGTATTTAGTATACTTTGATACTGCACTAAGTACTTTAAATATATTTATTAACATGCTCAATTGACTCTAAAAACTAGTGTCTTCAGAATGTCTGAGCCAGCAAGTAAGCAATTACATTTTTAGACTAAAAAGTTGCTGCACAGATTAAATAATGGTAAGTTTAAGGACAAAAAATGGAAATAATTCTTGGTGTATTTTTAAAATGTCTTATTTCATCAGCAAACCATTAAACTCATATTATATGACCTCTCTGATGTTTCTGTTAAATTCTATTTTTAAAATTTGTCTTCAAGAAGCTAACAAATAGGGTAAAAGCCCAAATCCAACTACAGCCCCATAAATGCTGAAGTGATAGATGTTAGTACATTGATCAGAAAATCCTCCAAATCATGACTCTACAAGTCAGTCTTACCTGCTCTGAGACTCAGCATGTCAACTACTGCAGGGTCCAATTACAATTTGTACATGGTGTCAACGAAGCTTAGAAGAAAAATCTTTTTCCACCAATATTATTTATTAGCCATCATTTCATGGACAAATGTGCCTCTTTAATTAAATTTAAGAAAAGATAAAAATGTATCACACATTTGAGAAAAATTAACTCGAGGAAACCATAGTAGCTATCTTTAAAATATTGAGAGAACTTCACAGTAACACACGTATACAAAGTGTTTCTAAAACATTATATTAGAGTATTTTTCATTTTAGGAGAAGGCACATCTTTGACTTCTTATTCATTAACATGGTATTCTTACAGAAAGATAACTAATTTCTTGGATAAGGAACAATTTTTTGTGAGCGGGCTGTACTAGGGTTGGAATTCAGGACCTTTCACTCTACCACTTGCACCAAGCCCCCAGTTCTTTTTATTTTTTAATTATTTTCAAATAGGATTTTGTGTTTATGCCCAAGCTGGTCTGGACTCCAGTCCTCTGATTTATTCTTCTCATGTAACTGGGATAACAAGCATGTGCCACTACACTCAGCTTTTTTTTTTTTTTTTCCTTTTCTTTCTTTTAGCTGGGACTGTGGTTTGAACCTGGGGCTTCACACGTGCAAAACAGGTGCTGCTTGAGTCATATCTCCAGCCCATTTTGGTCTGGTTACTTTAGTAATGAGATTACACAAACTATTTACCTGTGTTTGCCTTGGGCCATAATCCTCCTGATCTCAGCTTCCCGATTTGCTAGGATTATCTGGCTCACACGTAGCTTTTATTATTTGACATGAGGTCTCAGGAACTTTTTTTTCCCCAAGCTGACCTTGAAAGACCATTTTCATGATCTTTGCCTCCTGAGTAACTAAGGTTATAGATATAATAATCTGCAAATGGCAAATTTTTTAAATCAATGACTTTTTAATTGATGAAAAAATGTACATTTATTGAGTATAGCATGATGGTTTGAAATATTCATACATTTGCGAATGGCTAATTCAGCTACACAACAATCATAACTTTACACATTCTTTTTGAGAAGACTTACGTCTATTCTCATCAATTTTCAAGAACACAATGGATGATTAACCATAGTTAACATGCTATATAGTAAATGTCTTGAAGTTTCTCCTTTTCATTAACTGAAAACTTGTATCCTTTGAGCAACATCTTCCACTGTCCACTCAGCACCTGGCAACCACCATTTTACTCCCTTCATTTTTGAGGGTTTTTTTAAATTCCAGATATGGGTGAAATCCTGCAGTGGTTTTTGTGCCTACCATGTTTCACATAAAATAACGACCTCATCGCTCATCCATGCTTTTACAAATGAAAGGATGTTCTTTTTAAAGCTGAATATTATTGCATCTTTTGGTTGACAGACATTTAGGCTGATTTTGTATCTTAGCTATTGTGAGTAATGGCACAAGGAACAGTGCAGTACAGACATTTCTTCAACATAACTGGTTTAGTTTCCTTTGAATATATATTCAGTAACAGATTTGAAGGATCACAAGGTGGTTCTGATTTAAATTTTTGTGGGACCTTGGTACTGTTTCCATAATGACTGCTCTCATTTACATCACTACCAATAGTGGATGAGTGTTCCCTTTTCCCCATATCCTTTCTTGCTAATAATTGTTATCATTTGTCATTTTGATAATGACTATATTTACACTTTATTTCTTATTTTTGCACATATATTGCTGAAATAGAAAAGAGCAATAGTCAAATAAGGAGCTTGGGGTATAGTTTTTAAAGACTTCACTTGTAAATTTCTACTATTTTCAAAGCAGATCTGCACAAGCCTAGTTGAACCTTGTTGGCTCAGCCACAGCAAATGTCACACAACTCACTGCAATAAGAAGAAAGGATCAGAATAGTTGACAAGAGAAAGAGGGTAAAGAAACTCTAAGCATGCTTCTTGTAAAAAGAAGCACTATAGTTTTTCTTAACTTTTCATTAATATTTAGACAAGAATTTGAGGACAAGTTGTTTGAAATTGAACACTTCAAAATAAATTATGGCCTATAACTCAGTCAGCTTTTTCACAGAAAGCTATTTATTATATGGTTTACTGTTGTATTTTAGACACATAGCTTAATAATAATTGTCTGTAGTATTACATGGTAAAATAAAGTATTAGCTGTAATTTACACAGGACAGTTTGTGAATAATCAAATAATTTCGTGCACTAATGTTTTGCATAAATATATTTTATTTGATAATTACTATGTCTATTAAATTAACACACTACCTTATGTTTCTGTTGTTTATTTTCCATGAAACTGGGCATATAATTTCAGCAGTGTGAAACAAACTCTAAAATTTAAATCTGATTAGTAAACTTGATTATACTAAATCAAAGGGAACCTTGTTTGAGGTAGTTGGACTCATGTAGTACCTGTATTGTTTGGTGACCCCTTCACTTTGTCATGAATTAAGCTCAGAGAACCTGTGTCTCCAAAGTTTTTATACTCATGATGATGGTTTATTACAATGAAAAAACACCAATTAAAATCAGTCCAGGAGAGAAGTGCATAGGGTAGGGCCCAAGAGTGTTCTATGAATGAACTTCCTATGTCCTCTCAGTGGAGGAAAATGTCTAGCTTCACCATATAAAGTCATGCCATGCAAACAGTATCTATTTTTCATTTTAGTGATGTTTTGTAATGTCCACAAACTGCCAACCAGGGAAGATCCCCCCAAGTTTTGGTGCCCAGAGTTTTTAGTGGAGATCAATCACTCATGGCTGGTAAACCTCCTTTATGATTAAACTTTGTCTCTAGCCCCTCCATTGGTCAAGGTGATAACCACAAGGTCCAAAGCCTACACCATAAAACACAAGTTGACATAGATCATTCAGTATGCTCCAAGTCTCAAAGATAAACCAGGGTGCCCTTTTCAGCCACCTCATTTCCATTTTAGAAGTCACCTCCTGAGATTTGAGGGAAAATTCCAGACCTTTCTTTGGCAATATCAACCCTTTACTGCTTAGTACCTTAAAGTTAATTTATTGAACTAAACATTCTTATAGCTTAGAAAGCAACAGAAATAAAATTACTTACAAATCTTTATTAAAACCTAAAACATTTTCTCCAAGAGTACTAAATAAAATTGCAAGAAAAATACATAATTTCACTATCATAGTTAATTCCATTTTCCTTCATTAGTTTATAAATCAAGTATACAACTACCAAAAATACTTGGCAATACCACACATCAAATTTTAATGTCTTATTATATGCAATTTTACTTGGATCTTCTACCATATAGAGAAAATGGTAAAAAGAAGTTCAAAATAAGAAAAATACAGCTTCAATTTAAAATTTCTGCTTTAAGAGTTAGGAGACTAAGAGTAATATCTTGGTCTTGTGAATAATTTTTATATATTTTGGACAAATAACTTCATCTTTCTAGAACTCAGTTTTTCCAGCTATATTTATTTTAAATTTCTTCACTACCTTCAAAATTCTAAATGTTTATATTTCATATAAAAGAATAAGAAAAGATCTGTGTAATCAGGTCCAAAATATAGGATTTTTTTCAAGAATTAAAAAGAACTATGTCAGGTGTGGTGGCTTATTCCGGCAATCCCAGATACTCGGGTGCAGAGATTTGGAGGATCAATGTTGGAGGCCAGCCCAGGGAAAATATTATCCAGACCCCCATGTCAATTAGTAAGACTGGTGTGGTGGCTCATTCTTTAATCTAAAGTGTGTTGAAAACTATGAGTGGAGGTTGTCCTCTGAGTCTAGCCCCCAGCAAACACATAAGACTCTTCCTGAAAACTAATTAAAAGCAAAAGGTGGCCAGAGATGTGGTTCAGGTGGTAAAGCGCCTGCAAGTGCAAGGTCCTGCGTTCTACCACAGTATCACCAAAAAATTAAAGAGCACAAGAGAAATATCAAGAATTTGGGTAGTTTTATGTCAATATAATTATTTTGAGTTGATTGTACTAAAATCTTTCCCCCCTATAGTTCATAGAAATTAAAACATGCAATTTTAAGGCAATTTCTAATCAAATTAAATTAATTGAATAAAATTTTTTCAGCATAAGATAATATATACGTCTTCATTCAATATGATTGAAGGTTGTAACTTTGCCCTAATTATACGTTATTCATATAATTTTCAACTTCATTAATGGCCAATGTATAGATGCATAAATTAAAACAATGTAATACAACTGCACTCCGTCATTTATTACTCAGGCAAACTTTACAGTTAACTTTGCTGTGAAATATCAGTCATAAGCTTATTGAAAAATAGATCCATGATGTACTAAATCTCCCTTTCTTACAACCATTTCATACATTTTACAATCTCTTTGTGATAATATTTTTGTTTACCTTTACTTTGAAATGGCATATTTACTCTAGCAAGGATTTCTGAAGTAAAACATTTATTTCTGCTAAGAAAATGTTTTATTTGGGTATTCCTTGATAGTCCAAATGTTTGTTTTAGTTGCAAATATTTGTTCTTCCAAAAATCAGTTCCAAAATTGGTACTACTTTCAAGGGTTTTGGCAACTGTGTAGTATGGGTCGTAGGTTGGGCCAACTGTCTTTCCATCTGTTACCACTGCTTCCTGCAGGTTTTTCCCAGTTATCCAGGAATACTTCAGAGATCCCAGTGGCTTCCAGGAAAAAAGCATATTTAAACATTTTTTCCACTGCTGTAAATCAAGCATTTGCAATGATCTATGCTTACTAAGGGGATAATACACATTACTCGAATACTTTTTGAAAGTTGCTGAAATTTCTGTAATGTTTCCTTTTTAAACAAATATTTAGGTTTTTAAACAATTACTTATTAATTAATGACAACTTTGGGTATTTATACAGATTGAATTATATATATATGTGTGTATATATATGTATATATATATATATATATATAAAATTAGAAACCTATGGTTCCCTAACAAAAATCTAATGTAGATGTATTTACTAGCAAAATGACTTATTCATTCATAAATATAAATATTCACTGAGTTTTTCAAAATTCTTATCAGTAAAGAAGAAATAAAAACATGATATATTTAAGATTGCTTCAATTCTTAACAATTTCCCCAATAAGAAAAATGAAATCCTAAACTAAATATTGCTGAAAATTCTATCACTTTATATGCTGTTTGTACCTAACTTTATATGAATGTCTACTTTGACTAGGCTAATATACAAATTAACATAAAGTCGTCTTAATAAATTTACTCATCAAGTAACGAGACCTTGGTAATTACATAAGTAATAGTGGAGAAAGAAGACATAGGAAACATTAACTTTGCGCTCCTCTTAGGAATGGAGGTTGAGTATTTGGTGGAAAGGGACTGGTACTCACTTATTTTTCTGTTCCCTTAGAACAAACCCTCTAACACTTTTGGCAAGAGTCCTCATCTCAAGCATGTAAACAAGTCAAGTCTCATTCTGAACTCCTGTCACATTGCTCCCAGTCTCACACTCCTGGCTCTCCCATTCATATTTCTATATTATATATCCACTTGTCCTCCTTTATTTTTCATTGTTTTTTCTTTTACTTAATGAGACCAGGGCCCACTCTCCAAACTCTAAACCATGACTTGATATGGTCTATTTATTCTGAAGTGCCCAAAGTTGTTGCATGCAGTATTAAGAAAATGGTTTCCTTTCTTATTATTTTTTTAATCGATGATAGGATGTCTAAGTGGAAGAATTATTTCTTCAATTCATTCAAACAAGTAATTCCTTTTGATTGTATATATGTTGAAATGGTGAAGTCATACATTTGCCCAATAGTATAAAATAAATATTCTCTTTTTAGGGTTTTAAGGGTGTGATAAAGACTACATATCTTCCTCCTCTGGGTTCTGAGTCAATTTAGAAATCAAATAGCCAAACAGTAAATGGAAGATATATCATCATCACAATTACTAATAAATCCAGGTTCAACTTGACTAAAGATAAACTGACTACAAAAACTTACCTTCCTTCTGTTTTGACCAAGAATAGAAAACAGGAAATTTCATTTCTACAAGGTAGATGTCCTTTCCTACTCTATTGTCTGTCACTGGCTTAATGGGGAAGATACAAGTCCTCAGATTCATAGTTTTTAATAGATTAGATACATCTAGCTGATTAACATAGGCTAATCATACTCAATGCTTCAATCCTTATGGAGAGGAATATTAGGTGAACACAATTGCTCTTACCCTCATAAAGAAGAGTAAGAGGTAGAGAAGGTAAGTTAAAGGGGATCTTTTTTATTTCTTTAATAAATTTGAGAACATATTTTCAGACTTCTTTTTTTATATCCTTGGGCTGAGCTTTGAAACTAGAATCAACCATGAAAGTGGCTGTCCTCATCAAAGTAGAGTACCACAATCCTCCTCACACATGCACTCAGCATAGGCATGAAATGGTTAGAAAAAACTGCTGTGAAGATTTTCCCCCAAAAGAATGGGGTCAAAAATGGGTCAAAGTACTGTATCAACAAAACTGTCAAACAATAAAACTGATGAATAACACTGATTTAAGAACACTTTTCATTGTTCCCTCATTGTCTTATGACCTATTTGTGTAAATAAAGCTTCTGGATTATCCATCCCAACTCCTGGTCATTTTGATAAACCCTAAACATGGTAAGAATTCACCTTCCTTTCTTCCTGGACAATTGCATCTAATGTCCCAGAACTCCTTTTATAAATGATCACAAGTTACAGCTCGACAAGTTTAATAGTTACTGACTCGGGATGGCATAAAGGATGGAGTGAGTAAAATAATATTGCAGGATATCATCAATATCCTGTAGTATCCATATCATAGGAGAAAGGAAGCAAATGGACCAGTGAAGAAGTTAATATTAAAGTAGAACACACACACTGCAAATTTTTTTCACAAAGTCAATTCTGTAATGAAACACACTTTCAGACCTACTGGCCAAAATTTATTTTGTTTTATTGAATTGCACAGTTCTTGCAAAAAAAAAGTTAACTTGAAGTAAATCCTGACCAAATGTCCTGGGCCAGATTTTGCAGATGTATTTATCAGATCACTGATATTGCAACAGGAAGACCTATAGGCCTGTCAGCTCCCGTTATTATTTCTTCTAACCAAGATTGCAGCTTCTGCATTCTAGTATGAGTGGTGTGTACATACATAAATATGTACACATATTGTACATATTGGTTGTTAAAAGACATGACTATATAATTTGATTTAGTCAACAGGTTTGAATGTTAACTTCAACTTCCTGAAGAACTTAAATTTTTAAAAATTGCATTTTGTTTATGAATGTACTTAAAGTTTGTCTTCACATTTTTCTTCATTACCTATATGTTCTATTATCTGTTTTTAAGAGTCTTAGAAGCTCACTCTTTCCCCTCCCTATGTTTTTTGGAGGTACTAGGGTTTGAACTCAGGGCCTTTCACTTCCTGAGTACATGCTCTACCACTTGAGCCATGTACCTAGCCCAGGCAGCCCTTTCTTTGTCTCTGTTTATGGATGAATACATTTATCTATCAAGCTCTCCAAATATAAATATGTAGCTTCAATAAGAGAAAAATCAAATGTTTAGCTCTGGGTCTTTCATGCACACCCATTGTTTAAAAATACCAACTAAGGACTGGAGGTATGGCCCAAGCAGTACAGCACCCGCATTGCAAACATGAAGCCATGAGTTCAAAATTCCAGTCCCACCAAAAAAAAAAAGAAAGAAACGCTAACTAATTTCCCACACAAATTTACTGAATTTTGCTTCTGTATTATATCTAAGGTGGTCCTCCTTATTTCTCCTATAACCTGAGTCATTTTACTTTTTCCTTTCTTAATTTTCTATTTGCATCAACACAGTTCCTCAAGGTCTCTATTTCTCTTCACAATAACAAAGCTACCATGAAGCCCATCCACCAATGACATGAATGTCTATGGCTAATCAACATCCTTCCTTTACATATATCTATTCACTCTTAGAAAACTACTTGGTACAAGTATTCCAATTATTAAGTATATTTTTTCTTACAACTTACTGTGGAATTCAAATTTTGCAAGAAACCTCCTTCATGGTTTCCTGAATTCCAGTTTCTCCTTAGAGAATTATTGAGTTCTTTTTCCTTGGATTTACCTACATGTTTCCCAACATTTCTATTGGTTACTTGTACGTGAGTTTGTAATGCCTAGTATCTGTTTTTTGGTACTGTTTTTTAACTCCATTCATTTTAGACATACTCTCACTTTCTACCTCTCCCTTTTTCCATTTTCTTTTTCCTTTATCTCTCTTTTCTTATCTCCCTTTCCCTGTTTCTCTCTCTGTCCCATCTCTTTGTCCTTGGTGATTTATCTTCATTCTTAGTTTGAATGGATTTAGTGGTGCCTATAAAGTTGACAAAGCACATTTCTAGCTATGTCTACGAAGATTTTTTTTAAAAAATGACTGACATGTGGGTCAGAGAATTGATAAACTCCCACCCTGAATGTGGGTAGCACCTCCCAGAATAACTGGGGCCAAATGGAAGAAAAGTAAAAGAAAGAAAAAGCTTCTTCAAGCTCTACATGTTTTGAGAGGATCTTTTGATTATTATTCTGTTTTCTATGCTAGCATCACCCAAGAATGTCTAACTACAGATTTTTCAACTTTTAAAAACTGACTTGTAACAGTGACTCTCCAGGTTAGATCTTCAACTCTGGGCAAGGCAGCATCTTTGACCCTTCTTGTTCTGAAGTTTCCAGCTTCATTGATTTTACAGATTCTGTAGCCTACAGATGGCCATTGATTTTATAGATTCTCTAGCCTACAGCTAGCCATTGTGGAACATTCAGCCTCTGGTTGTCCAAGTCAATCTAACTCATACCTTCTTATGATTCTCTCTCTCTCTCTTTCTCTTTCTCTCTCTCTCTCTCTCTCTCTCTCTGCGCATCTGATTATTCAGGTACGATCCACTCCTCCTTCGTCTTGGAATTCTTCCTGGATTGATCTTTTGTTGCATGTAGAGCCCTGATGATTGCATAAACGACCATTTTAATCTCAACAAAGCAATGCTATCAGGTACTGCTAGAAGATTAAAAGTTTAATTCCAAATATAAGCTTAAAACTTATTTGATTCCAACTTATAGCATAATATATATTATACATCACACTGCACATATATCATACAATTTTCATATTATCTATATTAGAATTTTTACACTATAGAGATCTCCATTATGATAAATAATTCACATATTTACTATATATATGAGAATAGCACATACTTGGGAAGTTCTCAGAGGGAATAGGAAGGAGATAAGTCATTCTCACATTCTTATATTAACTGCTTATGTCCTATTTGCATTACATAGAAGGACAAATATACAGTAATGGTTTTAAAACTAAAGGATGCACTAAACACTTATTAGTTTTACCCAGAAGATATTTTAAAAGAACCTTTAACCAAAGTTTAAAAAATCATTGAATGCATGATACTATGCCCATGGTTTCAAGAAAATTTCATTTATATGTTCTCTCTTGATGAATGAACATGATGTGAGTTTAAAATGCTGATTAAAAGCACTATTCTTCTCAGTTTTGTTTTAGGACCAATTTTGCAAAATTAAGCTGCAAAAGCACAATTATATACCTTTTATTACTAATAAAGGGATCTTTTATTACTAGTAAAGTTACCATGTACTCCATGGCCCACTAAGTGAGTCTTAGTCTGGCATTCAGATACCTGAGTAGAAATTAGAGTGGTAGAAAGAGAGAGATACCCTTATTGAACTTGACTAAGTGGTTGAAAATGGAGAATAGGAACCAACATTCTTTTGTTCCAAATTTTTGATTGATTACCCACTCTCAATTGGGCATACTGAATCAATATACTAATCAGGAAATGCATGCTATGTTTGCAAGCACATTAAGAAGCAGGAGGTACAAGAGGTTAAAACTGCCTCTCTGCCATACTCCTATTTACATGACATTGATGTGTTTTTCAGAACCTGCCAGAATCTCAGCAAAAGGATACTAAAGAACAGTCCCTTTATGAAAGCATATTCTTTGATGTATCTATAAGCAGACTCTCCATTACTTGGAGGTAAGACCAGTATAACCCCCAACAGGAATCTAATGGTATAAATGAGTAAATCAACAGGGTATCAGAGGGACTTGAGGACACTTGATTTTCCAAACGGTAGAAGCTGGAATAAATGTTAGGTATTTTAGCGAGGGGGTAGGGGGAAGAGGGAGGGGCCAGGGGGATAAGGGAAGGAGCAGGGGGAAGGGGGGAGAAATGACCCAAACATTGTATGCACATATAAATAAAAGAAAAAATAAGTTTAAAAGAATGATAGGTTTTTGTTGTTGTTGTTGGTATAGCCTTCCATGAACATTGTATCCCTGGATAGGTTTGCTAGCATATTACTTTTACTAAGAGGTAATGGGAACGAGGATAAATAAGATATTAAGAGATATAGGACAACTAGCATCTTGATACCAACATGCTACTCCATAAAGTAACTAAACCTGTTATTCAGTTTCAAAAGTGGCAAGACATCTTTCCGTTAATTGTGTTGCAGGTAAAGGAGCATATGAAATATTTTATTTGAGAAAACGTTATTCACTAAAAAGAAGCTCAAAGGAGAAGTATACTTGGCCTTTAAAGAAGTAAACTCAGTTACTTCAGTAATTCCTAAATCATAGTAGGTACTCAAGAAATAATTGTTAATTAAAAGGAATTTGGAAATATACCATTATGTATTTTGATATCATAGTCTTTAATCACCACAAGGATCTAATTTTGAACTTTTCAGCTTAATAAGTTGTACTGTTGAAAGTTTAATATAAGATATTATGAAAGTAAACTCTGAAGGAAATGAGTGTGTATGTGCATGTATTTGTGTATATGATCAGTTGTGAGTCTATGCTTTGTGATACAAGTATGTGTGTTCATATAATTTGTATAAATATACATTTAGGGAAACATTTTTTTTCTATATTACATGACATGATGTAATTTTTTTGCAAAATGTTTTTAGTCAGACAAGTTTTAAAAGAACAGCAGAGATACAGTAATCAGGGTTGCAAAGGTGAATTACATTGTTTATAAGAAAATTTCATATAAAACAAATTATATGTTTATATTATAAATTATAGAATTGACTATATAAAGTATATATGTATTTACATAGATTATTTATAAATTGACATCTAAATAGTATAAAATTTGATATAAAAATTGTACACATTATATAATATATAATCACATATTATAATTGTATTATCTTCATGCGAAGCGTATTTTTAATCTCTCTCAAATTTGGTAATGATTTTTATACTGTTATTAGTAGTGTTACTTAACAAATTACAAAATTATTGATACCACTTACTAATAAAGTAAATTTTTATATTTTATTTTTATTATTGCTATACCGGGGGAACATTGTGACATTTACAAATTTTCTTACAATACATCATAGTTGAACTCACCCCCATTATCATTCTCCTTTATCTTGCTTTCCCCCATTCCTGGAATAGTTTCAATATGTCCAATTTCTCCATTTACATAAATGTGTACATAATATTTCCATCATATTTGCCCTCCAACCATCTTTCCTTGTATCCTCCCCATCCCACTGATAGATTTTAAAATGCTACTTACTTTTACATTTAAAAATCTTTAAAGTTGTTTCTCTTTTACAATGACTGCTTAAGCATTTATATGCTTATCATTATTAGAGGACTAGGAGCGCATAAGGGCAATTTGACAATTACCTATTCTCACTGACAATAGATAGAGCTAGTACTTCACTTCTGAATGTCTGTGATTACTGATATGCAAATTGTCAGCTTCTATTTTGTTCTTGTTTTAAAACATTGAGATAGTTTGAGTCATAACCACAGTTTCTTTGTTACAGTAATACTTTATCAGCTTATACCAGTCAGGAAATAAAAATTGGGAAGAGAAAAAATGGATACTCACTTTGCTTTTATCAAGACATATGGGCATCAAAACAGTAGAAGTAAATTTATGGTCTAATAAGAATTTCAGATCCTGAATTTCCAGATCCTAATGTTTTATTTCACTTCAGTAATACTTCTTACATGTAAATTATATAATATATATTTAGGATTTTAAAATAAAAATATATCATAGATGATATGTAAAAATACCATATCCATTCATCAGTTTATGGACACCAAGTCTGATTCCACAGTTTGGCTCTTGTGAACAGTGCTGCTATAAACATGCATGTGTAGTTATCTCTATTGTGTGCTGACATACATTCCTTTGGATATATACTGAGGAGTGGTATAGCAAGATTATATGGTAGTCCTCTTTTTATTTTCTTGAGGAATTTCATACTGAATTTCAACTGGAAGATCAATTTTACATTCTCGTGAATGGAGTACAAGAGTTTGTTTTTCCACATACTTCCTCACCAACATTTGCTGTTCTTTTGTAGTTCTTTACAGACTAGTTGGTTCAGCTCATTTGCACACTTACTGATTTTTGTCCTTTTGATGTTTAATATTTTGAGTTCTTTAAGTTTTCTTAATATTAATCCCTTGTCAATAGTTTGCAACCTTCTCTCCCATCTGTGGATTGTTTCTTTGCTCTGGTAACTCTTTCCTTTTCTGTATAGAAATCTTAATTTGATGTAATCTTAGCTATAAATTCTTGCTCTTTTTTCCATATCTATTGGAGTACTATTCAGAAAGTTACTGCCTATGTCCATAGCTTCTAGTGGTTTCCTAAACTAGTTTCAAAGTTTCATGTCTTACATGAAGGTCTGTGATCCATTTTGAATTGATCTTTGTGCAGTGTGAGAAATTGCGATCTAGTTTTAATCTTCTTCATGTGGACATTCAGTGTTTTCATCATGTTTTTGGCCAAATGCTGAAAGTGTGTATTAGATTTAAAAGCTTTCTTGTAGAGTCTTTATGGTCTTTTAAATATAGAATTGTAGAGATGATATAGAACACACGTAGTGATGAACACACATAGTGATGATATCACTTCTTTTCCTATTTCTACCCTTTTACAGCTTTGCTGCTATATTCCCCAATAAATCCTACTGATCTACATTTTAAGACTTATATCTTTATGGTTATTAAAATACTTATTATACCACAACCGTATTGTTATTTACAAACTGAATCTTTTAACTTTCTTTCTGATTCTTGAGACAGAAACAATACTTGAGTTGTATATATTTCTTCATTATCTAACAGCATAAAATCAGTTTTAAAGTGTGGAAAAGTTTGAGCAAAGGTAATTTCTTCTAATTGGCTCATTTAAAAAATAAGAAATTCATTATTATATGAAATATATGCTTATATAGTATTGTGGGTTGTTAAAAGAATTAACTGAGATGGAGCACAGGAGAAAGCAAAGGTTTATTAGGATGCCATGAAAAGGGGACAGAATAGTGAACAGCAAGGCAGAGGTGCATAATTAATTGAGACAGTGTTGAGAGTACATTTCATACTTTCAGTTAGGGTACTTTTGACTGGCTTTCTCCCTTTATGTGGACCTTGGTGATTGGTTGATTGTTCCTCCAGTCATGGCTTGAATTTCACTTTGGGAACATTACTTGAGCTCAGCTTTTACTTCTGTATTCTATCTGGCCCACTTCTGGTGCCTGACCTAGTTTTGCATTCCACCTGGCCCCTTTGACAGGTCTGATCCACTCCTGTCATCGAACTGTTCCTTGATATTTCTTCATCCACCATATGTCCTTTAAATGGGGAGCCTCCTCCACATGTAGTGGTTCAAGACAGGTAGAAGAAGTATGTGGGGAGCCAAAAGGTGTATTGAATAAGCTGTGTGATTGAGTTTGGCACAGCCCCAAGCTACAGAAGAGGGCAAATATAGTTATGTCCAGTAAAACTGCACACTCGATTGGCACAGCCTCAGCTGCAGAAGTGGGCAAGATGAAGTACAGCTGTTTTTTCCTTTAATGTTTCCATTTGGAGAGAATCTGTCACAGGTTCCTCCTGTTCCCAAGGATCATGGTGTCACTCCTCCTCCCCCAAGAAATGCTGCTCTGCCTCATGTTGCTACTGTATATAATAAATGCACCGGAGGTGGGGAGTGCTGATGTGTCTCCATCTGATCACACAAGCCTACGTGGCCCAGTTTTATGCATGTTTGTTCTTTTGTCTGTCTTTTCTGGCATCTCCTGTCGCCGCCCCCCCTCCACCCCCAGTTAAGGTTTCTAGGACAAGCTCATGTGAGACCCAACAGAAGTACAAAGAAATATGGTACTGCAACGAGGCCACAGGAATTAGGATTTTTATTTTCTGTGCTTATACTCTGATATTGGAAAAAAATAAAAAAATATATAAAAACTCAAACACCAAAGCAGCTAGCTGCCTCCCTTCTCTTTTTAGATGTTAAGTTACAAGAACAGAGAGACAGAAAAGGGCTTATCTGCATCTGCCTTCATTTTTCAATTATGCTTTCCTTCCTTCCTTTATTCCTTCCTTCCTTCCTTCTTCTTTCTTCTTTCTCTTTCACTTCTCTCTCCTCAGAAGAGGGAAAGATCTTCAAGTTATGTTTGATTTAGAAGCAGGTTTGTAGCCAGGTGTTAGTGGCTCACAACTGTAATCCTAGCAACTCAGGAGGCAGATATCAGGAGGATGCAGTTCAAAGCCATCCTGAGCAAATAGTTAGTGAGACACTATCTCAAAAACACCCATCACAAAAAAAGGGCTGTCAGAGTGACTCAATGTGTATGCCTTGAGTTCAAGTCCCAGCACCACAAAAAAAAAGAAGAAACAGATTTGTGCCACTTTTCTTACATTTTTAAACATTAATATGTAAAACACTAATATTTTCATACGTTGAAACTATGATGGTTATTTTCACTCAAAATAAACTTATTTAAATATATGTCCAATAGCAATTATTCATCTTTAAAAATGTTACTGCATATTTTGCCAATTATTCCTTTTATGTGAATTTTAAGTGCAGATTTTAATCACTGAGATAACTATTTTTGAAATTGAATGAAATGGTAGTTCAGTGGGCATAGGATCTCGAGATGGCATCTTTGACTTTGTCGTCTATTATTATTTTGACTCCTCTTATTATTGAGAAATCTGCCATTAATCTAATATTGATATTTTTTAATTTTTATAATATGTTTACTGATTTTTCTTTGCTCCTGTCATTGAGTTTGGAGATTTATCTAAGTATAGAATTTTTTAGAGTAGCTTTTATTCTTGACTTTGCAGGATTTATAAGTTCTAGGAATAAGGTTTGATTTTAAACTCACTTCTGAAAATTCTGAAACATTAATGTGTCATATGCTATTTACCACCCAATGTCTTCAACTTAGTTTCTTGTTGAAGAAATAACATTATGTTATTTCGATTATGCATAAACTGAAATTTTTAATGTGTGTTCCTTCAGCTCTTTCATTTTTATGCTATCCATGTTTTCATGCCACTACTATGCATTATGTGTAACTTCATCAGCTTTTTCTTCCAACTTAATAACTCTAACATAAAGTCTGCTTAATATTCCACAAAAACTGTCTTTTGAATATTAATAGTGATTTATAAATAAAGTTGCAGTTGAATTTCTCCCCACATCTGTCAGTAGTGTTTTAAAAATATTTTGTTCTTGTTCTCTGGATCATGTAAATTCAGGGATTATTGTTCAAACTTTGAAGGAACTGGAAAGAGAATACATCAAGGCTCTCTTCTATTGAATGCCTACCATATACTTAAAAATATGCTTTTTGGGCAAGTCATGAGTTAGCTCGGTGAGGTCCTAATACTCTTCTTACATATGAGGAAAAAAAGGCTGAGATGTTCTAGCCAATAGTCTTAACCC
Source organism: Castor canadensis (assembly GCF_047511655.1). Taxonomy (NCBI): domain Eukaryota; kingdom Metazoa; phylum Chordata; class Mammalia; order Rodentia; family Castoridae; genus Castor; species Castor canadensis. The sequence continues at coordinate 83,683,454 of NC_133388.1, read as the reverse complement.
TGGGCTGCTCAGACCTTTGGGATTATCCAAAGACATGTATTGGCACAGATAATTTCAAGCGAATAAATTCCTTTACCTAGTTTTTAACTAATACCTTTTATGAAAACTTGGTTCAATAAAGTTTAATTACTTTGCTCTTTAGGTTTTAAAATTGTATCTTTCTTTTGCATAGTTTTAATAATACTTGTGTATGGGGTGTCTCTGTTTTATTTATTATATCTTATGGATGTACTTGACAAAGTATTTGTATTGTCTTATGTTTCTTACTGTAAATTATTATGTTTGTATAAATTTAGAAGTTTTTGACGTACAGGGTTGCAGAAATTTTCTTTTAGGCATGAATCTTCAGTGGCTAGTCTACAGCAGGTTTAGACCAGTTCATATAAATTCTCCGGGCTTGGATTGTCTTGACCTGTGTATCTAATAGCAATAAGGGTCCCCAAACCACAAACCACATGAGATACATGTAAGGGGCAGCTTGATGAAATTTACATCTTCTTTATTGGGTGGTGAATTTGTCCATGTGCTTATTTAAAAAATGGAAACTATACTGAGATGGCTCAGTTCCACTGATAACTGATCCTAGCCTAGTCTTTCACCCTTTCCCAATGTAGGAATCTAAATCCAGAACCCAGATTAGTCACAATGTAAGATACGTATACCTTAAATATGTTTTCTCCTTGTTTCAAATTTAATACTGAGATTTGTGACATCTTACTGGAGAGCTCAGCCCTATATTAAAAATATTTGTACCAGCCATTTTATAACAGGAACATAGAAACTGCTTGTATTAAAAAGCACTTACTCCTCACTTTGCCTTAAAATATCCAAAGCAAAACTAAAAGCAGAATATATGGAGGCATTTCTGTCTCCATTTGGTATCTGCTTCCTTTGCTCTGAGCCAGTCTCTCTTTTTGCAATCACATTCAAATCCAGGAAGAAGAGGAATGATGAATAAATATCATGTGACAAGAGTTGAAACTGTCCTCAGACAACAATGACTTCTTATTATGACCAGATTGTTCCCCTCAAGTGATGACAATGATAGCAACTCCTTTAGAACCTCTCTATAGTGATCAACTAAGCTTCCCTTGCCTAAGACTGTTTAATGATTATACTTACTTCCTGCTCAGTTCTTCCTCTATTTAAAAATAAAGGTCATGTCTGAACCCCGAAGATGTGCAGAAGTGCTTACTTTGCTCTTCCCACAGAGTGCTGGTACCATATAATAAATTTCCTTTCTTTGCCCTTTACCCTTACACATTTGTTTATTTGGTGTATTAGGATGAGTAGCTGCACCAGATCTGTGGAACTCTGAACAATGGGACCTGTGGCCTAGACCTCCCAATTATAATGTGAAAATCATTTCAAATTTTACTATGATGTTAGAATGTTTTAACAGAATATTTTAATATTGTTTGTAAAATAATAAAACAATAAAGGAATAAAATTGGTTTTGATTCTTGAAATAGTGAAATATTTGTAATCTAGAAATCAGAAGAAAGTTGAAAGTAATATACACAGTGAGGAAAAAGGAAAACCAAGATTGTAGTTCATAAAAGCAAAATGAAGAAAATATTTTAAGAAAGAACTATTAATAAAACATTAAATAAATATTAATATTGAATACTTATTAAAATGAATAATAAGCAATCAATTTGGCAAAATCCAGGTAACCAGTAACCTTGACAAGTTAGCTCCAGTGAAACAAAACAGTTCATTCATTGTAAGAAAATACATAGGCACAACTTAGAATGTTTGGAGATGTGACAGTAAGATTAGAGAGTAGTAATTGTCGTTGTTATTATTATTGACTAGTTTTTTCAGTGAAATAAGAATGAGTTCATCAACTCAGCATGAGAAAGGGGGAGAGCTCAGTTGAGGATTGATTAATGCTGTAAAACTATCAGTTCAATGAGAGGTAGGCTGAATTGCCAGGAAAAGAAAGTAAAAGTTCAAGGAAGGATGAAAAATCTATTTGGGATCTTTATTTGTAAATTGTTAAAAAGTTCATCAACACTACCCTGATTTTTGCTCAAGTTTTATTTCTGTTTTGAATGCAAGCAAAGAATTGTTGGAAAGTTGAGTTAACCAAGTTCAAATATTGCATATTAAGGTAATTGGAAATAAATTAATTCTGGCACATGGAACATGGCTTAAAAATGAGGGAAATGAGACTTTTAGGGAACTGTTTTAAAAAGTTAATAACTCGAAAATTCTTAAAACCAAAATTTGGAGTGAGTATAATTTGAAAAATACATTAAAGAACTAGGAGAATAGAATATTCCCTGGATAATACAAAAGCAAATTGTCAGCATAACTAATAATTATAATAGGTGATAAAAGAGAGATTTTAATAGTTTCCAAAAAAGGAGGGGATTGTTGAATTGTCCACAATTGCAATTTGTTATCACAAAAATGTAATTTTAAAGAAATGAAGACAAAGGCTTGAACAGTCAATGAGAAGCAGCGACAAAATCTTTTTCATCTCTAGGTGTCATGGTATTGAGATATTGGTATTGTAATGATGACATCTTACAATGATTATGAGGGTTTCATCCAAACTAAGATGGCAGAAAAACAATCAGAGAATTAAAGAGTATAGAGAATTGTGACCTAAGAGTTACTTGGGATACAGTTTAAGGAGTTCGAGGATTTTTTCAAGGAGCTTATTCAAAATACCTAAGTATTTAGTGATGACAGTAGTGATGATAACTAAGGTACTCAGAAACTTGTATTTTGGGTTGGAATTGAGAAAAATGTGATGGATAATATAATTCCTCTGAAGAAGGTTTAAGGCAAAGTAGGTAGGCATTTCTAATTCTGCCTTCTTCTTGAGATAACTCCTAGTGTTTATAAATCTAAATTCATATATTCTGCCAGAATACATAATACCCGTGGCACATCACTTAGAGCAAATGTTACTCTGGGGTCCTGCTCTAGAACCTTCTGTCTCTCGTGTTATGTCTGCTGGTAGGTGGAGGTTCTGTTTTTTACCTAATGATCTGCTTAGGATAGAGGAGATGAGAGCACACCAAGGGAACATGCATCTCTAAGTCACATACAGCTGTCTGGGATCATAGAGTGATTCTTTCAATTTTCCTGTGGGTCTCACAACAATAGGAAACGTAGAGTCATTGCAACATACAGGACAGCTCTGTGGGGCATACTGAATCTTGCTCTTAATAAATAATGTTTTTTAACCTCATCCGAATCTACTTGTGTTTGATGCAGTTGCTTAATTTGTTCTTCCCTATATTCTATTTCATCTTCACATTTTTGTCTTGTAATGTCTCTGAATTCTAGAGATTTTCCTCTGGTTTATCTTCTGGTTTTCTCATTGTTTCTCTAGCTATATTGTTTTATCATCTAGTAAAGATGATGTTTGTAATAATGTATGTCAACAAATATTGGTCAAAAGTCATTTGTCAAAACTCAGGGTTTAAAAAAACCTCATTTGGGGAAAATAACTACAACAACAAAAATGTACACCAAAATGAAAGCATTTCTCATGAACACAAAGACAGATATATGACCAAGTCCTATGAGGTTTTGAAATGGGAATCCTGGTCAAATTTTGCATTAATATGTCTTTCTGATAGGAATCCTTCCAAAGTTCACAATTCCTGGGACTGGATCCATGACTGATTTTCTGACAGCACAAATTCATAAAGAAAAATAATTGTATTACTATAGAACAAATGACACATTAGATGAAAATGTGACACACCAAGGAACCATTTCACAAATGCACAGTAGAAATTTGCATATATACAACAGAAATCAGGTTTAAAAAATCTCCCCAAAAGACCTAATCATAGCAAACCAAAATAACCAATTCTATAAGGAATCCATTACTTTGTACAATTAATGCACACTAATAGAAATACAAACAAATAAACAAATACTATAGTGTGATTCAGTGTGTTGAACACTAAGTATCAACAGTGGGTAGAAATATCAAAGGTCTCTAATATGCATGCTGTTTTTGAGTCAGAGGATCGTCAAAGGTAGTAAGGTGTTCAGATGACTCTTGATGAATTCCCAATTTTGTTAGTGTTGATAGACAATACTGAACAGCACTGGAGGACTTTGAGAGATGTGAAGAACAGCACCTTGACCAACTTGCCTTATTGTGGGCTAGAGAAACCATTGTTTGATATAAGCACTTGATATTTTGAGGATAGCTTTCCAAATACCCTATTGCAAAAATAGCTGACTATAGAAATAACAAAATTAGAAATATATTTTAATTTATCAATAAAGCCCAGAAACCCTTCACTGAAAATATTTTGTGACTAAAAATGAAGAGATGATACTTTTGAAGTACAAAAGTAAGATTAATGCACATATATGTATATAAAATTGACTATATTTAGAGAATTTATGTTAACTATAGACATGTCATGTTTATTAATCTCTCAAAGTGCATTTTACAGAATACTTTCATTTGAAGAAGTTATCTTCTGAAATCATTTTGAGATACATTTTATAAAGTAAGACAGACAAAACTCAGGAATTGTCAGTATAGGGGATTCTTGGGTTTCTTAATTTTTCTGATTTTTAATACACTTTTTAAATCTCTCTTTCTTTGATAGGACTGGGGTTTGAACTCAGAACTTTGAACTTGCAAAGCAAATGCACTATTGCTTGAGTCAAACTCTAGTTTGTTTTGGTCAGATAATTTTGGACATGGGATCTCAAGAACTCCTTGCTTAGTCTGACCTCAAAAACAATCCTCTCTATCTCAGTCTTCCAAGTATTTGGGATTATAGGCTTGAGCCCCTAGCACCCAGTTTGTACTTTCTTAATCTTATCACCTTTAATCTAAGCTATTTTCCCCTTTGTATCGTGTGAGTGTATATATTAAAAATTGGAATTTCCAATATTTGAAGCAAATTTATTGAAGATCAAGCTGTTCAAGAAATATGCAAACTACATATGAGGATGTAACCTTAATCCAAAAGGATTGGAACCTTGTTAAAAGAAGAGACATGAGAGTCATGCACACCAGAGAAAAGGCCAAATGAACTCAACAAGAAGACAACCATCTGCAAGCCAAGGAGAGAGGTATCACGTCATCAGCTTGATTTTGGACTTCTACACTCCAGAAAAGTGAGAAAATGAGAGTGAGTTGTATAAGCCACCCAGGCTGATCTCTACCGTTATGTGAGAATAGGTGCTTGTTGTTTAAGCCCTGAGTCTGGGGTATGTTGATATATCAGTCCAAAGAAATACAATCACTTAGATGCTGAAATATTTGAAAAATCGCCTATCTAAAACTCTATCATTGATTTCCTCTATCAACTTTCTTCAATGTATTCTAAAAGAGTCCCAATATAATATAATCCAACAGATTCCAAATCTACCCACTGCTTCTAAAACCCCTCACAATCACTTTCCATAGCTAACTGCTTTTCCCCGACCTCATTTTCTACTCCAACCTGCCTGTGCATCACACTCAGTCACAAGAATATTCTTTCTGAACTAAATAGATGACTTCCATCTCATGGGTTTTGTGTGCATTCTGTTCCGCGAAGGGATTGTACTAGTATCTGAGCTAGTGCAAATATCACCTTCTCTTAGACAGTAACTTTCCCATAAAGTTTTACCTAACTAAAATCATTCTCCTTTTATAATGTTTCTTTGGGATTTCACTGAACAGTTACCATTATCTGAATTTATCTACTTACCTGTGCTTGACAGTGAGTAATATATGTATCATTTACCTTCATACCAATGTAGCCAGAAGGAAACCTCCTGTGAAAATGTGGGGTACCTATTACTAACATGTTAATATGCAGATGGCAGGAGAGCAAAGAGAGAGAACCCGATATCCAGACTTCACAGATGCTAGTGATACCATAGCATTCACATTCTCTTCAAAACCATCACAAAGAATACCTAATGCCAAAATGATGTCCATCCATCTAAATTATGTGTTTTTTCAAAACTACATTTCACTCCACTGCTACTACCTTTATTCAATATTGGTTTGATACAAACCTTAAAACTTAAGCCAAACAAAGTTTTGATATTTAAACTATTTGTAGTTAATCTATTCCAATTTTATGCAAAAAAGCATGTTATTTATGTGGGCATTATTTTAATAAGGAATCATGAGATACGTCAAAATAACATCGCATTGATAAAACATAGTGGGTTTAGTACTAATGATAAGGAATTAATTCAAGATAACCTATCAATAAGGTTTGATTTTAAAAAAGGTACTTAAATAAAATAAGAAAATCATTCTCATTCTTTGTTCTAAATGACACAGTTTAATCAATGAAAGCTACTAAATATCCTTGGAGTTCTATACTGTGATCTACGAAAAACCCAAGGTGACTCAGCGTATTTTGTAATTAATGTACTGTGCCTTTGGACCAACTTTTTACTTTGTGATTTCAGAACAGTACACCTCCCATGTACCGTTGCTTAGATCAGAAAGTGGATCATAAAGTGACTGTGTGATGGAAAATAGCTTATGCAGGTATATTCCTGCCCAAGTTTGCTGCAATACAACTTTATCTCTTGATTAAAGGTCCCTCAAAATAGAAGTCACTTTGTTTGTGATTTCTGTGCTTGATAACATGAATCATGTTCATAGCAAATGCAGTTTCAGAATACTATCTGCTATGCTTTGTTAGACGAGAGACACTACAGTATTCAACTGCGACATAAATATTGTATTTAGTAACAAACTACCTGGAACTAAAGTTCTGATGATAATAACAGTGGACAGAAGAATATAAATAGTCGGACTTTACTGTCTGGTGATTTAGATGTCTTTGTTTCAAGACATGTTTAAATATTTAAAATATAAACATCATCTAAAACCCTCTCTGGTTTCTTTACTTTTTTCAATAATTTTTTTCTAAGCTTGCCTGAAATATCCTATACTACTTTTGATTCTAATTCTGTTTAATTTTATGTCTATAAAAAAAAGCAATAACTTCTAATTGCAGTTTGTTACATATTATTTAAGGAACAGATGAAAAAATGGAGGTTGAAAGCTATCAAATAACCACATTCAGGACTAGAACATGGGTTTATTATTATTATTATTTGATTGAACTTACTGTTTTCACATCCATTCTATTCTATTTACTGAAAAAAAGTTCTTTTTTAGAAGATTAATGAATGAATATTTATGTCGACTTAAGGAATGTCTTATTAAAATTTTATTGTGCTTAGAAGTTGTCATGATCATAAGTGTTGAACTTTTATAGCCGAACTTTAATGTTTTTCTACCACTTGGATAAAAGCTCACTGAAGCTTAAAATGTTCCAGTCATAGGTCATCTCACTGTCCTAGCTTTGCGTAAATCCATTTTCTATAATTCAAGCATGTACGATATCAACTGTTTCTTACCTGAATTTTTTATACTTCTTTCACGTTCACGTTTATTTAATTAATTACCATTCCCGATAAATTCACCACATCTATTTCATCATTATCATTAATTTAATTTTCTGTCTGGTAACATTTATTTAAATAGTTCCACCCATCCAGGTAAGATTAGATGTATCAGTTATGGATTCACATAACATTCTAGGCTTCCTTTCTATATATACAGCAAGAAAAGACAATTTCTAATTTGTATAGAATTTATACTTCCAATGTCAACCTTCCATAATTCAGGAAGTAGAATTCTAATGTACACCAAGATTCCCAAACCTAATGACACAATTTTGTTGTATGATATGAAATAGTTCACCATAGCCTACATATAATGTGTAGTCCCTAAAATAATTACATAACTCCCTTAACTGGAGAAAGTTTTTTTTAATTCGTTTTTTGTTTTTTTTTTCCAATCGGTATCATAAAGAGAAATCAGAAAAAACTAGAAAGTGAGAGTGTTTCTTTACTGCGTTATTTACCCACAAGGAATTTGTTTGTACCTAAAACCTCAACGAGCTCTGAAGTTGTTTTCCTCAGAATCTCTGAGTAAAAACTCATATACAGGGCTGGTAGAGTGGCTAAAGTAGTACAGCACTGCCTAGCAAGAGGGAAGCCCTGAGTACAAATCCGGAACTGCAAAAAAAAACACAAATGCTTATACACAAAATCTCAGCAACACCATGTAGGATTCTCACTTACAGAAACCATGAAACATTGCTTTACGCCATTGAAATTATGATAATTTGTTACACATGACATAAAACCAATGCATATACTTTTATATAACTTTATAAGTATAGCCAGCAAAGTCTGTATTGTCTTCTAGAATACCTCGGTGTTTAGCATAGAATGTTAAACATAGCAAAGTTTAATGAAAGTTTCCAAATTACTTATGTAACCATGCCCAGATATGGAAAGATACTATAAATTATTATGTTTTCCAGTTATACGTTCCATGGCCCAGAGGACTAAAGATCTCAATGTGACAGGCACTATGCCAATGGTTCTACTTGTATTATGTTATGGAATTCTTACAATTACCCTCCAAGAAAGGTACTGTTATAATTTGTCTACATGACAAATATTGTCTTAAGAGAATATGTAAATTTCCCCAAGTGATACAATGGTGAAAATAAAATTTCTTCTTCAAGGTGTTAAACTCAAAATCATACCTATGTTCAATATTTACTTGAAATTACATACTCTTTGGTACAGACACACATCATTTGCACAATGTTTAAGCTAAGAATTCAGTGGTGACTCTCTTTTGTATGTACTTGATTAACAGGATATAATATCACATTTGTAAAATGTCATATAAAAGTGAAACAAATTTTGATTTAAATGTGCATCTCTCTTTCTCTCTCTTTGGCTTATCTCTTTCTGTCTCTCCTATGCTGTGTGCAATAGTATTCCCACTCTTCTTTTCTTTCCTAGTATGTGCTACTCAATTCTTATCAAATCATGAAAGGGTTGCAGGCACAAGATATCATGTAAGATGAGTGGGATAAAATTTCATTGAAAAACACATAAATAAGAAATTTTTGTGCTTCTTTCATTTTCTCCTTTGCTCCACTTATTCCCATTGTTTTGGGCTACAAAAAGAGGCACAGGGTCGATCTCCTTTTTATGTACTAGATGGTAAGCATCAAATTGTCTTGTGTTCCTAACAGTCTATCATAGTGCAAATACTAAGAAGAAGAAAAATGTCAGATGATTTTTGATTAGGTAATAAGGAAATAATTGGACTAACTCTAAAATCTGTGTTGGTAGAGGGATATTTTACTGAAGGACAACTTAAACATCCACTGTTTACTTGGTACGTGTGATCCTATAGACTACAAACTGCTGACTGCTTGAGTCCATTTGAGTTTTATATATAAGCACATGCACGCACACATACAAAAATACATATATACACACAGATTCTGTGATACACACAGAATCACAATTATGGAATCAAAGTCTGATTAAATTCTCTAAGGGAAACCTTTTAGTCACAGATTTCTAATTCATATTTATATTTTTGGAGGGATTTGTCTCTATGTATATAATTTGAAGAAATACTACAATTAAATAACTTTTTTCTGAACCCAAATTTATTAATTAATCTATTTATCTATTTATTTAGTTATTGGCAATACTTGGTTTGAACTCTGGGCTTCACACTTCCTAGGCAAGCACTCTACCCCATAAGCTACTCCACCAGCCAAAATTTATTTTCTTTTCTTAGATTGTATAGCAAATTATAACTGAAGGTTTCGTCAATTTTAATAGTGGACATGTGATCTTGAGGAAATGATTTAAATTACCAAGAGCTTTCCACACTATTCTGTAGCTCTTCAAGAAAATAGGCATCTCTTGAAAGAAACTACACACAAGGCCAAAAGATATGTGAAAATGCTCAACATCTCTAACCATCAGAGAAATGCAAATGAAAACTACGATGACATACCACCTTACACCTGATTGATTGGTTACAATCAACACGGTGAAAAGAAAGTAGGAATTGGTAAGAGGAGAAAGGGATGCTTATATGATACCAGTGAGAGTATCAATAAATATACCAATTTCAGGAGTTCCCTAAAAACTAAAACTAGAATGACCATATGGTCCAGACATCCCACCACTTAGTATTGAGTTGTAAATCACTATAGCAAAGACTTATCTGTACTGTCATGGTTATTGCAGCATATAGCCAGTTTGTGAAAACAACCTAAGTGTTTGTCAACAGACAAAAGAATTTTTTAAATGTGCTCTATGCACATGATAGAACATAATTTGAACTCAAAAACTAAACAATAAACAAAAAAGTTAACCACGAAATTCTGTCAAATGCTACCACATGAATTAATCTACAGGTTACTATTTAAAATAAAATAAATCAGGCACTGAAAGACAATTACTACATGATCTCCATCATTTGAAATATATTAAAAAATTGATTTCATAGAAGTTGTGTAGAATGGTGGTTATCAGAAACCAGGGAATGTAAGAAGGATATAGGAATAGGGAGAGATTGAACAATTGGCACACAGTTATAATAAAATAGGAATAAGAAGCTCTAGTGTGCTATCACACATTAGGGTGACTATAGTTAACAACAAAATAACATGAATACCAAAAAGTAGAAAAAAGTATTTTGAATATGTTTTCACCCCTAAAGAGATGACAAACATTTGAGATAATTTAACATGATTTAAACATTATGTACATATACATGTATGAAAATATTTCATGGTACCCCATTACTCTGTAAAAACATTATCTTTTTGTGTATTAATTAAAAGTAACCCTTGTTATTTAAACATGCATTCTTTGAATACCATAACTGATCAATATAAAATATTTATATGTTATTGTTTCCATAATTTAATTGTATGAGGCAATTTTCAGTTCTATCCTTCCTAGATAGAGATTGCGAATTACAGAATAATGTTTTTTTCTCTCTGAAATTGTTAACCATGGAAAATTAAAAACTTCATGTTAAATTTTAGAACTGCCATGCCTGGGAGAAAAATGGATTACATTAACATCGGCACCATTATTTGAGTTGTATAAGCCAACTGGACATAAAGTATTGACTGTGTCAGCTGTAACTTCCTTAAGAATACCCTTACATTTCCTTGAATAATTATATGATTCTTAGAGTGTTAGTGAAAGAAAACATTATGTTCAGTGCTACTGGGATGAGTGTTAACCTGATTAAAAAGTCTAAGGATAATAAAACCAGAATGTGAAGTTATATTTCCCTCCAGACTACTATCACTTTTGAAGGAAATCATCCATCACAAAGATAGGGAAATGTTCTCAGAAGATTTCACTTAAAGAAGATATGCAATTGACTCTAGAGAGATAACAGGAAGACTAGAACTTGAAGATGAAAATAGTACGCAAAGTTCTTCTTGTTTCCTCTTCATTTTCCAACCACAATATATGGACTTATAGGGAAGTAAATGAGTGTGGAACTATAAACTTACCCATTTTGTTTGGAAGATTGGAGAGAAAAATTGCTGTACTTTTTTCATGATGCTGGGCTTTGAACTCAGGGCTTTGTGCTTGGAAAGCAGGTGTTCTATCTCTTGAGTAATGCCTCCATTCCAAATTGCTGTGTTTTAAATATACCACTATTCTTTGTAAAACTATTTAAAATGAGTTTTTCCTGAAAATATGAAATAGAAATTTTAGATAAACCTATTTAAATGAAAGTCAGAATTATGTGGATTAGAGATAATTATGATGTAATATTTTAAATGTAATCTTTGTTATGTTGTATTTATGCTACAAATACTTAGGAACCTAATTCTGCAGTTACCCCCAAGCTTGGCCCACTGGATTTGGTGAGATTTGAGTCTTTGGGGGTTCAGTGTATGTGGAATGAGTACAGCCTGTACCAATTTCAGCTAATTTAAAAATTTGGAAGATAATACAAAATATAAGGAAATTATGTATTTGAAACACCAGGTTTCAATGGAACATAAGAATTTTCAAAGATAGGTGTCCTTTTTACATTTATTTTTCTTATTTTGCCATAATAAGTGATCAAAATCAGTTTTTAAAAAACAGCTTTATTGAAGCATAGCTGACAATAAGTACATATTCCCAATGTGCAAATTAATTAGTTTAGTGTGCATAAATATACATGAATATGCAATACAAAATCATCAATGGAGTCATGATATTGAGTATATCCACAATATAGAAATCAATTCTTCTACCTTTTGTAATCCCACCCTCTCACTCTTAAACACCAAACCCATTCAAAGGGAACTTCTGTTTGGCTATCTAACCCTGTAGATAAATTCATATTTTCTGGAATTTTAAATAAACAAATGGAAACTTACAGTATATAGTATTTGGGTCTGTTTAACAAAATATAAATATTTTCCTTTTATCAATAACATGAATTTTTTCTTATTAAATAATATATCTTTATATCTATAATATAATTTTGTTGATTCCCTTATCAATGAGTATTTCTGTACTTTCAACTATGTTGTTATAATGTGAAGACTATATAGCCTAGCAATTTTAGTAGGGGTATAGTAGCATTGCATATGGTTTTCCTTTGCATTTTCCTAGTGACTAATGACACCCCAAAATAAAGGATTTTGTTATATTTTGAAGGAAATGTGTTTTTAATCTATTGTCCTTTTTAAAATAAACATTTTCTTTTAGAGCACCTTTAGAGTTCACAAAAATTGAACAGCACAGAGAATCCCCACAGAGTCAACACCCTATTTCCCCTATATATCTTCTTATAATAGCACAGTACATTTGTCAGGATAAAACCTGTCAAATATGACTAAACCTCCCATTTTATTCATATCTCAGTATCTCCACAACATCATTTTCTGTTCTATCAGAACAGTCCTATCAGGACACTTTTTTTGCATTTAATTTTCAACTTTGTGTAGGCTTCTCTTGTTTTAGACTTCTTTCTTTTATATGACCTTCAAAATGTTGAGAAATACTAACCAGTTATTTAGTATTATTGGCTTCAGCTAATATTTGCATTTTTTCTCAGGAAGAAACAGGGGTTATGAGGTTTTGATACAAAGAACACAGAGATGAAATACCATTTCTACCACATTTTATTAATACTTACTATCAACATGACTTGTCTCTGTTGTGATAATTTTAGAGTTTGTAATATTATATGAAATAGGTTTTAAGTGCCTACTAGCTTCCATATTTAAAGTAAATAAGTTGTCCCTATTTTCTAAGAAAATTTTCCTTAAGTTAAAGCAACAAGTCTCATTAATATTGTTGGCTATTTGAAACCAAAATGTATACAGCTAACTTACAACAGAGTAAAAATTCATAAGTGAAGTATAATTATCACTTAAAATCAAGAAAGTATATAAATACATGTCCTTCTGTCTGTCCAATTCTTACCTTATTCACTGTGATTAGTTTATATTCCTTACTGCAGGCTTATACAGTAATGCACAGAGTAGAAATGTTCTCACATCTTAAATAATCAAAAGCCGTACATCAATGCAATATATGAAAAATGACTAAATGTAAAGAATTCAATGAAAAATTGAAATAAACTCAGTGTCCTCAGAGAGGTAAAATGATGTAGGTTTTAACGAGAGACAACATGGTAAAAACATTGCTGCATGGTACAATGAGAAATGTGCATACTAGAAAAAAATGTCTGGGTTTGAGATTCATGAAAACCACCAACATGTTCACTGACCACTAGAAAGACCCTTAACTATCTTGAGTTGCTTCTATTTAAAATTAACTAATAATGATAATGGTGGGCTGTACCTTAATGTTTTTGCCACTTGAATATTATAATTATCAGCAAGATTGCAACACATATACCAATATTGCCTATACTCACAATGGTTTGCCTCTCCTTTCTTTGAACATTATAGAGACAACTCAGAACACTCAATCCACTTGCATATCACCATTTATAATTGGGTGGTGGTGGCTCATGACTGTTCTTATAACTACTTGAGTGGCTGAGATTGTAAGAATCATGTTTCCAGACCAGCCCTGACAAAAAATTTTGTAAGAACTTCATCTCAAAGGAAAAAAAGCTTAGAGTGATAGCATGTGCATGTCATTTCACTACAGGGGAAGCATAAAATAAGAGGAAGTCAGTCCAGGCCAGCCTGGCTAAAAAGCAAGACTCTCTCTCCAAAATAACCAGAACAAGAACAGCTGGAGTCATGGCTCAAGTGGTAGAGCACTTGCCTTACAAGGGCAAAACACTGGTTTCAAACCTCACTAACTCCAAAAAATTAATTAATCAATTAATTAAATGTAATTTGTGTGATGACAATATCAAACTTACCAGATGCAGGCTTTCATTACTATTTGTATTTTTAATAAATATCTCAATTTTGCCACGAGCAAAAATATTTCCTGATATTTTCCTCAAATCTACTTAATATACAATCAATCATTCCAACCTAAGTTGATCTTTCAGTTGCTCAGTGTCAATTCTTTGTTGGTTACATTTTTTTCACTAACATCCTAATATTAAATTCATCAGTTAGTCATGCCTGCTCTATTTTCAAAATATATCTAACACATAACCTCTTCTCACTAATTCCATTTCTCATCATGATAATTTTAACCCCTTACTACAGGGCCTCCCTGCCTCTGCCTTACACATTTCATTACATTTGCAACAAAGAAGATGGAGTAATTATCTTAAGAACTTTGATTATGTCACTCCACTGTTCAGAGCTCCAACACTTCCCCCATCTCAGTCACAATTAAAAGCAAAGGACATTCAGTCTCCAGAGTCCCACAATTACTGGCCTTTCATGTCTTCACTGACCTCCCTTCCTCTTGTCCGCACCCATGCTCATCAACTTCTTCTACTTGAGTATTCTCTCAGCTTTTGCAAATTACCAGAAAAAACCTGATTTAAGGGTGGGCACTGTACTCACAGATAACTACTTAACTAAATTTCCACCTCAGTTATCTTCATTGCTCAGAAGAAGCTTCTCAGTTCAGTGGATAATTCACTATTGACACCCAGTTTATACACTTTCAACAGTACATCTTGTTTATTGGAAGTCTGAGTGGAATTAGAATCAATAACCAAAACATCAATGTAATATAAATATTATTAAAACTTATAAAAATAAAGTTAATGTCAGTCATACAAAGAAATGTTAAGCATTGAAGTTTTACATATGCAATATACATTGTACAGTGCTTGATACTTAAGTATAATAACACCAGTTTTCCCAGAAACTTTAGAAAATGTGTGTTTATTACTCTATTTTGAAGATACGGCTCACAGAGGTTAAAATTTATCATGTCAGAAACACTGTAAGTGCTCACATTCAGTAAGCATTTTTAAAATGAATGAGTATTGAGTAATAAATAATGCAATATTAAATGCTTTTTAAAATGTTTAGGTATAAATACCCAAATGTGTAATGTACATCTCTATACTTAATAGTTATGTGGCCATTTTCTTTCTTTCTTGTTGTATGTAGAGTTCTCTCTTGCTTTTTCTCAATCCATATATACATATACTATATGTTAATTTAAAAGCAAAATTTGCCCTCTTTATGCTACCCCTTGCAACCCCTTATAGTCTGAACCCAGGACTCATTCATACTAGGCAACTGCTGTACCACATGAACTACATACACAGTCATAAAAGAAAAATTGTAAGGTGATTATTTCTACCATTTTTAAAATTCATTTATTCATATGTGCATACATTGTTTGGGCCATTTCTCCCTCCCACCCAGCACCACCTCCCCCTCCCTCCACCCTGCTCACTTCCAGGCAGAACCTCTTCTGCCCTTTCTCTAGTTTTGTTGATGAGTAGACATAAGCAATAATAAGATAGACATAGCATTTTTGCTAGTTGAGATAAGGACAGCTAGGTTGTGATTCTTTATATTTCAAGTATTTTTAAAAAGTGCTTCTTTAAAAAATGAGTCAATAAATTTAGTAACATCCTTATTTATGATTTATATTTAGAACATACATAAACTTATGCCTAAACACATGTATTTTAAGTGCCAAATTTTAAGAGACTTAGTCTGATATCAATGCAGAAGTGTTTTGGATAACTTTTTTGAGAAACATTATCATATATGATCCTTATTTTCTCATTTTTTAAGTCTTATGTTATCTTGATTTTCAGCCATAAAATAAACTGGGTTATATAAGAAATTACTTATTTACTTGGTATTCCCAATTTAGCTGAACTAGGTTTGATGATTAAGATTCTTAATTGCTCATGGGTATTTGTTAAAATCTGATTACTCAAAAGATTTAGTAAATGTGCCTTATTTTCCTGATTAAAAGGAATTAAATGGTTGATTTTTTGCCAGATAATCTGAAGAGAAAAAAAATTCTAAATGAGAACACATGCTTCTGATTGCAAAAACACAGTACAAGGCAGCTTTATTACTTGTTATAAAGCAATTTTAACAAAAAAAAAAAAACAAGAAAAATGTAAATGCTTGCTGAATTCTTGGGGAAAATGTTGCTGTAGAACTTTGCTGCTCTTTTCCTCCCTTTGTCTAAAGAAAAATCCCTGAATTACTGTCCAGTAGTTTAACTCTTTTATGTAATCAACAACATATGCACAAATTTTCTTCACAAATTTTAAGTAATATGAGTCTTCAAATAGTATCCATTTCCTTTGATGAAAAGAAAACAGTATGTTAAATTTGTGTGTATGTGTGTTAGTGTGTTAAATTCTTTTTATATGGGAAAATAACCCACCAAATGTTTATTGACAGGCAATAATATATCTAACAATGCCAGCCAAGTGCTCTTGAGCTCGTGGTTGTAGCTTAAGCTATACACAGCCCTGAAAAGAAAATTTGTAAGGTGATTATTTCTACTATTTTAAAGCTTCTCCTTTATCCTTTGAATATTTAAAAAACTCAAACTTTCCCTTAAGATTATATATTGATATTACTTCAGTTTGGTATTAATAATTTTTCAATTTTGAGAATTCATTCTTGCCACCCTACTGATATTTTCACTATATTTTAGTTATTTTAATTTTGTTTCCCACTACTAACATGAATATAGAGGTAAGACTACATAACATTCAATTTTTTCAGGTGTTTACTTGTACTTATCATATATTTAGTCTTTAATATTACTGGAATATTTTCAAGAACATGTGTCTCAGAATTTTCTGATAATTATATTAGCAGATATTTATGAGCAGAGTCTATAATCCTTTTTATTTATTAAGTTCATAATTAAATCAATTTAAGTATTATTGGATTTCTGATGATTCTACAAACACTTCAGTACACCAAGAATTTAATTAGGAGATCCAAAATGGTGACTAGTAGGGTAGGGAATCAGAACTCCTAAGCTCCATGACCCTAGGAACCTCCTCAAGATATTGGAGCTACACTTGGGTAATTCTGATTGCTCCTAGCCAAAATAATAACCACCATCACATTAGGTGCAGACAAAAATCAAAGACTGGCCTTTAAATCAGACTTTAATTGGACCTAACAGCCACAAAAATCCAATGCTGCACAGAAAGCAAGGCGTAGCTGGCCTCCAGCCCTGGGGGGAGAGGGGGAACCTGGACACTTCTCTTTTCTTTTTTCTTCTTCCAAGAAGCAGAAGACAGAGCATCAATCACAATCAAACTCTTTGACATCCTAGACCCGTAGTCCATGGAAAGCATCCCTTTTCCACACCACACTGACAGGCCATCTCTCCCTGACAGTCAGCTCCAAAGTGGCTTGCAAAACTGCAGAATGAACAGGTGAACATCATGCACCATGCACAATACCCCAACCCACCCCCCCAGGAAAATAATTCAGCACAGCCCCTAGACAGACTGAACCCCCCCCAGCAAAACTGAAAAACAACCAGCAAACTGTAATCTGACTCCAACACCAAATGTGGGGTAGAATGCTGAACCTGCCCTGAGAACAGGGGTGAGACAAGGAGCCAAATTCTCAGCACCAACTCCAAGTGATCTAATGTGTGCATAAAGTAGTAAAGGCTGAGAGTGGGAGCATGGTGACAAGCCAAACTACCAAAGGAGCCACTAGAACCCAGCAAAGATTGGAAAAAACACAAAGGCTGAGAGCAAGGATGGGGTGACAGGCCAACCTCCAAAAGCAGGGCAGGTGGTGGACCCCAGAGTTGATCTCTGGGACAAAGGACAGCATTCAAATGTGAATTGCCCCACATTGCTGGGGGAGGAACAGACCAAACAGAGCTTTAGTTGAAGGTCAACACAACTGCTGCCTGGTGAATACGACAGCTCTAAACACCCTGTACAAGCTGGTAGTATCACCTCCCCTCACAATTCCAACTAATCTTGTGGAGAGAAGGAACCAAATACTAATTACAAGCCAGTCACTTTGTGAGATCACATCAGAGCTTCTGCTTGAACACCAATATCAGGATTGGACACATATGGAATTACTCCAGAACGTTTACAAAATACTGAACTTCCTGTTGTTCCTGAACCTGGTATTTTTTATTGTGTTTCTTTTGTTTTCCTTTCTTTTAAATTTTCATTATTACTGTATTGGTAACTTCACCATCACTATCCTTTCGTCCCTATTATTACCCTCCTCACTTTCTCTCTTTCTCTTGTGCTACAATCTATTCTTCTCTCTCCGAACTACTCTTTCTGCCCCTTCTCATCAACTATTTTCCCCATCTTTACCTCCCCTTCATTTCCTCCACCAATGTATCATGACATTAGCACTTCTTCCTACACATTCACCACCTGCTGACTAGCCAATGGTATCAACTACATACAATGCCAACCCCCTGCAATTCCTGACACAAACACCCTCCACTACAACAGCAGAAATACATCCAAATACACACAAAGGCCACAAAACCTAGCAGTCCCCAAACCTCTTCTCCTAACAACCCACCATTTTTCCCACCAACACCCCCTTTTTGTACCATCTTCACCAATTACCAAAAAATCTATAACTAACCTAATAACCATCATTGGCCCAACTTCCAAAGTTTACAGATATTGTCATCAAGGAGTTTTGTATATAATATGTAAACAAGGGTTTGGCATTGAACTTGTGAATGTGTTATTATACCTCCAGGCAAGGGACAAAAAGAGCACATAAACCTAGGTAATAACCAAGTCAGTCACAACACAAAAATTAAATCAGTGAAATAAATCAAGAAATCAAAATCACCACTAGCCTATCAAAAACATAGTTGCACAACACCAAGTGGAGTGATGGGAAGAAGAACTGATGGAATCTATTCTCAAAAAAAAAAAAAGAAATTCAAAACAGGATTCAGGGTGAAATGAAGAAAATAGACACCCCATTCCTGACCTCAACAAAACAATGACAAATGTCACTGACAAGCCCAGTGACACACACATATAAACCCTCCAAGAAGAAATTCTGGAAGACATCACTGAGAAATTCATGGAGAAGATACTAGACATACTTAATCAGAATGTACAAGATGCACATAAGAAATTTCAAGACACCAAAAAGGAAGCACATGAGAAGACACAGAAACATATAAAGGAACTCAGAGAGGTGCTCAACAAACACAAAAGTTAAACAAAGGACACTATAAAAAGGGAGATAGATGGATTGAAGAAGATGACACAAAACATAAAAGAGAAGTTGAACAAAGAGGACTTGAGGTTTTTTTCTGGAAAACCTCAGAAAAAGGAATCAAACAGAAATACTGGAAATATGAAGTCCCTTTAATCAAACAAAAAACAGAGTGGAAGGCCACTCCAGCAGACTAGAACAAGTGGAAGACAGAATCTTAGAGATCAAAGATAAAATAGAAATTAAAGAAAAAAAACAGAAGAAATATAGGTCAAACAACTAAAGAGCTGTTTAAGGAGAATACAAGAACTCAGTGAAAGAACATCAAATGACAAAACCTGAGAATCTTGGGCATGGAAGAAAGAGAAGAGGTACAAGCCAAAGACATAAATAATTCAATAAAATAAAAACACTAAATTTCCCAAATCTCGAGTATGTTTTGCCCATTCAAGAGCAGGAAGCCTCCAGGACACCAAACAGATTTGACCACAATAGAACCTCCCCAAAGCACGTTATCATTAAAACGACATTCACAGAGAACAGAGAAAGAATACTGAAGGCTATAAGGGAAAAAAATAAACAAATAAAGTATAAAGGTAAACCCATCAAAGTAACAGCAGATTTCTCAACAGAAACCTTAAACGTAAGAAGGGCATGCAGTGATGTAGTTTGGGCCCTGAAGTGAAAAAACGTTAGCCCTAGGATACTCTACCCAGTCAAACTATCACTCAGAATTAATGGAATAATTAAAATCGTCAAGGATGAACAGAAACTAAATCAATACATGACCACCAAACCACCATTGAAGAAGATTCTACAAGGAAATCTGCACACAGAAAATGAAAGCAACCAAACCATGAAAGGATGGGAAGTATCAAACCACTGGGAAGAACAGACAAGTAATCAGACAGTAGCATTGATTAGACTGCACACAATCAAAGTCTTAAATAACAAAAATGCTTAAATGGCAGGAATCACCACACACCTATAAATATTAACAATGAATGCCCCCCAATCTAAAGACACTGTTTGGCAAACTGGATTAAAATGGAAGATCCAACAATCTGTTGTTTACAAGCGACCCATCTTATTGACAGAAATAAACACTGGCTTAAGGTGAAAGGTTGGAAGAACATTTACAAAGCCAGTGGCCCCTAAAAACAGGCAGAAGTAGCAATACTTGAATCAGACATAGTAGACTTTGAGCCTACATTGGGCAAATGAGATAAACAAGGACACTTCATACTAATAAAAATTAATAAAATGGGCAACATATCAAAGTGAAATAACAATTATCAACCAATATGCACCCAATGTCAGTGTACTCAATTTCATCAAACATACACTAAAGAAGGTAAAAGCACATACAGACTCCAACACAGTGGTAGTGGGAGACTTTAATACCACTCTATCACCAATAGAGAGGTCATCCAAACAAAAAATCTACAAAGAAATCCTACAATTAAGTGAAGCTATAAACGAGAGGGACCTAACTGATGTCTACAGAATATTTAATCCAACAAAGCACACAATATACATTCTCAGCAGCCCATGGAACTTTCTCTAAAATAGATCATATCTTAGAGCAAAGCAAGCCCCAGAAAATATAAGAAAACAGAAATAACCACCGGGCTTCTATCAGATCACAATTCATTAAAACTAGAACTCCAGGACAAAAGCAACAGCAGAAAATATGCAAATAATGGGAGGCTGAATAAAATATTCCTCAATGATCAGTGGGTCATAGAAGAAATAAGAGAGGAAATCAAAAGGTTCCTGGAAGCTAATGAAAATGAAAACACCACCTACTAGAACCTAGGGGACAGAGCAAATGCAGTCCTAAGAGAAAACTTTATAGCCATGAGTGCATACATTAAAAGGATCGAAAGACCTCAAATAAATGATCTAATGCTACAATTCAAACTCCTAGAAAAACAAAAACAAGCAAAACCCAAAACAAGAAGGAGAGAAATTATAAAAATAAAGGCTGAAATTAATATGATAAAGACCAAAAAAAATGACACAAAGAAACAATGAAACAAAGAGCTGGTTCTTTGAAAAAATAAACAAGATTGACAATGTCCTGACAAATCTGACTAAAATGAGGAAGGAAAAGATGCAAATTAATAAAATCAGAAATGAAAAAGGAGAGATAACAATAAACACCAAGGAAATCCAGGGAATCATCACAGACTACTTGCATGGAAGCAACACTAAGAATCTCTCTGTAGCTATACTTAGCTCAAACTAGTAAAAACTCTATCCAAGCAACTATTATTTCCCAAATACCCACTGTGGATAGGTATTATCACCAAGGGTTTTTTATATATTATGTAAATAAGCTTGGAATTGATCTGTGATTTTGTTATTAAGTAAGACCTCCAAGTGAGTAAACAGAAATATACAACAACCTAGATAAAAGCTAAACTAGTAAGAGCATAGAGATTAAGTCAAGGGAAAGATAACAGGTGATTAAAATCCACAACACATGAGCAAAGCACAAAATAGAAACATGGGGAGAAAAAGAAGGCAAGGGAATACAATTCCTCAAAAGGCTAACAACACCACAATAGAGGATTTGATGGAAAGTGAAGAAGATGAATCCCCAGTTGCTAATGTCAAAAGAATGATGATAAGAATGTACAATGAGCATAATAAGGAGCATAAAGAGGACACACAAGAACAACTCAATGAATCCCCAGACAACAAAGATAAAAAGATAGAAAAAACACAGAAACAACTATACTTAGAGAGGATTTCAACAAACTCTGAAACAAAGCTAAGGAGATTTTTAAAAAAAGAGAGAGAAAAATGAAAGCACAAGGTATGAAACAAAGATATGGAAAGTCTCAAAAAAAGAAAAAGAAGAAAAAAGAAATCCTGTAGATAAAAAGTTGCCTAAGTCAAATAGAAAATACAAATGAAAAGCACTCCAGCAGACAGAAATAAGTTGAAGACAGAATTACCAGGCTCAAAGACAAAATAGATATTAAAGAAAAGAACAGAACTCTTAGGAAAAAGACTAAAGAACTGCAAAAAGAATATGCAAGAACTTTGCAACCCCAGCAAAAGGCCAAACCTGCAAATCATGGGCATCAAAGAAGGAGAAGGTATGCAAGTCAAAGGTAAATGAAATATATTCAACAAAATAATACCAGAAAGTTTCCTGAGTCTTGAGAAAGAGATCCAGAAAGTCTTCCTGAGTGCTACCTCCCACCTCTGGTATTCATGGTAGTCCCCTGCATGACTGTAAGCAGGAATCTGTCTCTCTTTTTGGTGATGATCTCTGTGCCTGGTGCAGAGTAGAAGAGGCTCAGTACAGAGATTCTGAGTGCATGTACTGACCACTAGGAGAAACTTCAAACAGTCTGCAGTCAGGCCTCTGAAGGGTGGGGGAGGGAGAGAGAAGAGGTAACTTCTGCCTCTCACTGTCCTCTTACTTCTTCTTCTTCTTTTTTTTTTTTTTTGGTGGTACCAAGGTTTGAACTCAGGGCTTAATGTTTGCTAGGCAGGCACTCTACCACTTGAGTCACTCCACCAGCCAGCCTGTCCTCTTACTTTTTTAGGGGAGCCTGGGAGAGCAGCAAGTTCACCCTGGGCAGGAAGCGGGAGAGTATATTTGGAACTTTGCTTCATGGTTGGGTGAAAAAAGTGCTCTTTCAGCTCTGAGTAGTCCATCAGCCCAGGTGGAGGTGTAATAACTTCAAGGAAGTCATAGCAAGTGCATCCTGGGGAAAGGGGCACAGGTGGGCACCCCTCAGAAGAGGAAAAGAAGTGTTCCATTCATGGGAGGAGGTGGAGAGAAAAAGGTCAATGCCTGTCTTCACAGCCAAAGATGTGCAGTGGGTGACAGCACACTGGGAAGGCACCAAAGAGCCCAGATAACACAAGGGTAATAATATCTAGCATCCACACAGTGCTTATCATGTGCACCACTGCTGTAAGTGCTTTGCAAATTTGTAAGAACGTGATACAATCAAATGTCAATCCTCACAACTCTACTAGGACCATTTCTACTTCATGGATGAGGAAACAGAGGCACAGAGAGGTGATGTGAGTTACACAGTGCTGGACAGAGGCTGTCTTGTTTCTTGTAGCACCACTCCTAAGCAGCAGGGGGAGTGGTGCAGTGGGGTGGAATTAACAATGGTTGCAACTTCAGTTAAAAAATTCCTTGAGTTTCATCCTAGATTGATTTATTCACTTGATTCTTTAAAAGGTTGGTTTGACTTGAGTAAAAAAATGTTGCCTACAGTGTACCTACACCATGGCTGGTATCGTGATCATTGTGTGGCTGTGTTGAGAGAAGTTATGAACATTATGTAATCAATCACTTCTTTTCATTTCTTGTCAAGATAATGATTATCTGCAATGGGTTATTTTAGTTATCTTCACAAGAAAAATAGGTTCTGTGCCATCCTGATTCAGTCCTTTTGTTTATTTTCTTGTTGTTCGGGGGGATGATCCCAGGGCCTCACATGTGCAATTGTGCCCCAAGCTGATGGGACAATTGTCTTTGAGACTCTTGTTACAAATGGCCTTGATCTTAGTTGTAGGAAGTCTATGAAAACAATACTGGTAAGAAGAATATAAAATTTGCATTGCATTGTTTTTAACAAGCAAAGCACTTTCCCCAAATGCCCAATTCTTTAAACAGGACTTATATGTTTGCCTTGGTGTGCATAGCTGAGAAATTGCCTACCAAGTTCAGTACAGGAAAACAAGTTATACAAATTGCTTTGCATTTAAAAAATTATTATTATGGTACTCTTATAAATACTTCATTTTATTGGATATGACTTTCAAACATTTGTTATTATAGGTAAAAAAAGCATATAATAATTTTTGTGTGTGTGTGGTATTGGGGTTTGACCTCAGGGCCTACACCTTGAGCCACTCCACCAATCCTTTTTTGTGATGGTGTTTTTAGAGATAGGATCTCTTGAACTATTTTCCCTGGCTGGCTTTGAACTAGATTCTCCTGATCTCTGCCTCAGATAGGATCACAGAATAGATAGGATCACAGGCGTGAGCCACTGGTGCCCAGTGTGGCAACTTTTTATGTAAACATTTGCCCAAGACACATATGGTGAATACATGCCAGTCCTCACCTGAAATGTAACAGCCACTAACTAACCTCTTCAGTCAGTTCAGAAATTCTCAAATGACCAGACATTTCACAATTTCAAAGGACATTTTTAGGTAAATTATGGGCTATATTTTTCAGCCAGTGATAGAAAAACTGTTCTACCATAAAAACAGGGAAAAGTGAGTAGATAGAAAGCCTTCGAGTTTATCAGTTTGCTTACTTCTCTGCTAATTTTATCCTTCTATTTAGAAATTAATTTCCATGAGTGGGTGAAAACAAAGTTCAATTGTTTGAACTGAGTCGTTAAGATATAGAGCTTTTGTTTAAAATAAGTATAATTTCCACTGCCAGAGGTGAGTTTGAAAACACATTTCCAGAAAATTTGTGACTTTACATAAAACGACATTTTGAGGAAAATCTGTGGTAGTCTTAAATGAAATTTCTTCCAAGTGAAAGACATATTTTGAAAATAGTCTAAGAATAGTCACTGCTAACTATGTACTATAATAAGTGATCTTATAGTGCTGGGGATGTAGTTTAGTGGTAGAACACTTGCCTAGCGTGTGTCAGCTTTGGATTTAATAGCCAGTACTGCAAAACAACAACAACAACAACAAAATGTGACAAAAGGTGACATCACTCATCTGAAAGTGCATCTGGGTAATGGAGTCCAGAGAATGATTTTTTTTTTTGAAGTACTGGGGTTTGAACTCAGGGTCTACACTTTCAGCCACTCCACCAGCCCTTTTACATGATTTTTTTTCTTGAGGTAGGGTCTCATGAACTATTTGCCCGGGCTGTCTCTGCATCCTCCTGAGTAGCTAGGATTATAGGTGGGGGCCACTGATGATCTGAATCAACTTCATTGCCTAAGAATTTGCACTTTCAAAAGTAAGAAGAAAATGACCAATGCTTACTAAATATTAATAACTGAAAACAGGAATCTCTACTTTGTTACTTGTGAATGTAGTAATATTATTTTCCATACTTGCAGTGGAATACATATTTTTGTTAGACATTTTAATTTGTCCCTTAAGAAAAGCTACTATTTCATGAGTTACTGGTAAGCAAAAGCTGTCTTCAAGTATTCATATTAAATATCTAACCACCAAAAAATAACAAGAAAAATGCCAAAGCAAAGTTGATATTTTATAGATGGATCACACTTAAAATCAGCAATATACGTATAAAATACTACTTCAGGTGAGTTGCAGAAAGTGAGTATATTCTGGCAGGAAAACTGTCAACTGTTGTTGATCTTATTTATGTAATTAAACTCAGGGAATAGACATTTTTGTAAAAGAGTTAGGACTTACACCTTAAACTTATTTTCATAACTATTAATTGTATTGCTTGGTCTTTTAATCATGTTACCTTAAAGATTAACTACTATCTTGAATGAAAGATTTTCAATCAAATTATTAAACTATATAGTGTAGCTATTAGATTTGTATAGAATCCAGTAATTTTAAATGGGATTTGAAAGTGTTTAAATAAAAACAGTAAGCAAAAGCCGTCCCCTCAGGTGTCACAAAGTAGCATGCAGAAATCTTTAGAAATCCACAGAAAGGACAGAGAGGTAAATCAGAAAGTTAAGTTAAAAATAAGGACCAAGAAAGAATTCTGAAAAGCAAGGGAATTCTGAAAAGGCTGTATAAAAATTGGTCAGGTTTCAAGAAGTTATAGCAACATAAATCTTAAACTGTAAAGTACTCAGCTGGCAGAATAAACCTATTTCATCTTCTTTCTTGCAGCTCACAACCTTTTTACTGGTTGTGAAGCAAAAGTAAAGCTTCAGGTCTTGGAAATGACACAAACTGAGTTAAGTTTCCTAAAAGTGTGACTTTTAGGAAGCCTAATCTGATTCTACTAGGCAGGATTTTCTTTGCCTGTTGCAAGTCAGATTAATCTGGGGACGGAATTGTCCTGCCTTCACTCTAGGGTATTTGATGGACATTATCAGTGTATGTAAAGGATCTCAAAATGACTTCTAGAGCAGCAATGTCCAACAGAACTTTCTGAGATGATAGAAGTGTTCTATACATTCTTCGTCTGATATGGTAGCCATTAGCCACCTATGGCTACTGGGAACTTGAAGTGTGGATTGTGTGACTGAGGAACTGAATTTTAAATTGTATTACATTTTAATTTGTTTAAATTTAAATAGCTCTGGCAACCAGTGATGGTTACCATATAGGATAGTGCATTTTTAGAACTCTCCATTCCCTGTCATCTTTTTTTTTTTTTTTGACAGTACTGGGGTTTGAATTCAGGGTCTCAAGCTTGCTAGGCAGGTTGTACTCTACCAATTAAGCCACTTCTTAACCCCTCTCTAACAATCCCTTTAACTGAAGTCTTCAAACATCATTTCACTGCAGATTCTGGGTTTTCTGGGTTTCAATGTTGCTCAAGGCTTCTAGGTTCCGCAGGGGTAGGGTGACCTATAATTGAGTGTCCAAAGTGGGATCATTTGAGAAAGACAGGGAATACTATTAACAATTAGATGAAAAAAGACACATAATCTGAGACCATCCAGGCCAGACAGTAAGATTTGGTCTCCCTTCCTGTTGGGTTTATTGTTAGAATGTTCCTTTGGGAAGTATTTGAGTTTGACTTGACTTCTTTTTAGGTTGCTACAGAAAGTTTAAGCATCAATAGAATGCATATATTTTCACCATACCATGATTTTCTTTGTCCCCACAAATATTTACCCAAATCTTTTAACTCATTTCTCCTTTCCTAGTGACTTCCAACAATTGAGTAAGCCATGTCTGGCATGATGCTAAATAACCAACAAAAACAGAAGTCAATAATCAGGGGACTGATATTTGAGATTAGACCAAGTATCAGAATAATCAAATTGGTTCAGGTATTTTAAGATTTCCTCTTGCTTTTTGGTAAAAGGCAAAAAGTGCCCAAAAGATCAGAGGTAGTTTTCTGTAGTACAGTCACTCAACATTACCAGTGGGATTAAACTGAGTAGGCAGAACAGTTAGCAGTTCACTTAGTCCACATCTGGATTTTTTTTTTTTTTTGATAAGCGGGAGAGCATTGGGAACTCCCTTAGTTAGCTCTCTGCCATTAACAGAGGAAGCATAGTAAGATCAATATTAACAGTTAATTTCAGAAGACAGACTTAGGTCATTGCAGAGTACTTTGAAGTTCTCATTTTCAGAACTTAATGTGCTTTAAAATAGCCTAGAAGGCATTGATTTGATATAAAATACAAAGCAAAGATTGGAGCATGAGTGCCTAAAAGTAATTTTGAAAATCCAGTTGCACCAACAAATTGTCCCTAAAGCAAAAAATACATACAACTCAGCAATTCCCATGCAATCTCTCCAGTATGACCTGGCTTTTCAAATCTCACCCACACTTTACAACATATTTGTGTTGAACACAGTACAGTTTTGTATTAAGGAAAGATAGTTCAATTTTTTTGGAGGGGTGTGATACTGGGGTTTGAACTCAGGGCCTCACACTTGCTAGGCAAGTCCTCCACTACTTGCCCCATTCCTCCCTGCCCTAAAATGCTTGAGTTTGTTTTTAGATAGTGTCTTGCACTTTTGCTTGGTGTTGGTCTTAGACTGTGATTCTCCTACTTATGTCTCCCACACAGGTAAGATTACAGGAGAATACTTAACTATTTAGTAGGCAAGTAAAGGAATAGGGAAGTAGTTATTCCAGGAGATTTACCTGATGAAAAAACAACTTAACAACATATAACTCAAAGAATCAGAGATATGTCTCCGAATCATTTTGTTCAGGACTTTTACCAACCTGATAGCTCGAATGACAGTTTTAAGTGGTGGGGTGAGATCTTCTATGGACACATCACACTGGCATCCTTTTTCATCATATACGTCATCAGTGCCAAGGGCTGTGTCAGCTGCAAAAAACAACACCAGTTAACACACTGCAGTGATTTAAAACATGTTGCTGAGTTTGCCTCACACAGAATACTGGGGTACTCACAGATAAGCTTATAAACCATGGCATGTATAAGGTCAGCCAATTGTTTCTTCAATATTATTCTTTTTCCTTCCTCTACAATCTCACCAGTATTATTTGACTTGACATGAATACTTTTCTGAGCTGTTTTCCAAGGGGAAGATGGTGGTGATGGATTTGTGTTGATCCATACATGCTCTTTGCTCAGTTCCTTGGAAACTAATAGCCATCATTTAAATGACAGCTGTCTGGAGTTACAGAAACAGTCTGTGGACATGTGATTAACCCACCTGCATATACAGAGCTCAAATCCCATGCTATTATTCCTATTCCCTATACAAGTGAGCTAAGCAGCCAGACCCAAGAATGGTGAATATGTATTAGTTACTGGACACAGGTGGCAGTGACCCGGAGAGAGATTGTTTAAGATAATACAGCCAGTGCTAAGAGCAGATTTTCAGATTGGATAAGAAAATCAATTCCTCATACACCAATCAAACTTACTCTCAGGTTTAATTGCAACATTTGGAAAAGGGGCAGGGTCATAATAAACACAAAATTATGGATGATTTATAAAATGAATAAGGAATAAACTCATCTTTGCATCTTTCTTCAGTAACAAACATTGAAAACAAAAGTCCTAAAGTAGGGGATAAGCTAAGTGAATATTGGCAGGTTTATACACTAGAATACTGAGAAGCTGTTAAAAATGATACCGAAGACTAATGACTTGGAAAGTGTCATAATACATTGTTAAAGAAAGAAATCTGTTTATATGGGATTAAGAATGATTTTATTTTTTTTATTTGGTTATATTTTCTAAAATTTCTACAATGAGTGTGCATTATCTTAGTAGTAAAAATTAAATAATGTAATAAAATGCTTTCACGGGAGATGGGATATGTAGCCTCTGAACAACATTTTTATTTGGTCTAAGTCTCTTTAAGTGTTGTCCTACACTGTAGGACTTGAAGCGCTTTGTGTATTAGCTCTGGACTAAAGCTGTCATGACAAGAAGGGACTTTGTCATGTGCAGTCTTGATTGGATTTAAAACCCCTCAATTCATTGAGACAGTGCTTGTATTTGGAAGGCAGTTGGTTTGCCATTTAATTCCACTAATATTTGTTGGGTTTGCTCAGTTTACTTTTGGAGGAATGTGTGGGAAGAGACGAGTCTTCAGAGCTCTTCTTGAGGGTCCTTTGGCCTTCTTGCCCTCAAGCCTAGTAAGGCGAAGAGATGGAACTGCCACCTCACACTAACAATAATAATTGGGCTATTGTCTGAATTTTTCCCCCAAAATTCATATGTGGAAACCTAATTGCCAGTGTGACAGCATTAAGAGGTGAGGCCTTTGTGAGGCGATTAAATTGTGAGGGCAGAGTCCTTATGAATGGGATTGGAAACCTTATAAAGGTGCTGAAGGGAAATAGATGGGCCCTTTTCCTGTTCTGTCCCTTCCCCATGTGAGAACACAGGTTGGAGAATGCAGTAACAAGGCACCATCTTGGAAAAAGAGCTCTAGCCATTACCAGACATGGAACCTGGTGGTTCCTCAATCTTGGACTTCTCCATCTCCAGAACTGTGAGAATGAAATTTCTATTCTTTATAAATTATCTAATCTTAGGTGTTTTGTTATAGCAGTACAACTAGACTACAGTAAATAGCAACCACACTCTGAAATGTGTGCTAGCGCTTAGGTGAAGTTTGTGCATATATTGGTTTTCATACTTAGAGCAACTCTATAAATTGGTGGTGGTATTGTGGAGAGATTGAGGCTTGGAGAGGGTAAATACCTTGTCGGAGGCCATAAAGGTGGTAAAAGTGAAGCTAGTAAGTTGCATAGCATGACATTATAGATGTAATTTAAAAATAAAACTGTCTTTATTAGAGACAGAGAAGAAGACCAAGGGATACAAGAAAGATGGAGGCAGAGAACAGAGGGATGCACACACAAACCAAGGAACACCAAGGATTGCTGGCACCACCCCCCCAGAAGCTGAAAGAGTGGCACAGGATGGTTTCTGTCTCAGAAGCTCCAGAAGGAATCAACCTGGGAATGCCTTGATTTTGGACTTCTGGATTCCTAATCTGTGAGACAATGTATTTCTGTTGCTTTAAGTTACTCAGTGTGGGGCAACTTGTTATGACAACCCAGGAAAGTAATGTATTTGAAAAACTCCTCTTTATAGTTTCTAATTCTTTACTCCAGGACATTAATTATGATGATAATGATAGTAATAAGAGGTTTTTAGAGAAATCTAATTATGTGCCAAGAACTTTAATTAATTGCTACAAAGCCCCAAGAGGTGTGTACTATTATTACCCCTGTTTCATAGATTGTGGAGGTGAGGCACAGAAGGCTAAGAAACTTGCCCAGGGATACATGGAGACTCCGAGATCCAACCAGAACTTAACCCATGCAGTTGGAGTCTGCGGCTGCTTGACCCTGAGTTTCACCTCAAACCCTTCCAGATTTGTCCTTCTTGTCTCTCCTGTTGGCCTCTGGCTTCCCTTCTCTGGCACTGCATTTTCCTTTACATGGCAATGTGCACCTGGTATGGTTTGGGCCCCACAGAATTGACCAAGGAAGATCCAGTGTGGGGCTGCGTGGTTACCATGGCCACACGCTCAGCTTACCCACCTCCCAAAGGAACTTCCAGGAGGGTGTGTGAGGGTTGGAAGAGGAAGACAGGTAGAGATGGGGCTCACCTGCAGGATAGGCTGATAGAACTGAGGCCACCAATTGCTATTGTGGAGCCCTGTGAGATGTTCTGATGTTAGCTACTTGAAGGAAATATCAAGTAACATTATCAGGATTTTCAGTAGAGAATTCCAGAGAATGTTTTGTGCTGTCCTTCTAAACAGAAGGACTGCTTTCTTTCACCTGAACTCGAGAAGAGATACCTCTAGCAGTTCCATCTCATACCACAGAAAACTGGGGAATCCTGAGGGCACACAGGAAAGGCAGATCCCACAGCACTTGATGGCCTTTCTGCTCGAAAACAGCATAACCAACCGTAACATAACCTCAAATGTCCAAGCAGTTACACAGCAGGGTCCTTCAACTGTGAAGTCAATAGAAAACTGTTTTTCAGGTGTGTACTGTCACAATAACCACAAAAGTGACGGTACATTTACTGCTGTCGTTGGACTCGGGGACAACCCAAGTGAGTACAAGAGAGTTACTTCCTAGTCTAATGCTGTCTCAGCCCAATGAACTCCAAAAAGAGACTCTGTCTTTCCATTTCAGTTGGGGGAACAAGGATGGACAGAGGATGGGAGTCAGACACCAGTTGTATTATAGTGAAATGTGGCTTATTGAGTAGCTTTATTATAATACTTTATAATTTGATTATTCAAGGCACAAATTAAACAGTCCTACTTTTTATTTTTTGGTAAGTTTGGCTAGCGCAATAGCAAATGTATCTTTGATGGCATGTATTGAGTCAAGGGCTGAATTAGGGATTTTTCTTGTTAGTCCTTATTTCAAAGTCATGAAAATGAGGAAGATACTATCTTTTTCTTCATAAATATCTTGAGACACCTATTTTCTTTCTAGTCAAGTAAGGTTAATAACACATTAAGGGTCTTTCTTATGATTCCTAAAGGCTTAAAACCTATGAGTGTTAAACACCTCGGGCTAAATTTTTAGCTGGGGCCATATCTGTGCTGGGTTGATTCTGTATGGCTGCCTGCCCTGGCATATGGGATATGTGAGTTATGGGAACATAAGCCTATGTGAGCAACAATCTGCACAAAATCTTGTGACAAAAGGCAAAATGTCAATGGAATAAGGTGCTCCCCAAAGTCCTGTCCCTGTGGGCAATGTGTCTGGATATTGTTGGTTACCCCTGTGCATGGGTCATGCTTAGCACAGGGAAGGAAAAGAAGTATAGAACACAATTCTTTATCTCTTTCCTTTGTTCTCTCTATCCTTCCTTCTATTTTTGTGATTTGGGGATTAAACACAGGACGTTGACCAGGTTAAGCAAGTGTTCTACCATTGAGCTATACTCCCAGTCCCGTTTCCTACTAGTTATCACTCTTCTGGATTTATTTCTAGATATTTTTCTCTCCTGCATTTCAAAAAATCTAAATGAAAATTTTGAAAAAACCACTAGTTAAAATTGCTACTTTTTAGATGAATACGGCACAAACAATGTGTACACATGCATGTAAATGTAAAAATGATTCCTGTTGAAACTGTGCCAGGAATCAGGGAAGGGGACTTGGGGAAGAGCAGTGGAGGGATGAATCCAAGTATGATACATTTGATACATTTTAAGAACCTTTGTAAATGCCACATTGTACCCCCACCCAGCACAAAAACAACAACAATAATAATAAAACCTGATCCAATTTCCATAGTGCTCCATACAGCCAAATTGAGCAACCAAGCCACTAACAAGAAGAAATGATCTTCTAGCCTATTTGCCCTAAGGGTGTTCCCTAGGAACCAGAGCCTCCTGAACGCTAACCATGTCTCTACCATTGAGGTACATCCTCAATGACTACTAACATGCACTCACTGGCAGAGTATTTGAAAAAAACAGAAAAACTAATTGTTTTGAAGAAAAAAAAAGTCTTCCACAGTCACAGAAGTTAACGACAACCAGGACTGTGATCGTGTTTCTTGCACTTAGAGTGTGAGGGGTGGAAGTCCGCAATGTATTTTATTTTAGCAATTTAACTGAAGCATGCAGAGACTGCCTCAATATGCTACAGGGAAATCCCATTACAACTTTGGGCCACTATTCATGGTGGTGATAACTGACTGGTTACACTCTGTCATGAATCATGAATTATCATTTATTTTCCCAGGGTTCCTTCCTTTGATGCTGATTGAATTTCAGTTGCTTCCCCACCCCCACCATGTTACAGCACCTTAAATATCAACCTAAATTTGGAAATTCCATTTTAGGCATGTGGTCTTCAAATGACAATTCTTTAATCTACCTAGAGTTTAGGGTAGGTGCTCAGGCCTGAATAGTAAGCTATTATTTCACTATATCCTTGGCTGGGCCCTTCTTTCTCTTCTGTGCTAGATGCTTCTAAGTCACCGAGAGACATACTGGGTTCCTCCAGCACTAACAAGGAATCTAAAAGATACTCTAGACAATATATTTTTTGTCATAGACTTTTCTTCTAATAACAATAATAATAGTAATGCATGCTTGTTGTAGAAACTGAAATTTGGAATTAAATTTTTTAATTCACTTTTTATTAATTTCATTTTTGATTGACCACATACTATTTGTACATTTTTGTGAGAAACAATGTGATGACTTGACTCATGTATACATTCAGTAATAAGCAGATTAAGGTGATCTGTATATCCAGCACCTGAAACTTTTAACATTTCTTTATAATAAATACAGCTCAAAATCATCTCTGCTACTTTGAGATATAAGGCGTGTTAATATCAACCCTCCTGTGCCACAGAACATCAGAACTCACTTCTACCTAACCTCAACCCTGCCTCTGTTGGCCCACCTCTCCTCATCCATCCTTTCGGAGTTTTAAACTAAATCATAAAGAGTGAGAAGGAATTTGCCCATGGTTCTAATGTTGAGCAAAATCCTATTACATTTTGGCATATTTCCTTTTAGTCTCATTACCTCTGCATCAGCTGACACTCAATGTCAAAGTCAATTTCCCAACACAAATTGAAGGTTAAACATCTCTGGTTGCCATGTGAGAAAAATTTATTCTGATAGCCCAGAAGTGCCTGTTGGGCTTAATTTTATTACAGCTATTCCACACAGGCTCCAGCCCCAACAAGCTACCAGCAGTAAGCACCCTCACTATTGGACACTCCACCCCACCCATCCTCTTTTCCTTTCCTTTTTGTTTGGCCGGCAGTCTCTGGGTGCTGAGTTTGCAGTGGGTAGGTTATCATGTGCACAGCGGCCCCTCCTGCCCGCGCCCAGTGGGGAGGATAAGCAGAATAGACTGTTTGAATTTCAGCATACAGGGAACTTGTGTGCCATGATCGTTGTGTGTATTTGAAAAAATTAATAAAGGAAAAACTGTGGTTATTTGAAAAAAGTCCAAGTATTCATACCTAAGGCAAATGTTAGTTTCACAGTAAAATAACTTTTTGAGCTTTAACACAATATTCTAGGTAAAGAGCTAATTTTAATATTTTAAACAGGAAAATGCATTTCTCTGTATATTTTTTAACCAAAATAGACACAATTTAAATAGCAAATGATGTTTGCACAACTGAAGATTACAGATTGATAGAGAGTGTGTGACCTAGCTGGGTTTACTATTTATTTTTTAATGTTATGAAATTCTTGACAAGGAACAGAAAATTAGGACCCAGAGTAAACAGTGCTAGTACCCTAAACCCGAGCCGAGGCACATTCAAATACATGAGCAGCATAAGTATGGCTCATTTTTCCCCCTGAAAAGGGTGAGAGCTAGAATTTCTTGTGAATACCATATTATGAAAAAAGGGGGGACAAAAATATCTTCTAAACTCTCTCGGATCCATGAGAGACTTTTTTGTTTTGTTTTTTTGGCAGTACTGGGGTTTGAACTCAGGGCCTACACCTTGATCTACTCCAACAGCCTTTTTTTGTGATGGGTTTTTTTGAGATAGGGTCTCACAAACTATTTGCCTATGCTGGCTTTGAACTGTGATCCTCCTGATCACTGCTTCCTGAGTAGCTAGGATTACAGACATGAGCCACTAACACCTGGTCTGTGAGGAGACTTTTAAACTAAAGGGAAAATGTGATGAACTTGACTGCTTTTTTTTTAAATTTCCCTCCACAATAAGAAATGTCTTATGTTGTGATCCAGCACACACACACAAAGATGCACATATACAAAAATAACTAAGAAAGAATTTCCCTTCTTGGTGAAGATGGTGGATTGAATGTATACATCTAATCTTGCTCCCTCTGAAAAACTCATTAAAATATAGTGATGAGCTGCTTTTAAAAAGGCATAAGTACATAAAAGCAGAGGAGAGGAGAGGAGCAGCAGTTGGTTAAGTTTGGAAGAGGGAAACAGATGGACAAGTTAGGACTAGCTGATAGCAGAGAGAAAACCCTGGGAAAAACTGAGAAGCAAGATTTACACTTAAGAAAATGCAAATGTCTCAGGAACTGGCAGCTTTGGATATCTCTGGATCCAAGGGGGAAGTGTAAAAGTGAGCTAAAGAAGATTGTGTGCAGCCTGCCCTAGACACCTGGCCCTGTGGTCCTCTCCTCTTCCAGGAGCAGATGGAAATCTCGGATGAGGGGTCATCAGGCACAGTCCACCGACAGCACTAAACCAGAAGCTGGAAGAGTCACTAAGCAGATGTACACTGAGGATTAAGAACTCACCACCACCTGCTCACCATTGTAGCAATGGCAGCAAGCCCTTTACCCTCTAGGTAGGAATTTAGGTCGGTACTCTCTGGGGAATCTGACCTAAAAAAAAAGTGAAAGAGACCAACACCAGGAAGTCTCCAAGAAGTGGTTGGGTTGGCTCAGATCAATCTACAGCGAAAAATCT
This sequence comes from Castor canadensis, assembly GCF_047511655.1. Lineage (NCBI taxonomy): Eukaryota > Metazoa > Chordata > Mammalia > Rodentia > Castoridae > Castor > Castor canadensis. Next base: position 83,647,461 of record NC_133388.1, on the reverse strand, counting down.
AAGTTGGCCAGCTCCAGTGACATGCTCACTGTTCCAGTCACCCCTGGAGTCTTCCAAAACTCATTATGAAGAAATAACCAAGGTTTGCTAGATATCTGAGGAAATCTTCCAGTGCTGAAACAGAGATCAAAAGCAACTAGAAGGAAAGAGAAACTGAGGAAAGGAAAATTTCAACAGGCTATTATTGATATTGTCATAGATATAAAGCAAGATACTGTATCCATGCAACAAAAATAAACACGGGAAAATAACAGCAAAGTACCTTAGAAATGGTAGCAGAAATGGAAATTGTAATATGAAGTTTGGGTGATAAAGTTGGCAAAAATGCCCAGAAAATAGAGAAAAAAGACCAAAAGGTGGAAAAATGGGAGAAGAAAGAAAAGAAAAGCGGGGCCACACCACAAGTCCAGACTCTAAATGACAGATTTCCATAAAGTGAGAATGGGGAAAATGAAGAGAAGAAATTACCTCCCCAAATCAATCAGAATGGAAAAAAGCCATTACAAGACATGCAAGGTCTCAAAATGCGTGCTTTTCACGTACTCTTTCTTATGAAAGTGTGGAAATCACCAATCCAGTCTAGAAGTGAAAAAAGAAAGGGAGTTCAAAAAAGAACAGCAGGCTCAGAGATCAGCCATCTAGATGAAAGCAGGATGGAGGCTCCTAGGATTGTCTTCACCCGGAAAAGTAGCAATAGAGCCCATCAGGTTCCTGAGGCAGCCGACCTTGAGGAAGATTTTACCAAAAGGTTATTAGAAGATGTAGGAAGAATTATGAAAACAACAACAAAGCACTGGTTATTTATGTGCTACTAAAGAAGCAAAAACTAAGACGTGATCATAGTGTAATGTAACAGAGACAAAATGGAGACACTGAGCAATCCTAGCTACTTGGGAGGTGGAGGTTAGGAGGACTGTGGTTTGAGGCCAGCCTGTGCAAAAAGTTTGTGAGACCCCCATCTCAACCAATTGCTGAGTATGGTGGCGTGTGCCTGTCATCTCAACTATGTGGGAGGCTGAGATAGGGAGGATTATGGTTCTAAGCCAGCCTAGGGAGGGGGAAGTTTTCAAGACCCCATATCAATGGAAAAATCTGGGCATAATGGCACATGCTTGTCACTCCAGCTATGCAGAAAGTATAAATAGGAGGACTGTGGTCTAGGAGGCCCAGGCAGAAAGTGAGACCTTGTGTCCAAAATAACCAGAGCAAAAAGAGCTGGGTGTGTGGCTCCAGTGTAGAGGGCCTGCCTAGCAAGCATGAGGCCTTGAGTTCAAGTCCCATACTGCCAAAAAATAGAATTAATGTAACTTGTATTGGAAGGATGGATGAGTATGCAGAAGGGAAACAGTGAATAAAGAGCTAAATGTTCACCAAAAGAGTAAGAAGTAAATGTGCAGTTTTCAAATCTGATTAGTCAGGAATTAGCAGTAAACATGTTGCTGGAAAAACATGGATACTTACATGTTTCAGAAGAAATAGCTGAAAAATAAAAATGGTTGCTTCTGGAACAGCAGTCTTTGGGCAGGGTGGAAGAGGTGAGAAGCAAAACCATTATGTTCTTTTCTAAAGGGCTTACTTATAGCCTTTGACTTTTTCTTTATTATTTTATTTTTCAAAAAAATTTCTTTTTATGGTACTGGGGTTTGAACTCAGGGCCTCATGCTTGTTAGTCAGCTTTACCTCATGCTCTACCACTTGAACCACTCCACCAGTCCTTATTTTTCCAAAATTTGACAGGTAATATTGTATGTGTTCACTGTGTACAGCATGATGTTTTGGGGAAATATGCATATATATATATTGAGGAATAGTTAAATCTGGCTAATTAACAAATGTATCATTTTTGTGGTGAGAATACTTAGTATCTATTATCTGAATTTTTCAAGAATACAATATATTAGCATTAACTATAGTTACCTTCTTGTAAATAGGTCTGCTGAATTTGTTCCTTCTATCTTTTGACCAACATCTTCCCATAGTTCTTTCTCCCAACCTGTCCCAGCCTTTGGTAGCCACTATTCAACTCTCTCTTCTATGGGCTCAATGTTTTTATTCCATATGTGAATGAGTTGTTTCTGTGTCTGACATTTCATTTAGCATAATATCCTCCAAGTTCATCCATTTTGTCACAAATGCCTAAATAGCATTTCATTATGAATATATATACTACATTTTCTTTTTTTTTTGGTGGGGTTTGAACTCAGGGCTTTGAGCTTGCAAAGCAGGTTCTCTACCACTTGAGCCACACCTTCAGTTCATTTTTTGCTCTGGTTATTTTGGAGATGGGGGTCTCGAGAACTATTTGCCCAAGCTGGTCTTGAACTGTGATCTTCCTGATCTCAGCCACAAGTGCCCAGTGAGAGCTAGGTTTTAATGGAGTCTGTGCTTTATCCTGTGTGTAGGGGAGAATTGCTGGAGAGTTGAGTCTGGAGTTACATGGTTGGATTTGGTGAACAGATTTCGGACAAGGGGCCACACTGGAAGCTGAGAGATACCTGATTTAGATAAGGGATGCTGGTGATCAGAGTTATAGCAATGGTAGTGGAGGTAGATGTGGATGGACTGGAGGAAGATTTAGGAAGCATATGGTTTTAGGGTTTTTTTTTTGATGGTGTCTCAGCTATGTTGTTCAGACTTGCCTTGAACTACCGTCCTCCCAATTTTAGTCTCCCAAGTAGCTAGGATTACAGGCCTGAGCCACCTATGCTTGGTATGTTTTCTTTATTCATTCATCTGTTGAGACTATTGTGACTAATGCTGCAATGAACATGGGAGTGCAAATATCTTTGTACACATTCATTTCATTTCCTTTGGGCATGTACCCAGGAGTGGGATTGCTGGATCTTATGGTAGTTGTGTTTTAATTTTTTAAGGAAACTTTGTAGTGTTTTCCATAACATCTGTGCTAATTTACATTCCCACCAACAGTATGTAAAGGGTCCCTTTTCTCCACATTCTTGCCAACACTTGTTATAATAATAGTCATTGTCACTGGAGAGAGGTGAAATCTTGGTTTGCATTTCATTGATCAGTGATGTTGATTGTTACTGTGTTTGTTCTCAGCCTTGGTAATTAGCAGCATTAGAAATACTAATTCATACTAGTGAGGGGTCTAGTACAGAAGATAATGCTGCATTTGTGCACTTTGTCTTAAAGATCAAAAATGCCATTTACGAATAATTCATGCATGCTCAGCATCTTAAATTATGTTAATTGTGATGTAAATTTCTCTAAGATTCTCTATTAAAGATTGCCAATTAACCTTACTGGCTAGCAGAAATGCTGGCAAAATTTCATGGAATAGTTCTAGACACTCAATTAAAATGAGTCTTTCTGTATTGAGTGATGATATGGAACACTACAGGGGGTTTCAAGAACAATTAATATAATCGCTACCCTTAAAATTGCTGAGTACACTGTATTAATGGCTTAGTAACTGCCAATAAGGTAAAGGGAAAACTACAAAAATTTTATTTTCTTCTTTTTAATTTCATGTTGCTATATTCATTATCCTTATTCAAAACATACTAGAGTATGTTTTATGTGTTCTTTAAAAATTATTGTAATTTAAAGCATTGTAAGAGTTTCATTATCTTCCTAAAATCACTCCAATACCACTTACTGAATATCTCAGCATTCCGTGATTCAGAAATAACACTTTTAATAATACATCCTCTGTCCCAGTGACACATCTCATTTGTCTATGTGCTTTCTAAAACCCCAAAGAAATTTTTATCAATAAGGTTTAACTAATTGGATCCTGAGTAAATATTATATCATTTGTTCATAACATGTTCATTGCGCATTCATTCAAAATAAATATTTTAAAGTAACTCTTATGTTCCATGCATTGTGTTGTCATTCATACAGTAAAGCAATGCTTATATAGAAGAGTGATTCCTAATAGCAACAGCACAGGCCATAATAAAGAGAATGTCATTCTTGCTGTGATTCTCAATATGAAAATTCTTAAAACTTACTGTAAGGAATGAAAGAAGAAAGTTTGTTTGTACATTAAATTTTAATTTTCCACTTATAACAGATAGGAACTGCAGTACTGGAAAAAGGGAAGAGGAGAAAATGTAAATTGATCAAGTCTAAGACTTCAATTCATCAATACCAATGCAGATATTAGCATTAATGAATTATTAAATGATAACCACACTCAACTTATTGAGCACCTGTACTATACTTGGTATTGTACAAGAATTCTGCATGCATCATATTTCATTATTACTCATAACTATACTGTTAGGTATTATTCCTAAAGAGAGGAAGGGAGAGAGAGAGAACAATAGAGTGAGGGTAGGTCATTTGTCCCATCTCACTCAACTTAGTGAGGGTGCTAGGATTGAAACAAGCTCTGTTTTCCTCCATGATTCTAGCCATGGTGTCTGATTAATTCAATTTTCTTTTTTTTTTCTTTTTCTTTTGTTATTCATATGTGCATACAAGGCTTGGTTCATTTCTCCCCCCTGCCCCCACTCCCTCCCTTACCACCCACTTCGCCCCCTCCCTCTCCCCCCCTCAATACCCAGCAGAAACTATTTTGCCCTTATTTCTAATTTTGTTGCAGAGAGAGTATAAGCAATAATAGGAAGGAACAAGGGTTTTTGCTGGTTGAGATAAGGATAGCTATACAGTGCATTGACTCACATTGATTTCCTGTGCGTGGGTGTTACCTTCTAGGTTAACTCTTCTTGATCTAATATGAAAGTTCCTTGAGATCTTCCTATACTCAAGGCACTAGGAGTCTTCCCAATTTTGAAATGAAGACATAAAACTCATAACATTTTTTTGTGTGTGTGTGGTACAGGGGCTTGAACTCAGGGTGCACACCTTGAGCTACTCCACCAGTCTTTTATTTTTGTTTTGGGTATTTTTGAGATTGGATCTCCTGAACTATTTGCCCAATATGGCTTTGGACCACGATCCTCCTGATCTCTGCCTCCTGAGTAGCTGGGATTACAGGTGTGAGCCACTGGTGCCTGGCCCAACTCATAGCTCTTAAAAGCACTTTTTTACTCATACATAGAAAAGTCAGTTTATAGATTGTTGTAGTTTCACTAGCAAATCGTCAAGGTGCTTGTAACAAAAGCAAGGTAAATTCATAGTCTAGAAGGACTGCCTTTAATAAAACAAATCTTGAGGCCATCTTAGCAAAGGCAAGTGACCAACCACGTTCAGATCACAGAGACAGTGGATACTCCACATTTGACAGCATGGTCTCAGGTACTCTCCTCATGTAGGCTACAACTGAGCTAAATCGAAGGGATCAATGAGTTGTGCCTACTATTCAACACTTGTACATTCTAGAATGCTTCACATTGGAGAGATATTCTGAATCAACAGTGAAATGATTTAGCAGTACTTAATCCTATCTTTACAAGGATGTGATGTTTCCTTTCAACCATATTCAGAGATGTCCAACCTTAATCAAAGCAGTTATGCTTTATAATGGCCTGACAAACTGCAGAATCGCAAATTTGCATTATTCTTTCATCGAGTCTGTTGGAGAATTCTAAATAGATCTGATAATTTTTCTCAAATTTTAACTCTTATGAGGCTGTCATGATACTGTCAGGAAATGCCAATATGTCAACCCTTCATTTTACCAGACATGGCAACGTAAGTATTGCTTTAAAAGAACAATGGGAATTACTAGTGCATTATCTTTTTTGACACAGGAAGGGCTTGGGAGAGAATGTTTGTAGTGTACAATGATAAAGGGGAACAAATTCAGCAGATCTGCCATATATTTTGAAAAAGCAGACAATAAATTATTTGACTAATGCTAAACATGTAACCTGTTTGCAACAACTTTCATTGATTCATTTACTAATGATATAAATTATATAAAAGAGAATATGCAAAGAGCATGCTAGAAAATAAAAAGCTTTGAAATTAGTTCTAAGTACAATTTCAAAATTCTCCTGTGGCATAGGCAAGTTATTTGCATTTTCTGAGTCTTAATTTCCTTATCTGCAAAACGGTTTATGTGAGTATTAAAAAAACCAATAGATGAAAATGCCTAGTCAATGCCTGGCATATACTATGTGCTCACAATGCTGTTTTTCTTCTCAAGCTCTGAAAGTGAAGGAAAGTTTAGAGTAGAATACAAAATGAATAGGTTCTAACACTGTCTTCAAAGAATCAATATGATTTGGAAATACTGAAAAGTGAGTAAGTCACAAATGACTGATAGATTGCAATACTGACCATGGTACTTGCAGTTCCTTCCTTAAGACGTGGAGTCCTGCATTAAGACTGTTCTTGCCATTTGTCTTGATGAGCAGGCTGTCTTGGACTATGTACTGTGACAGTTTGAGTCTAGCAGATTCACTTGCATTGCTCTTAAGAACTCACTACCACTTCCAGCAGGTGAGAGACCACACGGGGCAGATGACCAATCACAGTTAGCCCCCAGCCAACCCAGCAGCAGATCCCCGACTGTGAGTCCAGCCAAGACCTGAGCTGCCTAACAGAACTGCAGGCTAAGTGAATGGTGGCTGTTTTAAGTCACTAAAATCTGGGAGAAGGAGGTAGTTATTCAACAACAGACAACTGAGGCAAATGTAAGGAGATATGGAGTCATGCCATTTTTCAACTAAAACACTAAATCATAGGAATACAGGTTTTGGGGTTTTTTTTGTCTATTCTTTTTTGGTGCTGGGATCAAACCCAGGGTCTCACGCATGCTAGGCAAGTGCTGTACCACTGAGCTACATCCCAGCCCAGGAATACCGGTTTGAAACAATTTTGGAAATGATTAGTCATCATTCCAACAGCCTGTGTGGTATACCAGTTGCTATTGCTGAAGACTAATGAAAGATGCAAATCTCTCACTAGTGGGAATTAAGGGTTTCATGGTTTGCAACTGGAGATACAAAGGTTAATTTTCCTCAGGCAATATTCTTCTGAGTCCAGGAGCTGTGATTATGTACTATATGTGGCAACAGAGGAAAAAGACAACAAGGGAAGAAAAACTGGAAAAAATTATTCATGAAAAGGACAATAAAAGGAATTTGGAGCAAAGAATGCAAGTTTCATATTGCAGATAGCAAAAAGCAAAGGCTGGTTAACGTGTCTTTTTCCTATGTCACCTGTCCATTGCAATAAAAGGACAATCCCGGCTTTTACCTAACCTCTTTTTTTTCTTCTTTGCCAAGTAGAGCACACCATGAACATGATTAAATATAATTTTAAAATTGTGTCATATTGGTTTCTCTTTGTGAAGCAGACAACACAGTGTACCATTGAAGGAAATAATTTGAGATATATGAGTGAAAGATCACCATGCAGTTGAAAAGTTCTTCTAAATATGGGCTAAATTCTGTGATTTGTGTAATGGTTAACTTTGTGCTTATTTGTGCAAATTTCAGAGGTCATGAACAGATTGTTTCTGAAAAGTGTGAAATCTGAGAGTGCCTTTTGTCCACCCTAGTACAAATCAATACTGCAACGGAGGTGGGACTGAGCTGTAAAACTTACAAATGGCAAAGTCCTTGGGGTGGCATTTGTCATGTGTACTCACTGCCCCCCGAATGTCAAGGAAAACGCTAGCTCTGAGTAACAACCCTGAAATATTTTCTGACTTGGATTGAAATCCAGCAATGGAGGGCTTATTCAAATTCTCTGAATGATCCATTCTGGTGCCCACTTATGCCTCACAATGATAGATGGGACACAGGACATACTTAGAACATTAAGGGACATCCCTGACTTTCGCAATGGAAGAAATAGATTGGGAACTAGTGAAGGGAGGGAGGCACTTTTCTGTGTCAGAGACATGAAACCAGGGTAATTCTCTTGCTTTTTGTCTTTACTTTTGTTACACTAATTTTTGTTACACTGAGTGTATACTCAGTATTTTGATAACTTTTATTCTTTTGTAGTGTTGGGGTTTGAACTCAAGCTGTCACACTTGCTAGGCAGGTTCTCTACTGCTTGGGTCATGGCCCCATACATTTTTGCTGTAGTTATTTTTAAAATAGGGTCTCATTTTATGCTTGGGTAGGCCTGGACTATGACCCTCCTATTTATGCTTCCTGGGTGGCTGGGATAACAGGTGAGTGCCACCATACACAGGTTATTGGTCGATATGGGAATTTGCAAACTTTTTGCTTGGGCTGGCCTCAAACTGCCATCCTCTATCTCCTCCTCCTGAAGAGCTGGGATTACAGGTGTGAACTACCATTATTTTTGAAGGGCTACAGTGAGTGGATCATAATCATGTAGCTGTAATGTGATCAAGGCTGAAGGCTAAGATATATAATAGGAAGGATACTATACATGAAGTGGTTATACCAGAGGTCACAAGTCCAGATGCTTCTAGAAGCAGGGAAGTAATGGAAATGTTCCAAAGGAATGGAGAACTGGTGGATAGGGGTTGTGACAAGTCAAAAGGAAGAGGTGGAAATCTGTGAGTTGAGATATATTGAATTTCAAGAAATTTATGGCAGCCAGCCTTTAAGATTGTCCCCAAAGACCCCCAACCCCTGATGTTTATCCCCTTACATAGTATCCTGCTACACTGAGCTACACTCCCCAGTCCTTTTGCTATTTTTAGGTCAGATCTGGTCAGTTATCATTAATATCAAAAAGAAGAGTCACTAAGGGAAGTGGCTTGAGGAGTGAGGCATCACTGAGATGCTGAAAGGGTGGAGAGGAAGGCACTGGGCCAATCTTCCTTTAGTGGTACTGACAGGAAACGTGTGTGAGAAGGGGTTAAATGATCAAAATACTCTATTTATTTATGTATGCATTTATTTGTTTGTTTTTTGAGACAGGGTCTCTCTAGGCAGCCCAGGATGGACTTGAACTTGCCATTCTCCTGCCTCTGCTTCCCAGGTGCTGAGATTACAGGTATGTATTGCATGCTCAGCCTCTAACTTATTTATTTTTATCTGGTCTTTCCTTTATCCACTTTGTCCTTCTTTTGAAATTCAAGAAGTTAGGACAGTCTGTGTTCATGGTCTCATGGAGACAACGTGACAAAAGAAGGAAGAAAGGAATTCCCAATCTGCTTTTGCATGCAACAATTCTAGACATTTAGAGGAACTGAAATGACAGACAAAATATTTGGGAGGAAATACCATGATTAAGGGCATACTGCTTTCTTACCTTCACCCCAAAGCAGAAACAATTTCTTGGCTTTATCAGACACTACTAGAGGTTACTTTCCCAATATCCTATCCTTAAACCTTAGTTCTCAAATGTATCCAGTTATGTGTGTTAGAGAGTCTGGTCCCAGACCCATCAGCTGGGTCCTAACTGATGACTGTTAATGACAATAGTCCATTCTTTAGGCTAGTGAGAATTCTGCAAAATAAGATGCCAATGGACAGTTTTCCTCAATTTTAAGAAAAGATACAAATTTAAGATGGCCTCCCTTCTGCCTCTGAAAGTGATGTATCTGGGTAAGAGGCTTGGAACTGCTTGACTGTTTCTCTCCAGGAGGAGGAAGTGGGGACATCAGTGAGGCAGCATCCAAACAAGGGTCACGAGAATCCTCAAGATATGAAGCCAGAGCCCCGATGTTCCTTGCTGGGAATCCTCTTGTCTCTGGGCTTTTTTTGTGGCATTATAAATTGCATTGTTGTTTAAAGTATTTGGATATTCAACTGCATCCTCACTGGTGCACTGGCTGAGGGGAGAAAGGAACATGAAGAAAGAAAGAAGAGATATCTCCTAGCAGTGCCAGGAACAAGGGGACTTGCCTCAAGGGACACCCATGACTGGAAGGGGTTCAGCCTCTTTAGCTCACTCAGACTGCACTCAGTGTACCCCACATATCTCCTGCACCCAGGCTGCACTAATCTTTCTCATAAACATCTCGTGATGGTATGTCTTCCCTAGCAGCCAGCATTAGCCCTGGGAATGGCTTAACAGGAATGAGATCTTCCCCTGAAGTTGAAACAATAGTACACATACTAAAACATGCATTTTTTGTACATGTGAGATATATTTCTAATCTGCCATTTTTGAACTAACAGATGCTAATTGCTATAGGACACTGGGTTTATTTCATATCAAATTATTAGGCATCATAGGGTGGATCTACCTACTTGTGCTCTGTCAAGATTACTGTACTCTTTGAGTGCAGTTCTAAAAACCTTTCCCATGTGTAGCAGGGTCTAGAAAAGATAGGCCACCTTGATAGAAAAACTACTCTGCAGAAATCTGAAAACTTTTCTGGCTCTAGTTTCTTTCTTGTGGATTTTTTGGCTGCTTGCTATTTCTCTTACTTGTAATCTTTCACCTTCTACTCACTTGTTTGGTAAGCTAACAGCTTTCCATCTTCTGACACTGCCTTTTGCATCTTAAACAGGCCTCAGATGACCCCATCCTTTGTCTCCCTGCCTGGGCATATACACACAGACCAGCATGGCTGTTATCCTGAATCTCTTCCTAGATTTCTGATCAAAACAGAAAGGGGTCAGTGAAAGGCCATTTCCCAATTTGGCTAATCTTGGAGCTCTGGGAACCTTTGAACAAGAGGTTGTTAAGAGGTGTGGTGGCTGGAGCTTGAAGAAACATGAGATGGAACAGTAGTAAAAGCTTAAAGGGATGGGGAATCTGGATGGACTGAAGATGGAAGAGTGAAAGCAGGGACCAGGTAGGAGGGGGAGAGGAAACAGAAGATGGTAAGGAGGCTTGACAGGTGTGAGCACCTGGAATACATCTTAGACTATGTCCATAAGAGGACGGTGTGTGTTTTGTGGTTTCTCTACTAACATCTGCCAGACACTGGGCAAGTTACTTAGCTTTAAGTCTTAGTTTCCCCATTCATGAAATGGGGATAGTAATGGGGATAATAACATTTCATAGGGACATAGGGAAAATGAAATGAAGTCACAGAGGTAAAGCATTTAGAGTGACCCCTGACACACAGAGAAGGATTCAACAGAAGTTAGTTTTATCATTCTTCTTCTTCTTCTTTTTTTTTTTGCATTTAACAAGAACTCTTAAATATTTAAGGGCTAATTTATTACTTTTTAATAAATTTTTTGTTAGGATGTAATAATTATAGGGGGAGGCTTTGTAGTGACATATTCTGATTAGACTTATATTGTACATTATTTACATTGCCCCCATTGTCTCTCCCCCTTAGGCCTCTCCCCACCCCACTTAAAGCAATTGTTTCATGTAGGTATATGAAGTCTATCAACCATATACCATCACATTAATCTCCTTCCTTCACCCTCCCCCTTCCCACTAGTCTACCCCTCTCCCCGTACCTATTTTACAGTCCAGGTTTTCATTATTAATATTTAGGTTGACATTCAAAGGGGTGTCTCAATGCATGCTCTCTGTGGGTGTGCTTTACTTTGGTCTGTTCAATCCCTTTGAACACTCTCCCTTTCCTTTTACCTTCCCCCCCCCACCTGTTTTTCAAAGCTTTCAATACACATCCTTATATCCTCTACCTTCACATCTTATGTTATGTCATATACTGATGCTCTATCATTCTCTTTTCCTTTCTCTCTTTCTCCAAGTTCCATAGAGTAGTTCCACTGTTGCAAACATGTTCTACATCTGAGTTTGTATGTGATCATGCTTGTTTCTGTGTATGTTTATCTTTGAATCTATCTTCATCCTATGAGGAAAAACTTGCGGCTTTTGTCTTTCTGATCCTATTATTCTCATACATTCATGAAAAAATATCCCATCTATGCTCCTAATTTCTAAAATTATATGAAGAGGCTTAAATACTATTGACTGACTAATGAAGCATTTCAATCTGTTATTATAGAATTTATAAATTAACAATGTCATTCATATTATATTGGGCAAAATAAATTTGTTATGGCAATACCACACTAGTCCTGATAGATGATTCTCTTTCCTTTGTCATTTGTACATTTCAGGCTCCAACATCTGTTTGCTACTTTCCATTTCTCTGACACACAAGAGTATGAGATATTAGGAAGCAGTTGTGCCCCTTTTAAGTGTAAAATGTTAATCTCAGAAAAAATGATAACAGCCTGGCACTGGAGGCTCACACCTGTAAACCTGGCTACTCAGGAGCCAGAGATCAGGAAGATCACGGTTCAAAGCCAGCCCAGGGAAATAGTTCATAAGATCCTATCTTGAAAATATCCAACACAAAAAAGGCCTGGTGGAGTGGCTCAAGTTGTCAGCCCTGAGTTTAAACCCCAGTACAGCAAAAAAAAAAAAAAAAAGAAAAGAAAAGAAAAGAAAAACAACATGGGTATTTAATAACCTTTTATATGAGTCATTAAATTAAAATACTACCATCTATAGTGAAATGTATCAGATTTAGTAGGAAGCACTAAAATTTACAGATTAAATTTATTTTGTTTTCTGAAAATATATTTTAGCTATAGGCCTATTACTTTCCAAATGTAAATTTTAGTTCTTAACTTTCAGGCTGAGCTGAATTTCTATTATTCTTTCTTTTATTCACTTACTTTCTTTGAGCATGATAATGGGCAATGAAATGCCCAAAAGATGCAAGGGAAAGAGAACAAGCAGAAAAGCACTCTGAAGTGAGTAAAGAAATAGACCTGAAACAACTGGGAGTACACTGTAGTGTTCTATATTATTTTCTACAAGTGATAAGTGGATTTTAGACATACTTAAATCCTGGAGAAGGACTAAAAATAAAAATATATAATTGAGGTCCGTATTTACTGGATAGCTACTTCAGTTTTTTTTCCTTGTAAAAAAAAGAACCTCCAATTTTCCAAGGCCCAACATCAAGTTAAATTAGAAATGAAGACTTTGGACTGCTGTACTGAATGAGGACTCAGGAGCCATGGTCTCCTGCCATGGGCACCCACGAAGCAACTTCAGGAGGACAGCAATCAGCCTCTCCTCCCCTGGGGAGCTCAGAATCCACTGAGATGGGCATCAACCAGGGAAAAGCAATTCCTTTCTAACCAAACAGAGCTGCACATGTACCAAATGATCTAGAAAGTGGGAGATCTTTCCAATTTATGATTTGTTTGAGGATAGGAAGTCTTTTTATGTCTGAGTTCTGAGATTTTTTTGCAGATACAGAAAATACCATGATGGATAGTGCTGGTTCTAGCAAGTCTCTGAAATTCTTTTCCCTCTGGCCAATAGTAAACTAGAATTCATCTTTTATGCTTGGAATCCAAGTTCTACACATTTTATAGTTATACATGCGCAGCCAACCCTAAGCCTCATAGCAAGGAGTTGAATGATTTTTGAAGCCTACATTGGGAGAATATGGCCCATTGTAATGGGTGATGAATGGGTTTTTGGTACAGTAGGAACGCAGGGTCAGAGTCCAAGACATGGACACACCTCAGTTGCCAGAGATGCTCTGATGTGAGCAGGAGCTCTGTGATGGCTGAATTTCCACTTCCCCATGCATCCGTTGTAATCCTAACCTCCAGTGCCGCTAACTGTGACTGTAATTGGAAACGGGGTATTTAAAGAAGTAATTAAATTAAAATGGAATTATTAGGCTGGGCCCTAATCCAATATGATTAGGTGTTCCTGTAAGAAGAGGAAATTTGGACGCAGACAGGTAGAGAGGAAAGATGACGAGAAGACACAGAGAAGATGGCCTTCTACAAATCGAGAAGTGAGCTGTAAACGGAACCACCCCTCCAACACCTTGATCTGGGACTTGTAAGCTCCAAAGTGTGAGAAAATGAATTTTTCTTGTTTCAACCACCCAGTCTGTGGTATGTGGTGATGGTAACCCATGAAACACACAAGAGCTCTGTTTGTAGAAGCTGTTAAACCTCATTAGACAGTGTAAGTCAACACTCAGTGAAGGCAGGTCCCCTCACTAAGAGCAGGTGTTGTTTCCACCTGTAGGGAGGAAGTCAGCCTGAAGAGGGGAGTTTGGGGAATATCAATGAGTTCAAGGGCCCTAGAGCAGATGAGGGGAAGAAGAGGGGAGAGTGCAAGAAAGGAGGGGCTTATGTGTAACAAAACATTTTCCTTTGCTTTCTTATTACAAAAGCTTTTTATAATCATCATAGAAATATTAGGAAATGCAGATGAAGAGAATGAAGAAACAGAATATAACTGGTCTCACCACTTGGAGATTTATGCATTTTGTCTTTCCAGACCTTTCCCTATAAGCACACAAATCTACATACATAACGTATGGTACATAATATATAAACATCTGAGCAAAAATGGGACAACTTTTTGTGAACATCTTTTTGAGACAAGATCTTCTATGTAGGCCAGGCTAGCCTCAAACTCACATTCCTCCTGTCTCAGTCTCACAAATGCTGGGATTGCAGGCATGTACCACCATGCCTGGCTTGTGATCATTTTTCATGTCAATAATTTTTCATTTATAGAATAATTGTCAATGTCTGATGCTATTTCTTTATATTGATTGTATTGTAGAAATGGAGCTGGTGGGTAGGATATGTCTAGGCTTAGGCATATGCAAAGGCTTTAATATATTTTTGCCAAATTACCTTCCAGAAAGGATATAGCTATTTATATTCAGCAAGTCTATCTCAAGTATAACATAAAGCCCTGTTACCAATTACTGCAGACTCAGCTGCTCAAGGACTTTCAGCCAAATTCCTAGGAAAGAAAGTGTGGAAACTTGAGGGCACTGAAAATCTGTGCTGATGACTCAGGACACTTAAGTGGCTTGGTGGAGGAGTGACCAGCATTGATGGAAAGGCATTTCCACCTTAGCAGAGCAACAGGTGGGGCTAAGTGTGGCAGGATCAGCATGTCCTGCCATGGAGATGGGAGCTGCCAGTTCCCCCAGGAGAGGCCAGACTGGGTCAGAGACTAGGAGTCTATTTGGAGAGCAGGGCACCCATGGGGTTGTGGAGAATGGAGAAGTGTGGAGAGGGGACTCACATTGTTCACTTGAGAGTGGAAGCCCTCTCCCCAGGGGCCTGTGAGGAAGCTGGGAGGGGCTGTGGGCTGAGGTTCTGGGGATTTCACTGCAAGGAGCCTGAGTTCACTGTGATTATGACCCCTGCTTGTTAGTTTTATCCCTTGAGCTTTTGGGGCCTGGGAAAATACAGGTTATTCTAGAGAATGAGAGCATAATGACTGATAGCCTTTGCTGTTTTGTGCATTAATGGAAGAGGCTATTTGATTTTGGTTCTTTGCCCAGTCTAAGACATCTCAGGCATACTTAAAACCAAGCTAATCTTTAATGAAAAAATAAAATGTTTTATTTTATAAACATGAAAGCTATGTGGCACATGATAAAGCGTGTTGGCCAGTAAACTTCTACATAATATGATAAATAAGATAGGATACTCTTGGGAGAACTTGAACGTCACTCATCACTGGAAGACTTCAAAAGAACGTTCACCAGGAGCGCCTCTGAGGAAGATAAGCAGTAAGCTCTGGCTTAGTTTTAGATGAAGCTTGTGGGAAAGGGGCTGTCACCTCTTACTGTGATCAGGATACTTGGAGCACTTAGCTGCCCTTGGCTTTTGTCCCTTTGCTGATAAGATATAACATACATACCAGAAAGATAGTCACACCAATGTGGATGTATTGGACATATAAGTGAGGAATCAACAAAATTGTATTTGGCTTCTTTGATATTTATTTTTTCTTTTGGTGGCGGTGAGAATGGAATCCAGGACCTCCTGTGCTTAGCTCCACTGCCACGCTAAGACCCCAGCCCCTTGGCTTCTTTGAAATGTAGGTTTAGTTGCCAAAATTCCTCCCTTAAATTAACGTATGTTCTGTACATTTGCCCAAAACAATGAATAAATTTCCAATAAAATAAACAATTTCTTTCCCTGGATTGTTTCCTTCTATCTTCAAGAGGTACCATGGAGAATTAATCATTTCGTAATCTCACTGACTACAGCCAATGAAATTAAAAATGGCTATGGAAAAACCGGGCTTACCATCTATCACTGGTTTTGGCTGAGAATTTTTGAGGCGCAGTGATGGCCGGAAGCGGGTTCGGTCATTGAAACTCCAGCTCTTCTGCACTTTGGTGGGACTGCCCTCGGCTGTGATGTCGGTGCTCAGGGACCTCCTGTCACCTACTGAAGCTTGTCTGCTCTTAATACTCTGGCCCCTCGGGCTAGCCATGCGCACACGCTCCTTAAAACTTAGCTTCTGACTGTGGAGAACAGAGGCACGGTTTTTCCATTTCAAGAAATTGCTTCCGTTGCACTCGGGTCAGTCTTCTGAGAAACTGTGCGTGGTTATATATTTCACAGGCAAAACGGTGGAGCAAGTAGGGACATAATGTATTTCTCCATTATTGAAAAGTTGAGCTTTACTTAATCTCTGTTTGTGTTCACTTGTAATTCGGCTCATTTTATAGGCATACACACACTTCTTGGATGCATCACAGTAAGATCTGAGACCAGGTACAGCAGTTTGTACCAGATTGCACTGGCGATAACCAAGGATTGGTTTGGAATTCACTTTAAAAACTATTGGGTGATTTTAGCTTTTTCCCTAACTTTTAAGATTTGAAAAACAAAGTAATCTTGTTTGGGAGCATATCTCTTTGTAATTTCTTAACATCTCTATAGGAAAACAGGGATGACAGTTACACATGTCCCCACATTCAACATGCATTTTATCTTCCAGGCAAGATTATGATATGCATAAATTCATGCAATTTCATAGCAGTTGGTAGCACTGCATATATATTAAACATACAACACTTAACATTACGGTTCTTTTATGCTTATATGCATTCTTCTGAGACAGAAACCACGCAAGGTAGAACAGCCTCAACACATAATGAATGTGATGACTGATTAGTGGAATGCAATGTAGTGTTCACTTACAAAATTTCCTGCTATTAAACAGGTTATTGATTTGCTGTGGCAGCTACTGGTAAGTTACATGTATTTAAACATTCAGTTCTTTGATGCTGGCCAGGATTGAATTGTTATGGTCTGATCAAGGAAGCATTAACAACAACAATAAAACCCCAAATACATCTTTACACTTGCCTAATCAAGGGATGTGGTGTGATGTGCTGGGGGAAGGCGGGGGGGGAGGCAGGGTGGAGTCAAAGAAACTTGGGTTTTGAAATCCTTATCTCTAATATTAGGATACAAGTGCCAGCAAGCTAAGGAATTTTTGTAGGAATCAAATGAACTATAGGAAGATTTGTATACCCATTTTGTTTGTTTTCTTGTTCTTTTACAAAGTGCTTGTGCTATGCATTAGAAGGCCACACACTATTATCAATGTGTGAGGCCCAGGACTCAGAAGAGCCTAGAAAAATATAATGGGGCAATGGATGTGAGGGGAGGTTGCTTGGAGCGCTACTTGGAGTCATGCTGCAGCCTTCATGGGGGATGAAGGAGCATTCTCAGGGGTAAGGATTGTCTGAGACGAAGTGGAGGTCTTGTCTTTTCCACTTACTGCAAGGTCCACTGTCCACAGCTGCAGCATGCCAACAGCAAATGTTTTTAGTGGACATGTGTTTCATAGCTAACAAGAAACAATAACATTTATTTTTCCATGCCTAGTTGTTTCACAAATGATATTCTAAAAAGGCACCATGTTTTATGTGTGTTTACATGAAAACAAATCAAATCATGAACTGTGGTGGTCAGAGAGTTCTGGTTACAACAGAGGAGTTGACCATGCAGCTGACACCACCCTTTCTAAAAGCAGACACAGCAAAGCCCAGTGCGACCAGCTGAAGGCACATGCAAAGAGCAGGCTGGGCAGTTTTGTGATGAGTTCAAGAATTCTTGACAACAGGCCCATAAGCCCAAGGGCTTCTCTAGACTTGACAAATGTGTCATAAAATGATAGATTACATTAAAGAAGAGCGACAATAACATCATAAAACTGCATCTTTTTATTCTCAGCTAAGTTCTCCATGTCATCCAAAAGGCTTCAATTATTTAAACAAATCCGTCAAAGGGATAGAGCCCAAAATGTCTACTTTTCATAATCTTTTTTTAATTGTAAAAATTTCAATCTCTTTCTAATTTCAATACATTTAAGCCATAATTTAATTTATGATCATCTGGTTCAGGACACATAGGCTCACTCCTGCACCTTGATTTAGGTTAATAACTGCACAAGTAGTCCTCACTACATCTGGTCTTTGGTAACAGTACCTGTTCTCAAACTAACAGATGCTGTAGAAGTCTGACTACAGTAAATATCAAATTACTCTCCCAAATTTTCAAGATATGTTTCCTTCCTAAGCCAATAAAATGAACAGGCAACTGTTAAAAAAATCATAAAACAATTTAATATGGCCTTTCTTTTATTCCTTTAAAAAAAAAAAAGATCTGTTTTTGGCTAGGGGCAGTAGTTCACACCTGTTAATCTCAGTTATTCCAGAGGCAGTGATTGCAGAATCATGGCTCAAGGCCAGCCCAGGCAAAAAATTACCAAGACTCTATCTCAACAAGTAAGTTGGGTGGTGGCAGTGTACACCTGTCATCCCAGTTACCTGGGAGGCATACACAGAATTGTGATCCAGCCCAGTCCAAGCAAAAATGCAAGACCCTAACTGCAAAAAGGGCTGGGGGTGTGGCTCTGGTGGTAGAGCTCCTGTCTAACAAGCATGAGTCTCTGAGTTCAAACCTTGGTACTACCTCCCCAAAAATTTCGATGACTAAAAGAGTATAAAATATCTAAATTGAAAGTATCAACATTAAACGTGGTTTATTTATGATAAAATATTTAAGAATTGCTTCTACAAATCTGTTTTAAAATTGTCCCTATGAAATATTTTGACATTACTTCTATGAATTAATGGAAAGTAGGAATAAAATTCTCTAAATCACAATACCATTTAAAGCACTTAAAATTGATAAATTAATTCTAGATGTCACTTCCTTTTTGTCCTTCTGAAGTATACAAGTATTTGCTAATACCTCAGATTTTTAGAATTTCCAAAAACTATTTTAAAATGAACTCAATAAATTACACACCAAATTAGAGAAAATGTGATGTTTTCACTTTCTCTTTTCACATAATGTTATGAAAATTCAGAATAATATCCTAACCCAGAACTTTTTAACTAGCCAAAATTTTTTACCCTAAGGCAAATATGTGTTTGTGTGTCCTGTCATGGAAAAGCTCACTTTTATTAGTTGTTCTACTTCAGCTCCCCTTTGGAAATCAACAGAGCATCTAGATTAGATAAGTAAAGAACTGATTAGGTAGCTGTTACTGAAAACACACATCGATTAAAAATATAGATTCTTCACTGGTACATTCAAATTTCCATTATTTTCTTGCCTTTTTCTGGTGACATTTATAAGCAGGACTTTTGAGGAAGATTTATGTAACAGCAATTTTAGGAAGAACACCACGAATGATCCCCTGGAGGCCAATAAGGAGGTCTCTCTTTGGAGAAAGTAGGCAGAAGGTCGCTGTGGTCATTGATTGGTGCATTTTAGGATGCAGTCCTGCATTCCCAGCTCAGGGGAGTCTGCCCAACTGCTCCGTACTTGAGGGTTGAATCCATCTTCAGAACCACATGTACCAGTCACTCAAATGGTTCAGCATGCAGTTGACTACTGGATGCTCCCTGCCAGGAAACTGTGTGGCACCATAACCCCATGGTAATCCTCCAGCACTTAGAACGCTGTAGTTATTGTTATACTTAATCGAGGTTTAGCTCTTTATAGGATAAACATTCTACAGATTTTCGCCTCAGGCACAATAATGGCAAACCGAGCCTTAACAATCCAATGCGTGCAGCAGCTTAGCAGTTGTTCAGCCACAAGGGGGCGCCAACGGGCTGGCTGCCGGTCCTAGCCAGGACCTTGCCTAGTTGTCCCAGTGGGGATTAACAAAAGCAGGCAACAGGCAACAAGGAAAATTCCAAGCGGGCTGGAAACCTCATTCGAGAAGTCCCTAGGGAGAGTGAGTCTGAGAACAGGGCTCAGGTGGGGTGGCGTGTAACCTGGTCATGCACCTGTTAGTTGACATTCTCAAATCTCATGTCAATAGCCGGGATGCTGGGTACCTCTGCTTCCGTGAGGTGTACATTCTGAAGAGCTTCTGCTTATTACTACAGAACTTACGAGGAGTGAGGGAAATAGAGCAGCGCATTACTAAGCATTTCACCACCAGGAAAGTGCTTAGGGATTTCTTTCTTTCTTTTACTAAAAACAAAGGCATTTCACTTTATGGGTTTTTAATATATAAGTATGTAGGCTATATAAGCAGTGAGTACTAGGCAGTTTAATTGTGCTGGTTGAAATACGCCAGTGCTCTTCATGGTTAGGCAGAAGTAATTAGATTTGAACTAGGCATTGCAAATGATAGTGGTCTATGTGTTAGCATCCATCAATTTCAGGTAAAAATAACTACAAACATTTTAGACTGTAGCAAGCTCCTCTAGAAAATATCAATGCAACATAATATAAGTGAATGGGGAATAAAATACTTTAGAAATTTGCAGGATAAATATTTACAGAAATCAATGATTACATGAATTGCTTGGAAATGTAAAGATAGCTAGTTTTTGATCTCTGTGAGACACCAGCAGTTATAGTTATATAGGTAACTGTCAGATTGGATACATACTAAAAAAAATGAACAGAAGAAAAGATTCTAGGCAGCTCATTTGTTAATAAAAAAGGATGTTTCTTATTTTAAGTCCTGTGATATACTTTAAAAGAGTAAATCCTTTTCCTCTATCAATAAACGTGAACAGAAGGAGAGATGATTTTGTAAAGACTGTTTTGGAAACAAGCTAACATTTTGCCAGTAAGGACCCAAACTGACTATGCTGGGAAAAAATAAAGTCTAGTCATATTGAGTTTAATTTAACAATACTTGCAGATTATTCATTGAACACAGAAAAAAATGTAGCTAATGGAAGGTAAATATAGAAGAAAGACAAGAACACACAATAAAATTCCTTCCACAAGTGCGCTAGAGTTCCATCCAAGTCTTACACCATCTTAAAACCCAATAAAAGCCAACATGCTGGAGCGGTGTAGACAAAGCATCAATGAGTCACAGCACAAGACTGTAATGTAATAAAAGAATATTATTTGTGCCTGAACTTTTAGGACATGCATCTTATGTCAGTCTTACAGGCAACTGCTAAGGCAAGTTTAGACAGTCTGCCATCTGAGAAGTTTGAGAGGCTTGTGGCAAAGCTTCGTAAACTGGAAGTGAGGCAGCTCCATACTTAGCCATTGTTTATTTACACAGGAGGAGCGGAGGCAGTAGTGAGACTTATAGGTAATCCCCAAATCTCAGAGAGTAGCAATGAAAATTTAGGCAGGAAGAGGTAAACGCTTTCTTATACCAATGTAATGACTCAATGACCACTACCTGAGGGCCTGGTCAAGGAGGAAACGGTGTGGCCAGGGTGTGGTTCATGGTAGAGCACTTGCCTAGCATGTACAAGGCCCTGGGTTTGATCTCTAGCACAGAAGGAGGCGGGGAGGGGGAAAGAAGAAGAAAAACATAGGAGTTCAAGGGGAGAATACTGGGTTAATGTGGCAGGTGAGAACATTGGGTTAGTGTTCTCAGGTAAATTCTATTCTCTGAAAATAACAATTTGTACCATACATAGAAAAACTGTCCAATTTAAAAGAAGAGTAGGAAAAATTACTTAATGAGATGATTAAATAGAATAAAATTAGTAAAACATTTATGACTGCATATATGAAGTTAGACTGATTTAGTGGGAAGACAGAGGGAAATAAATGAACAATAAAATGATGATAAACAAATTGTATTTATGGTCTAAGGAAAGGATGAATAGAGCAGGCTCAGCTAAGAGCAACAGTGATTTGTACCTGACCCTTACCAAAGACAGCCAAAGAAACAATATGTCAGTATTGCTCAGTTGAGTTATATTTAAGTTTTTTCCTTGGGACTGATGGTTTGTATTTTTAAAGAAAGCTTTTGGATCTGTCACAAACAATACAACACTGTTTCTTAGCCTGAGATATCATAGATAAATTTTGTTTAAACATACCCTAGCTTTAGTGTAGAAAGAAAAAACTTCTCTTTTTGACAAGAACATTCCAAAGTAAGGAACATAATTAACTGAAGGTTACATGAATGTCTTTGACCTCCATCTATTCTGCAGAGAGTAAAGTCTTTAGTGAATGGCTGTCTGTGATGCCTGGAACCTGGAAGAGGGGTGACAGCTGGTGTGTTGAGTTCATCTGCACTTGGGTTACTCCTAGTTTTTTTTTTTTTAATATTAAGAAAAACCACAAAGAAGGATTTAGGAGATTCCACACTTTAAGATATATGAAAGGTAAAAAACTGGCCCCAACTTGGGCTGAATGTTTTCTTATCTGAACCGCCTTCAATAACCCAATAGTGCAAAGGCTGTGAGGGGCTCTATGCTATTGGGCTGTGCTAATTAGTTCCTTTGAAATGGGGTCAAGCATTAATTCACAATAGTCTGGATCCAGAGCTGCTGCTCTTCTCTAAGGGAGAGCTCTTATTATAAATGCATTTTCCTTTGTGCATATTTTGCTTGAGCAAGGACAAATTTGTTATTTTCTAAGATGGCGCTGTTGCTATTGTTATTACAATAGTCTTTCCGCATTCGTTATGCAATATTATAAATTCCATTGCATATGGAGCACAAGGTAAAAGCCAAGGCAATATTAAAATGGGAGTTTCAATGTGCACAATTTTTTATGTGTTAATTAAAAAAAGAAAATTAAGTAAGCAAAGCCTTTGCTTATTTTTTCAGATTATTGCACTGTTTTTAATTTTCTTTCTTTATATTTTTCCTTATTGTGTTTTTTTTCCTGTCTTCCACATGAACTATACTTGAAGTAAGGACATTTTATTACTTTGTCCAAGAA
The DNA here is from genome assembly GCF_047511655.1 of Castor canadensis. NCBI lineage: Eukaryota > Metazoa > Chordata > Mammalia > Rodentia > Castoridae > Castor > Castor canadensis. The sequence continues at coordinate 83,624,716 of NC_133388.1, read as the reverse complement.
TAGTTTATTTAGCGCATTCTTTGCCATAGCTTTACACAGATGATGTGATAGATAGATAGCCGGGGGACAGGAGACACGAGTGTGTGAAGTATGAGATATTAAGCAAGCAAGGTATCCAGGCTAGGTAGTAGCATAGGACTTGTTTCAAGTTAGATTTCAAATTGTCAAATGTCCAAGGACTGCAGAGAAGCAAGAAATTTCTGGATGATTCTTTAAGTTATGAATTGAGCTTGGTGGTCCTGTATATATTCAAATCTGAGGTGAAAACCTCAGTCACAAGCATGCAAAAGAGATTTAAATGTTTTAGATGCAAGTGAACAACATGAAATTTTGAAAATTTTATTAGTAGTCCTTTTGCACTGTGACAGATGACTGGAAGACTCATTTTTTGGACTAGTGAGCAGAAGCTCAAAAGTGACACTTCGTTTTCTGCTATCCTAATCTAGAAAATGCACTAGCCCAGTCATCCCTCACTGAGGATGGTCAAAAGAATCTCTGAATTCTTTACAAATGTCCCCTTTGGGTGTTAATACTTCCCTTTTGGAGGATGAAACCAAGATAGGTGAACTTACTCTCTAGTAGTTCTAGAATTTATGCCAAAGATGGTCTCTGCCCTTTGAATTTGGAAACAAACGCCCCTTTGAGATAATTTGTAAAAATAGATAGCTCCTGAGAAAGGGAAGCTTTTTAAATATCACCAAAGAAATTAAAACAGTTTATAATAGCTATGATTTAATTTAGTTTGTGTTATTTTGTTCAAGTAATGTTGACACAACAGAAGGGTGATGAAGGCTGTGTGAAAACTGCAAAAAGGACCAAGGGCCAGAGTTGATTAGCTTGACTCTTCCAGTGCTGCAAAGAATACTGAGCCGAATGACTAGACCCTCTCTTTGGTCAGAAATATCTCTGAAGTGGCGAAGACCAAGTGTTCAGTCAACTACACTGTCTGGAAGTGTCACCTGGGAGTGTCCAATATCCTTTGCTCTAACTCTATGGCTACCAAGTAGGAGAGGATCTTTAATGCCATCTCCACATAGGCTCATCTACCCAGGAGTGCCTAATGGTGTATGTCCTACCACATCCATCTTGTGTATAGATGAATATATTTGTCCTAATTTGGTAATCTTTTAAAGTGCTAATACAAGAATGGTTAACCCAAGGCCCCATTACCCTGTGTAAACTTTTAAAGCTCAATTCATTACTGAATAAATATTTTATAATTAATGCCATTATTACTATAAACAAAGCTAGACACATATTGTCTCCCACCTAGAAGCCAACTCTGGGAAGGAGATGTCTTTGTTTCCTGTCTACTGAAACAAGTGCCAAGGATAGGAAAAATGTGCTCTTCTTCCCTTCCAGGCACCTGGTATTTCCTTGCTGCCACTCCTTACACCATCAGTGCAGGATCCACCTATCTCTGTTCTTCAGGGTCTTTCTCCCAAATCTAAACCCTTCCTGTTACTTATTAGCACAGATGAAAATGTTCTCCTTTATTTTCTGTTCCCTCTAGGTCTAGTTCGATTTAATCTGATAAAGCACTTCCTTGTAGGGCACGGGAGAGTGAACTTGAGTTATTTGGAGAAGTTTTCTGTGGGGTATCATCTTCCTGAGGGACAGAGGGACTCTTCTTTTGAACTGGATCACCTGACTAAGCCTCAGTGGGCTGGAGATAGCCCAGAGAGATGTTTCTCCTCCTGTACGCAGTGTACTTCTTGCTAAAAAATAATACAACAAAAACTCTCACCCCTCAAAAGCAGGATCCCAATGAAGGAAAGTGAATCATGGGCTGCTGTCCAAATCCATAGCATTCAGAAAAACATCCTTCATTTCTAAACCCTCTAGATTACTACTTTTGAACACTTGGATAAGAATTCTGTCTGGAAAAACGGCATCGTGGAGTAATCAAGGTGTATAATTACTTTTGTCTCCAGAATGTTCTGTGCCCTGCAGTCTGTTAAAGCAGGGAGTGAGTTAGGGAAGATGATTCTGCTTCTAAGGAGGAAAAAAAATCAATAAACCCCAGCAAACTTTGCAGGCAATCTGTGAAAGTCACTTTTAATCACCTTGTATTGTTGATCGATTTTACTCATGAGACACATTTAAAACATTTGTTAGGCATCAGATTTATAAACAAACATGTAGCAAAAAGAGAAATCACAAACCTGCTCAATGTTTCCCCTTGTTCTTTCCTTCAGGTGCAGGCGGACAGAAGAGAAATGATGACAAACTGGTGGATACATTTATAGAACTTGATAATGGCCAAATTGGAGACTGGGGAAATCAGGTACCTTGAATAACTGTTTTCAAGTAGGATCCACAAACGTAACATTACTTATAATTAATGTACCCAATTTTATATCATATGTTCTTTTGGTGCAGATCTGAGGCAGCATTAATTGGCAAATCCAATACTGCCCACAGTTGGCCACACACCATAGACTCTTCCTTTGCCAGAGTTATCCATGGCTAAGAAAAAAGTGCTGGTGATGAATCTGCTGTACCCAGCATTAGTATTGCTGGTTACAATGCAGCTGCAGTTCCTGTGCCTAAGGCAGACTTCCAGACTTCTAAATCTGGATTCATTCATCTGTGTGTCCATGACTTTATACTTCATCACTGTTGATGTAGACTATTTTTTTCTCCTGTTCTTTAAAGTAGGAATTCCCACGGAGTAAGTAAGGTATGTAGAAAATCTCTCTGATTCTAGCCTACTGTTGGGTGACGTTTTAAATAAATCGTTGTAGTAAATTTAGGTCTAGGCAACACTGTGCAGGGCCACTACTCTTTGCAAATGTACTGTGGGCCTTTGCACAAGCACCTCACTTTCTTGTGGGTCTTGGTGCTCTTATGATTAAATGGGAAGGCTGTATCACGTAGTCTCTAAATTCTGACTTCTTAAAGTACCTTTGGCATCCTTGGAGCTTGATAATTTCCTATAGCTTCATAAAATATTCCACTTACTCTATAAAGTAGCACTTTTACCTGTGCTTCATCCTTTCCATAACCTTCACTGACTTTGAGAGGAAAATCAGGAACAATATTTCCCTCTACAAACTCTTCTTTTTTTTAAACAAAACTTTGAAATAGCAACTGCTCAGACCTCTAAGATGTGTGGCATGTAAGAGAAAAGCTAGGTCTGAAAAGAGAGAACAAGAAACTGCTGATCTCTATTCCTGGTGAGTCTGAGTGGGTACGGTATGACCCTCTGCCTGTGCATCTCTCCCCCACACAGTTTTATATTACTCCCTGAGACGAGCTTGTGGAGTGAACGCATCCTACTGCATCTCTGCAACAGTGGGGAACCAGCACACAGGGCTGGCATTTTTTAATAACAATAGCTTTAAGATAATGATGGTGATGATGCTGTAGATAACATGATCTTTTCTCTGACCACCTATTTAAAATTGCAGCCCCTGACACTCTCTTATTTATTTCTCTATTTTACTTTTCTCCTTAACACTATTGTCACCTCACATATTTTATATTCTACATATTTATTTTTTATTATCTATCCCCAGTATCCCTTGAATAAATACTCCCTGAGCCCTTAGATTCTAACTTGTTCATTTTTTCCCCCCGACTACTGCATAATTTCTAGGCCCTAGAACAGTGTTGTGCTCATAGTAGGTTTTCAGTGAATACTTATTGAATGGATACATAGAAGAGTGAATGATCTTCTTATTTCTGTACAAGTTCTTAAACTCTCAGTCTTAAAGGGAAATATACTATCTAAATAAAAGGAAGTTCTGGTCTGTTTCTTACTACATCACTCTGTATTCAGTAAGCCGGCAATTATAAGTGTAAAAATATACCTCTAGGTCATTGTAAATTATTCTTCTCGCAGACTTAAAAACTTTGACTAAGTAGGTTTTCTTTCTAAAGCAAAGGTTTTGAACTTGGCTTCAGGGAGTCTGTGAATACACTAAAATTGTAGGCAAAGTTTTGATGCTTTGTGCATTGAATATTATTCTTAGGGAAAAAGCCCCTAATTTGCATTACATTTTCACTGATTTAACAAGGAACCACAAGACAACAACAACAACAAGAACTGCAAGAATACCAAAGTATCCCTGGAGGAGAGGCATTAGGGCATCTAGATTCTTACGAATTTTGCTAGTGACTGCTGTGTCATTCCAGATAAATGACTGTTCTTCAGTCTATTGGGCTGAACCTCAGGTTAATGAGGTTGCAGGGGAAGGTGAGTGAGGGATGACTGAGAGTCACAAGGGGGCAGGATGAAGACAGTGTTTGCATCAATCCTCCTCCACCTCCACCCCCATTTAAACCAGGAAAGTATCAGAGGAAAAGAAGAAATTGTGTGAGCAAAATATTAGTTGATGCACTGGGAGAATTTGACTCATTATTAAATACCTTCTCCAGGCTTCAGAATGACTTTTAATCCAAAAACTGCAGTAAGTGGAAAGCCAGATAATCACATATGATAATACACCATTTTCTTCTGTCACTTGAGAACCTTCTATTATTTTTCCTACTAACCTTTCTCTTTTACATTTATCTAGAACAATTCATGAAGATGAGATATATAATTTCCATGTAATTCTCATTTTTGATTCATGTACCCAAGGAAATAGATGACCCAAGAGTGATGTTCTTTTTTTTTTACACCAAAACTTTGAAAGGATGTAATATTTAATAAAAAGGAATTCAACTAAATTTCAAGATCTAAATGAAAAGAGAATATGAATCCATATATTCACTCAACAGCATTCAGGCTTGAGTCCTTGATATGATTCTGTGTCCCCAAAGTCCTAGGGAGGCAGGGGGCTAGGAATATCTCTGTCCCAGGTGCTGACAGTTTTAGACACAGACCTCTAGGAGATGTGTCCTACTAGTGCATAGGAATCATCTTGCCAGTGTTTATTCTTTTCTCTGTGAGTAGGAAAAGAGATGCCCAGGGCAAAACAGGGAAGCCGCTTAACAAATCCTGGTAGCTACAATAACTTTGCTGCTTCCTAATGGATTGCATGATGCTGTACCACAGCCTGCCGCTAATCCTGGCATGCCAAGCAATGAATCAGGAAGATGTTCCCAGCTGACCTCCTTCCAGATCAGTAAGAGCAAGGTGGCTTTGTGAAGTGCTTTGAGTCTCATGAAACCACTAAAGTTAAGTAAGGTTTTGTTGAGTTATGAAGGGAAATGGCCAGTGCTCTAAAATGCTAAGGCAGATAAGTACTTTAATACCTTTTGAACAAGCTGAAGAACTGACAGTTCTCATCAAGCTGGGGTGTCATAGACTTTCTCGTGACATACTGACTTTGGTGTTTCAGTGAGGGCTTCTTAACTTGGATGCTGATTATGACTTACCATACTCCCTGTTTGTTGAACTGGAGTTCAGGACTCTAGGACTTAAACTTTTTTTTTTAAATTAAAGATCGCTGTGGTGATCATTAGGACTGTTAATAGTTTTTCTGGTTCTCCTTTACTTCAGGTATATGCTAGGACTGTGCTAGTTTAGACATAGTGGATGGCCTGCTTTGGCCAGTGAAATGTGAATGGAAATAGTTATTACTTTGAAATTTCGAGTGTTTGTGGTCAGTACCATAATCCTGTTAGATTCCAATTGTTCTCTTTCTCTTTCTTTTTTGGTAATGATATTAGTTTGGTCTCCAAGTGAAAGCTTGAGGACATCCTATAAGGGGATCAGATGAGAAATGACTTGGGCAGACTTAAATGTGCAACGCGACATTGCTTTTAAGGCAATTCTCTCTCGAAGTCAGGTGATGGGTGGAAGATAAATAACCCTGACTTTTCAAGAACCATGGTGTTTGCCTTTGGAATTCTGATAGGCTTTATGAGATATTAGAAAATTAGCCTGAAATAGAAGAAAGAGATCCCTATGAAAGTTTATGTTCCTTTAATCTTTAATCCAGGTCTGTGGATGGTGAGTAATGATACTGATTCAGTGCAGGTTTGTGCTCAGGTTACTACTAAAAAGGTTTAAGAGCAATAGAGAATAAGACAAGTCAAAAATCCACACTTTGTGTGTGTGTGTGTGTGTATTTTTTTAACAGGTGAGAAAAGACTGAACTACTGCACCAGCTGTCACATTGATATCTACTTGGTAGGGCTGCAGGTGTGCAAGGCCTTCAAGTGTGGCTTCCAGGTTGCAATAGAAACAGATTTCTCATCAGCTGCATAACTGTGTCAAACACACTGCAGTAGCATATGCAGAGACATAGAGGGAAAACAAAAGAGAACAGAAAATAGAATGAAATGAAAAGGCAGATTATTCATTTCTTACACATTAAGAAGCTCTTCCTCATCATCCTTTTGCTCCCATAAGTGCCCCAAAGAAGCAAACTGGTTGGCTTTTATAATACTCTATCACATCAAAATTGTTTTTCAAAACAACTCACTCCAAAAAAGCAACAGCACCAAAAGGTGCTCCATAATGCAGTTTTTGAACTAGAGAGAAAAACTACATTATCTGAAACAAAATAGTCTTCATCAACTGGCTCAATAAATAATGATGTCCAAGACACTGGTTAAGTAAATTACCTGAGCATAAACATGCATTCTGGGGGATATTTGATAAGTTGGATGGATAGAATTACCAAAAAAAACCTCACAATGTAATTAGTAAACTAACTAGTAAACTAATGACCTCTAGGGCATGTTAATGATTTAATTAGTGAAATCCCTGAAGTTGAACCATGAAATATTCCTAATGTTAAAAATGAAGATAATAAACCAGGCGCTGGTGGCTCATGACTGTGATCCTAGCTACTCAGGAGTCAGAGATCAGGAGGATTGAAGTTCAAAGCCAGCCAGGGCAAATAGTTCTGCAAGATCCTATCTTGAAAAACTCTTTACAAAAATATGGCTGGTGGAGTGGCTCAAGGTGAAGGCCCTAAGTTCAAGCCCCAGTACCACACACACATACACACAAAAGATAATATCTGGGCTCTGGTGGCTCTGCCTGTAATCCTAGCTACTCAGGAGGCAGAGATCAGGATCAGGAGGATTGTGGTATGAAGCCAGCCCAGGAAAATAGTTTGCATGACCCAATCTCAAAAAATAGGGATGGTGGAGTTTCTCAAGGTGTAGATCCTGACTTCAAATTCCAGTACTGAAAAAAACAAAAAAGAAAGAAAAGAATGACAGCTGGGCACTGCTCAGGAGGCAGAGATCAGGAGGATTGTGGTTGGAAGCCAGCCTGGGCAAATAGTTCAAGAGATCCTATCTCAAAAAAAAAAATCCTTCACAAACAAGGGCTCACCAGCTCTCAAGTAGTAGAGTGCCTACCTACCAAGCATGAGGCTCTGAGTTCAAACCCCAGTAACCACCAAAAAAAAAAGCAAAATGCGGGGCTAAACAAGATAAGTGAGAATATATTTTCTAGGAATATAATTGAAAACTAAGGATTTAATGTCATGATCTAAGAATATGTTTTTTATCTCCTTGCTGTAAAAACATAAGCTCTGTCTACTACACATAATCATACCTGAAATTTTCATGTTATTCTTACTATAAAATGTGGATTAAGACCCTTGTTTTGTATATGAGAAAATAAATGCTCAGACAGATGAAACGGCTCATCCAGGTTGGGAGAGTTGAAACAGAGCCTCCAATTGTCTGGCTCTTAGTCCTAGCCCTCCACTGGGGATTTTGCTGACTGCCGATGACTGTGGTTGCCATCTGAACTGTCCATTTGAGAGATTGCTTGTACTTACTTTCCCATATAGAGCCTGGTAAATTTATTCCTTTTGCAGTGACACTGCAAACATCTCTAATGACCAAGACCTTGCTCCAATATCTTCAGAGAAAATTTTTTATTATGATTCATTACTCAGAGCATTCTATTTTATGTGGGAAATTCATTTAAATGGGTCATATCCCTACTGTATAACCACCAGTCATAATTCTGAAACCTACAATGAAGAAAAAATGATCTAATTATATTCTCTTTCCTGAGAATATAATTGAATAAAAGTGAGCTGAATAGAAAGTTAAAAATTGACACAACTACTTTGAAAAACTGTCTGGTGGCATCTATTAAAGTTTAGCCTGTACATATACTATGATACAGCTGTGCATTCCTAGATAAATACTCAATAGAGAAGCCCAAAGACATGCACAGAAATGTCTAGATGTCTATCAACAGTAGCAGAAATAGGAAACTTGTAGTATGGTAACATAATGGAGGACCACACGGTCATAGCTCATTGTAACTGTGCTCAACAATATGGATGGGTTTCCTATGAATAATGCTGAGTGACAGAAACAAGAAGCAAGAGCACTTTTCCAGAATGTATGAAAACTAGGGAAAACTACTCTATGCTGTTAGAAGGTAGCACAGTGTTTATCCTTGTGGAATAGTGATTGAGAAAGGAGACATAGGAACTCGTGTTCTGCTTATCTGAGTGCTGGCTATGCAGCAGTGCTCTGTTCTCTTAGGAAATGTGCTGTTTTCTGCATGCATATTATACTGCAGTGGGATATTCAGAAAGTGACATGAAAAAGTTAAAAGACACATAGTAGAACCTGAGGGATGTTTTACGTTTTGAAGGAAGTTTTTTTTTTTTAAATATTCTCAAGCAGGAATCCTTGCCTGAAGCCTTGCCCACATGGTTCATGTTGATTTAACCGATAAATCTGTGGAAATTTGTACTAAGCATCTTGGCATCTTAATAGATGATAAAGAAATTACCATCATATCTTGAACTGTTACTTTTTGCAACTGCACACATACATTTTTTAAAATGATCAAGAAAAACAAACAAAAATGTCTTTTTTTTTCTTTTATAAAATTGGAGAACAGGAGCAGGAGGGTGGAACAGATCCTGCGGGGGGGGGGGTGTGGTACTGGTGGCTGAGGCGGGGTGGCACTGGTGGGAGGGAGGAGGAGGTGGGGAAAAGGTGTAGGAGGGTGCATGTATGTAAGTGAAAAAACGAGATCTGTTGAAACTACTCTGGTAATGGAAGGGGGGAGGGGGGAATAAAGAAGAATGGTGGAAGGGGTGAATTCAAGTATGAATTTGTAAATGCTACAATGTAGCCCCACCCAGCACAACAATTAAAAAAAATAAATAACAACACATGGGTTTATTATTGCAGACTCTGTCATAGTGAGGCCCAGAGAATCTCCAAAACTGAGAGGGCAAAGAATGCTGCTTTAGTTGAACAATCTCCACAAAACGCAGGACAAATATGTAAGCTCTGATACTCTGAAAACAAGACTCACATACAGCTAGAAGCACATTGCAGATTCATACATTATTTGATTCTATTTTAAAACAATCCTAAATAAAAATACAACAAAAATGGCACCAAGGTATTATCTGCTCATGTTAAAAGAGGGCACTCAGAAAATTGAAGATTTTCTTTACAATAATATCTAGCATCTTGCTCTTTTTCTATCAAATTGATTTCAAAGGCTAAGCTCTTGCTCACTTCATTACTCGTGTCTTAAAAATGCCTAGTAAATGAGAAATACAGAAGGGGCAAGTGTGTCCTTCAATCAAAGTGGAAGTGGAAAGTATAACTCTGTTACTCTTATACTCGTCCTATTTTTGTCTTGTCCTTGATCTCAGCTAATTGCTTCTACTAGCTGAAATCCAATCCCATGTTTGTGTGATCCAGTACCTGATGTTCCTTTATTTAACGCCCAAATCACATAGAGGTTGGCAAGAGAAAAATAACACTCCAGGGAATTTCCTATGGCTATTTTACATGGTTTATCTGCTCCAAAGGACAAGTTAACAAGAAGCAAAAGAAAACCCAAGTTATGGAAACAACCAAGATACCCCACTACTAATGAATAGATAAAGAAAGTATGGTACCTGTACACAATGGAATTTTACTCAGCCATGAAGAAGAATGAAATCTTATCATTTGCAGGTAAATGGATGGAACTCATTCTGAGTGAGGTCAGCCAGGCTCAGAAGACAAAATGTTGTATGTTCTCCTTCATATGCAGACTTTAGATCCAGGGCAAATGCAGCAATGTGGTTGGACTTGGATCACATGACAAGGGGAGAGCACATAAGGGAGATATAGGACTAGGTAGAAAACCCAAAACACGTCCCCACTGCAGAGGAACTAATACAGAAACCTTAAAGCAACAGAGGTTAACATGAGAAGGGGATCAGAAACCAGTGTAAAGATCAGTTAGAGATGAATCAACATGGTTGTAACACATTTGTATATGGAAGCAATGCTAGGACTCTTTTTATAGCTGTCCTTAACTCAACTAGCAAAAACATTGTCTTTCTTATTATGCTTATGTCTTTTCTTCAACAAAATTACAGAAAAGGGCAGAACAGGACCTGCCTGGAAAGGAAGGGGGGAGAGAGGAGAAGGGTGGGGGAGGGGACACAGGGGAGAAATGACCCAAACAATGTATGCACATGTGAATAAATTAATAATAATAAAAGAAAACCCAATTTGCTATTTATCAGGTAATACTGGTGCTTTAAGGCAGTCAACCATATTTGAACTGTTATATATAGTTAGAAGTACAATGTCAGTAGAACTCAGTTTTGGGGACAATTTAGATTATATTATTTGGAGCAATATAGCTATGTCAAATTTGACGGTTTCTGGAAATGGTCTAGGAAGTTTCAGCTGATTATCCAAAGGTAGATTAACATGGAGCCTATTTTTTTTCTAGGCACACATTTTAAAATATCAGTACTAAAAGTTTTATGCTCATATTTCCATTTTAGGCATTGTCAACTAACTTTCTACCATGGAAGATATTAACAGTTATCTTACATGCCCTCTTCCCTTCTTCTCATCCTTTCAACTTTTTTATATTACATTTTTAAGTTATTATTTAGAGTTTGTATTTTATGACCATGTAACTATTGATCCCAGTTTAGCAATGTAATAATGTCAGTATAATTCAGTTTTGGGGGTGTATTTAGTTTCACTAAATACTAAGTACTATGACTATTCTTTTTATATAAACCCTCTGGAAGTGATTAATTATTGACCTATTTTAATTTCTTTCTCTTTTTTTTTGTGGTACTAAGGTTTGAACTCAGGACCTACACCTTGAGCCACTCACCAGCCCTTTCTTGTGAAGGGTTTTTTCAAGATACAGTCTTCTGAACTGTTTGCCCTGGCTAGCTTTGAACCGTGGTCCTCCTGATCTCTGCCTCCTAAGTAGCTAGGATTACAGGTGTGAGCCACCAGCACCGGGACCTATTTTAATTTCTTGATTTACTTTTATTTAACTATTATAAAGAATACATTCCTGACCTCATCTGCAAAAATATAAAATTTCTCTAGCCAAACACATCATGAAATCTTTCTGTTGTGTTTTCTACATCCTTGATGACCTTCTCCTGGAGCTCTCAGCCCCTGCTTACTCTGCTGCACAGGCCTGCTGTGCGTGTTGTCTGGGATTTCCCTCCTTCTCCCCTCCCACTAATCCTCCTCTTCTTTCTCTTCCTTTTTGAGTGGAACTGGTGTTTGAACTCAGGACTTTGAGCTTGCAAAGCAGGCATTCTACTGCTTGAGTCATACCTTCAGACCTGGGACTTCCCTTCTTTATAATCACAGAGATCCCCTTTGCCTTTTCCTATGTAGGAGCTCTTATTTCCTGGATCTCACACTTTTTATTTTCTTGGTTTATTTCCTTATTTTGGAAGAACAATTCTATTCAGGTAGCTTTTGGAGTATGGGCAAAAGGCAGATAAAGCTTTGAGATCTTACAAGCCTAAAAATTTTTTTGTGCTGTCCTCACATATCATAAGTGGTTTGGCTGGGTATAGAGTTCTAAGTTGGAAGTTATTTTCATCCCTAATTGAATCTGTTGTTCAACTATCTTCTAATTTTAGAGTTGCTGAAGAGATAACCAATCTATCCTGATTCTTGATCATATGAACGTGTCCAACTCAGAATGTATTTAGGATATCCTTTTTTTTTTTGCAAGTGTTCTGATATCTTGCTATGATAATCTTGGCATGAAGTTTTTGGTTTACAGTGTAGACTTTTGGTGGACTCTTTTACTGTGATTGCTCCTACCCTCCAGTTCTAGTGAATCATGGAATAATATTTCTCCAAAAAACATCCTCCATTTATTTTCCCTGTACCCTATTTGAGGTATCCCTATTAGTTGGATCTTGGACCTCTTTTTGCCTTATTATTTGTCTTTGTCTTTTAATTTTACTGCCTGGGATATTTAATTTATTTGTTTTAATTTTTTAATTATTATTGTACTGGGGTACATTGTGACCTTTACAAACATTTTTACAATATAATATACCATAGTTGAATTCACCCCCTCCATCATTCTCCCTTATCTCCTCTACCCTTCCATTCCTGGAATAGTTTCAACAGGTCTCATTTTTCCACTTACATATGTGATTATATAATATTTCTACCATATTCGCTGTTCTACACCCTTTCCTTTTATCCATCCCGTCTCCCACTGATACCAATTCCCCCAGACAGGATCTGTCTTGCTTTCCTGTTCTCTAGTTTTGAAAAACAAAAGACATTTTTGTTCTGCCCAGAAAGGCGAGGGTTGGGGGTGGGTAAGTGTCCCAAACAATGTATACACGAAAGTAAATGTAAAAATGATAAAAAAGAGACATTTTTGTTTGTTTAAGATAGCTATACAGGATGTTTCATTGTGACATTTCCATGTATATATGTATTATAACTCGAATTGGTTCATCCCTTCTATTTTTCTCTGTTTGGGAGATTTTTTTGTGGGGGGGGCAGCACTGGGGTTTGAACTCAGGGCCTCACTTGCTAGGCAGGTGCTCTACCACCTGAGCCACACCACCAGCTGTTTGGGAGAGTTTAGTAACTATCTTTACTTCTATTTTTTCTGCTATCATGTTTTTTATATCTAGGATTTTTTTTTTTTTTTTTTTTTTTGGCAATACTGAGGATTGAACTCAGGGTCTTGTGCTTGCTAGGCAAGTGCTCTACCACTTGAGCTATGCCTCAGTTCTTAGGATTTTTTTTTTCTTAACCTGTTCTTATTTGTGACTGAAGCACTAAAAAAGCCTTTTTAGTGCTGTACAATCTCTGTATGAGCTGTGTGAGCTGAGTACTGGCAGCCTCACTGTAGGGTACCTGGGTAAAGACCATGCCACAGTTTCCACATATAATTTTATTCTTTTGGGCTATTCAACTTCCTCAAAAAATCTTCCAATCTCTCACCTTAAGAAAATTAAACTGATCAGCATTGATTTCACAAACTTTCACCTATTTCCATTGTGTTGTGTTTCTACTAAAGCATCCTGTCTCCATCCTGAACTAGTCCATCCTCTCCAGAAGTAACTCTCTGCCCTGGAACTTCTGAAGAATCCCTAAGAGCTAAGCCCAAGGCTCAGTAACGTGGGTGTGAGGTGCAGTGCTGTTTTTAGAAAGGAGAAATGGATTTGGACTGGGACAACAAAGACTGTTTCCTAGGCTTGTCTTGAGGATCAAGTGACATAATGTATTGGATGCACTCTGCATACTAAAAATCACTTCATGAGTCTTAGGAATTATTAATAAAAGTTGTGACATTTGGGCAGTTTTCAAAAAGTTACTGAGAGCTGATTTCTTTTCCCAAACTGCTCCACTTGAGATGAAAAGTTAATTTAAATGAATCATACAAAGATATTGACACAGCTAAATTTGGTGCAAGCTGCTGGGGTTTTAAACTTCTCCCTAAAACCTTGAAATGCTGGTTAATTTAGTTCTCTCACAACCAAATGAAAAAGCAATTTGCACATCTCACTTGCCCTTGTAGGAAGATAGTGGCTCTGCGTTAAAATGAATGAAATTGCCTTTGGTCTTGATGCTTTGTATGTTCAGCAAACAAACTCAGGTTTATTGGGTAAGAAAACGAATGGATCAGCAAATGAGGCTTGCTTTGCAACCTACGACAGTCTCAAAAATAAATTTCTACACTACATAATCAAGGCCCAAAGCCCTTAATTCTGTTCAAAGGCTGCATAAGGGAAAAGCAATGGGAAAATTAATAGTTACATTAGTATTTCAATGCACTGTAAGTAAATTACATTTGAGTGAGGAAGCAGTTGCTTTTTTAATTATTAAATTCTATTTTGATTTGTGAAACGATGATTACATTATAAAGATATTCTTGAATATTTCAAGCCTTGCATTTTACATTCTTTTCTACTAAAAATAATATGTGATTTAGAATATTAAATAAGATTCATGATTTTGCTCTGATGTTATCTACATTTTTACAAATTCAATTGCTGACCACAAGGTATGTTACATAACCAAATTCCATAAACTAACATTCTAGGCCTCCAAGTAAAACTGCTCAATCAATATCTTCTCCTCCTTTTATCAGCTACCCATGATGGAGGCCTTGCCTTACTTTGGCTGTGGATATATAAATGCTTCTGCTCTAATGATTTATTTATTAAAGTAATTTATTTTCAGGTTCAATTGGAAATTGTTTTGTTCAATTTAGTAGTTGACAATGGTATGCTAGATCAGAAAAGTTCCTGCTGCCATTCTCTTTATATGCATCCTGCAACATGGCAGCCGATAGACACTTGGAGCTGTTTAATTCTTGAGAAGTATCTATGCCACAAAGAAACTGAATTTTTAATTTTAATTAATTTATATTTATATAACTACATGGAGCTAGTGATTACTACCTTGGGCAGCACAGCTTTACATCATTATAACTGATTCATACACAAGAAACTTTCTCTTTAATGATTTTTTAAAGCTTAGAAATTTAAAAAGTAGAAACTCTCAGTTGTTTGCTTTGGAATTGATGCCCAATGATCCATTTCTTGTCAATAGTTGTAGAATAAATAGGTTGATTTAAAAATGAGTCATTAAATACTTATTTAGTCATTAGATAGTCAGGAGCTTCAACTACCTGGCAGGGAATACACTATAGGTTGTAGAATTACCTAGCATATAATTAAGTGTCAACTCCACACTGTGGATCTAGCAGAAAAATTCATTTGTGAGTCTTAACCTGGTCTATTCCCAAAAGACATGGATGGCAAAAGGAAAAGTATTCTTTTTAGTGCTAAAGCAGACCCTGAGTTACTGGAAAGAAAACGAAATACTAAATAGCATCTAGGTGTTATGAACTAGCTGTAAATAATACATTTATTTAAATATGCTTGTTTCATGTGCTCAAGCATTGATGTATTCCATAAACTTACCAGCTCTCAAAATAGGATTCCTGTGTTAAGCTATTGCCCTACCTGGCACCAAAAGCAACTCCACAGACACTAAACCTTGACATTCTAAACAAATATGTTGCTCTTCACAGCAATGACATACATCTGGCTGGAGAAAGTAATTGTAATGCAGGGAGCAATGCCACATTCTGCTCCATCACTTAATGATCAATTATGTTTCATGAAGTAATTCATAAGACATATCAGGTCATTCTGCAACAATGTAACTGCTAGCCTCTGCATGGCCTTGCTGGTATGGTTAATTAACCTGAACAATGCATGGCACATTTGACAAAAAAAGAAACAAACAATTTTTTTTTCTGTTTGGGAGAGGGGGAACTCCTGCCTAAAGCCAAGACTGCACATTAAGCTCTGATTTAATTTCTTTAAAGAGGTAAAATGGTAGCTCTCTGAAGCAGTGAAGCATAGAGACTGGAAAATGACCCAACAAGCACTCGTGGAGATAGATGTTGCTGTCTCCCTGTTATAGTGACATTTACCTGAATGAGGTTGGCAGCTGGGTTCCTTCTTTTCTCAAAGTGTTTCTGGCAGTGCTGTTCCTGTACTTTTAATGCAAAACCTGAGCCAAGAATGCCCTGGAATAAAATATAAAAATAGTGCTGTAAAAACAAATTTCAAAAGCACTGTGAAATAATACAAATATTTAAAAAACTTCTAAAATGTGTCTTTGAGAAGATAAACAGCATGTATCCTGTCTATAATAAACACATTATTTATTAAAACAAATGCTAAAACATAATGCAATCGAGGATGGCAAGTTGTTGGCAATGTTGCAAGAGACAGAATGACTTCTGTTCTTCAGCAAACCTGTTAGGCATCAGCATTTATTTTCTTGTGGTATAATAAGAGACACCGTAATTGCAAATACAAATGACAATTAAATTTTTCTGTGTGTGGCCTTCTCCATGACATTTTTATGCCTAAATATGAGTGAGTGGACTGATTTGTGATAGAATTTAGAGGGCATGAACTCTGATTTTGGGCAGAGTTGGATTTTGAATTCAGGAATGTTAAAGTGTCACTGCTGTGGACATGGGAGTACTTCTAGAACTTTGATGAAACTCTGAAATTGTGTGTATTCCACCCATAAAATGAGAGAGCAGAGAGGGGGTTTCTGGCAGTAGTCCTTCATGGTGCTATAAATATACACCAACCATAGTAAAGTGAAGAGGAGTGGGGGGCAGTTATCCAGATGAGATAAATGGGATCTCATTTTGAAGCTAGAGGTTTTCCATTTTGCCTGTTTTACAATAAAGGCAAGAGTGTGGGTCACGGCAAAACATGTTCCTATTTCCCTCAGCATTCCTTGCCTTTTTGGTTTTGGCCCAGCTATTCAGATTTTGGGGTTAGTAAGATTAGTATTCCTTCCTGAGTTTACACTAATTATTATTATTATTTTTGTGCTAGATTGCTTATTACCTTGATCTGCCAAAATTCTGGTTCTTTGATGTTCCCTCTCTGTTCATTTTGTTTTGGTCTAAAATTTGTGAGATCAAGGTGCTTTTTGTCTCAACCTTGGTTGGTCAGAGCCTGCTAAATTTGGTCTCTGGGCTTTGTCTATATTCTCGACTTTTATTAGTATGGGAATTGGAGCTCCACTGCTTTCAAGTTTGTGGATTTTACTTGCAAGCTATAAGTTATTAGCTTTTTATTAAACTTCAAGGAGTCTAACCCTTAGGTTAGAGATGGGCATCTTATAAGCACTAAGTCAGCATTTGCCATAGGTAAGGAATGGTTGCTTTTCTTTTCTTTGTATTTTTTAAGTAGTTCAAAGATGGTATAGGCTGCCTGAAGGTGGGTTTTTTTTTTTTTTTATCTCTAGGAGGTGTCAAATCTTGGCTGGGTGACAACTTGGCTGAGATATTTTGAGGCTCTAGATAGCCTTTAACCTTTCTCTTATCTTGAGATTTCACAATTCTCAGAATATCTGTGACAATAACCAGACAATAAGTGAAGTAATACAATCATAGTTAAAACACACAATTATAAAATTATACTATTTGCTGCTAGTGAACAATGATTATTTTATTATTATTAATTAGGATAAGCGACTATGCCATGACATTAGCCATGGCACCACAGGTTCTGTTTTGCATCTGTTTTTTCAGTGTGTGTCTCATGCTGTCTAAGAGATCCATCTCAGACAGGTTGTGGTTGCACAAATTAAGCTTTATGAAAAGCTGGATAACAGATTTATAGAACATTTCCCTCCACATGGAGGTTGTAAAATGGCTCTTCATTTCCAAATCCAGCTCAACTCTAGTCATTTGCAACTCCTAATTTTTTTCTATTATGTAAGACTATTTAAGAATGATTAACTGATTTTTCTTCCAATTTTATTTTACATGACATATAAACATGTAGAAGAGAATACAAAACATCAGAATTTATAGCAGTTATTTACAATAAGTCATAGCTGTGCACATATTATGTGCATATTTGTGTATAATCTATTGTTAGGGAGTACAAGTCAGATTTTGTAAGCATCAAATTAATAGCATTCATTAAGTGGATATGAAGTTCAGCATTAAATCCCTTATGGAAAATAAAGGCAGGTCCTACATAGTACAAATCTAGCATCTACCCAACAAATAAGATGTGCGAAAAAGCACACTGTATTGCTTAAAAACATCTATTAGTAGATGGCAACAGCTTGCTATGTATCTCTTGTGCCAGACTGTACATTACAGCAGTTATTAAATTAGGTCTGCTCATTGTCTCATCATAGCCCCACTCCAACTTTCTTCCACCTCCTTCTTAGCGTGTAGGTCGGTGTGCTACATAGAAGTCTGCTGAAGTCTGTCATGAACACACACACACACACACCATGGTTTAATCGACATCAATAGATGAAAATGCTTAGAAACTGAGTTTTCATTTCATTTGTTTCTTTTCTAGGATAACAAATATTAAAATTATTAGGCTGTAAGTGATAGTAATTGTCAAGGGGTGCTACATAAATACCAAATAGAAAAAAATTGCTTGGGTAAGCTACCTCTCTTTATCTTCTAGCTTAAATGAGCCTAATTTGTACCCTGTGGCAAACAAACTAGGCTGAGATTTTTTTAATAGTTGTTAATATTTTATTATATATAATAATTGTATTTTCAAATATTGTTAATGATTATAGATAATGGCTACCATTTATTTATTGAATGGTTAACATCTTGAGTCAAACAGAATTAGTCCTTGCATTAAACTTACTAGCTGGATGTCTCAAGGAATTCAGTATCTATAAAACTCAATTTCTCCATCAGTCAAAAGTTACTTAGAGCTGGAATGTCCAGCAGAAGTGTGGCAGCACCCTCAAGAGGGGAAAGAGCTGTTTGCCTGGGTGATACATAGGAGCTGGTTTGGGCTTCCTCCATGAGCTCACTAGCCTGGGGGTGGAGTGGGCCCCATAGGAAGTGGTCCCCAGGATGGGTGGCCTGTGCCATTCTGTGAGGGGCAAGAGAGTTCTGTTTTGGAAATGAGATGGGGAAACCTTGGTTCTCAGGTTTCCTGAGTGAGAAGAACCCCAAACAGGAGAGACTCTAAATCCATCTCTATCTTTCTCAGCAAAATGCCAATGCATTCTCCTAAATGTCAGTTAGACAGCACTGTTGGCAGGCAGGAGCACAAGACAAAAATGACAACTCAGCACCTATTTGTGAGGCTGTAGTAAAAAGATCCCTAAGAAAGGCTACGTTTCTTGACATTGTTAGGAAATGTTCTGTTCTGTGCAAGCACATTTTTCAGATTTCCAACATTGTGTCAATTTAAGTTGCATATAAAAATTGTAATCACTTTATTGGAAATACTTCCAAGAATGACTACTTAGCCTCTGACCTTTAACTTAACACAGTGACACAATTTAATCTCCCTGGAATAGTCCAGAGCCTCATTATGGGGGCCAGGCATGTACTGGATGCAGCCAGCTTCCAGAAGCAGGTTGACCCCAACAGTAATTGGCCAGGTCTTCGTACACTTTGAACACTTCTGTCTGCTTTCTGGCTACAGACTTTTGTTTCCCTCCATTGCTGTTTCTTACATTTCATCCTGCTGTAATGTTTGTTTTATTAGTCTCCCTCTACATTGCTGTTTATAATCTTCAAAGCATTGTGAACTATATAGGTCAGTTTACCAGAATTTTCTCTGATAATGAAGTTAAGGTTGTGAATTAGGTTTCAAGTGGGTATCTTATGAAATAACCTATATACCATGGTCTATTTTAGCTATCCAGTTATACATGTGACCACAGGGTAAATATGTACACCAAACAGAAGATACTTTGTGCCACTATTTCAGGGAAAGAAATCCATGACTGCATTTTACTGTTTCTAAAGGTGTCTCCTGTACAGAATCTGATTCTTGAGTCAGAATCTTATTAGTGAGTGACTGCTCTGTTCTGGATTGTTGAAATTGTCACATGAATAATAAAAGTGAGGCTTATTTCTTTTTGGTGGTGGTACTGGGGCTTGAACTAAGGGTCTCAAGCTTGCTAGGTAGGCACTCTGCCACTTGAGTCATGCCCCTAACCCTTTTTTGCTTTGGTTATTTTTCACATAGGATATTGCATTTTTTTGCCTAGGACTTGCTTCAGACTTGGTCCTCTTACTTATGGTCTTGTGTGACACCATACATGGCTTATTGTTTGAGATGGGGGTCTCATTAACATTTTGCTCAGGTTGGCCTCAAACTGTGATCCTCCTGGTCTCAGCCTCTTGAGTAGCTGGAATTATAGGCATGAGCCATGGTGCTGACTGATATAGTGAGTTTTTACTTTTTACTGGCTTTGATTCCATCATTTTGCACCAGGAAACATGTATTTATATATTTTTATAGGTGAAGGGAAGTAACATTTCTTGAATATTCTTCATAATGAACATTTGGCTTACATCATCACATTATTCATAACAAAAATTATCTGGGCTCAATAATTCTTCCTCCATTATACTGATGAAGAAACATACTAAAAAAGTCTCTGTCTGAGCTGAATGTGCCCTTCTCCATTCATATGTTGGCGTCCTAATCACTATACCTCAAAATGTGATCTTATTTGAAGACAGGACCCTTACTGAAATAATCTAGATAAAATGAGGATATTAGGGTGGTCCCTAATCCAATATGGGTGATGCCCTTATAAGATGAAGAAATCTGGACACAGATGATGTGAAGACACAGGAAAAAGATGGCCTTTGACAAGACAGTGAGAGAGTCCTGAGGCAGATCTTCTGTCATGGCTCTCAGAAGGGACTAGCCCTGCCAACATCTTGATTTTGGACCTCTAGCCTGCAAAAACTGTGAGATAGTAAATTTCTACTGCTTAGAATACCCGGTCTGTGGTACCTTGCTACAGCAGCACGAAAACACTAATACAGTCTCACGGTGTGTGTGTTTAACAAACAGTCAAACTGAGGTCCAATGCCCAAGCAAGTGCATAGCCTTTTCAGTCTCTTTACTGTGACTTTGAGTGATCTAGGGCAGAACCAGTTAGTCAGTCTGGGTACTGACTATGGGAAGGTCATTAACAGGCAGACAGAGGAGGAGCCCTGTGAGTTAAAGACTGTGCTGCTACTGAGGCCAATAGGAAAAGGGGACCAGGAACTAGAGAAAAGGTTAGATCAAAAAGAATTAACCTAGAAGGTAACACACATGCACAGGAAATTAATGTGAGTCAACTCCCTGTTTGGCTATCCTTATCTCAACCAGCAAAAACCCTTGTTCCTTCCTATTATTGCTTATACTCTCTCTTCAACAAAATTAGAGATAAGGACAAAATAGTTTCTGCTGGGTATTGAGGGGGTGGGGGGAGAGGGATGGGGCAGATTGGGTGGTAAGGGAGGGGGTAGGGGCAGGGGGGAGAAATGACCCAAGCCTTGTTTGCACATATGAATAATAAAACAATTAAAAAAAAGAGACTGTGCTGCTAAAAATCTCCATGTGACTTTTCCACTTGCTTGGCTTCCTTTGTGGGTGTTCTTGGGTTCTGCATGACAGAACCCGCAGCATCAGCTTGTGTCTGTTTTCCGTAGGCACACTGCTGCCACTGTCCTAGCACTCCTTTTTTGTTGACTTCCCCACCTCTACCCTAGGTGGAGTGGATAAAAATGAAAGCCTGGGGATAGGGGAGTCAACATTGTAATATTACAACCAATGGCCTCTAATGAAACAAAAGGATAAGATGACCACACAGGCAAGCTTTGTCCATGAAGGAGAAATATTCACCAGAAGCTTGGGGGAAGGTAACTGTGCTCTTCATTCTGATAAGATGCAGAAACTGCTCATTAAGAAAAGTCAATGACAATGACACAAAGAATAAATCATGGGACACATTTCTAACACTTAAGGTCATAGGCGTTTCACTCAGAGGGATCTGAAGAGGAAAATACTTCATTTGTGTATATCTATCTCTTCAGCTGTATGCAGTATAAACCAAAGCGAGTGATCAGTTTAAAATGAAAGTATGTTTAAAACTTTACAGACATTAAAATCTTCAGTGGCATGTTGGCTGAAAGGTGCTGCCACATTTCAGAATTATTATTTTGGCATAAAGCTGCTATCAACATCTCAAGACCCTATATTCTAAATTATCCATCTAGATATATTTAGAAAAAGTGTTTCATTAGAAAAGATGATATATGTCAGCAATACAGATGCGTTTCCAAGCATACCCGCCCATTTGTGAGCACTCACTCAGGTTAACCCCAAAGACCTAGAGTTGCTTTTCTGTTGCAAAGATACTCATGGCAGGAAGTGCAAAGAAAGAAATGCCAAGGAGTGCAAAGCCTGCAGAAAGCAATCTTCCCAGCCAAGTTAGTGGAGTTTTCTCTCCATAGCCAATAGTGGTCAATGTAATCTAAAAACAAAATAAATAGAACATCCAGCTTAAGCACTTGAAAAGGAAGTTAAGATCTAGTAACAGGAGGCAAAGCAACATTTCTACTAAATCATTATTCAAGAAGTCTTGTTGACGCATTTTATTACTGTGCTTTAATTTTCCATGACGCATACCAGAACTTCTCCTTGTTTAAGGAAAGGAATAACCTACATAGTTGTTCCTCCCCAGTTTTCCATCTTTTCGAAGTGTTTTCAAAGAAAGGTTATTTAAGTGCGCAGATAACCATCAGCGATGCAGCAGTGATAGCACTGTGGATTTAAGACTGGGTCAGTCCCCCAAACAGCAATTTATGTTAATTAAGGTTGTCCATTCATTACCTTGGCAGGCATTTCCTGAAGGTCTGGTGTGTGCAAGGTACATGTTATAATTTATAGTGGGACCAAACTGAGTGCTGCATAGTTCTTGTCCTAAGGTATTTACAGCAGAGTGAAGGAGGCGTGTACACACCACGATTAAAACACGAAATAGGGGACGCAGGGATGAGAGTGGGAATTCAAGAAACACATCGACCATTCCTGGCTTCGGGATGAGGAGGCTCAGCTGGGGGAATTGTCGTCATTCCTAGGCTTTGAAGGAGGGATGACGTCTTGAGAGGCAGAAATGATAAAGAAGGCCTCTGGGGAGGGGAACAGGTGGCCAGTTGCAGAGTGGTGAGAACGCAGAGCAGCTTCTGGAAAGGAGGGTATATTGTACTGGAGCATAGTGGATTTGAGGAAGATGAGTCAATTCTTTGGTTTCATTAATGATTTATAGTTTTCAGTGTACAGCCTTTTACTTTCTTGGATATATTTATTTCTAAGTATTTTTTGGAAGCTATTATGAATGGAATTATCCTTGTGATTTCTTTTTTTCAAAAAATTCCGTTAGTGTATAGAACTCTTCTGACTTTTTTATCCTTCTGCTCTACTGAATTTATTTGTACTAACTTTTTCTTGTGTGTGTAATATAGAGTTTTCTATATATAAGTTCAGGTCATCAAGAAACACTGATAATTCATTTCTTCCCTTTCTGTTTGAGTGTCTTTTATTTCTTTCTCTTGCCTAACTGCTCTGGCAGGGACTTCCAGCACTATATTGAGAAGCTGCAGGAGTGGGCATTCTTGTCTTATTCTGGATCTTAGAGGAAAGGATTTCAAATTTTCACTGTTGAGCATAATGTTTGTGGTGGGATTTTCATATATGATCTTTATTGTGTTGAGTTGTGTTCTTTCTATACTTAATTTTTTGTTGAGAGTTTTTTTTAATCATGAAAAGATGCTGAATTTTGTCAAGTGCTTTTTCGGTATGTAATGAGATGATCTGAAATAAACCAAGCATGAAAAGACAAATACCACCTGTTCTCACTTATATGTGGAATCTAACAATCAAACTCAAAGAAGCACTGAGCTGAATGGTGGTTCCTGCAGGCTGGTGGTTGGAGAAATGGGGGATGATGGTCAACAGGTACAATGCTTCGGACAGGAGGAATAAGTCTTTTATTGTTATTGTTCAAGATCTATTGCACTGTGTGGTGAAGATGACTGATATTAGTATAGTATATATTGCAAAATCACTGAGAGTATATTTCAAATGCTTTCACCACAGAAAATAAAAAAAATAAATATTTGAGGTGAGAAACCCTTAATTAGCTTGATTTAATTATTCTATATTTATAGTTCTACACCAGGCCAGTCTTCTGAGCTCTGGATTCACTACTCTGCAGTTGATATTTCTATTTGGGTGCCACATATCCATTTAAACTTAATGGGGCTAAAATAGAACTCATTTCTCCCACACTGTGAATCCCCAAATGTATCCCTTCCCATCTCAACCAAGAGCAGCACACCATTCTTTCAGTAGCTCATGTCAGGAGCCACTGGACCATCTTAATTATGTCATGCCCTTGCTCCCCTCACACAATCTATCAGCAAGACCTGTTGAACCTGTTTCTTTAAGATAGTGTAAATCCATCCCTTTCTGTCTTCACTGCCACCCTGGCAGACCAGGTTGCTACACTAGCCTCATAATTGCTCTCTCTGCTTTTGTTCTTGCCGTTCTTGAGCTCCTTCTCTATATACCTCAAGGGATACTATTTTCTCCCTTCCCTCTAAACATCTTTCGATGGCTATCTATTGAATTCAGAACATTTTCTTAGCTCCTAACTGTGGCCTATGTGACCTGGTCTCTGCCTGCCTCTCCAGGATCATCTTGATTTCACCTGTGCTCACAGCACTTTGATAATAGTGGTTTTCCAGATCTTCAAACAAGCCAGGATCTTTCTGCCTTAGGGCCTTTGTACATTCTGTTCTATCACTGGAATCAGCCCAGGCTGGAATCAAACTTGTGATCCTCCTGACTCAGCCTCCTGAGTGCTGGGATTACAGATGTGCACCACCACACTGGGCTCAGCTCCTTGTTTCTTAATGGTATTTATCACAAGTGGAAGTTTGCTGTATTTTTCTCTGGGGAGGGGTCTCTTTCCTTTACCAGAAAGAGGAACAATGACCTTCCTGTTTGTTATCTCCATAATGTTCAGCATGATTCTGGCTACATAGCAGAAAAAAACTCATTAATTGTTTAGAAAGCAAGTGGAGAATCCTTTCAAGAACACTGGCAGCAAATGGAGTGAGAACTCCTGGAAATCTCTGATGTAGGAGAGGCTTTCTAGGATGCACTTGTGCATATTTCAGAGGGTGAAACTGAAGGGGGAAGGTGTGGTGACTTTATGATGGGGGTCAAGTACCAAGGAGGCAGAGGAAATGGCACCAAGGGCACAGCTGCAGGGTCAGCCTTGGCATGGTCAGGACAGCCCTTCGACAGTGGGGATGGTGTGGGTACAGTTAAGTGGGAATAGGATTGGAGGGCTTTGTCAGTCCCTTCAATTTCAGTGAGGATGTAGGTGGGTCCTATGAGGAGTCACAGGCCTGGTCAGGGGAAAGGTCTGGGGGCTGTGTGGGTACGCAAGGATGTTGGGTACAAGCAATAGGAGGCCTCTGGGTGGAGGAGCTCAGCCATGGTCAGAGAGAGGACATGTGTAGTACAGTCTGGTAGCCAAGGTGATCAAATGTTATTACAGGATCAGCCTAGGACTCTCAAAGGAATTTCTTGAGAACACCAAAGAGGAAAAAAAAAAACAAATCAAATTTTTTATAGTTTCCTAATCCCAAATATGTGGGAAAGATTTTAATGTACTGTACATTTTCTGCAAAATAGCTTCATCTTTTATTAGTAATAATATACTGAAGGAGAAATACCATGATTTGGTCACAGCAAAAATGTTACATTTCATGGCTTGCTCTTATTTCAGTAACACAAGTTACTCTGCCTGGTAAAAGTGCTGAGACAGTAGGATTTGAACCACTGTCTCTACGTCTGAAGAATGAGACACAGGAGTGTAACAAGAGAAGAGCACCCCAAGAAGAGAAGACATCCTACTTTGTTTTATTTTGAATCCTAGGTTTTCCCTTTTTCCTATATGGGTGGTCTGTGTAGAGGGGGACTATAGAAGGTTGTGGACTTAGAGCAGTGCCCAGGATCTCTTGAGGATGGGTAAAGATTGTCCACCTCTTTGCACTATGATTCAGGCTTCTGGGATGACTACAATTCCAAGTGCAGGAGACCTGAATAACTAGTAGCTGAACCCCTGACCTCAACAACTTCAAAGCAACTCAGGAAGTTTCTTGGTTGGAAAGTCTAGGCCATTTTTGTTGACAGGCCAGGCTTGGGAAAGACCTGGCAACAGGGCTGCAGGTTGTTCCCTCCCTAACAGAGAGGGAGGTTGGGTAGAAGTTTGTTCATCCTTTCATTTCTGTAGACACAAAGAGACACTGGGCTTTGTGATGTGATCAGAGGGGTAGCACCAAAGCTATGAAGTCTCATGAAAGTGGAAAGGGCACTACCAGGGAAAGGCACAGGGACAGGGGAGGGGGTGGGAGGGAAGAGATGGTAATGGGGAGCAAGATGATCAAAGTATGTTATATGCTTATATGAAAAGGTTCTAATGTAAGCCATTAGTTTGTACAATTAACACATGCTAATAAGGAGGAAAAATTATGAAGTCTCCAAGAAGATGTGAATCTTCTCAGGAATTTACAATGACCCATCTGGCTGATATAGCTATCAGTTTTCTAGAGCAAGGTCTGACTGCATTTGATAAAACCATGCTTAGATGAGCCCCTCATAGACATTGATTTTCTGGACTTTCAAGGGGAGCTGCCCTTGAAAAAGGAGCAAGTGTCCTTGGAACAGCACAACTATGTTTGTTTCTTTTCTTTTCTCAGCACTGTTGATGCCAATTAGCTAGCTGATCCTCTGCATGAAAACCCTGAGGCAGAAACCTTCTTGGTGCTAACTCTTCCATGCTTATGCTAAACAATGAACCATTCCTCCTTCTAGAAAATTTATCATGTCTCATTGGCTAAACCCTGTAAGGTTTAGTTTCATGTAGGTTCAGAGTCAGAGAAAGACAGGCCCATGCAGAGCCCACAGACCCCAGCTCCCCAGGACGGTTGGGAAGGTCCTGCAACAGCAGCTTGTTTCAGAGAACACTGGGAGGCTGCGTGATCTTCAGGGCTTGGAGGAAATTACACCTGGACTTCACAGGAATTTGGTGGTGTGGCGGTTGATTCATTCTCTCTTCTTAGATCTCCAAGATCTCAGCAGCTATCTATTGCAACTGCTCCCACACTGAGTGCCCCGTGATTATCAGTTATAGTATGCAGTTAATTTAGTGGTGTGGACTGCATGAACTTACAGAGCAAGAGTGGATTTTGGGAAAAACTAAATCTAGTAATAGAGTCCTGTTATAACACAAAACAAGTCAGTAAATAACGCACCTCCCTTGACATAGCAGTGTCTTTAAACAAGGGACCCAATATTAAAGATAAAGAACTACATCCTTCTCTGCAAATCCCTCATCACCCCTGTGTTGTGGCATTCCTTGCCAGTTCTACCTGCGATGTGACATTAGGGTGAAAGGGCTGAGCAATGTAGGTAAAGGAGCTGGGAGCAGATGCAATGCTTCTGTTCATGTTGGATGAGCCATGAGGACACTTCATGACTTTAAACAAATGGGAGGGGAAGACCAGGATTGGGTGGGCCCAATATGACACAAAGAACCCAAGTGTGGTCTGTTAATGTGTTCTCCTTGTAGTAGTATATTTTTGATAATTCCTGAGGCAAAGCATTTGATTCTTTTCTAATATATACAATGCTAAAGCTGAATCACAATACATCAGACTTTCAGTCTACATAGAACATACATTTCAAGGGAATGAGTTGAACAATAGTGCAGTTGAGTCAATGTGAAATAAATCTCCATGTGAGAGAATCCTGCTATTCTTTGTAGGTGAGATGATTTACTTTTCTTTCTTTTTTTGTGGTATTGGGATTTGAACTCAGGGTCTCATGCTTCCTAAGCAAGCTCTCTACCACTTGAACACTAACCAGCCCTTTTTCGTGTTGGTTATTTTTGAGATAGGCTCTTGTGAACTATTTGCCCTGGATGGATTTGAACCACGATTCTCCTAATCTTTGTCTCTTGAGTGGCTAAGATTATAGGCATGAGCCACTGGCACCCAGCAGATTTTCTGATATTATGTATCAATGCATGATAATTTATAGAATAATTAGAATAATTCCTTCCTTCCTTCCTTCCTCCTACCCTCCCTTCCTCCTTTCTTCACTTTCTCTCTTTCATTTATTTTTTTATTATGGTGCTGCATGTGGTGGTGGTAAACCCAGGGCTTTTTTCATGCAAGCAAGTGAGCTACCATCCCCAGCCCCAGAGATGCCTTCTTTTTTTTTTTTTTTTGAAACTAAATACATTTTAATAGAAAACAAAATACAAAATAACTCTTTTCAGAAAACAGAAATATTTACTCGCCCCTCACACTAGAACTTGCTTTTCTGGCACATGTTTGATACGTATGCTACCTGCGTTTGCTCACAACACATTCGTTCATGAGACTGGTGCTACAGTGCAGGGTGGGGGTCATCGCAGGAAGACACAAAAAGCCATGTTCATCTGAAACCCAACACTTCCTAAACCTATCTTGTGACTTATTCCAAATTATTCTTCAGCATAATCTTTTTACTTCTTTGGTGCTAGGGATCACACCTAGGGCTTCACATATGCTAGGCAAATGCTCTACCACTGAGCTACAGCCCCAGCCTCAGAGAAGTCTTCTTCACTGAAACTTTGGTGGTGGTTGACTGACTCTACTTAGTCAGAAATTTGATTAAAGCAGATAACCACAAAGGTATATATATATATGTATTTTATATACATATGTATATCTATATAAATATAATTTGTACATAGAAATATATACATATATAGACACATAGATATATACATATATAAAACACACATATCTATAAAATATTTTACTTTAACCCAATATGTATACATGTATATATGTACATTCATTTCCTAATATTCTTGATGAAGAAAGTTTTCTGCAATTGGGGTTCTGTCACATTTTTTGGTTGGCATAAACCTCACCCATAATATATCATTTCCTTTTTTTTGAGCTTTTTTTTTGGCTTCACTCAGTGTGTTCACTCCTGGTTTGCAGGAATAAATTTCTTAGTAATTTGTAATAATTGAGCCTTTCTAAAGCATTCTTCCATTTTCATAATACCATCCATCTTTCTTTCTGTCCCATACATTCTCAGCTTATGCAATCGTATGAAATTAACCATGCCATTATAGTCACCAGTACTGTGGGCATAAAACCACTTGGGGATGAACACACTGACAGCTGGTGAGCTTCAGACAGTGGTAAGAACAGAGTTCTGTGGGTCTGGAGCACTGGTGTGTGGCAGGCCTTAGTCAGCATGTTACACAGGAGCCAGGAGGGTTGGCTACTCAGTCAGTGAAGAGGAGCTAAGGTGTGAGAATCTGTACTCAATCCTGGAACAAATACAATCCTTACATGTATGGGCACATACTTGGAGCAGTATTTATGAGCTTTGCTTTCCTATCCATATGTGAACATCAATTTTTGCTCATGTGTATGTAAGGGATGAGCTTCAGAAAGGTGAGATGGATGTCTAGAGCACTGTATTGAGCATAAGTCTAGTGTGTTTCAGAGTTTGTCAGAGATGTTCTGGTTAACACGTTAGATAGAGCAACTCTTCACTAAAAACATATTTATGACTCTTACTCATTGACTTTTGAATAGGATAGTTACAATATCATTGGGAAAGTCAAGTTTTCAATTTACCCTAAAAATTAAATAATAAAGAAAATGTTAAAAAATTAAAAATATGTTCAACATCTCTTTCTGTGATGTCACAGGCAGAGTAATGACCTTGTTCAGTGAGACGTTTCTGTCTGTTGCCATACTACATGATCTGAGACAGAAGCCAACAGGCTCGTTCTCTGGCTGCAGAGTAATGGGCTGAATCAGGATCTGAGCAGGCATGGTTCACTTTGCCATTGCTCCATCTCAGAGGGCCTCAGAAATCCTTGCTGGTTTGTGTCATCTCCTCAGTTAGACTATTTATTCAAAGGTGCTTTGGCAGATAAGAACAGCTCTGATAAATTTTTGCCCTCCTGTTCCATATGCTCATTTACAGTCATGCAGGTAAGAAAAGATATTTTCTGAAAATTGGTAGTTTGGAAATTTGTCAGGAAAGTATAATTGTGGTAGCAAGGTCTGAGGTGGAGTGAAGAATTCTTCCTCAGAATGCAAATTCTGCTCTTGCTCCAAGTTTTCTTGATTAAAAAAAAATGGGATGACACAGATAGGCCTGGTGGTGTAGACCTATAATCCCAGCACTTGGGAAACTGAGCCCAGCCTGGGTTACAAAGTGAGACCATGTCAACCCCCCTCCAAAAAAAAAAAAAAAAGATGGGAGATGCTATGGTCAAATTATAATTTACACACTGGTTAGGCTATAGTTTTTTCTTCAATAGAAGAAATAATTCCTATAAATTTTTTCTCTTTCCGTCAAGTGAGAAATCATTGAATATTTATTGGCCTAATTATGAAGAGATAATTATCATACTAGCTTACAGCTAATGCATTCATGTGAACCAGTTAAGGATATACTGCTGATATTTCTGCAGCTCAGTAGGACTTCCCCATAAGGAGGTCCTTTAAGGAGTTATGATTCTATTGGCACAGTCAACAATTTCCCCCTCTACTCCTTCCCCCTCACCTCCCCTGTCTTCTCTCCTCTCCTCCTGTTTCTTCTCTTTCCTTCTCTTCTCTTTTCTGCTCCTCTCTAGGTTATTCACTGATCAGGCAGTGGGTGGTCATAGAATCTGTGCAGTCAGCTTTGAAATTTGTTGGCCATTAACTTGTGGATCAGAATGGCTTTCTATATTCAAACCTAGAAGTACTTTGTAGGCATGTATGAAAATGTTATACTAAAACTCATTAGAATTGCAAGAAAGATAAAAAAGAAGGGGGGGGAGGAAGGGAAATAAGAACTAGTAATAGAAAGGGGTGAATTGATCAAAGTATATTATATGCGTGCATAGAAGCATCACAGTGAAAGCTCCACACTGTGAAATTAATATGTGTTAATAAAAATGTGAAAAATGACGTTCCTGTGGTGATAGCATTATATAGTATGGCAGGTAGCTCAGGACATTGTCACTCACATTGTTCTTCCAGGTTTGTGGTCAGATATACAATAATGGTTATGACTGACCTTTTCCTCACACTTGATAAAGCATCTGTGTGTCCTAATCTCATTTCATACATTTAGTAGCTTTGGGTTTGGGTAATATGACAACCTCCATTTATACCAGGCTATTAAATGACTGCTGAATGCCATGCTTCTACTGAAATCATAATCTTGAGGCTAGATTGCAAGTCTCTTGACTAAAAGTCTTCTGTTCTTTTCAGGACACCATGTGCCAATGCTCATGAAATAATGCTCACTGAGAAAAAGTGTTCAGAGCCATGTATAAGATGGTGTTATTAGAGGAACAGAATTTTTCTTAGGAAAGAATTTTCCAAAGAGGCTTATGAACACTATGCCTCATAAATACATGCATTAAGGTAGGGAAGAGACTTAGAGATTCCTACCACAGCTAGGACTTGTTGTTGTTAGGTAATGGCTGGGGTATATGTTTTTGCTCAGTAGCTCAGAGTACTCTTGAGTAGTTTGGAGCTGGTGTGTTGATTCTCTTATGGCCAAATAAAGCACTGATAGCTGCAGGCAATGCACTGACAGTAAGAAACAAAGATTTGTTTTAATTTAATATATTGGCACCAAGTTAGGAAACAGTGTCTTATAAAACATTGCATGAAAATATTTTGTGCTGGTGAGCCCAATGTGAAGAGGGCTGAGGAGGGCTGATTCTCTGAAGGACAACCAGTATTACCAAGGCCAAGGGCATCTTTGATCATTCCACAAAGTTCTTATTGCAGGAAGATGAAGCTTACAGCATATATTTGGAATGTGCAACTTGTTGAGTGCACAGGAAACTACATTACACATGGAGCCTCTGTGTAAAATCTTTTGTTGAGAAAGATTGTAAGATTCTCAGCATGAACTGTAGACACACAAACATTGTATACAGAGCATGTACTTCAAAGTGGGACAGACAGAGGAGACCAAAGGAAGAAGAAAAGAAAGAAAGCAAGCAAATGATAGAAAACACATCACATATGTGTAGGAATAAGACACAAGGAAATACAGTGAAAACTGTTAAACAATATAGGATAGGGAGAAAAGGATGAGGAAGTGCAGTGACTTAAGCACAGTGCATGTACAGGTATAATATCAAGGTAATAATATGATGAAATGAGTAGATTTATACTATCTGTGGCTGCATACATCTTTTCCTTCAAACCCCACAAAACTTCATTATGAGAACTTTCTGGTTTTCTGAGGAAAAACTGTTTTTCAAAAACAGGATTATTACCAGAAAAATTACTTCAGGAAAACTTGATCCTAAATTATTTCAGAAAAAAACTAAACCAAATCCAAGGGAGAAAAAATAATAGTAGGAAAGGAGATGATAATAATGGAGAATAACTTTAGGAAAATACATTCCTAAATTATTTCAGAATAAATCAAAAGCAGTTAAAAAGTAGGAAAACAGTAACAGGAAGTAGCATTGAGTGGAGCTCCTCTGAGCAACCACAAGGGCCTCTTTTCCAGAACCTGCCAGGGCCTTAGATATTGGATTTACTCATTTCCCCTCCTCCACACTCTGCCTCCTTTAGCAGCCACCTCAGATGCCAGAGCATTTTTGCATCACAACCTCCAAAACCCAAGCCCCTTCTGTGCTCAAATTGAGGATCTGCAATGAAGCACACAGCGCTTGTTGCAAAGGCCCTGCCATTTAACACCTACAACAGCCACGTCTACACCAACAGGAAACACCATCTTTGAGCACTAGCCACAGTTTTGGTACCAAGATCTGTTATCTCACTTACTCAGCAAGCTAGGCACAATCACTCCTTGGTGTGGAACTACTTCAGGGGCTGAAGTGCTTTAAATCCTTATTGACACTGAACAGGGCTGATCACCTGCTGTATCTCTGCAAAAGTTAGTTTTGGGGCAGCCCTCACTGTCATCTAGGAAGTTAAGTATTTAATACTTGGAATCACTGGGGTACTCTACCTGTATAACCCAAATTGCATTTTGATACTTAGTGTTGATTCTTCAGAGTCTAAATAAAGAGGATTTCCCTTTTCAACAAACCCTTGCACTAAGAAACACTCCAACTCCAGGTGATCTCATGTTCCCTATTCATAAAGGGAATTCATACAACATGGAAAATTTTTAACTAAAAATTACGTAGATGACTTTTTCATGAAGGTTTTTATTAACACATAATAAAATTTATTTATTTTACACTAAGACCTAGGGTTTTTTGTTTTTTTTTTCCTTTGGCAGTACTGGGACTTCACACTTGCTAGGCAGGTTCTCTACTGCTTGAGCCAGGCCTCTGGCCCTTTTAGCTCTTTTTTATTTTATTTTTTTTAAGGAGATAGGGTCTTGCTTTTTGCCCAGGCTGGCCTGGACCACAATCTTCCTATTTTCTGCTTCCTGAGTTGCTGGGATGACAGTTATGTACCACCATGCCCTGCTTTTTTATGTTGAGATGGGGTCTCATGAATTTTTTTTTTTTTTTTTTTGCCATTTGGCCTGGATTTTCCTGATCTCACCCCCCCAAGTAGTTAGGCATCGACTAGCCACTGGCACCTGGCTTAGTATTTGTTCTTTTGACAATGAATAGAAATAAGTCTTCTTGTTTACTTTTCATCTTTTCTTAGGCTTCAGATAATATCATTAATGAGTCAGTTAATATCAACAAACCTGCTTTAGACTAACAAGTCCTTTCTTTTTACTCCTAGAACCTTGACATATTGGAAGATTTTTATTCTCATATCAAGGGTAGATTTTTTAAAAGCGTTAACATAATTAGGCTGTTCAGAAACATGTTAACTACAGGTTCAACATCAGTCAAAACAGTGCAATTTAAGTGGAGATCATTGAAAGTGCGTTGCTTCTCCCTGAAAGTCACAGGTATGACCTTCGAAAACCTGCTTCATGTGTTATTCCTGCAGAAGAAACAAGCTGGTGACAAAGTGAGTATATTA
This sequence comes from Castor canadensis, assembly GCF_047511655.1. NCBI lineage: Eukaryota > Metazoa > Chordata > Mammalia > Rodentia > Castoridae > Castor > Castor canadensis. The sequence goes on along the minus strand of NC_133388.1, from coordinate 83,591,109 downwards.
AGAGTTTCCCATGCATTGTTTAATGCCCGATATGGCTTTCTATTAGTAATAAGGAGAAAGGCAAGACTTGTGGAAAAGAGAAAGAGCTTTCAGACTGTATCCCAAGGGGAAAAAGGTGCAGCTGAGTGCCTCAGTAATTGAAATGAATTAGAAATTACCCGAGAGAATAAAAAAACCAGAATTAAAGAATGGGATGATAGACCACTGGTAGCAAGGAAAGCCTCCTGGTTCCTCAGTTTACACAGTTTGTCCACCATGAATAGTATATTTTTATTTGCTGTCTATGTAGGAAAGGTGTTTAAGAATGTCGAATGACTGCTACTCTTCTCCTTTCAAAATATCTGATATTGCCAAGATATCAGATATATTGATCGGATATTCAACCAAGAGAATGCTTTGTTACCACACAAGCTTGTAGACATTTATTCAGATACGGTTTTAAAAGTCTTAAAGTATAAGTGAATATATTTCTGATGGCTATTTATTTTATTGCCACTACGCAACCAACAAATATACCAAGTTCTGCTCAATACAGCCCTGACAAATTTTCCTTGTCTTGAGGATGGTCTTTTGATGAGTAGTGGAATAATGAATAACCAGAACTTAAATCTGTGCTCCTCAAAACAACACTTAGCCATGTTTAATCACAGCTAAAGAAAATGATATATTTTTATTTCAGCAAAATGCTAGTACTCAAGAATATTGCTGATGAGGGGCTGGCGTGTGTCTCAAGTGGTAGAGTGCATGCCTAGCTAGCAAGCATGAATTCCTGAGCTCAAAACCCAGTACTGCCAAAAAAAAAATACTAATGATTTATAAGGGTTTTATTCTGTTGGACCAAAGAGAGTGGAAATTCTTTATCCAACTGTAAATTTTGTATAGTTCCACACAATGCCCCTTTGGAATGCCTTAAAGAAATAAAAATTTAATTTATATAGTGCATAAAACACTGTTATATCCTGTGAAATTCTTATTAGGGCACAAGTTCCAATGATTGCTTTATAAAGTCCTTACAATGCAGGGGAAATTTTTTCTTCAAAGGACAACTGTGCATTTTACACAGTATACCCTTTCCAGGTTATTGATTCTGATTTTATGGAGCTCTGCACCATCATGGCCTTTGAGCTATTTTACAACTCAGTAAGTTATAGATGATTCATAGTAATGCAACATAATTCTTGTCTACACACATGTAAATGAATCATGTCTGGTGGATGTTCGATTTCCTTCCTTCCCACACAGTGGAAGATGACAGTTTCCCTGCTCCCCCACCCCCTTTTTTTTTTCTTTTTTGGTGGTACTGGTTTTTGAACTCAAGGCCTCATGCTTGCTAGGCAGGTACCTCTACCACTTGAGCTACTCCACCAGCCCTCAGTTTTCCTTCTATTTGTTTTGATATTCCTGATCACACATGCTTTTGTTCTTGGACAGTACTTTGTTTTTAAAGGTTTTTATTAGTATATGATAGTTACACAGAGTTTGTGACATTTCCATATATACATATACTGTATGCTGGTTTGTGTCCCTCCATTATTCTCAGTAGATAGTACTCTGAGTGATTGTAAAATCTCCCTGATTTTGTCACAGATAATGACTTAAAATAATAAAGGATCACTTCAAGATTTAGCACTAAATTTGATTGCAATATAAGCTATCATTCATTATACTGTACAAAATAAATTGGGAGGGTGGCTAAAGATGTGCAATTAGTTATTCATCTGAAATATTTATTGAAACACAGGAGCCTTGTGTTTTGTGAAAATGTAAACTTTAGTATAAGGTAGAGAAAGAGACCTTACTGCTCATCGGCAAACAGATGCAGTATGCCACAGCTATTAGAAAGAATCAGGTTCATTTGAATGGCTTCCTGTTTGTTTGTTTATCCATTTATGTAGTGAGGGTCAGGCATTATATTATATCTTTGTACTAAAATGTCTTTTCATCCATCCACAACCACCCAGCAAGTCCCTACTGTGTACCAGGTATGGTGGACGTCATTGGACACCAATGACTATGAGCGGGGACACTTTTGTAGGCAAGGGGTCATTTGGCAATGTCTGGAGATGCACTTGGTTGTCATAAATAAGGGAGGAGTTACTACTGGTTCCTAGTGGTTAGAGACTAAGCATCCTTCAATGCCCAGGACAGTCCAAGAAAAGAGTGGCTCAGCCCACAAGTCAATAGTGCTGCAGGTGGGAAACTCTGTGGCACATTGTTACATTTAACCCCTCACACAATCAATCCATTGTAGCAGATAGTACTATACCCATGTGCTTACAAATGCAGAAGTCAAGGCCCCTACTTGACTCCAGAGCTGTGCTTTTAAGAGTTATGGAGCATCATAACCACTTCTCAGATCAAGAACATAGAGGGCAGGATGGGGGTGGGGGAAACAAAAGGGGGAGGTTGCAAAAGCAGGTGGATAGCAAATCAAGACTAAATTGTTAGTGCATAAAGCATTCAGGGGAGTGTGCAGGGAGGATGAAGCAGAAATAAAATGATGCTAAGAACAGATGGTATTTTTATGGATGTATCAAGAGAAAATAGGGCTAGAGAAAGAGATAGAGCTGCTAATAAATAAGGAGGAACTCTAAATTGCATGAAAAAAGGTGTGTAATCCTGAGCTCTAAACTCTGCCTCTCCCAAAGGAGACAGATATGATCAAGCGGGGAATAAAGTTATTGATTATAAGTGGCTGAGTAGAAATATGAAATACAGGCTTAGGCAGTGTTATGAAGTAGGCGCACAAACTTAACGAATCCCTTAGAATGAGTTATTGATGAATATTTGACATTTGAGGAGACCACAAAGATTTGAAAGAAGTAAATACTGAGAGTATTTAAGACACACAGGGATTGTGAATGAAGTTTTTTTTAGATTGCACTGGAACTTTGCTAAAGTATTATTTAGTCAGTGAAATCAATATGAATTGATCATTATGAACCCTGGTGAAAAAGGGTTTAGTCACTGAAGTACTAAAAAGCTGTCACTGGAAGGTGGATTTACGTCTAGCACTACCCTGTCATGGACTGGAGGACTCTCTACATCTGGACTTGAGAGATGCATTTTGTTACCATGAATACACCACACAATATGTCTTTTAGAACGTGTAATATAGCTTAACTTAAAATCACAGTGGGAAGAATTTAGAAGAACAAGGTTGAACCATTTTAAGCTAGTAGTTGTAAGAGCAGATAAATTTTCTAGAGGCAAACCACAGAGGGTACATATTGACTGCTAGAAACTGTCTGGAGATACCCGGCTTAAGGTTTTTTTTTTTCACAGTACTGGTGTCTGAACCTGATCAGGGCTTTGTGCTTGCTAAGTAGGCACTCTACTGCTTGAGTCATGACCCAGTCCTTAATTTTCTTCTTTTTTTTTTTTTTTTGTAAGTTATTCTAGAGCCTCAGAAAGTTCTTAACAGCTAACATAAATTTCCCTCTTGCACTTTAAAGTCATCTTATCTTGTTCTTTCTGGAAGTGCAACAAATACAATATTCCTAAAGCTTCTCTCCCTCACACGCTCCTTTTAATGCTCAGTTCCTTGAGTTATGTTTAATGGCTTCACTATAAGTTAAAATTTGAACAATTTTGATGAAATATGTATTTTAAAGTAATAAATATAAAAGTTACTACAAAATATCCAGGGACTATACATATGAATAAAATAGGAAGTGAATTTATTTAATCAATCTGTTATTAATGAATTTTTAGGTTACTTTTACTGGTGTTATTAAAATGATGTTGAACTGAACAAGCCTATATATCTGTTCTTATGGTTATTCTTTTTTATTTTTTTTGGTGGAACTGGGGCTTGAACTCAAGGCTTTGCTCTTGCAAAGCAGATACTGTATCACTTAAGCCACACCTCCACTACATTTTACTCTGGCTATTTTGGAGAAAACTTGACACATAAGTTTAAAATGCAAGAGAATAATGGCAACTATAGGCCACAGAAAGGGTGGGAACCAAGTGCTGGAGGGGAGCCAGCATTTTATTTAGTCCCACAGCTGTGTAGAAACCTGACTTTCTAGAGATTGCTCCCGGAGTCGGAGCCACTTAGCCTGTTGCAGCCCTTGGCTACCTGATCTCACTCTTTGCTTAAGTAGCCTACTGGCTGGGGAGGGATGCCCCGGAGCTGAGTCACCATGCCCAAGGCCAGTCTTCCGTTTTCATAGACATATACTTGAAACTTGTCCTCAACCGGGAGACCCAGGGATAGAGCTGTCATAAGGACCTTTTTAACTGGTGGAATGCATTTCTGACTTGTCATCCCATGCAGTTAAGGGCTGGGGATCCTTCTGTGCTTCCTTAAGGATTTGATATAAGGGCCTGGCTAGGTCTGCATATTCCAGGATCCAAATTCTACAGTATCCTGTGACCCCCCACCTCCAAAATGCCCTCAATTACTTTAGAATTTTAGATAGGGGAAACATCAGAATTGGACGGATTCTATTTCTCCTAGGCCCCTCATTTCTTTCTCCAGGACAAGACCTAAATATGTAACCCCAGACTGACACAATTGGGATTTTGCTTTAGAGGCTTTATATCCTCTGTCTGCTAAGAATTTCGTAAGGATTCAGTGGCTTGTGAAATGGCAGGCTCATTTGGTCCACACAGCAGGAGGTAATCTATATATTGTAGCAGTGGAGCTTGTGGATATACCACTCTGCCAAGTCTTGAGTTAGAGCCAACCCAAAGAGGTGGGGGCTGTCTCTGAATCCCTGTGGGAGGACAGTCCAGGTGACCTGTCTAGACTTTCTTGTGGGGTCCTCAAGGGCAAAGAGTGGTTGGCTTTTAGGGTGTAAGGGAATGCTGAAGAAGTTGTCCTTAAGTCCAGGACAGAGTAGTAAGCCGTGCCTGGAGGTGTTTGGGCTAAAAGCATATAGGGATTTGGAACTACAGGGTGGAGAGGAACTAATGCTTCCTTGTTCAGGCAGAGATCCCGGACTAGCCTCCATTTGTTAGGTACCTTCCTGACACCAAGAATAGGAGTATTATATGAGCTGGAACATTCTATTAGCAATCCGTGTCTTTTTAAGTCTTTCATTATGGTAATTACCTCCTTCTTAACTTCTGGCTTTAAAAGATATTGTTTTTGATGGGGAAACTAGCAGGGGGTCCTTGAGATGAATTAGGACTGGGACAGCTGTTTGTGCCCATCCCACAGTGTGTTCATCAGTCCACACTGTGGGGTCTCCTTGTTCCTGTATTGGGGCAAGCAAAAGTACTCTCCTGAAGGTAAAAGGAACTGTACACCCAATTTATATAGAAGGTCTTGCCCTAACAGAAGAGTAGGGGTTTCTAGAACAATTAAAAAAGAGTGACAGAAATGGAAATCTCCCCAGGAGCAGGCTAAAGGCTGAGTGAAGTAATGCTCTAGAGACTGGCCTGGTATGCCTCAAACAGTAATTTTCTTGGAGGACCTGGGTCTGGCAGAGAAAGGAATAGCTGAGATTCTGGCTCCAGTATCGATAAGGAGGCTGACCTAATTTTTTTACATAGTGAGTAAAACCCAGGACTCCCCTGCTTTTATGGTGGTCATGTAAGGAAATATAGGCCCCAAAATGACCACATGGAGAGGAGTGATCTGGTCAAGAGATTCTTTATTGCCGTGTGGGAGAGGGAGAGAGCAGAGAGAGCCAAGAGAGAGAGGGAGAGAGGGGCAGGGGCTTAAATACCCCTCAGTGAGACTCGGCATGATCTGGTTGGTTAGGATCTTATGGTTCATGCTGATTGGAGGTTGGGGCAGAAGGAGGATTCAAGCTAGACTTGAGGCAGGACTGTGACCCTGGGAGGCAGGACCGTGACCCTGGAAAACAGAAGCTTAAGGGTGCAGTTAGAATGGAAACCTATTGGCACCATTATTGCCAACATTCCTCCCTTTTTTGTTTGTTAAGGAAGGGGGGGGTGTTGTGTTCGCTCTGGCTTCTTCGAGCTGGCAAGGGGTGGCATAGGGGAAGGGAGGGTTAGTTGGCAAACAGTGTTGGGGTGCTGAGCTTCATGTTGGCGTATACCCAGGCTCCAAAAATGAAGATTTCCTCTTCCCTGAAGTTGATGAAGGTCCCTTGTAGCCATAGGTTGTAAAGAGTCTCGAGCCAATCCTCTGACCTCTGCATGGTGGGTATCAGCCAACTATCCTCACATTTGAGAGGTTGGTACCCCTGGAGGTACAACTGGTTAAATTTTTGATTAGCAATAGCAGACATGTAGTATGACACAAGGGAAGAAGCTTAAGAACGGGAGAGCAAGAACACAGGCATTAGGATGGGCATTGGCCAGGAGATCCACTGTGAAATGTTGTTCCCTAGACAATTTAAGAGTCCTCCAACTCCCTTCTCCATTTTCTAATTGTTTCTTGAGAGCAGAGTCTGTTGGAGGCAAGTTCTTCTAAGAGAAATGGGTGACCATACATTGTCTAAGACCCAAATAGGAATATTAGGAGGAGCATAAAAAGGTGAGTCTGTTGGAGGCAAGTTCTTCTAAGAGAAATGGGTGACCATACATTGTCTAAGACCCAAATAGGAATATTACGAGGAGCATAAAAAGGTGTCTGCTCAGGGACTGCATTCCTAGGGATCTAAATTCTGCAAAATCCTATAACTGCCAGGAAAACTGTAAGCTGTCTTATGGTATGGGGGTTGGGAAATGGAAGATTGGGTTGATGCATTTATGACTCAGGGAGTGAGTCTGTCCCTTTAAGGCCACACCTAGGTAGGTGACCTGTGGGAGGCAGGGGCTGTCAGGATTTAAATGTAACACTCTTGGATAAGAGAGAGCTTTAGCTCATTATTTTATATAAATTGACACCTTTAACTTTTTAAATGTTTGTACCATATTTAGATAAAGTATAACATAACACTGTTACAAGGTGGTCATTTAAGACACATAAGCAAATATGTAAATGAACTCTGATTTAGTAGTACTTAAAGCTTGACAAGATCAGCAGAAAACATGAATAATTTCTTTGATAAAATCTTTCTCTGTAATGGTTTTTTGTAGATGTTACTCAGAGCAGAACAATATTAAGATAAACTTGTTATTTCATAGACATAGAGGATTTGATTTTAGTTTGACATGACCCTAAAAATCTTTTAGGCAACTCTTAGATTATATTCAACTTTAACTTTATCACACATCGAAGTTTTTTATTATATACTTTTAAAACTTACTCAGACCTTTATATAACATACTAAACCCTTTGATGGCTTGTCCCAATCCTTCCTATTTGAAACAATCTTTAGGACAAACGCCTTCTTTGCAAAATCCCTTCTCATCCAAAAAACCATTCCTTTTTCCTTTAACTTCTCAAAAAATACATTTATTACCTATCTATATCCTTTCCAGTTGTTTACTTTGTAACTCGTATTTTAAAATTAACTTTATAAAAGAACAGCTGAACATATGGAACTCTGGTCAACTTCCCTCCTTTTTACATATCATGTCTAACTGAAGAATGGTATTATAATTAATGCTCCCTCCTTCTGACCATCTTTCCTCATCTCCCAGAGGATTGTGTGGCCAAGACTGAGTGCAGTAAAACTTGAGTTGCTTTGGCTGAGGACTTTCTGGATCAAGATCTTTCCAATGTTTTAACAAGCAGGCAAGGTGGAATCCTTCCTGGATCCTTGAACCTTGATTCCCCATGTAAAAAAGGGAAACAAGGGAACATTGGACACCTTAACCGAGGTTTCTCCTTTTACCTAGGTATCCCCAGATGAGGAGAAACTCTAATGGAAGAGGGCGTCCCTCTATCCCTTGCTCCTGCCACTGCCACCTGTGACTAAGGTTGTGGAGGATTTCCAGGTATTCTGGGTTCAGCCACCCCCCGCCCCCACCAATGACCTTTCATGAAAAGAGAGAGAGCATCTGAAGGCTTTTGCTCCATTAAGAGGCAAAACCAGAGAAGACCAGGTCTCTGCCAATTAACTTTTTTTTCCTCCCCCCCCTGCTCCCCCCCCACGGCAGGTTGTGGAACCTGTTTAACCAGTTAACCTGATGCTTGACAAAGACAGTTAAACCTAAATTACAGATTTGCACTTTCTGGTGCCTGCAGGGATTTTTCCCAAACTCTCTGAAGAAGGAAGCTCACTGCTGTTTAGAGCAAAGGAGGGAGGGGGACACTCATCCTCAACTACTTGGGAAAAGGGAAAGAGAGGCAGAGGCTTGGGGGAAAAGAGAGTTTCCAGGCTTAATTCATGAGGTAACATTGGTTACCACTGCTGTCCAAGTCGATCCTGCTCAAGGGCAGTACTGGAGCACTGGAAGCAATGGGTGACCTCCACTCTCAGGCCAGGGAAACCATGAAGGAAGCATAAGAGATCGGATTGTCTGTTTGCCATGGACAATGCTGGGAGGGTCCGAGACTTAGCCACCTTTGCAGCCTCACAGTGGTTCAGGTAGTTGCATCTCCAGCCTTCGGTTGACACTGGGAAGTGTCCCAGCCAGAACACCTTTTATAGCTTGAAGAGAAACTTTCCTTTCCACTGGCTGTTTTCAGAGCTCCTCTTAAGTGGGTCAGGTCTTGAAGAGAGGTAGTGTTAGCATTAAAGGGGAGGGAAAAAAGCAGCTGTGCATGACAGTCTGGCTCCACCCACGTAGCACTGGCAGTCTGGCTTAAGCTCCCAGTGGGCATGTGAGTTGTCTCAGATTGCCTGCCTTACAGCCATTATTGGCTCGGAGCTTTTCCTCAGTTTTCCAATGCAGAGAGAGAACAGGTTGGCCTGAGCATTCCAGTGTAGCTAGGCCATGGTAGGGGAGCTCTCCTGTAAAACAGACTCCACCGGAGTGCTAGGAAATCATGGTCACATTCCTAGGGAGCCTTTTCCAGTTTGGCACAATCTACACCGACTTCAAGTGATGGCTTGTCCCTTCGTGGTCACCAAATATGATGCACAGATGACCTGCACAGGAACTTCAGAGGTTCAGGGTTCTTGATCCCACTCTGACAATGAAAGCACAGGCGGACTACAACAAAATTTGTCAAAAAGACTGTACTTCTAGAGAAGAGAAGAGAAAGACTGCATAGTGGGGAATGCAAGGGGCATGGAACAGGTGGTCCCATGGGTCAAGTTGGGGATTGTGTTTTTATAGCCTTTTTGAAATTGCCTGAGTGCAGTGATGTCTCTCAGGTGCAGACAGAGGTTTCCGGGGAAGGAGAGGTGTTTCCTTGACCACTTATCACCTCTGGGACGTCCTGCAGTATGTACTTCAGTTCTATCAATGAGGGTGATGAGATGAGCTTTAAGATATCTGAGAAATCATTTTCCATTTTATAAAAGAGAGTGGGACCTTCTGGCCAATATCTGGCCAATACCATGTAAAGTTTAAGGAAAGGGAAAAACTCCTGTGCTGTGGGGGGAGTGAACTCGATATGAAACACCCCTTTAACCCCCCCCCACACCCAGCTCCACAGTGGTCTGCTTCAGCTGTGAAGTAAGCCTTGGGGTTCCAGGCAGAACTCTGAGCATTTTTTGCCTTTTGATGTGCAGCCTGGCCTTGGGAACAGTCAGAGCAGCCTCGGAGCCATGAATGGGCCCAAGGCTGTCACTCAGTCGTAATTGGGGCTGGTCATAAAGGACTTTTTCAGGGTTGTGACAACAAACCCTGAAGAAATGAGACCAAAGCCCTGTGATTTTCAGTGGGAACTGATGCTGTATGGAGCGATTACTGGACTTTTTTCAATTCTATTACTTTAGTGGAAAATTTTTCATTCAGTTAGAAGCCGACTTTATGCGAAAAGAAACAAACCTTGCTACAGAACTTTCTGGACTCATTAAAGAAAATGTCAGCCTCTTGAAAAAGTTAGCCTTGTAGAAAAAGAGCATGATGCCTTTGTGTCATCTTTATAAGATACCAGCTTTGAGACATGCCCAATGGAAGCACAGAGTTTGGAGGCGGCCTGTGAACAATGAAAACCTCCAAGTCTAAGCTTGATGAAGTCCTCCTTGTAGAAAAACAGCTGAAAGCAGACAAATCTAAACGTTCTAAACAAGTTGAATTGATGAAGGAAATGTCAAAACTGATACTGGTGTAAGAAGATAAGTCGAAATCTCTGGAATTGAATGTACTTAACGCCACAACAACCTTAAAAATACTTTGAAACAATGGACAGCATCTGAAGGACTAAGTAACAGATGCTTTGAAGGGAATTCCCAGATTCAGGAAAGCTGCAAGTGGCTTTCAGAAGAAGCAGAAGTGTGGAAGGAATGAGTAAGTGAACTGAAGAATCAGAAGATGGCAGTTGACACATTGGCACATGTAAAACAACTTTTAAAACATAAAGGAAGAATACATCAAGTCTGAAATCAAACAGATGCTCAAGATGAAAGTGTGGGTTGTTGTCCTTGGAGAAGACATGACACAAAATGGTAAATGTGAATTACAAAGGGAGAGTAGACCAGGAGAAGGTCCTCACTTTCATAATCAGACAAGAGGAGCTATGGAGAGACTGCTATATGTGGTGAAGTTAAATCCTTCTTTAAAATCCTAAGAAGGAGGAGGAAAGCAAATTTATACTCGGGTGAGGTAGATAGAATGAGGGAAGACTTCATAGAGCAGATTAAAAATCTCCACACTAGAGAAGCCTTTTTACAATCAGAGAAGATAAGGTTTGGAATGGAGAATCAGAAGCTTCAGCAGAATCTTCAGAACACTACTGAACTGCATGAAGAAAAGAGAAGGATATACAGTGTGAAATTCATGGCAGAGGATCATTGCCGGCTAGAGACAGAGAAGAAAAGTTCCCAAGCATAAGAAAAGATCAGTTATGCAGCTGAAGACCAGGAGACCTATAAAAATGTAGCCAGAGAGTGATCAGAAAACTTAGAATCATTTGTTACTATCAAAAGCAGACTCTTTACTATAAGAAAAAAGCTCATTGATATTGGCTGGTAGCCCAGAATTCTGCAAAAACAACTCAACTATCTTACAATGGTAAATGCCAGTGAAAGACAAAAATTAATTAAAATGCAATTAGAATTGAAATGGTAGAAGATCCTTATCCATTTGATATTTCACATGCAGCATATGGCAGAGAGCCTTTTTCACCTGATGCCCCGCCATTGGGTCAACCTTCATCTGAAAGGAAAGTTCTTCTCACTCTGCTTTTGTTGGAAGGTCCACTCAGACCCCCACCTTGGCTTCCTCAGGAAGGAGGAAAAAGCTCAAGAAGTCTGGAGAATCCTCTGCATCATCCCATTACCAATGAAAGAGGAGAGGCAACCTGTGACAGTTTCTCTGGCCCTCATAGAGCACCTCCTGAGACTGGCTCACCGTCCCATCCATCCCAACAGGATTGCAGGATGATGATCCCTCCATCAGGCCAACCAAATACCAATCCAGCTTTTCCTCCACAGAGGAAAGACAGACTTTGTTCTCATTCTGGTAAATTCCCTGAACCAGCAGAACTCAGAAATTTTGATATGCCTCCTTTGGATTCAGAAAAGGAATCTACTAGAGGTGATACCATTGGTGACTGTGATTATTCAAATGGGCTTGACTTATCCCTCCCTGCCAGAGGCAAAGTAGTGGGCCCTGGTCGTGGTCCTCCTATCTGAAGTCCATTGTTCCCAGTGGAACCTAGGAGCCACTTCCTGAGAAGAGGGCTGCCTATTCCACCACCCCTCCCAGGAAGTATGTTTGGAACTCCTCACCATTTTGTACCACCAAGGGCAGTGTTCCCAATGGATCTCAGGAGCCATTTTCTGAGAAGAGACACACCTTTTCTACCACCTCCTCCAGACAAGATGTCTGCAGCTTCCTCAGATCATTTTACACCAAGGGATTCCCCTGGCCCACCATATCCTCCATTTCCAGTGAGAAATGTCTATTCACCCAGGGCTATCACCAATTAACTTCCCTCAAGAATTGGATGTCCCCTGCTGCACCCACATTCTCAAAGTAGAACTGAGTCTTCTTCAAGGTCAATTCTACCTTCAAACAATGCCATTACTGAACATCTAGGACCACAAGAAGGAACCCGGCAATATATTGAACTCTTTTCAAAGTACTTTTCACTTCTCTCTCATTTTCAGCTTAAATTACTACTGTTAATTTGTATGTTCGTCATTATTTTTTACTTTCAATTAAGTATTAATAGAAATTTAATTCACAGAACAGTATGTTATAAATAGATGATTTGAATATGAATCTTATTATTTTATTTCCATTCTCTTTTATTTAGATAGTGACATGTAACACAAGTGAGTGTTGGTCTAAGGCCACTCATGGTGCTATATTCCTCTTAGTAGCTGGAAAACTAAGGCCAGTCATGTTACTCAAGTGGTAGAGTCCCTGCCTAGTCAGCACAAGGCCCAGAGTTGGAACCCAAGTACAAGTAAAGAATAAAAAATCAGACAATAACATGTGGTGCCATTTGATCAACGACATAAGAAGCAAGTCTGCTAGAGGGACATCTTAAGAAGTTCCACTTGTCCTTGAATGACAATGGGGACACTTTCTCCCTCTTCAAGCCATTGGGTCTTACATCAGGTCAATGATAAGCTTTTCTACTCAAATGTAATTATGGTCCTATCACATTTACCAATTTAGTATGCTTGAATTCTAAAATTTAAAGCAGAACAAAGGTAAGACCAATGAATCTCTAAGGTATAATAAGCATCATAAGCAATCAGTTTTGTAAAAATCTATTGAGTAGCTGAAATGTTCTAAGCTTAATGACAATCTAACATCAGTGGGAAAACTTCAACATGCTCCTACCTCCACTGGTGCAGTTAGTAGTCTACGACCTAAGTCTTCAGAGATCACAAAGGCAGTAGCCACTCAGGGAGTGACAGAATTAGGTACAGCAACTTCACATTCTTGGTAAATATTGGATCTGACGTCAAGATAACATAAAACTATAAAACCAATTGTCACACATTTCAAAAATAAGTCAACAAAGCCTAAAACAGTTTTTGGATGAATTTTAATACTCTATGTCATTTATACATATAACTTCATAACCACTGCACATAAAAAAAGTAGATGCCAAATTCTCAAGGAATAGTTCATAAGGTCAGAATACCAGGTACTGATCCTTACTCCACAAAAATTTTTCTATGATGGTTATATCTTCATAATGACCACTATATTATCATGACTGTTGGGTAGAGAATAAATACGTATTTTCAAACTTCACTCCAATTTTGTTCTCTCAATTGGCAAAAAATCAAGTGTTGTCTCTGTATTCCTATCACTGCTGGGATATTTTTGAAATTTGATTCATCTCATTTCATCTGTTGCTACATGGCTAACTATAAAATTCCATGTAGATTTTACCAATTATCTGCTCAAATCTCAGGTGGCACAGAGTTTATGAACTCAACTGAATTCCTTCCACCACACACACACCATCTCCCTGTGGTCATGGGAATGTTCTGAGAAGTGGGGTTCACTTAGCAGCACTGCCACATAGTCCAGGAGATGATGGAGACTGTTTCCACTCCATGACAACAAACGTAGTCCCACTATTTTCCTGCCCATGAAAGCCATGAGTCCTCAAGGAAATTAAAATCACCCTTCCCTTAAAAAGGTCTATCTTAAATGCAAATCGACATGACTTTTAGAATCCACCCCTCTCCTGTTAGAATAGTTGTGAACAAATACACCACCACCAAGAAATGTTGGCGACAATATGGAGACAAAGGAACCATCACACACTGCTGGTGGGAATGCAAGCTAGTACAAACACTCTGGAGAACAATATGGAGGTTTCTTTAAAAACTAAGAATAGATCTGACATGTGATCCAGCAATCCCACAACTAGGGATATGCCCAAAGAATGTGACTCACTTTACTCCAAAGGCACCTGCACCTCCGTGTTTAATGCATCACAATTCACAATAGGCACGCATTTTTTGAGGCATGAATTTTAAAGTTAAATCACATTACTAAAGTTAACTGCAATTTTTCAACTCTCCTCTTCTTAGCACCTTCTTGCTGATTACCCTTGTCTATGCCACCCATAGATGTTACAATCATCCACTTTCCTAGATTTTATAACTTAAAAAGTCATGTGGCCATACACACTTTGGATCATCTATCTCCATTTTTTCAACTTTTCTGTAACTCTAAAATTATCTCCAAATAAAATATAAAGAAAATTAGGCTGTAGTACAATGGCCAATGATATAAAAATGAACACAATGACCTCTATTCATAGTCTATGGAGAGGGCGAATGGAGAATTCTGATAAGCAATAAAGGTGATGATAGATATATGCAGAAGCTCTATTAACAAGAGAACACTAAACTTTACACAAAATCTGATTAAAAGGGATATGGCTAGGAAACACTTTCATGTTGCATGCAGTTTCAAAAACATTGGCTGCTTTTAATTGATTCCAAAATAACAGCATAGTTTCAATACAAATTGGAGGCACACAATCTTCCAAAATGTCCAAAATATAACTAGAGAACAGGACTGGGCATGGTTCAAGTGTTACAGTGCTTGCCCAGCAAGGACAAGGTACTCACTTCCTGCCACAGCACCTCAATAAGAAAAGAAAGAAAAAGAATGACAGAAAACAAATAGAGAGCAATCATATCAATGATCTAGAGAGGAGCCCAGGTGAAAATTCCATGTCATGGCCTAGATGTTCTTCCAAGTTCATTAAATTCCACATATCCAAATCTTCATGTTCAACCAGAAAGTATTCACACTGCTGGGGATGTGGCTCAATGGGAGAGTGCTTCCCTCTAAGCCCAGGGTCCTGGGTTCAATCACGGGCACCAAGAAAAGAAAAGGGGAAGAGGAGGAGGAAGAGAAAGAGAAGAAAGTTTACAAACATTTTGCCAGGCTTTAGTTACAAACAACATCAATACAATGCTTTATAAGGTTTGCATCCATCAATACCCAAACACCACAGTCCCAGAAAAACAATTTTCATTATCTTCCAAAATCAAAGTTTCAAGGCAATAAAAATGTTGAAATAAAATAAAAATCGAAGTTTAAATGCTCTCTACTCATGGAAACCTCCCACACTCTGCACTCACTCTTCCTCATTTTGGAGGGCTTTTTTGTATATTCTCTCTCTCTGGATCTGTCTCTCTTTCATTCAGAAACATGTGCAAGCATGCACTTAATCAGTCATTTCAAATTTGTTATCAGTATTATGTATGATGTGTATTACACGCCACTCACCACAAGACCATGGTCACTTCCTCCCACTCGGCAACATGCATCATGATGGGTGAGAGCAGATCCGGACGAGGTGGAACATTAACCCAAGTTAACCAGACTCAGAAAGCCAAAAATGTATGTTCTCCCTCATATGTGGTCTTTAGATCTAAAACAAATGTGGTAATATTATTAGACATGGAACCCACACTAAGGGAAGGACACATACAGGAGGAATAGGGAAAGGTAGGAAACCCCAAACATGAAAGTGGTTGATGTCCCCATTGCAGAGAAGCTAATAATACAGTAACCTTAAAATGGCAGAGGTCAATATGGGAAGGTCACCTGGAAGTAGTGAAGAGGTCTGGTAGAGATCAAACAATTTGGGTTGTAATACATTTGTGTGTGGAAGCAATGCTAGGATCTCTCTGTATAGCTATCCTTATCTCAACTAGCAAAAAAGCTATGTCTTGCTTATTATTGCTTATGTCTACTCTTCAACAAAATTGGAGAAAAGGGCAGAACAGGTTCTGCCTGGAAGAGAGGGGAGGTAGGGTGGAGAAAGGGAGGGGGTGGGAGGCAGGGGGCTGAAATGGCCCAAACAATGTATGCACATGTGAATAAAGGAATAAAGAAAAAAATGAGTGAGAAAAAAATAGGCCTATCTTGTCTCTGGTGAAACTCTTCTTCCACAGTCTGCACTTGGTTTTATTAAATAAAACATTTAATAAACATCATTTAAACAACATCATTCTGAAACAAAATCTTGTTAGCCTACTTAGTTCAAGTTCACATTATATTACTACTTAAGCATTAGAAAGAGGGCAAAATCTACTTTGAAATACACTAAGAAAAACCTATATGAAAAAAGAACTTTGTAAATTTTTATGCCATGTTTGTGTTAGCCAAATCCAAGTCTCGGGAAAATGCTTTCTGACACATGCATTGCTAACTGAAGAAAAGTCATGAATATCTACCAGATATCCATCATGTTCATCCACAAACCTCTCGGCATACTCTGCAGTGTCATCTGAAAATGAACAGGGTAGATGGTTAGGAAAACAGTCATTGGACAGAATGAACTGTACTGTGGTTTACAGAATCCTAGCACCTCTCAGCTGAGTGGGTGTTTTAGAATTTGTCCGACCCTCTCCTATTACAGATGGAGGCAGAGAACTCAAGTGACTTACCAAAAAGCATATGAGCAGTGACTTCCCAGCCAGAAATAATTTTTAAGTGTCCCCTGCCCCTATGACCAATAACTGAAAAGCCACTTACATTCCCTATCTTTAAAATTTTTAATTTGATTTTTTTTGTCATGCTGGGGTTTGAATTCAGGGCCTTGCACTTGGAAGGGAAGCACTCCACCATTTGTGCCATGTATTTTTTGAGCCGTGAATGTTCAAAGTTAAAGCACATTGTCAAAGTTCTGCAATTTTTTGACTCTCCTCTTTTTAGCACCTTCCTGCTGATTACCATTGGCTATGCCACCTGTAGATGCAACAATCATCCACTTACTGGATTCTATAATTTAAAAAGTCATGTGGCCATACACACTTTGGATCATCTATCTCCATTTTTTCAACTTTTCTGTAACTCTAAAATTACCTCAAAATAAAATGTAAAGAAAAGCAGGCTGCAGTATAATGGCCAATGATACAAAGATGAATCTGATGACGTCTATTCATAGTCTATGGAGAGGGTAAATAGAAAATTCTGATGTGAAATAAAGGTGATGATAGAAATATGGAGAAGCTCCATTACCCAGAGAACACCAAACTTTACACAAAATCTGATTAAAAGAGTATGGCTACAAAAAACTTTCATGTTGTATGCAGTTTCGAAAACATGTGGCTCTTTTTAATTCATTTCAAAATAACAGCATAGTTTGCAATATAAATTGCAGCCACACAATCTTCCCAAATGTCCAAAATATAACCACATCAAAGAATTTCAGAAAATAGGACTGGGCATGATTCAAGTGATACAGTGCTCGCCCAGCAAGTACAAGGTGCTCACTTCCTGCCACAGCACCTCAAAAAACAAACAAAGAAAAAGAATCACAGAAAACCAATTGAGAGCAATCATTTCAATGATTTAGAAAGGACCCCAGGTGAAAATTCCATGTCATGGCCTAGATGTTCTTCCAAGTAATTAAATTCCACATATCCAAATCTTCATGTTCAACCAGAAAGTATTCACACTACTGGGGATGTAGCTCAATGGGAGAGTGCTTCCCTGCCATACACACAGGGTCCTGGGTTCAATCCCGGGCACCAAGAAAAGGGGAAGAAAAGGAGAAGGAGAAAGAGAAGAAATTTTACAAACTTCTTGCCAGGCTTTAGTTACAAACACCATCAATACAATGCTTTACAAGGTTTGCATCCATCAATATCCAAAGACCATACTCCCAGAAAAATAATTTTCCTTTTCTTCAAAAATCAAAGTTTCAAGACAATAAAAATGTTACAATAAAATCAAAATCAAAGTTTAAATGCTCTCTAATAACAAAAACTTCCCACACTCTAGACTCACCCTTGCTCATTTTTGAGGGCTTTTTTGTATATTCTTTCCCTGACGATCTTTCTCTCTTTTTTTCACAAACATGTGCAAGCATGCACTTGAACAATCATTTCAAAGTCAACAAAAATCATATAAAGAAAAGACATGATTCCATTAATGGCAATTCCTTAACCTCTCTAATGATGAATGTTTCATTTGCTTCTGCAAACTGAGGGGAGAATTCTCTCTCCATTTCAGACAATACAAATGTAAGAGTACACCTGAGCAACACATACAATAAAAATTCACATTTCATAATGATCGTTCATTCTGAAAGTGTTTGAACTAGGAAAAGACACCAATAGCTTTTCAAATTATCTAGCAAACCAAACACGCCTGAAAGATAGCAAATGAATTCATCAAGATGCCTGCAACTCATGGGCCACCTACAAAGAAGATCAAACACAGCATGAATGCATCCATAGTAACCTGTTCTGCTTTTCACACATTTCTTTTAAGTAACTTATGTTAGACTTGGTCTTCTTGCTTATCAAATGTGAAAAGGACACAAATCAAAGAGTAATGAATATGCACATGCTTGCTCATGATTCAATCAGTAGAAATTACATTACTTATTTAAACTTATTTTTACTCTGCCCACAAATCCAGAATGCCCATGAAGTAAGTACGGACTTGAGTTTTATCCAGAGAGAATGTAAATGTTGCTGGTTAACAAGATCAACAAGTATACATCAACAGTAAATACGACCTATCCACTTGTGAGAGGTGAATGGCTAAAGTGGATGAAGATTAATATCAATTCTATAAGATCTCAGTTACCTAAATTAAAAAAAACCCTAAAACAGTCAATTTGCAAAGGAGGAAATGTAAATTGCTAATAAGCAGAACAAGGTTCTGCAATACAAATTAAACAAATAAGAGTTTTCAATAATGAGATGTTTCAATGTGTCACACTGTCAATATTTTTTGTTGTTGTTCTTGTTTTGGGGTTGCTTTTTCTTTTTCTTTTTTTTTCTTTTCAGTCCTCGGGTTGGAAGTCAGGGCATACACCTTGAGCCACTCCAGTAGCCCTTTCTTATGATGGGTTTTTTTCAAGATAGCATGTCATGAATTATTTGCCTAGGCTGGCTTTGAATCACAATCCTCCTGACCTCTAGGATTAAAGGTGTGAGTCACTTGCACTCAACCCAATGTTACTTCTTTAAGAACAGTACTCACTTCTAAGAAGACTGGGTGAAACAGGCTAAAATCTAGGCATGGCAGTACATCCTATAATCCTACCATGTGAAAGGGTGAGACAGGAAAATTGTGATGTTGGGGACAGCCTGGATTATACAGCAAGAACCTGTCTCAAAAAACCAAAGGACAAAAGAAAACAAAATGTGTAAAAGTCTCACTCTTAGTGTATCACCACACTCAAATGACTACAAATATTCACAGCCATAGGTATAACCAAAATAGGAAGCACTTCAATATTATCTAAAGCTTTCTTATACCATGGCATCCAAAACTGTGTAAGTCAATTTCCTAGTACTTTCTCTTTCTAAAAGAATTCACTTTTATGTGTTTGATCCCCATAAACGCAATTTTAAAAATTTTTAACTGGTACATGAGAACAAAAAATTGTACATATTAATGGGGTATCATGTAATATTTCTATATACTGTACAATGTTTAGATCAAGTTAAACATATCTATCTCCTTAAATATGCAACACATTGCTGTTATCTGTAGTCACCCTGCTGAGAAAAAGCACACCAGAGCTCCCTGCTCCTATCAGACTGTAACTTAGTGCCCATGATCCACCTTTGTCCATCCTACATCCCCCACTTCTGTAAACACCATTCTGCTCTCAACTTCTATGAGGTCAACTTTTTAGATTCCACATGAGTAAGGTCACGTGGTATTCTTCTTCCATGCCTGGCTTATTTCATTTAATATAATCACCTCCATTTCTACCCATGTTGCCACAAATGAGAGGATTTAATTCTTCTTATGGCTGAATGAATACTATTCATTGTGTACATGGACCACATTTTCTTTATCTGCTCATCAGTTAAACAACTGAGGTAGTTTCTATTTCTTGGCTGTTGTGAATAGTGCTGCAGTGAACGTGCCAGTGCAGATGTCTATTGACATACTGATTTCATTTACTTTGGATGTATACACAGTCGTGAGATAGTTAAATCATACTGTAGCTCTATTTTTGACCTTTGAAGAACCTTCACATTGTTCTGCATAATAGATGAACTAATTTACATTTCCACCAACAGTGTCCAAGTGTTCCTTCTCCTCCACATCTATGTGATCTCTAATCATTTTGAAAATAGTCAATCTTTGTAAGGTATAATTTCTGAGTACTTTTTCTTAAGTTAAAATATAGTATGAAACTGAGTATAAACTCTGGCTGGTATTTCATTTAATTTCATATATTTTGGGGTACAATATGATGTTGATACACGTATACATTGCATAATGATTAAATCAAGGTAATTAACATATCCATCCCCTCACATTTTTACCATCTCTTGTTATTAGAACATTTAAAATCTTCCCTCTTGGCAATTTTAAGCACACAGTACACGATTAACTACTGCCACCATGCTGTACACTAACCCTCCAGAACATATTCTTCCTACCTAGCTTTAGGAGGTATTTCTTATGTAAGACAACAGAGAAGTCTGAAGCCACCAGCTTCCTTCCAACATAACTAATGGACTTACAGATTCATTTTTATTTGGACGATCTGCTCTTCGTTGGCTTTTGCAATGGACTTCCTTTAAATATTTAAAGTAATGCAATAGGTTTTTTTCTCATTTAATAGGTATTTTTATAAGTAATAAAGCTAAACTCACATTTTCCATTTAATGTCCTTTGAGGGATTCATCAGATTCACAATTTTGTCACCAGCTACAATCCCAACTAAGGAGTCAGGCTGTATCACAGAGATCCTCAGAGAAACTTACTCAGATCATTCAGGATTAACTTTACTCCAAAATAGCTTTATCTAAGAAAGAGAGAAATCAGCATTTATTTCACTTTTTAAAAGTATTATTTTCATATCTTATCAATACCAAATCAATGACTCAAAAGCTAACAGATTCTACATTTGTCTTGGAACATTTAAAAAGTATAAATAACCCTTCTCTGAGGAAAGGAATGGAAAAAAATTTCACTTTCATGTGTTTCCAAGTCATGAAACATCTCATGGTTGTATAAATCTGAATTTTCCTTCACTTCTCTACCTTTTCTCTTCCCTCTCTCCACTCTCATCTCTTGGTCCCCAGCCAGTGATGAACAGAAAATAGACATGTCTAGCACATGTGGGGAAGGCTAGACTTCAAGAGAAAGAGCTCAGAAATGGAAAGAAACTGCAGGTGTTGGTGACTTTGACTTAGGAATGAATACAAGGAGAGCTCCCTGGGGGCTCACAGCACTACATGGGGTGTGGGGTGAGGGGAGTTCTTTCTAAGGAGGGAGTGGCCAGACAAAACACTAGTCAGGCTCCCTGCTGTAGGTCTCCCTGGCTGCCTGAACTTGTGGTCATTACATTCATCAATGCATCATCCTACTAATACTTCATAAAGACCATCGATCATTTCACTACTGAACCAAAGGACTTTGTCATGAGCTCCCTTCCTATGGAGGACTTTCTTTCCATGCAGCTCTATCTAACAGTTCCCTGAACCAGTGACTGAACTACCTGACCAACATGGTCTTAAAGTTCCCCTGAATTTGACGAAACTTAACGTGAACTTCTCCCTGGCTGCATCCCCTGACCTCCCTTTCCTTAGAGCATTTACTTTAGAAAACATGAAATTGCACAGTCTTTCTCTGCCCCCTTGAGATGCTAATCTTCTCCCAGCTTCTTGCCAGTTTTAAAGCCCAGAAATGTCTTTCCCAAGAATATGGGAGCAATGCTCCTTGACGTGTAACCATCAAGAAAGATAGAGCTGTTTTCCCAGTCTCTGAGGAGGCCTAAGTTCAATAAGCCTTGATTCACAAACACAGAGGACTGACCACATTGAACAAACTCCCCACAATGTCCTCCAGCATGGACGTTAACTCACCCCAGAGCTTTCATACCCTCCTGCCTTTTGTCTCAGCACACTTGCGTTCAATCTCCCATCACTTTTTCTTTTTTTACTTTTTATTTTTTGTGGGACTAGGGTTTGAACTCAGGACTTTGTGCTTGCAAAAGAGGTGCTCAACCACTTGAGCCACACCTTCAGTCCTCAATTTCTCTTCTATTGTACTGTCATGAATAAAGTCGTCCTTTCCTGCTTAACTGGACCACTGCAATTTTTCTCTGAAACACCTATCAAGCACTTTATCTAGCTTACCTTCTTCATCCACACTCCCAACAGGGAGGGGTACAGCATGTTCACGACTCAGTCTCAGTTCTCACCACACACTCTGGCCTCAGAGACCCCCTGGCTCCAGCTTGCATTTCTGTGTAGGTGACTTCTACATCGCAATCTCTTGGCCCTTCTACACCTCATTCATTTTATTCCATAGTCATTATAACATCAACAAAGTCACTAATTTTCTTTTAATTAACTGTTCACAATTAATTTGTTTTGCTTAAAACACATCCTTTTAATTAACTGTTCACAATTAATTTGTTTTGCTTAAAACACACCCTATTTTACATTTAGGTTGTTACTTTGTAAATATGATTAGTTTTGAATAAAAATTAGAACAAGGTATCTTTGAAGTAGAATTGAAACTAATTCTTATACAGCTAAAAATGTCTTGAGAATATGCTGTTAGCACAGTTGGCTTGCTCAGTGTCAATGATCCTGCACACTGTTACTAGCTTTACAATCTGATCTCACTCTCATAGACGTATGCTTCCTTGCTTAAGCTTTTATGACTCCTACTTTAAAATTCACCTTTATCAGGTGATTATTCTAATCACTAAAAATGAAAAACTGTGTTCTGAAACTAACAAAATATAGTGACTTTTTAAAACTCTTCTCATTACATGAAAAATACAAGTTTCCATTATATTTTAATTTGAATCAAAATTAAGGTTAACACAATAGTTGGGCATCCAGCTTAGTGGTAGAATGCTTGCCAGCATGTGCAAAACCCTAGATTCAGTCCCCAGCACCACAAAAAACAACAAAGAACAGGTTAACAATTCTCAACAAAAGAAAGCATAGAACCAGCAAAAACACTTGTTCCTTCCTATTATGGCTTATACTCTCTCTTCAACGAAATTAGAAACAAGGGCAAAATAGTTTATGCTGGGTATCGAGGGGGTGGGGGGGAGAAAGAGGGGGTAGAGTGGGTGGTAAGGGAGGGGGTGGGGGCAGGGGGGAGAAATGACCCAAGCCTTGTATGCACATATGAATAATAAAACAATTAAAAAAAAAAGAAAACTACTCTACTCAACACTTTAACAAATTAAAGAAAAAGAAATATTAGTAACATCATACAGTACATGTCACTACTTTAAAACAAATGATCCCTTTATTTAAAAGGACCTGAGAGGTAGCAATTTCTAGTGAGAAAAACAGCTCATTCTGATAAACATGAGATGACTCGATCAGGTTTCTTGTCAGACTTGGGGTCTGACAAGAAAGGTGATTTTCTACACAAGCTGGTTACTTAGGCGATGAGAAACACAGGTGCATTTAAATACCAGACTCCACACAGATCCTCACATGCAAAGCATCCAAGCTTATTGATAATTTGTCTCAGTTTCCAGCTGATAAAACAGATAAACCAAAGCCCATCTCTCCTTCCACAAGCATCTCAGATGGCCTCATTCCCTCCCACACTCTCATGTCAATACCAACACCACACCAGTTCTGTTTCACTGGAATTCCATGCCAGAGCAATACTGACCCAACTATTTGAAAAAGCCTGAAAACGCTTCATAGATTTGAGTTACGGTCTTAAAACCAAGAACCACTTACTACAATTAAGACCTGGGCCCAATCATTATATATATATGAATAATATAAATCTCTAAGTATATGGTTTAATTATACTTTTGTAAAGAAATATTACAGTTCTCAGACTTTACTAATATAGCTCCCTTTTAAATGTCATTACTTTAAATCTTACCTTGTTTTAAAAACAAGTTGAACAGGGATTTTTAGAACATCATTTATAATTTCCCCATCATCTTCAACATAATACACTATTGATTGGGATTCCAAGATGGCAGCTAAAGGGAGGAAGCAGAAAGCGTACCTCCTAAAGTGAAATCTTGGGGAGATACTGGAGACACACCTTGCAGGCAAGGCCACCGAGAATAGGCAAAACCTTGACCCCTCCACACCTCCAGCCTGCGCAGAGCATCTCCACTTCATGTTGAATGGAGAAACCAGGAGGGCCCCCGGGCTGCTGCCAGACACCCGCGCCTAGACGACTTGGGAAGACGCGGACCACAAGGTGAGCTAAGTGGTACGCGGTACTCCCACAGACAACCCTGGGCCAGATCAGCATAGCCCCCTGGACAGACAGACCCCCACCCAGGGAAAAAAAGAGAAACTAGTAATAAGCAATAAGAACAAGAAAGAGACATAGCAAAGAGGGTGGAGCACCCTGAGCGCCGAAGAGGTGGGGAGGGGAATCCCTCACAGAACTGTAAATAAATAAGCCAGGCCTGGCCGGAGAGGGCAGGAGCAGTGGCACACGTCCAGCAACCAGGAGCGGGAAAGCTTGTAAAAGCGGCAGTGGGAGGAAAACTCCACAGGAGAGGGGGGAAGACCCACTTCCCACGTGAACTGCGAGTAAACACGCAGGTCTGAGAAAGCGGGTGCAGTGTCACCTTTCCCAGTGTGCTTGGAAAGGGGAAAGCTTGTAGCAGCTGCTCATGCACAGGAGAACTCTGAGTAAACAAAGCCTGAGGGGCCAGGTGAGTGCTAAGCTCACCCCTGAGATCTGCATAAATAACGCCTCCAGCAACACCAGGCTGACAGCAGCAGGCAGCAAGCCACAGCCACAGATAGCCATTCACAGAACTGTCTCCAGACTCTTTTTTTTTTTTCTCTTCACTCTCCTTACCTTCGAAGAGAAAACAAGCGAACTACACCTGCATGCTGAAAACTTACTGAAACTGTATTGCATTTGAACTTGCGACACTTTGTGGGTTTTTTTTTTTTGTGCAGTTTTGTTCTATTTTATTTTTCCCATTTGATAAGACAACTACAGAATAACATCTGAGGCACCATCTCTAAACTTGGAGGCTAAGGGAGGAACACCAAAATTATTAAGACTGAAACTTCATTGCATTTGAACTTGGAGTTTTTTATATATATATATATGTTTTTATTTCATTTACATATTTGTTAATTTTATTCTTTTTATTTTTTATTTTCAATCCTCTCTCTGTCTCTCTAATGCCTTTTCAGCTTATGGTTGAATAGTACACTGTCTCTCCCTGTTTCTTTCTTTGAAACTTTTTTTGTTTCTTTGTTTTATTTTTTTTCTACTTGTTTATTTGTTTTTCACTTTTCCCTTAACTCCTTTGCTTTCCATCCCCTCTCACCCTTCCACTCTAAATATCATTAGTGCTATTATTACAAGCCAGAAAATACTTAATTGCACACAGTAAAGGGACATTAACAACACCAAGGGCAATGACGGGAAGACAGAAAAAAAAAGGGAAACCAGTTTCCCCGCAGCAAAAAATTAGTACAGGAACCAGAGGGAAATGAAGAAAACAGATACTCAGATCCAGACTCAAACAAAATGAAGATAAACTCTGCCAAAGAACCCAATGAAGCCCACAAGAATAATCTAAAAGAAGAAATACTACAGGTACTCAATGAGAATTATATAGAGATGATACTGGATATGGTCAATCAAAATGTACAGGAGACACTCAAGAAATTCCAATACAACAAAAATATGGAATTTGAAAAGCAAAAGAATAAATAAAGGAAAGCATAGAAGCACTGTATAAACACCAAAGTGAAATAGAGAACATGATTAATAAAGAGATAAATGAACTCAGGACAAAAATAGACAACATTAAAGAGGAAATGACCCGGGATATGGAAAACCTCAGAAAAAAGAAAGAAACAGAATTGCAAAACAAAACAGAAGGCCAATCCAGCAGAATAGAACAAACAGAAGACAGAATCTCAGAACTCGAAGATGAAATGGTAATTAAAGGAAAAACCAAGCCCAAAAGACCAAAAATCGTATGTTCTCCCTCATATGTGGACATTAGATCAAGGGCAAACACAACAAGGGGATTGAACTTTGATCACAAGATAAAAGCGAAAGCACACAAGGGAGGGGTGAGGATAGGTAAGACATCTAAAAAATTAGCTAGCATTTGTTGCCCTCAATGCAGAGAAACTAAAGCAGATACCTTAAAAGCAACTGAGGCCAATAGGAAAAGGGGACCAGGAACTATAGAAAAGGTTAGATCAAAAAGAATTAACCTAGAAGGTAACACACATGCACAGGAAATTAATGTGTGTCAACTCCCTGTATAGCTATCCTTATCTCAACCAGCAAAAACCCTTGTTCCTTCCTATTATTGCTTATACTCTCTCTACAACAAAATTAGAAATAAGGGCAAAATAGTTTCTGCTGGGTATCGAGGGGGTGGGGGAAGAGGGAGGGGACGGGGTGGGTGGCAAGGGAGGGGGTGGGGGCAGGGGGGAGAAATGACCCATGCATTGTATGCACATATGAATAATAAAAAAATAATAATAATACACTATTACACAGGCCTATGGAGCCCAAGAATTTTCTAGTGTTAAAGAGAAGGTTGTTGAATTTTGTTTGCCAACAGCCACCAACTGTCCCCTGGACACTACCTAAAAAAAATAGTGGATGAGTTTAATTTTTTGCTAAAGCTAGTAGGATCTCAATTGAAGTTATATTTATCATAATTTTATGCATATACACAAATTCTTGATTTAAAGAAGTTTCAAACCATTTGAAAGCTAGAAAAGCCTTCTTGACAATATAGAGAGTTTAAGCTAGGAAACAGAAAATGGTAAGATTAAAGCAATTCTGATTAGATGTTTTTTAAAAATCATTATTTTTAAATTCTCAATTCTGATTTCTCTTCTGTTCTTAATTTTTGATGACACATAATACTTGTGCATACTTATGGGATATAATATAACATTTCAATACACGTATTTAATGTGTAATGCTCAGATTAAGGTAATTGGCATATCCAGTCCTTCAAACATTCCTTTCTTTCTGTTGGAAAAAAACCCTATTTGTGATTGAGAAGAATACAAAGCTCCACTGGGAGAACTGAATTAGCAAAATTGTCCATGGTGGTAGTTATTATTTTCCCTTTCTTACATTTTATGATTTTCCACAATGAATCTATGCTGTCTATCGAACAGAAATTTAAATTTTAAACATAGTATAATTTTTAATTATCTATTTTAAATTGAAAATGCATGTATAGGTGAAGAAAGAAAAAAGATATTTAATTGTGGTGCAAAAAACACAGGATATAGTGTTAAAAATAGTAAGTTAAGTGTAGGCATAAGGTGGACATCATAAGATAATTGTAAAATAGATCATAAACATATTCTATAAGAGATTACCACATAGCTAAATTCCTTCTGTTGTTTGTTGCCACTAACCACCAATGCAAAAGGTGATCCACCTAGACAAAAAAAAATAGTAGTTAATATGTACATATCAAGAGCAAGAGAGTCTAATTACATTGTACTTATCAAGCGAGTTTTAGGCATTACCTTTATATTTTCATCTCTTGTTTTTAGCTGGATGTATGGTTTACTAGGAGATGTAAACATGCCATGAACTGCCTACAACAAAAGAAAGAAAAGCTATAAATTTTCATCTTCAATAACCTGGAGAAAAGATGTTACCAGCTGAATAATTACTGAAAGCCTAAATCACTTTCACTTTTTCTCATTCACCAGACATTGGCTCTTCATCATTTTCTAGCTTATACTGTAAAGAATCTGCTGGCTTTAAAAGACAGAACTGCCATATGATCCAGTGATACCACTCCTGGGCATCTACCCAAAGGAACGTAAGTCAGGATACAATAGAGATACCTGTACACCAATGCTCATTGCAGCACTATTCACAATAGCCAAGCTATGGAAACAACCCAGATGCCCTACAAATGATGAATGGATCAAGAAATTGTGATATATATACACAATGGAGTTTTTCTCAACCACTAGAATAATGATATGTGGTTTGAAAGTAAATGGATGCAACTGGAGGACATGATGTTACATGAAGTAAGCCAGTAAGCCAGGCTCAGAAAGACAAAGGCTGCACGTTTTCTCTCATACATAGAAGATAGATCCAAAAGGTAAGCATATACGCAAAAATAGGCATGATCATATGCAAACTTATGTGTAGAATATGTTAGTAAGAGTGAACCACTCTATGGAACTTGGGGAAACAGGGAAAGGGAAAGAGAAAGATAGAGCATCAGTAATATCGCAAAACATAACACTGTGAAGGTAGAAGAATGTGCATTGAAAGCTGCTGAAAAGGGGGGTTGGGAGATAAAGAGGTAAGAGAGAGAAATGGAAGGGGTTGAACAGCCAAAATAAAGTACACCCACAGCGGGGATAAACAGAAAAGCACCTTTGAACATCAACTTAAATATTAATAATAAAGACAGGACTGTAAAATAGGTATAGTGTGTGTCGGGGTCAGGGGTATTTGTGGGACAGGGGAGGGTGAATGAAGGAGAGGAAGGTGAGGGTATATGGTTGATGGACTTCATATACTTACATGAAATAGAACCAAGAAACCTCTTGCAATTGCTTTAAGTGGGTCGGGGAGGGAGGTGAGGGGGAGAGAGGATGGGGATGATCTAACCAATGTACAATATAAACCTAATCAGAACTGTCACTATGAGTCCCCCTCTGTATAACAAAAATATAATAATGAAAAATTTTATAATGAAAAAAAGAATCTGCTAGCTTTAAAACATGGGAATGGATCCATGCTAACATAACCTAGAGGAAAAAAAGCACAGCCCTAAGTTACTTCAGAAACAAAGGTGTTTCATCATGGAACCTGGAAAAGGGGAAAATAAAATGAAAAATACATTCATTCCTTTTTTCAACAACACACAGCTCAAAAAATAGGAAACAAAATACAATATAAATAAAAAGAGTAAAAATCAAAGTGGCCATTCTTATGAAGCACCGTGCTCAACCAGTGGTCTAATATGGCAGGGCTGGATAAGCAAAAGAAAGGTCACAGAAATAGTGGGGGATTCTCAGATGAGCCATTCTGGGAAAGACATCCCAAGAAAGGCATGCAAGTGTAAACATAGTCCTCTTTCATTTCAGATCTTTCCAAAATAAAATTTCAAATGACTGAAAAGTCAACCTAAATGAGGGTTGCAGGACATTCACCGTATCTTCATATTGCTGTTCTTCTGTGTTCCTCCAAATCAAGGTAAAAGGTAACATTCAGAGTAACCCTTCCTCACTGTCATTATGCTACTTCTACCATTTTCTCTTATTTTCAAAAAAGATGAAAACATGTCTACTTCCTCTGGACTCTGAGCTCTGACAGGTTGAGTGCTACCCCGAAACTAGAACTGTAAAGGTGCTGCAGTGACATAGTGATGGGAAGCAGACGGCACCTTCAATTGCAGCTCACTGGAATCGTCCAGAATTGGAAATTCAATCTTGAAGATCCCATTTTGGGGGACAGTATAGTTAATGGTCTGGCATTTTCTGTTTCCTGATTTCCACTGCTCCACCTGGTCCAGGAACTGGTACTGTTCCTCTGTGTCACTGCTATTACTACATTATTGTTTCTTTCTTCAGGAGTCAGTCGATTGGTATCAGAACGGGTGGCCTTGACCTAATTGTCAAAACAAGATATTTTTAAAACAGGGAACAAGAAAAGCAAGGACTTAAGTTCAATTGAATCCAGTTTCCCGTACTATTCCCATGAAACCGAACTACTTTCCAGATTCAGTGACCCTTCTCTAGGAGGTGTCTGACCCCACAGTCTCTGCCTTTTAGTTCTATGGCTTCCTCATCTTCCCCAGCTCCACAACAACCTCCTTCACTTCATACCTCTTTTTCTGCATGCTCCCCTCAGTGTCCCTTTTGGGTCACCTTCCCACTCTAAACTCCCTCTAAATGTGGGAATTTGTCAAGGTCATATATTCAATTGTCTATTCTTTACCCTTCCTCAAAGGTCTCAGCATTCCTATGGCTTCACTTGACATCTATTTGTGTTTAGACCCCAAATCTAAAATCCCCACCCTCACCTTGCTCTGGAGCTCATAATATTCTAAAGTTCCATTTCTCTGTAGGAAATTTCTACTTGGATGCCCAGTCACCTCAAATTCAACACATCTAAGAATGAGCAACCATTTTGCCTTTCCTGTTTTTAACTGACACCATAATCTTTATTATTATTATTATTATTATTATATTGTTTTCCTGGGGGTACATTCTGACATTTACAAACGTTCTTACTATTAATATATCATAGTTGAATTCACCCCCTCCATCATTCTTGTTTATCTCCCCCAACTATTGCTGAAATAGTTTCAACAGGTCTCATTTTTCCATTTACATACATGTGTACATAACATTTTCACTACACTCACCCTCCTATTCCCTTTCCTCATATCCTCCACCCTGCCACTAGTACCAACCCCCAGACAAGACCTGTTTACCTGCTTGTTCTCCATTTTTGAAAAAAGGGAGGTATCTCATCAAATCTCTGATGATGTTAACTACTTAATCTATACAACCGTAAGTCTACCAACTTTTCTGGATTTTGCTTCTTGTATATTTGGAATTATGAGAAGTATAGTGACATTGTAAATATACAGAGCAAGAGATGTCTGGAGATGAATTAAGAGAAGAATATAGGGGCCAGACTGTGAGGATTTGACTTTGCCATGTTTACAAAATTGGACTTTTACCTTACAGACAAGTGTAAAAAAGATAATTTTAAATAAAGAATGTTTTGTTCAAAAAAGAACAAGATACTTTTTTTTGCTTAAGATAGCTATACAGAGAGTTTCACCATAACACTTCAATCTATATGTGTTATTATAACCCAAACTGCTTCCTACCCCCTATTTTTCTTTCCTTTTTTTTTTTTTTGGCAGCACTGTGGTTGAACTCAGGGCCTCACATTTATAAGGCAGGTGCTCTACTACTTGAGCCACTCCACCAGCCCTGTTTTGTGTTGGGCTTTTTTCAACATAGGGTCTCACGATGCACTTGCCCCAAGATGGCTTCGAACCACAATCCTCCTGATCTCTGCCTTCTGAGTAGCTAGGATTACAGATGTGAGCCAGCAGCACCCAGCTGACACCACAATTCTTCCAGTCTTACTATCTCTGAATTTTCCCTCACTCTCCCCACTTCTCAAACACCAAGTCCCATATTTTTTCTGCTCCCTCCTCTCTACAAGCACAACTACCATCAACAAGGCTCTTCCTGGCCTCACACCTGGGCTGCACATAGCCCTGCTCAGGCTTTCTAGAAGACTCTCGCCTTATCCCACCCATGTTCATAAGTCTTCTAGGTTTCTCACTGCCCACAGGACAAAGTTTAAACCCCAGGTTTTCCTACTGTTTTCCCACTCCCAGACACAACCCTCTTGTCCAGTCACTATTGTATGAATATGCCCTGATCTTGCGAACCAGAGCTCCCGCTCTTTCAGCTCATCTTACTCTCTACCTCCCACTGCCATGTCCAAACATTTAAAACACTAACAATCTTGAAATACATCATTTAGAGCTTCCTTTCCCATAAAACATCCCTTAATAACCCCCACCCCATCCCCAAACCAGTGCTCCCTCAGTGAACTCCCATTGTTCCACTCTACTCATTTGGAAATGATCATTTGCAGCTTCACAGTTTTTTACTTGCCTTTCAAACTATCTATGTTACCAAGGTCATTAAAATCAGGAACTACCTAAAACTTTTCTTCATATATTCAAGAAGAAGAGACCCCCTTACTTTCTTTAAATCAAGGATTGACTAGCAAGCAGGCATGCCAATCCATTATTTCTATAAGTAACGTTTAGTTGGAACATAGCCACTCTCTTTTGTTTATAAAATGGCAGAGTTGAGTAGCTGTGACAAGAGACCATATGGCTTACAAAGCAGAAAATATTTAGTGTCCAATGCTATGTAGAAAAAGTATACCAGTCCCTGCTTTAAATCCCTATAGAAATTAATTCATGATCCTAATATTACATTGCCTGGAACTGTACTTCTATGCTTAGTTTCTTGGCACCATCACAAAAACTGAACTTCAGGCTAGGGACTGGGTCTTTCTTAGCTTTTCAAGCCCAGCCTAGCACCATGTCTTGTATACCATCAAAATTTACTCAGGTAATATTACTTCAACAGTCTCTGAACAAAAAAGAGTATATTTGTTTGATAATTTTGAATACTATATATTTGCTACAGCTAAAATTACTCATTCTAAAATCAAGTTTAAAGTAAGTTTATGATTGCCCATTAATAAAATCCTCAATGAATAAATCCACATTACTTATTAAATAAATTTTCAGGAAAATATTTTTGTTGTTGTTAGGACCTACTTTAAAAAAATAATATTAGACAAAGGCCATTTGTAAACAATTCTATGTGTCTCACACATCTAAAGAGGAAAAATAATTATCTACTTTTTGGGTTAAATTTTTAAATAAACATGTAAAATATTATTTCCCTTTCATTGAATTGAACTTATTACTACAGACTTGTAATAAATATACCAACTTACAGTGGCTGTGAAGTTGAGAGATGGCTTCAAAACAATAGAATAATCAAAAAATTCAATGATATAATCATGCTGCTTGAAAAACACATTGGCATTTGCATTTCTTGAGACACCTATTTGGAGAATTGCACAATTTGGAATGCAAAAATATTATTTCGCCACAATTTCTATCCACCCAATTTCTCCATATATGCTACTTGCCAAATGGGTTTGAGGGGATTAAGAAATTAGAGGATACAAGCCTTGTTTCCATATTGGCTTTGACACTAAAAGAACCACATCATTCTATTATGTTCTTTACGGACTCCTAAACACCCCTACTACTCCATCAGTGACATGAACGTCAGCAAACTAGAGCTACTGAGAGAATGGTACTTTGTTTACTCAGTAATTGGTTAAACTTGTTGAAATACTGACAGGTTCTAATAATTAATCTTTTTTCCAGTACTGGGTTTGAACTCAGGTCCTTGAACCTGCTAGGCAGAAGCTCTTCCACTTGAGTCACACCCCTAGCTCTTATTTTATTATTAAAGGAGAAAACTATTTAGTTAAGATGTCAGACTAAGTGATTTTTAAAAAGGAAGAAGAAGGAAAAACAGAGAAAAAGAAAGAAAGGGAGAGAGGGAAGAGAGGGAGGAAGAGGAGGGAGGAAAAGAGAGAAGAAGAGAGAGAAAGGAAGGAACAAAGGAAGAAAGAGAGAGAGAGAGACACAGAGAGAGAGAGAAAGAAAGAAAGAGAAAGAAAGAAAGAAAGAAAGAAAGAGAAAGAAAGAAGGAAGATAGCTTATCTTGTGGTTTCAGGCTGAAAAATAAAGAAAAGAGTAGAAATGGAAAGTATTGCAAATAGCTATCACATGATTGAAGTACAAACTTGCAAAGAAAATAAGTTTCACTTTTATTATGAGAGTCCTAAAAGTTAAACTAATTAATAGTTGTGATAATTTCAATATTCATTAACATCTTTAGAAAAGCAACAAATACCTCAAATGAAAGTGCTAGTTACAATGAGAGAGATGACAGAGGAGCAGCACATAGACAGCTTTACATTCACTTCAAAGTAATTCTGTCACTGTGGCTACAATTTCTATTGGCCCAGGGATAGACAAATCCATGTGTTCAGAATGCCCATCTGAAAAATCTATTACCTTTTTCATCTCTTCATCATTAAAAAAGAAGTTTGCAGATCCATTTATCTGTTTTGTTTCAAAGTTCAATTATATTTTTCATTTTAGGAATTCAAACACTAGAAATAAAACTCACAACAATAAAATGCTCTGACTGCATTTTAATCACTATAAGTGGGTACATTCTCACTTTTCCAATGCTTTTGGAAAGCTCTTCATTTTCTGATAGTCCACTTTTGTTAGTTCAGTATAAGATCTTGTTTCTAGAAACAAAAAAGTTTAAATTTTCCCCACCACCAGTGATAAAATATCTGCAAAAGTTACCTTAAATTTTTTTGTAATATTTTTCTTCTCTCCCCAAAACGACAGAGGTAAAAATGTAAGCATTATATCTCCTTTCACTGGCTTCCCATATGTATACCTGAAAAACAATAAACGATTAGTTGTTTTATGATTGTTTTCCTTTTTTATTTTATATTTTCAACATGAGAGTGCCAGAGGGATACAACGGATATACAATTTTCAGTACCATATTTTAAAAGTACATTACTAAAACTATACTTTTACTACAATTTTTTAAAATAAGCACAAACCAGGCATCATGGTGATGCATACCTGAAATCCAAGTATTCTGGAGGCTGAGGTAGGAGGGTTGTGAGTTTAAGACCAACTGGGACCTAACTGATGTCTACAGATATTTCATCCGACAACAGCACAATATACATTCCTCTCAGCAGCCCAGGGAAGTTTCTCCAAAACACATCATATCTTAGGGCACAAAGCAAGCCTCAGCAAGAAAACAGAAATAACCCCCTCCATTCTATCTGATCACAATGCATTAAAACTAGAACTCAACAACAAAAGCAATAGCAGAAAATATGCAAATAACTGGAGACTGAATAACATATGGCTCAACTATCAGTGGGTCACAGAAGAAATAACAGAGGAAATCAAAAGGTCCCTGGAGCTAATGAAAATGAAAATATCACCTACCAGAACCTATGTGACACAGCAAAGGCAATCCTAAGGGGCAAATTTATAGCCATGAGTGCATATATTAAACGGACAGAAAGATCTCCATTAAACAACCTAATACTACCTCTCAAATTCCTAGAAAAACAAGAATAAGCAAAACCCAAATAAAGCAGAAGAAGAGAAATAAAAATAAGGGCCAAAAAATAATGAAATGAGACCCAAAAAAACCATACAAACAATCAACAAAACAAAAAGCTGGTTCTTTGAAAAAAGTAAGCAAGGTTGACAAGTGCCTGACAAATCTGACTAAAATGAGGAGGAAAAAGACCCAAACTAGTAAAATCAGAAGTGAAAAAGGGGGAGATAACAACAAATACCAGGAAAATCATCAGAGACTGCTCTGAGAACCCATATTTCAATAAATTGGAAAATCTTGAAGAAATGGACAAATTTCTAGATACTTATGAGCATCCAAAACTGAGCCTGGAGGATATTAATCACCTAAACAGGACTATAACATATAATGAAATTGAAGCAGCAATAAAGAGCCTCCCAAAAAAGAAAAGTCCAGAACCTGGTGGATTCTCTGCTGAATTTTACCAGACCTTTAAGGAAAAACTAATACCAACTCTTCTTAAACTTTTCCATGAAATAGAAAGGAAGGAACACTGCGTAACTCATTCTATGAAGCCAGTATTACACTAATCCCAAAACTAGACAAAGACACATCCAAAAAGGAGAACTATAGGCCAATCTCTTTAATGAATATTGACATAAAATTCCTCAATAAAATAATGACAAACTGAATCCAACAACATATCAGAAAGATTATTCACCAAGAGCAAGTCGGCTTCATCCCAGAGATGCAGCTAGGTTCAACATATGCAAATCTATAAATGTAATACAGCATATTAATAGAAGCAAAGACATAAACCACACTTGATCGTCTCAATAGTTACAGAAAAAGCCTTTGGTAAGATTCAATACTATTTTATGGTAAAAGCTCTAAGAAAACTAGGAATAGAAGGAATGTACCTCAATATTATAAAGGCTATATATGATAAACCTATAGCCAACATCATACTTAATGGGAAAAAACTGAATCCATTTTCCCTAAAGTCAAGAACAAGGCAAGGATGCCCACTCTCCCCACTCCTATTCAACATAGTCCTGGAATTCCTAGCCAGAGCAATAGGGCAAGTAGAAGAAACAAAAGGAATACAAATAGGTAAAGAAATAGTCAAAGTATCCTTATTCACAGATGACATGACTTTATTCCTTAAAGACCAAAAAAACTCCTAGACACCATAAACAGCTTCAGCAATGCGGCAGGATACAAAATCAACTTACAAAAATCATTAGCCTTTCTCTACGCCAACAATGAATAAATTGAGAAATAATATAGAAAAACAATTCCACTTACAATAGCCTCAAAAAAAAATCAAATGCCTAGGAATAAACTTAACAAAGGATGTAAATGACCTCTACAAGGAGAACTACTAACCACTGAAGAAAGAAATGGCCCAAACAATGTATGTACATATGAATAAATGAATTAAAAAATGAACAAATTTGGAAAAATATCAGTAATCACTGGAGTAAATAGTTAATAGCATTTTATTATTCTATACTCTAATTTTGTGTATACTTAAACTTTTTCATAATGAAAACGTTTTTGTTAAGGCATGTATGCTGAAATGATTTTAAAGGATTATGCTCATCTACTTCCCTTAAGACTATAGGGCATAAGAAACTGAAATAAAAGATAATCTAGGTTTTCAAATCAGATCATTTGCTGTGCAGTGATAAAAGGGGATAGGGTAGGGATGATTGGGCTTAACTGAGTAATGATTGGAATTCTTTTTCCACTGTTATGTTGTTTGGCAATCAAGTCCAAAGGTGAGGTAATTTCCCTAAGTCTGCATCATAGCAGTCATTGTATACCTTCCCATGTCTAAGTAATCAAAATGTCAACTATGAAAACAACAACTGTAAAACATAATTGAAGATGTCAGAAATAGAGGTCAGTAGACAGACACCTGACCCCAGTCCAATCCCACACAAACTTTGGACAGTCCTTGCTATCATTTGGATTTTAAATGTCCCTAAAGGCCTCTTTTTTGTGTGTCTGTGGTACTGGGGTTTGAACTCTGGGCCTACACATTGAGACACTCCATCAGCCCTTTTTTGTGATAGGTTTTTTTTTACAGATAGGGTCTTGTGAACTATTTGCCCAGGCTGGCTTTGAACCTCAATCCTCCTGATCTCTGTCTTCTTAGTAGCTAGGATTACAGAAGTGAGTCATCAATGCCTGGCTTCCCTACAGGCTTTTTAAGGAGGGAAGTTTATTTTGGCTTATGGTTTCAGAGATTTCAGTCAATGGCTACTTGGACCTGTTGCCTTGGAACTGTAGCATCACAGAACATCATGGCAAGAGTGCATAGCAGAAAGTATTTGTTCATCTCATGAGTGGCCGGGAAGAGAGATGAAGAAAAGGGACTAGAGGACTAACATTTCCATCAAGAACATACCTTCAATGATCTAACTTCCTTCCACTAGACCCATCTCCTAAAAGTTCAGCACCTCCCAATAGCACCACAGGTTGGGGACTAAGCCTTTACCACCTGGGCATTGGAGGGACATTCAAAATCCAAGTTTTAATGAGTTATATTTTTAAAGGTTAAATTCATAAAAACAGAATGTAATGAAAGTTGTCAGGGGTTAGAAGGAGGGTGAGATGGAGAGTTGTTATTAAATCTGTATAAAATTTTAAGTTATGTAAGAGGAATAAATTCTGGAGCTATGCTGTACAATATGATGTCTACAACTAATGATACTGTATTATCCACTTAAATGGTCAAGAGGCCCCGGTGCTGATGGCTCATGCTTGTAATCCTAGCAATTTGGGAGGTTGAGATTGGGAGAACTGTGGTTCAAGGACAGCCCAAGCAAATAGTTTGCCAGCCCCATCTCCAAAATAAGCAGAGCAAAATGGACGGGAGGTATGGCTCAAGCAATATAGCAGCTGCTTTGCAAGTGTGAAGTCCTGAGTTCAAACTCCAGGCCCACCAAAAAAACATAAATAAGTCAAGAGAATAGATCTCATATTAACTGTTCTCACAACAACCAAGGAGATGGATGTGTCTAATAGCTTGACTGTGGCGATAATTTCACAGGTGCAGGCAACTAGCTAACCTCATCTAACTGGATGCATTAAATGTGTGCAGTGTTTTGTATATCAATTTTGCCTTAATACAGTGTTTTTTAAATTCTATTGAGTTCGGGGTTTCATTTCTGACCATTAGTTCCTGAGGCACTATGCCTTTTGTTAGTCATAAAATACATGAATTTCTAGGCAGAAAGAATTCTGACCCAAAAGGACTGTCAGGAAGGGCTGATTCAGTAACACTGTGGTTTCACATGCACTTAGGACAGATTTGAACCTTAATCTTCTAATCTGCCCACATCACTCAATTTTCAGTTGCTTTGTATGCATTTTTAGTTCACTTCTGAAGGTAATTCTGTTTCTTGTATGATTCTCTCAGTTGGTATACTATCTGCTCCATTGATATTTTATATTTGCAAATTTTGACTTAAATTTCTCTGAAGTCAAAGAGATAAAACTATGTTTCCTTAAATTTTTCAGGATATTTAAATTTTAGATATCTCTGCCAGGCTTTTCACAGAGGCAATATTAGTTACATCTTTTTTTTTTTTTTTTTAGTGTCCCCCTCCATCAAGGAAAACTGACAAAGAAAATGCCACATAATTTGTAAACAACTAACAATCCCACATTTTATATACTTACCATTAAAATGAATTTCAAGACTAACCAAAATTGTGCTCAAAAGTTTTAAGATATAGGGCTGGGGGCATGGATCAGTAGTGGAGTGCTTAGCTGGCAATCCTGTCCCCAGGTTCCAGCCCCAGCACCAGGAAAGAAAGGGAAGGAAGGGAAGGAAGAGAAGGGATAGAGGTAGAGAGAGATGTAGAGTTAGAGGGAGGGATAGAGGAAATTAGTTTTAACATGCAAAGGAAACACACAAGGTATAGAAAATAAGGGAATTATAAAGAAGTATCCTCAGGATTTGAATACAAGGAAAGGCAATACATCTTAATTGTAGTAGTGACTGTTGCTGACCTTAGACATATCACTTCATTCAGTTTCCATCTATTAGTCTCCTCTTCAAAATGGCAATAGTAATACTCATGAGCTGAGGATACAGCTCAGCAGTAGAGTGTTTGCTTACCACGTGTGAGACTCTGGGTTCAATCTGTCAGTAACAGGCAGACAGACAGACAGACAGACAGACACACAATATTCTCACATGTCTGTATGAGGTAAGAATTACACAATCGTCAAGTTGTACAATACTGAGGAAAATCAAACTCTGCTATGAAAATCATGAACATATGCTTTCATATAAACATGACAGAAAACTGCACCTTTCCCCATCTTATTTTGTTTTTATATTGATCACTGTCTGAGGACAACTGACAGGACAGCTGCCTAAATAAAATATGGGGAAAGTGGCTCAGCTTTTCTGAGACCCCCCCACCCCCACATACAGGGGCTTTTCTTCTCTTTTCCTCTCTGCTAATAAACCTTTGGGGAAAAAAAAAAAAAAAGAAACGAAGATATGGGAAAATATCCTCATGGAGCACAGACTAATTTTAAAATTCCTTCCTAAAAATATTACCACTCTTCTATGGGAAATACATTATTCATTTAAAACTTGCTCTCTAGAATCTATAAATAAAAATATTTCCCCTAACTTTCATAACTGCCAGGGCAGTACTTTATTTTTCCTTGGATAGTATTAAGAAATATTTCCTTCAGGGTACTTGTATGCTCCTTGAATGCAGAAGGCATGTTTATATACCTTGCATACTCCCATAGCAACCAGGACAGAGCCTGACACATAACATAGGGCTTCAAAAATATCCGTTCTCCCTACTCAAAGCTGGAAATGGAAGATAAGTCAAAATTCCAGATCTAAAGCAATGACTCACCTACTATTAGAGTGTCTTAGATAGCTCTAAAACAATGTGCTACTGTAAAGAGGTATATAGCATACATAAAAGCACTGAGTAAGGAAAAGATTATCAAGGAATCACTAAATAAAAGGTGACATTTACCAAAAAGGACATATAGGAACTCACCATACACATAAACAAACAGGTGGAGGGAACAACACAAGGCAAACATGGTATGTGCAAGGATCAGTGAACAGAACAATGTGTGATGCACACAGAAGGTGGCAGCCACGGAGAAAGATGACACTGAAAATGTGCACTGGGTTTCAAAGATTAATACAGAAGAAAGAGTGTATGTCAATAATTTTATGTTGGGTAGGTACACAACTGATAATTTGTGATATAGTAGGTTAAATGGTTATCTATTATAAAATTAATTCTGCCTTTTTATTATTTTTTAATGTGGCTACTAAAAAATTTTAACTTATATATGTAGCTCGAATTGTATTTCTACTGAACAGTACTGGTCTAGTGTTGGTAAAGGAATTACCAACCAAAAATAAATGAGTACCATCAACAACAATCTTTATACTAGTGTGCAATCAGAAAATAAATGCCACATATAAGGGGTGGGAAATGTCATCTTACACTTTTTTCTTTAATCCTCTTGGGAAGACTCTAAATCAAACAAAAACAACAACAGCAATAAAGTACCTCCACTAGGTCTAGGAAGGTCTACCCAGGGCCCAGATGTTAGTTTCCAATACCATTCTCTTTGGAGAAGTAACAGGGGCAGAGAACATACAAGATGAACCTAGACACAGGCGGTGGTAGCTCAGGCCTGTAATCCTAGCTTCTCATGAGGCAGAGATTAGGAGGATCATGGCCTAACACCAGCCCAAGTAAATAGTTGGCGAGACTCTATCTCAAAAATACCCAGCACAAAAAAGGGCTGGTGGAGTGGCTCAAGCAGTACATCACCTGCCTAGAAAGCATGAGGCCCTGAGTTCAAACTCCAGTACCATAAAAAAAAAAGGATGAACCTAGATAAAACATCTTACTCTACCAGAAAGAAAAGCATTGCTCAAAACCATAACAATGGAAGCATGTAAAAAGATACAGAAGCCAAAAAGAAAGTACTCCCAATCACCAAATCTGAAACAATTTGATCAAGAAAATAAATGACAGAGTATGATACCACCAACAAAATCAATAATCTAGGGATTTAAATCCAGTGTATAAAATAACCTGGACTCTATAATCATATAAATAACTAACTAAATAAATGGGGCAGAACAAGCAAGTCTCCCATAACAAAACAGTTGTGCCTTCAAAGTGCTGGAGCATAACTCCCCACCCTTTAAGTGTAGGCTGCACATACTGATTTCCTTCCAAATAGCAAAGTATGGAAAGGGAGTAAAACAATAATTTTGGACTGTAATCATGGCTAAAGAGATGGAGTGCCTGCCTTGCAAGTGTGAAGTCCTAGTTCAAACCACAGTACCACCAAAAAAGAATTTTTTTGCAGTGGAAAAAACCTAACAGACCCTAATTCAGACATGAAATGAAGCTTAACATAATTAGTAGTAATCATCAGTGATAAGTCATGTTGTCAGCACATTCCCTGGAAATTATGTGAGGAGAATGGCTCTACAGCCTTTCTCTAAAACAACCCAATTAATTTTAAGGAAAACATCAGACAAATCCAAACTGAGAGACTTTCTATAAATCCTACCAATACTCTACAAAACTGTCAAGGTCAGCAAAAATGAGGAAGGTGTGAGAAACCATCATAGCCAAGAGGAACCCAAGGACACACAAGGACTTAACGTAACATAACATCCTAGATGGATCCTGGGACAAGAAAAAAATCCAAACAAACTATGAATTTCAGTTAATAATACTTATCAATATTGGCTTAATAGTTGTGATAAGTGTGTCATACTAATGATAACAGATCATGTTAGGCAAAAGGTATAGAAAACTCACTGTACTGACTTTGAACCTTTTCTGCAAACCTAAAATTTCTCAAATAAAAATTGTACTAAGGTTCTGGTGCATGACTCAAGTGGTAGAGGGCCTGTCTCGCAAGTGGAAGGCCCTGGGTTCAAACCTTAGTACTGCCAAAAAGTAAAAATAAAATTAAAAATTAACAAGTTTTTTTAAAAAGAGACTTGCTTTACTTTGAAATCTTTCAAGACTGTTGGAATCTTTATTCCCTTGGCCAAGTCCTTTATAACCTTACTATTCAGTGTGGTCATCTGGAAGATGGTTAGCAACCCAGAGTGTCACACCCACCTCAGATGTGTTGGGGTTCTCAGACAAACAGAACCAATGGGGCGGGGTGGGGGGAGGAGAGGGAAATAGAGAGAGGGGTATGAATATGGTATTGCTTCTACAGTCCCCAAACCCAGGAGAAGGATGGTGGAAGTGGAGGGTACAAGGGTGTGAATGAAATCTGAATTCAGTCTGCTATAGAGAATCCCCACTTTACTTAGGGGAAAAAGGGACTGTAGGGAGGCTGGTATTTTTGTTCTAGTCATTATAGAGGGCAATTAGCTTTACAGATTATGAATTAACCTGACCCCTCAGTGTTGACGCATAAAATTCCACACCAGGCCTGCCGAATCAGAATGCACTTTTTTTCTTTTTCTATACTGTTACTTGAATTCAGGGCCTACACCCTGAACCACTCCAGGAGCCGTTTTTTTGATAGAGTCTCTGGCACTATTTTCCCCAGCTGACTTCGAACCACGATCTTCCTGATCTCTGCCTCCTGAGTAGCTAGGATTACAAGAGTGAGCCACCAGGGCCCGGCTCAAAATGCACATTTTAAAAGTATCCGCTCCGTGACTGTGTACATATTCGAGTATGAGTGGCACATCTCTACAATCCTCAGAGTTTGAAATCCACCTGGCAATTTTAGTCGCCAGATCTTTCATGTTTTAATTTGATCAGGAAGTTTAGGGATGCCCGCAGAAGGCCTCCCACCTGGACCTCACCAATCCTCTTACCTGGCTTACTGAATTATTGCTTGCAACCTTCCCGGATGGCAGCTACCACATCTTACCTTTTCCGTCTGTCTCCACAGAGATGACCTTTATTGCCCAAACAGCTCCAGGCCTGCCCTGCCACGGCCACTGGTTCGTGTTTCCTAGTTCCTCTTTCTTAGAGTCAGCAACTAGGAGAATCTGAGGGAACTAGATCTGAAAGGAAACGCACACATCAGAGGATTAGACAGGCTGAACCACGGGCCACCCCTATATCGGGCTGTTTTCCCCTAGAGAATCAGCCATTTCACTGGACTCTATTATTTCCATTTGCAGTTGTTCTACCTCAAAAGCTATTTTAGGAAAGACCTGCAGTCACGGGGTAAACGGCACAAAGGTTGCTAATATTCCCATCAATTTGGCGACTGACAACTGAGCGTCAAGCGCGCACCACTTCCCTAGTCTTACTTAGAGACTCGAATCGCCGTGCAAGACCCAGGCTTCGAGTCACCCAGCTCCTCCAGCGCGGCCTCGCGCTTTACGACGGTCGGCGGCGGGACGTTCCCAAGAGCACCCGCGGCCACGCCGGCCCCGCCCACCAGACCGGAACTCCGGAACCTTGCTTTCCCCGCCCAGACCTAGGCCGGCGCTGCCGGAACCTAAGATGGTGGGGGACGCAGTAGGCAAGGCCGGCTCTGGGCCAGGCCTCGGTGACAAGACGGGGCGGGGGCGGGGCCAACGCCCGCGCCCCGGCCCCTCCGGGCCAGCGCGGCCCCAGGGCCTGGGCTGTGGGCCCGAGCGCTCCTCCTTGCAGAGTCGCCAGCACCTCAGCTGTGGCAGGCATCGTGAGGCCCACGGCTCGGGGTCCGGCTGTGAATGATGAGGACGAGAACACGGACAGCACCCCGCTCCTGCACGGCGCCTGGAAGCCGAAGCCGGTGAGCGGCGGGACAATCGAGGGGCGGTGGGCCGGCGACACTCCCGGGACGGGCGGTGGTACCGGCGCAGGTGTGTCCCATCCAGGGTACCGACATCCTGGCGGGCCGGCGGGAGCTGTCAGGCGCAAGGGGGCTCAGCGGAGGGGAAGCCCATTCAGGGACCAGCCCGACCGGCCTGTCCGGTGCAGGGACGCCCTCGGGCGGAACCCCGGCAGGTGCAGGTGCAGGTGCAGCCCCACGGGGCCCGCCCGCGGTAGTGCCCACCCAGGGAAGAACCACCTGGGAGGGACCTGCAAATCAATGAGCCGAGGCCAGACAGAGCCTCTGGCTCCCTTCCCTGCGACCGCCAGGTTTCCGCAGCTGCACATCAGCAAGCA
This sequence comes from Castor canadensis, assembly GCF_047511655.1. NCBI lineage: Eukaryota > Metazoa > Chordata > Mammalia > Rodentia > Castoridae > Castor > Castor canadensis. The sequence continues at coordinate 83,547,377 of NC_133388.1, read as the reverse complement.
TGTGATCTGGTGGCTCCCGGGCGGGGAGGACAGATGAAAAAGCATAGGGTCAACATTTGTGGGTGTGCGGAGTAGTCATTGCATAACCCAGCGAACATCTGCCATTGTGCTGAAAGACACAAAAGATCGCAGACTTTTCAGGGTTTTTCCGTGTACGATTTCTATTAGGAAACAGTTCGGTTATCGTCAACATAGGGTATTTATCGAGCTCTATGGTAATTGGCCAAAGTTGTAACAAATTGAAAGGGAAGTACTTCAAAAAGTATCATCCCAGAATCTAGAGAAACTACAGGATTTGCTATTTGATACTTTTGTAATGTAGCTTCTTAAAAAGTAATAATAAAAAAAAACCTAAAGAGCAAATTTGATTGCATGCATTCCATAGTATCAAAGGCGTGCATGACAAATAATTAAATTGGAAATAGAACTTTTGTTGACCAAGGTCTCTCCTTTTTATTTGTTTTTAACATTACCAGACGGTGGCAGTAGATGTGGCAACATTATTTTTCCATCTGGCATGTGAGAGCTTATTTTAGTCAAGGTTGAAGAGAAATATTATATCAAAGTAACATTTTATCCAAAAATCTTAGTTCCATAAACTGATGTGGCTTATGCTGTTAAAATTAGTTGGCCAAGTGACTGAAGTGGTAGAGTGCCTGCCTAGCAAGGGTGAGACCCTGGTTTCAAAGCCCTTTACCGTGGGAGAGGGAAGGACAAGGGACAGACACTGATATAATCTTACTTTGTAAAATAGTCCAAATGCGTTAATAGAGACTACTGTACTCAGTTGCAATTGGAATACATATGTGGTCAAAATTTAGCTCAAATGTCAAACATCATTCATTGTCAGAAAATGCATATTGAAACCACAGTGGGCCATTATATACTCCTAGAATGGCTAAAATTCAAATCAGTGCTGACAAAGAGCTGAAATAACTACAACTTAGTTGGTTGGTGAATGGATAAACAAATTGTGTATCCGTAGAATGCAATACTACTCAGTAATAGAAAGGGACAAAAAACTGATCCACATAACATGAATACACTTCAAAAACATGCTGAGCAAAAGAAGTCACCATTTTAGTATGTGATCTCATCGATATGGAGTTTTAGGACAAGTAAAACTAATATGTAATAACATAGTGCAAATCAGTGATTGCCTAGAAGCTGTGGGCAGGAGGGAATCTACAAAAAAGCACTGAGGTACTTTGGGGGATGATATGAAAGTTTTACATCCTGATCTTGATTGGATTAAACATTAGTCACTTTCATTATACTTTGATAAAGTTGAAAGAAAAGAAGCCAGGCATGTAATCCCAGCATTTATGAGGCTTGAGGCAGGAGGATGAGTTCCAAGCCAGCCTAGGCTACATAGTGAGACACTGTCTCCAAAACAAAACATATTTAGGGGTGTGTGTGTTTCTGGAACATGCCAGTAGGAAATCAGCTGTACCTTATCTGTGCCTAAGCATATTGTTTTCTTTTTCTGAAGAGAAAGGCCGAGGAAATGTCCTAACCATAAAATTTTATAGCTGTAAAAAGACCCAAGGCTCCCACTTAGCATAGTGTCATTTTTATGCCAGCAGTGAGGGCCAAATAGGCTTAGTCAGTTGCAGAAGCTTGCACACAGTGGTAGAGACTAGACTCCAAGGTCCCTTGGATTTTAGTCCTAACCTCCTTCCTGGACACATAGTGCTACATGTATGTTACATTCAAGAAATTTCTACTTGAGATCCAGGTTCTGATGCACAGAAGACAGGCAGGAATTTCAGGGTTCTTGGGTCCATTCTGAGAATGAAAGCAGCAGAGGTCGGAAAGATTTTATTCATAGAGAAGAGAAAGGCTTCATGGGGGCATGAAGGGGGACCCAGAAACTGGTGATCCTGTGGGTCAGCTTGGGGATTGGGTTTTTATAGCCTTTTTTATTGCCTGAGGACTGAGATGTGTGTCAGGTGCAAACAAACAAGTTTCCTGGGAAGGAGAGGTGTCTCCTTGACCAATTACCACCTTTTAGGACCTCCTGCAGTTAGTCCTTTAATTCCCCTCTCTCAGTGATCACCCTAACTGCTCTTAGGGACAGGGATAAGTCTATTCAGTGACTGCTTCCTGCTGACAGGGGGCGATGAAGGGGCCCGCAGCATCAGGGCTGACCATGAGAAGGGTTATCAAGGGGACCGAGATAGTAGGTCATTTTCATGTTCATCAGGAGCATCTGTAGTTTGATGGATTCTAGGCGAGAGGCAAGAAACTTGTCACATAAGTTTAAAATGCAAGGCCCAAACACAAGCAAGAGAATAATGGCAACTATAGGCCCCAGAACAGGTAGGAACCAATCCTGGAGGGGAGCCAGGATTTTATTTGGTTCCATACCTATGTAGAATCCTGAGTTTTGAGAGACTGTTCTCGCAGCCACTTAGCCTGTTGGAGAATGTAGTCTGCAGGTTCCTCTAGGATGCCTAAAGTGTTTATTTATGTGCAATAGGAGGTATTGGCAATAGCATATTGGTCTTGTTTAGCCAAAACAAAATCTAGGACCAGGCAAGAGACAATAAAGACCTTCATATGTCCTTAATGTCAAGGCGTACCTGGTCTGAGGTGCTCTCTACTACTTTGATTAGGTTTTTTTACAGTTACATGATTCACAGTCACCCCATAGCTGATTCCAGCTACAGCTGCAATCCATGCTGAAAACTATTAGAGTAACTTCCCTTTTGAGTTTAAAATTCTCACTAGGTCATGTGGGGTGTAAAGTGGCAGGAGCTGGCTTAGCATCAGTTTTTCATCTTTAGGCACGAGAAGGCTAACTGTAGCAACTGCTGGAAGACATCCTGGCCATCCCTTGGCTATCTGATCTGATTCTTTGCTTAAGTAGCCCACTGGCTGGGGAGTGATGTCCCGGAGCTGAGTCACCACTCCCAGGGTCAGTCCTTCCTTTTCATAGACATATAATTGAAACTTCTCCTGAACCGGGAGACCCAGGGCTGGAGCTGTCATAAAGGCCTTTTTTAACTGGTGGAATGTATTTTCTTATTTGTCATCCCAAATAATAAAGGGCCGGGGGGATCCTTTTTTGTTTCCTTAGGGATTTGATATAAAGACCTAAATATGTAACCCTGTACTGACCCAATTGGGCTTTTTCTTTAGAGATTATTTATTCTCTGTCTGCTAGGAAGTTTAGTAAGGATTCAGTGGCTCGTGAAGTGACAGGCTCAGTCAATTCACAGAGGAGGAGGTCATCTACATATTGTAGCAGAGGAGCTTGTGGATATTGCCACTCTGCCAAGTCTTGGGTTAGAGCCAACCCAAAGAGGTGGGGGCTGTCTCTGAATCTCTGGGGGAGGACAGTCCAGGTGACCTGTCCAGACTTTCCTGAGGGGTCCTCAAAGGCAAAGATAGATTGACTTTTAGGATGTAAGGGAATGCAAAAGAAGGTGTCCTTTAAGTCCAGGACAGAGTAGTAAGCAGTACCTGGAGGTATTTGGGCTAAAAGTGTATAGGGATTTGGAGCTACAGGGTGGAGAGGCACTACTGCTTTGTTGATCAGGCAGAGATCTTGGACTAGCCTCCATTTGTTATGTCCCTTCCTGAAACCAAGAATAGGAGTATTGTATGGGCTGAAGCATTCTACTTGCAGGCCCCATCTTTTTAAGTCTTTGATTATGGGAATTAGTCCCTCCTTAACTTCTGGTCTTAAAGGGTATTGTTTTTGATGGGGAAACCAAGAGGGATCCTTCAGATGAATTAGGACTGGGAACACTGTTCGTGCCCATCCCACCGTATGTCTGTCTGTCCACACTGTGGGGGGGGTCTCCTGTTCCTCTATCGGGGCAACCAAAAGTACTCTCCTGGGGATAAAAGGAGCTACACCCCCAAGTTAGAAGGTCTTGCCCTAGCAGAGGAGTAGGGATTTCTGAGACAATTTAAAAGGAATGACAGCAGTGGAAATCTCCCCAGGAGCAGGCTAGAGGTTTAGTGAAATAATGCTCTAGGAGCTGGCCTGATAGGCCTCAAACAGTAATTTTCTTGGAGGGCCTGGGTCAGGAGAGAAAGGAATAGCTGAAATGCTGGCTCCAGTTGAAGCTTTCTATGGATATCTGGGGCTGTGTTAGAAATTTATCTTTTAGGATGATTTCCTCTTCCTGTGACTCTGATACAATGTTGATATGCTCTTGTAAACATCCTTAAGTCTCTGTAGGAAAGCTATGGGGTTTCTACGGGTCCTTGCTGCACAGCTGTGACTTGGGAGTAATTAAGGGGTTTTACCTTGGCTCTCTTAGTTCCCCAAGAATGCAGTGGATGAAATGATTACAGCTCCATTCATCCTTGTCCTTTTCAGGGTCCCACTTAGGATCATACCTAGGTACTGCCTGATCTCCTGTTGGAACTGGGAATCAGGGTTCCCTTTTAGGTATCCAATGTCTTTGTCTTTCTTCTCCCTCCCCCTCCTCCTCCTGTGAGGGCCCAGTCTGAGATAGGGCTACAGGGCTACATTTATATAAGTGATAATCATCCCCAGCTGTAGCTGCCTGATCTAGTACTGGCTGTTCCTCCAGAGAAGAATGTCATTATTGGGGGCCCTTGGGCATTAGATGGGTTTTTTTGGTTCTGGTTCCTCAAGAAAGTTTGGGGGCTTTTTGGAAAGGGTCACCATGGTCTAGGTATCCAGCCTGCATTTGCTCAGCCATTTTGTGTGGTCTCTTAGGTGAAAGAAAAGTTGAATATATGGGACTTGAGTCCACTTTCCCTCCTTTTTACAGAACATATCTAATTGAAGACTAGTATTATAATTAATCTCCCTCCTTCTGGCCATCTTTCCCCATCTCCCAGAGGATACTGTGGCCAGGCCTGTGTTCAGAAAAACTTGAGTTGTTTTGGCTGAAGACTTTCTGGATGAAGGTCTTTCCAGTGTTTTAGTAAGCAGGCAAGGAGGAATCCTTCCAGGATCCTTTAAGCCTGATTCCCCATCTAAAAAGGGAAGCTAGGGAAAATTGATCACATTAACAGAGGTTTTCTCCTTTTACCTAGGCGTCCTCAGGTGAGGAGAAACTCTACATGGGAGACGGTGTCCCTCTCTCCCTTGCTCTCCTGCCCCTGCCACCTGTGGCTAAGGTCATGGGGAAGACAGGTAAGTCCGGCTGCAACCACCCCACCAGAGTGCCCTCTGATCAATTTTTTATCTATTCATTTTGACTTGCCTGTTTGCCTTGTGACCCAGGTACGTGGTTCTCCTCTACCAGCTGAAGGCTTTTAATTCTAAAACAACTCTTATCAAAGTAACCAAGAGGGCTTACATGGCCAGAGAGAGGACCCCTGCAGAGGCATGGACGGGGACTCCTGAAGAGGTAGACTTTGTCCCTCTATATCTCCTATGAGACATATATATTTTCTATGAAAAGAGAGGAAGCATCTGAAGGCATTGTTTTGTTTTGTTTTGTGTTTTCCTGTAGTAAGGGACAAAATCATAGAAGACCTTTGAGGTCTCTATCCCTTTAACTGGTTCTCCCCCCCCCCCCAGGGCAGACTATGGAACCTGCTTAGCCAGATAAGCCCAAGTTAGAGAGCAGCACTTTCTGGTGTCTGTCATGGGGGATGTAGGGATCTCTCCCGGACTCAGCTGAAGACGGAAGCCCACTGCTATTTAGGTCAAAGTGGGGAGACCACTCATCCTGATCTAAAAGGGAAGAGGAAGAAGAAGCTGAGGATTGGGTGAAGGAGAGTTTCCAGGCTCAACCATCAGGGATTATTGGTCATCACTGCTATCTAGGTCAATCCTGGCAGAGGCAATACTGGAGCACTGGAAGCGAGGGGTGACCTCCAAACTTGGGCATGGGAACCGTGAAGAAAGTGTAGAGATCAGATTGTCTGTTTGCCCCAGACATGGCTGGAGGGGTTCCGATACTTAGCCACCTTTGGAGCCTCAGGGTGGGTCAGGAAGTTGAATCTTCAGCCTTCAGGTGTCACCGGGGAGTTGCCCAGGTCAGAGCACCCTTATACCTTGAAGAGAAACTTTCCTTTCTACCAGCTGTTTTCAGACATTTTCATAAGCAGGTCAGATCTTGAAAGGGAGAGAGTTTAAGGAGGGAGGGAGCCAAGAGTTAAGAGGAAAAAAGCCTGGGTGCACTGAGGTTTTAGCTGTGCCCCTGTAGCATTGGCAGTCTGGTATAAGCCCCCCAGCTGGACTCTGATTTCTCGGGTTGCCTGCCTTGCAGCTGTAGAAGGCTTAGGGCTTTTCCTCAGGTTCCCAAGGGAGAAACCCTCCTTAATGAGAGAGAGAGGGAAAGAGAGAGGAGAAAGAGAGAGAGAGAGAAAGAGAGACAGTGAGTCAGCTTGAGAGTTCCACCATAGCTAAGGCGGGGGGATGGGTTGGTGCTCTGCTATAAGACAGACTCCATCGGCATGCCAGACGATCACAACCATTTCCTAGGCAGTCCCCTCCAGTTTGGTGCAACCTGTACCAACCTCAGGTGAAGAAGTGTCCCTCTATGGTCACCAAATATGATGCACAGAAGACACACAGGAATTTTCAGGTGTTCAGGGTTCTTGGGTACACTCTTGAAATGAAAGCACAGCCAGACTCCAGCAGCAGAGGGCAGAAAGACTTTATTTGTAGAGAAGAGAAAGGCTGCATGAGGGCATGCAGGGGGAACCGCAAACCCGTGGTCCTGTCAGTCAGGTTGAAAATTGGGTTTTTATAACCTTTTTTGTTGCCCGAGGGCAGAGATGTCTCTCAGGTGCAAAGGGAAGATTCCTAGGAAGGAGAAATGTCTCCACCCAATTATCACCTTTTGGGACCTCCGGCAGTCTATCCATCAGTTTCAATGGCTTCACCTGTAATCTTATTTACTCAGGAGTCAGAGATTGGAAGGATCAAAGTTCAAAGCCAGCCTGGAGAAATAGTTTGTGAGATCCTATCTTGAAAAAAAAAAACACACAAAAAAAAGGGTTGGTGGAGTGGCTCAAGGTGTAAGCCCTGAGTTCAAACCACAGTACTGCAAAAAAAAAAAGAAAGAAAGAAAGAAAAGGAAAGAAATTTCTATTTGAAAAATGCTTTATCATTTTTACTTGATCCTTCGCAAATTTGAAAATATTCCACTTCTACCTGACCATAAGTAATGGGACATGATTTTAAATTATGAAAAGTGTTTTTTTATTAACAGAGCTAAAGTTAGGATATGTTTCTTTACTGTTAAGAATTAATACCTCTCAGTTTGATATGACAGAATTCTCAGTACCCAGCTCTGTCACTCCTCTCAATGAAGCACCTGCTTTCATTGAGCCTGAGGAAATTCAAAGATGCACACCAAAACAATGGGAGAAGGGTGGCTCAGTACTGATAACAGTAAGTCTGCAGGTTTTTCTTCCTAATTTAGATATGGGAAATGGAGGGTATTAAATAAAAGCAAAGTTTTTCCTGCTATACATAAAAATTCGTTCATCATAGTTTCCATCAGTTGAAGGCTTGCTTGTATATAAGTGGGATATCTCTTGTATTTGATTATTGATTGATTATTTGTATCAGTTCAAAATTCTGTTGCACCAATGATGTGCTCACTCATGATACAAGAAGTCAGCTTTAGGGGTTCTAATACATTACTTGTGTTTACAAAACAGCATAGATCTGAGAGCTGAGTGCCTAATTTTCAGTCCCAACTCCACTAACTAGCTGTGTGAGTGTTGACATGTCAACTAACCTCTCTGTGCTTCCTTTATCTATAAATCAGGAAAAGTAATATACTTTAATATAAAGTTATTGTGAGAATTAAAATGAACTAGTAGAAAGGGCTTAGAATAGAGTTTGGCACATGTTAGTTTTTATCATCATCATCACAGACCATTTGCTGTTTGTATTCCTCAGAGAACTTAGTACTGAAAAAGGAGGGTCCCATTCTTCATGGTCACACTCTGCTGGAATTTGTGATTATTTGTGATTTTCTGGCTTATAAATACAGAAACTTGCATGCATCCTGTGCTTTGTTTCCACTGGTTTTAGTTTAGGGTACTTGCCCTACTCTTCTTTTAGTAGAAGGAAGAGTTTACATTCAAAGCCACAAGCATACCAGTTCTACCAGACACGGCTCTAGGCGCTGGGAATACATAGCAGTGAACATCACAGAACAGAAGCCTCATAGAACTTTTATATTCCAGTATGTATTTTCCTAAACTATTAGCCCTCTCTATTTTACTTTCTTCTTGGTTTAGAATCAGAATCTGACACTTTATCTCCTTGCCAATCTCCAAATTCCCTTGCCCTCTACTGTATCATCCCATCTATCTCAGTGCTAGCTCTCTGATGTCTCAGCACCTCCCGTAGCATGGATGAGCAGTGCTTGAAGTTAACACAGGGCAGGTGCTCCCACTCCCCACTTAGCAATCCTGCTTCACTGGGAGCCTCATGCCCCACAAATCCTAACTTCTCACAAATGAGAAGTAACTATGATTCCTACCTCAACTTCTAATATCTAGAAAAAGTAATGTACTAAGCAGTGTTTTAAGTATTTACTAACTCAGTTCATGTTTATAATGCCCATAATACTGGCAAAATTCTTGTCTGGTACCAAGCACATAGTAAGTACTCAACAAATATTAGCTATTATTTTTTGTTAGTAAACTCCATACCAGCTGTCTCACTCAATAGCATTAGTTCTCAGAGTTGCTGCAGTTCCTAGTACTGCCACCTCAGATCCTATAGGATTTCCTGCTCTCCCTCTGACCACCTTTCTCATTTCCATGCTTCCTTTTTCAATTCTTTATTACCATATTATTATTGTACTGAGGGTACATTGTAGCATTTACAAAAGTGCTTACAATATATCTTAGTTACATTCACCCCCTCCATCATTCTCCTTTGCTCCCCTGCCCCTATTTTGCTTGGGTTGCTCTTCTTCCTCTGAACTGCCTGGCAACTTCCTTCCTGCTCATAGAGGAATACTCAGTCAAATATTCCTCCTCCAAAAGTCTTTCCCATCCCAAACTCATGTGGTACATGTATATATGAAGGCCTGAATTGAGGGTCTTCACCTTGAGCCACTCCACCAGCCATGGGTTGTGGTTTTTTTTTTGAGATAGGATCTCACAAACTATTTGCTCAGGCTGTCTTCTAACTATGATCTTCCTAATCTCTGCCTCCTGAGTAGCTAGGATTATAGGCATGAGCCATCAAGCGCCTGGCTCAGGTCAGATTTTTTAGTAATTTGAAACCATTTTTCTCACCTTTCACTTCCCAAGCTTGCAGCCCCACATGTACTCACATGATAAAGTATACCATAGTCCAAATCAAGCATCCCTTGAGGGGAAACTAATAACATACAGAAAAGGAAGGTAACTGCAAAAAGAATAAAATACAATAATGACAGTGCAAGTCAGAATGGCAGAAAATAAAGTTACTTAGAGTAATGAATTTAGTAACTTCATTCCTTCCTTTTACTTACTGTCATATCTAGCCTTTAGGTGAGGCCTATTAATTCTGCATTTAAACTTACCTCAACTCCACCCACTTCTCTCCATTACCTCTGCTTTCACCATCATTTAAGTCATCTTCATCTCCTACTTTCTTTGGAAAGGTCCAACAGTCCCCTAAGCAATCTCCCTCAGTCTACATCCCCCACACCCATTCACACTTTTCCCCTGAGTAAACTTTACAAAGCAACTATGAGCTTTTTTTTGGGGCGGGGGGAGGAAGGGTCTCACTATGTAGCCCAAGCTAGTCTCCAAACCATGATCCTTCTTCCTTAGCCTCTAGTGCTGGAATTACAGGAATGTGCAACCATAACCTTTTTAAACCAAAAATCACTACTGAAGCAGACAATGAGCTTTTTAAATACTACTTTGACAAAGCAAATATAGTGCATGAATCTGGATTTTTCTTGCTCTAAATTATTTGAAGTAACATATTTTAATTACCCAAATTTGGTAAGATTATAATTTCCCCATCAAGATTTCCATGTAATATTGCCTGACAAAGCATTGATAGAGAAAATGTGCTGTGGAGGTGTGACTCAAGTGGTAGAGTACCTACTTTGCAAGCTGGAAGCCCTGAATTCAAACCCCAGTACCACTAAAAGAAAAGAAAGAAAAAAAATGTGCTGTGCTATGTTGTAAAACATGCCTTTTAGACCCCAAACTGTCCTTAACTGGACAGCTGCCTATTTCATGGAAATGGAAAGCAAATTTGCATAAATTCAAATAACAGAAAGTATGAATGGAGCTTTAGAAATAGAGCTCTGGACTGTCAGAGTGGCACAAGTGGTAGAGTGCCTGCTTAGTAAGCATGAGGCCCTGAGTTCAAACCCCAGTATCACCAAAAAAATTAGAAATACAGCTCTCACAGATCTGTATCTAACCATAATTTTAATAGCTCTATTCCTGAAAAGAAGGATTCAAGAATACCAAATGAAGAGTTTTCTGTTAACTTGCACAGACAAAAAAATTGATTGCAATTGTTAAGTGTGGGAAGGCTCTTAGGAAAATGAGTGGGATTGTAGTGAATTAATTTATACTCAGCTATAATATTGTCTGAGTTTCCATCTGAATCAGACTATCTGAATCAGGGCCGAGACCTTTGTATCTGAAAAAATATACTTTTGTTTAAGGTCACTGGAAATAGTTGTGAAGCAGAGGGAAGTGTACACACGCAAATAGCATATGGCTCTATATGAACTGTTAGTGTCATTACCAAATAAGAGCATAGGTGTTTTCATATGTGCATTTTATGGGGTTTTTACATATGTAATTTTAACTTACCATCGCCTGGTGAAATAAGTGGATATTTGGTTTGTTTATTTTGTGGTGCTAGGGATTGAACCAGGACCTGGTGCATGTTAGGCAAGTACTCTACTACTGAGCTCTACCCCAGTCCAGATGTTCATATGTCAACATTTATCTACTCTTTGTTTTGTTGTCATTTTGTTTTGTTTGTGGTGTTGAGCAATGAACCCCCGCCTCCCAGATGCTAGGCAAATGCTCTACCATGGACCTATATCTCCAGCCCAGATTTCTTTTAAAGGGACAGGGTCTCTCTGTATTGCCCAAACTGTTCTCATACTCATGGACTCAAGTGACCCTCACATCTGAGCCTTCCATGCCCAGCTTTTAAACAGATATTTATCAAACATTCAGTGTTGACCACAGAAAGAAAATCCATGTGTAAGCATATAATTCAAGTGAAGACTGGGTCAAACTCATCCTCTCACATGTCCCTTGTTTCATTGGTTCCTCCAGCTTCCTCTGCCTTCTGGTATATTCACTTATTTACCTTTGGGCCCTTTAAGCATGATAGCTACTGAGCAACTGTCATAGATCTGCAACTGTCATAGATTCTGTACGTTTTCTTATGGATTCTTAAATACATTTAAGTTAGGAGAGCCTTAAGTATTATCATGGCTTCTGATTTAAACCTAGCCTCTGAGAATATTCTTCAAGGTAAGAAATTTATCAAGAGTTTTGTGTCCTATTCAATATTTCTTTTTTTTCTTTTTATTTTCTTGTGCTACATTTACAGTGAGATGGCTACTTCCCATAGTCAATAGTATATATGCCATTCATTGTAAGTACTCAAGTACTTACCAATAATAATTAGTTAGGTTTTTAGGAATAGTGATACCATTAAACTCCCTTATCTATTTTTTTTCATGCCTTGTCTTTGCCAGCTGAGTGGGATTAGTGGTTCACTTTGAATGTGGAACAGAGATTTTTCTGAGCAAATTTGACAAAGCTATTACTCCCGTGTTTTAATGGACTGTCCTAAAGTTTGGGCTCTCAGGTGTTAAGTTTTTATCAAAACTAGATATAGGGAACAAATTATTTTTGGTAAATCTTTTCAAATACACTTAATCTCAGGCTATTTCAGAAAATATTCATGACTATCAGTTTATCAGTGTACTTCTAAAAATGATTTTTTCATAATTTAGACAACATCAGGTAATTTACTCTTCTAATTAAAGTTTCTCTCAATATTTATTTCACCTCCAGTGTGCTACTCTGCGCGTTACAACTTAGCAATTTCATCATTTTTTGGTTTCTTCGTTCTCTATGCATTACGTGTGAATCTGAGCATTGGATTAGAGGATATGGTAGATTCAAATACAACTTCCATGGATAAGAGAACTTCCAAGGAGTGTGCAGAGCACTCGTCTTCATAATCAAACGGTAGGTGGTACTTTTTAAGCAAACAATCTTACTTAATCCTAAAATATTTCCAAGTAAAAATACTGAAACATCTGCCTTCATCCAGCAGAAACTAAAACACTTATTTCCATGTGTACTCTGAGTCACATTCTTTTTGTGTTTCCCCAGGAACTGGTTGAACAGTAACTTATAACTATAGCTGCTGACATGCAGTCAAACACCTTGATCTGTTAAAAGTAGCTCCTCAGTTTCTTCTAAACTTGCAGAGAATGTGGAAAAAGTTGTTTGGCATAGCAGAAAATAAGATTGCTTTAAATAACTGCTGAGTATTTTCTAAGGACTATTAGTTGCTATTGTGCTTCACTTGCATGGTTACAGTTGCAGTGGAATTTGGGTACTCTTAGCTGCAGAATGGGAAATAAAAACTGGTCAGTTTCTAAAGGCATTCTTTGCCAGCATTTATACATGCTTAACCTAATCTTCAGTCATTTGTTCTGCCTCACATTATAGTGGAATTGATAAATGTGTGATCATCCTTTGTTTAGAATGGAGTGTTACATACTTTAAATGTTTTCCTTTGCCTTATGTAACATTAATAATATTGCTGAATAGCACATTTGGTTACATATCACTAAAGCCCACCTCCTTCAGGGGTAGTTCTGCTGGACGAGTTCATGAAATCTAAAATTCCACAAATAAACTGCAAACTGTGTAATTAGTGGCTTGCTTTGTATCTTTCCCTTTGGCAAGTACATTTGTTGACCTAGCCATGTGTCTTCATCTGCCTCATATAGGCAGTAAAAAGAAATCTTGGAGTGGGTCTGGTCATAGTGACTTAGTTATACAGCTTCATTCATTAAGATATCAGCTATTCAGATGAGTCACTAAACCCTCATTGTTATCTTACTGTCTTCTGCCGCTAGTTAAAAGGCAGGTCTCCTCACATGGAGTTTATGGCTGAGTTTAAATCCTTGCTATAAAGTGTCCCATGTGCTTGTTCAAGTGGTTGGTCTGAAATGGGGAGGTATTATGTATATTTGTGCATGCTAACATCCAACATTAAGTGAATACTCACTGTGTATCAGACCTTATTGTATTTATTTCTTCCTACATTACACACTCAGTAAGTGACAGAGATAGGGTTAAACCGAGGCCTTTCTTTAAAGCTTGGTTTAATAGCTTCCTAGATTAAGCCCATGGTTCTTTTTTGAGTGTTCTTGGTCAGAGCTGTTACAAAGCCACCATAGCTTAGCCTCTAGTCTAGTTTCATAAAATAGCAAGCCTTTTTGAAGTTTATGACTTTCAATTATTTTTTTTTTTTTGGCAGTACTGTAGGGTTGAACTCAGGGCCCCACACTTACTAGGCAGGCACTCTGCCACTTGAGCCACTCTGCCAGCCCTGTTTTGTGTTGGGTATTTTAAACATAGGGTCCCGAGAACTATTTGTCTGGGTCTGGCTTCAAACCATGATCCTCCAGATTTCTACCTTGGAGTAGGTAGGATTCCAGGTGTGAGCCACCAGTGTCTGCTGGTTGTTTTTCCCACTTGAGCCACACATTCAGCCCTTTTTTGGTTTGAGGTTTTGTTTCTGTTGGTTGTTTTTGAGATGAGGTCTTGTTTAATGCTCAGGCAGACCTGCACCACAATCCCTCTTATTTGTGCTTCCCTGCCTGGCTGGGATGACAGATGCATACTACCTTGCCCATCCATGAGTTGATATGGGGTCTTGTGAACTTTTGCCCTGCTTGATCTCTAACTGTGATCCTCTCAATAATCTGCTTTCCATAGGCACGAGCCACTGCACCTGGCTGATGACTTTCAGTTCTTTTCCACTCACTTCTAGAAAACTGCACATCTGTATGGCAGTGACTCACATACCTACTAAGATGTTTGCATATACTGCAATCCACAACCGTAGTTCACCGTTTCATTTATATGTACTTACATGCCAGTAAGAGAAAGGAACTGTTTAATCAAGCTCTTAAAAGATTTTTTTTTCTTCCTGCATTTTACAGGGTAAAAGGTATCACTGGGAATGCAGGAACTTGAGGATGGATACTTTGTTCTTTTTCTTATGGCTACATCATCACACAGATCCCTGGAGGATATATGGCCAGCAAAGTAGGTGGGAAACTGCTCCTTGGGTTTGGGATCCTTGGCACTGCTGTCTTCACCCTGTTCATGCCCATTGCTGCAGATCTGGGAGTCATAGCTCTCATTGTACTTACAGCACTGGAAGGACTAGGAGAGGTAAAGTTTTTGTCTCTTGTTTTACTTTTTACCTGATATTTTTGTTCTCCTCTTCTTAAAACCATCAGTCTGTGGTGTGTATATGAACCAAAATTACCATTGAATAACAAGTTATAACAACATTTAGCTAGAAAAGAACCTGAGATAAAGCCATCTCATCTCATCTAAGTGGAAGCACCCCAAAGTTAGAAGCTACACTCAAGATTGGAGAAAACACTTTCCATGGGAGACTATAGCTCATACTTTAGGAGATGAGAAAATAAACCATTTGATTTTACCACACTTTACACAGTTTGTTGTTGAATTGCTTTATTTTACTTTTAAATTAGTTGTCATTCATGGAACTTCCTCTTTATCATTTGTTCTTTTCTTGTTTCTGATCCTCTAACTTACAGAGACAAATCATTTATGATTTTATATAACTATCCCAATTTAGTTCTATGATTCTTCTGGACTTTTCTGCTGTAAGAATTGTTATTATTAATTTTCATCTCTTTTTCTCTCCTAAGATGTCTATAGATCATTTTTAATTATTTTTGTTTGTTTTGGTTTTGATGCAGGGATCATACCTAGGGCCTTAAGAATACTAAATATGCATTCTACCTCTGAACTATACCCTAAGCCCCACTTAAGCAACTCTTAATTCCTATCTTTCTTTTCCTCCCACTTCTCTTTTGTATACCTCCATCTTTAAATAATGATTTCTTTTCCTTTGTAACTTTGAACATCTACCTTTGAAACCTAGGCATAGATTTATTGTGCTGTCTTGCATTTCTTTAACTTAAACACAATAGTGGCATGCAGGGAGCATGAAGGTTATGTTAGGTAGCACTGTATGATTCGTGTTGGAAAGAACTCTGAAATAGTGTCAGAAAAATCAGAGTTGGAGTAATAGCTCCACTGTATCTAACAGTAAAACCTTGAGTAAGAGCTAACCTCTAATCCTCATTTCCATCATTGTAAAAATTGGGATTAAATCTAGGCATGGTGGAGCATGTCTGTATTGCCAGCTACTTGGGAGGCTAAGGTGGGAGGGTCAAAAGTTGAGACCTGCCTGAACTACATAATGAGTTCAAGGCTGGCCTGGGCAGCTAATTAGACTCTGTCTCAAAATAAAAATTAAAAAATGCTGGGACTGTAGCTCTGTGGTAGAGCATTTGCCTAGCATACACAAGGCCCTAGGTGTGATCCCCAGTACTGCCAAAAAAGAAAAACAATTGTGACCAAAATACCTCCCCATACTCAGTCACAGGATAAATATAAAGCTTATATAGGAGAAAGGTTGCTAAAGTACTTTGAAAATCTCCAAGTACTGTTTAAAGTTGTGTAATTTATCAGAGTGTTATTTTATCCTTATCATCTTTGCATCTCATTTTTCTATTAGTACTAATAATTCTGTTTTTATCTTTACAATAATTTTTTTGTGGTACTGGAGTTTGAACTCAGGACCTCACACTTGCTAGGCAGATGCTGCACCACTTGAACCACTCTGCCAGCCCTTTTTTGTGTTGAATATTTTCAAGTTAGAGTCTAATGAATTACTTGCCTGGGCTGGCTTTGAACCATGATCCTCCTTATCTCTGCCTCCTGAATAGCTAGGATTACAGGTATGAGCCACCTGTGCCAGGCCTTTACATAATGATGTAAGATTATAGTAGTCTAATAACTAAACCCTTCTTCGTTACAAAATAAAAATTATCTCTATTACTAGGTTATCCTTTTTCTTACCTAAATAAAATATATTTATTTATAGTATATTTTCTTTGATCTAAGTAGCCAATCTCACCTTGGGCTGTAGCTCCATGGTGGAGTGGTTGCCTAGCTTGTACAAGGCCCTGGGTTCAATATCCAGCACTGCAAGGAAAAACAAAAACACAAAAAAACTTTAAAACAAGTAATAAATCTCCTTAATATATTCTCATACTTTGGCTTCCTGTCTGTTTATGGAACTAATTGAACATTACAGCATACTTTTTGCATTACTACTCAGGGGATAGATAGCGTACATCAGCTCTGCCTCCCATGGTACTTCTCCATTCCTTTTTGTTCTGAAAGAATCAGCAGAAATTATTAAAGCATGTTTTAGCTCTGCTAGTAATAATTCTAACTACCTTTTATCTTTATAATAGTTAGGCAAGATAGAGAACATTATCCCTTTTTTTACAGTTGAAGAAACTGAAGTTCTAGATGGTTGACTAGGGAGAGATGGCCCAAACAAGGTATGCACATATGAATAAATGTACAAACAATTAAAAGAAAGATGGTCGGCTAGTCTTTCTAAGGTTATACAGCTAGGGAGTGGCCAAGAAGTGTGAATTTGTTGATGCGTGAATCTACCAAAACCCATTCTCTCTTCCTCTCTTGTGTATCTCCTGCTCTGCCAAGTGTCCATGGGCCTCCTGGTGTCCGTGTTCCATTACCTCTCCATATCAGAAATTGGCATTTACTGAGCTCATTATCACTAGGAGGAAAGGACTATGAACACTCTCATTGAATTCATTTTTTTCTAAAAGGACCATTTTTCCTGTTGATTTAATTTTAATATCCTCCAGTATCCCAAAGTATTAGCTCAGTATTTTTAAAAATTACAAAGTGGTAATAGTCCCATTTCATCCAGATCACTAACAAAGAGAATGAATAAAATTAACCTTGAGAGTGATCCCTGTGTGTCATCACCCAGGACATTCTTTCAGATTTATTGTAACCCTTCCCTTACCTTATAGTCCCCAAACCAGTCCACAAGTCCATGAACCTTTATCCAGATTTTGAAAGTGTTTCATTCTAAGGTGTTTTCACTTAACACTGACACTAATTTAACACTGTAAAGACATCTCACTTGCTAGAATTTGATTCTGGTTTGGTTCTTATCCAGGAATTTCTTTCCTAACAAAATACCCAATTTTAAGCATTAGCAAAACTACCCTGTATTTCATCAGAAATATTTTCCACACCCCTCCCAGGGTGTTACATTTCCAGCTATGCATGCCATGTGGTCTCCTTGGGCTCCTCCTCTTGAAAGAAGCACACTTCTCAGCATTTCATATGCGAGTAAGATAACCATTATATTAAATTTTTGCTACAGTGCATTGTGTGTACACTAATGTGGGGAGAAAAGTAAGTGCCTACATGCCAGGATCGTACAACACTGGATGACTCTTTTGGGGGAAAATAAACTTTTGAGGGGTATAACTTTATTACCCCTCAAATATACAGTAATGTGTCTTGGTTAACTAATATCATTTTACCCATCTACCATCATTTATTTCAAAGTGTGCTGTCTTTTTAAATGGCATAGAATGCTATTAAAAGAAGAAAAAAAGAAGACCAGTAGCAGGAAAATTGAGAAATTTTGTCCTTTAATTGTGGTTTCTAATTTGATTGTATAATGAACATATCACGACTCTCAATCCTTCTCTTCATGAATTTTTTTCTATGCATTTATTTGTCATCACTTTGAGCTTAAGTAAGATAACATGAGCTTTCTGTATGTGAATTATAATTTTACCAAATAACATAAGAACCTCTAGCTCTTCTTGCACTAAGTGAATGGAAAAATTTCCACCTGGATTTTTGTTTGTTTTATTTTGGGGTCTTTTTTTGAGACAGACTCTAGCTGTTGTAGCCCAGCTGAAACTCACTATGTAGCCTGGCTTGCCTTCATCTCGAAATCCTACTTTCTCAGCCTCTTGAGTGCTGGATTATAGGCATAAACCACTATGCCTGGCTCCACCTGACTAATTTTAAATACAGTGGTTGACCAAGACCTGTCTAGGTGACTTTTAGGTTAAAATCTGAACAATAAGAACAAACCAGGCATGCAAAGAGCAGAAAAAAGAACATTCCAACCAATAAGAACAGCATGTACAAGGACTCTTAGGAAGGAAATAATATAAGAGTTCAAAGAAATGAAAAAGCACTGAGGGTGGTTAGAAGATAGTGAATAAACAGGCTAATAGCATAAGATAAGGCTAGAGATATAGACAAGAGCCAGGCCATATCAGACCCTACAGGCCATGGGAAGGGATGATGATTTCATTCACCGCCCCCCCCCAATCCCAAATACAATGGGGAAACATAGAGGGTTTGGGATATTTTTGTTTCTTTGGCAGTACTGGGGTTTGAGCTTAGCACCTCATACTTGCTAGGCAGGCACTTTACCACTTGAGCCACTCACCAGTCCTTTTTTGCCTTGAGTATTTTCCAGATAGGGTCTATTTGCCCAGGTTGGCTTCTGATCTCTGCTGGTGTTTGTTTTTATTTTTGTTTTAGGAGAGTTAGGGGTGGGGTTGCTTTTGTTTTTGTATGTTTTTATTTCTTTAGTTATTTGGTTTTTGGTGCTGGTGTTTTTTTCTTTTGTTCATGATTTTTTTTTATTTTTATTGTTTTATTATTTATATGTGCATACAAGGCTTGGGTCATTTCTCTCCCCTGCCCCCACCCCCTCCCTTACCACCCACTCCACCCCCCCTCTCTCCCCCCCACCCCCTCAATACCCAGCAGAAACTATTTTGCCCTTATCTCTAATTTTGTTGAAGAGAGAATATAAGCAATAATAGGAAGGAACAAGTGTTTTTGCTGGTTGAGATAAGGATAGCCAAACAGGGAGTTGACTCACATTAATTTCCTGTGCGTGTGTGTTACCTTCTAGGTTAATTCTTTTTGATCTAACCTTTTCTCTAGTTCCTGGTCCCCTTCTCCTATTGGCCTCAGTTGCTTTTAAGGTATCTGCTTTAGTTTCTCTGCGTTAAGGGCAACAAATGCTATCTAGTTTTTTAGGTGTCTTACCTATCCTCACCCCTCCCTTGTGTGCTCTCATTTTTATCATGTGCTCAAAGTCCAGTCCCCTTGTTGTGTTTGCCCTTGATCTAGTGTCCACATATGAGGGAGAACATATGATTTTTGTTCGTGATTTTTTTTTTTTGAGAGTAGGTCTTACAGTGTAGCCCAGGCTGGTGTTGAACTCATGATCCTCCTGCCTTAGTGTTCCAAGTGTCATTACAGGCAAATGCCACCAGGCCTGCATCACATTAAAGGTTTTTACAAGTGAGAGACAGGATCAAACAACTGTTTGTGCTACTCCGAGGCAACTAAAAAGCTTTACTTTTATTTCAACAAGTTTCTTATTAGCCCTACGGAACATTTTTGAACCTTTCCCCAGACACTCGAGTTTCCAACACATGGGTGGTTTACTATATCGTGTGTGTGCATGTGTGCGTGTGTGAGTGACTGGGATTTTAACTTAGGGCTTCATGCTTACAAAGCAGGCAATATACTACTTGAGCAACGCTTTAATTTTGCTCTGGTTATTTTGGAGATAGGGTCTTGCAAACTATTTGCCGGGGCTGGCCTCAAACCTCAGCTTAGCATTACAGTCATGAGCCACCAGAGCCCAGCTCGTATTTTTGGGTTTTTTTGAGACAGGGTCCCAGGTTGCCCCAGAATTTACAATCCTCCTACATCAGCCTCCTGAGCACTAGCATTACAAGTATTCACCAGCACACCCCAATGGTATATCATACTGTCATGAATCTTCCTATTGATTGACTCCTTCTGATCCATCAATACAGCTGTCAGTTACAAAGGTGTAACTACATTAATGTATAGATGTTTATATATTGTCAGTTTTCTAGAAAATGATCCACTAAGAGAGTGGAGAAGTGTTTATATTTACATATGACTAATGTGACTCCTTTAGATTTTTTTTCTTTTCTTTTTTCTGTACTGGGGCTTGAACTCAGGGCCTACACCTTGAGCCACTCCACCAACCCTTTTTTGTGATGGAATTTTTTGAGACAGGTCTCACCAACTATTTTCCCGTGCTGGCTTTGAACTGTGATCCTCCTGATCTCTGCCTCCTGAGTAACTAGGATTGCAGGCATGAGCCACTGGTGCCTAGTTCTCCTTCAGATCTTAGTAGTTCTTTCTAGGCAGGTGTTGTATTGCTTCAGCCACACCTCCTGGTCATGGGTTTTCATAGTAATTCTTTTATCAGCTGCTCCCTATCCTTTTTAAGCAATATGCCTGTCCCTTCTTTTTCATCTTTCTGGAAAATTTATAGTCTTATGTGTTATTCTAGGAGCACAGCTTGGAACAGTAATTTCACTTCCTCTTTCTGGACTCATTTGCTACTACGTGAATTGGACTTATGTCTTCTACTTTTTTGGTAAGTTAAAATTTGAACCTAAGTTTTATAGCATAACAAATCCAAACTGTAATAATCAGTTAATATATTTTAATATATAATAAGACATATATACATATGTCTAATCATCAGTTAAAATATATACATTATTCCAACTTGCTGAAGTAATCATCTCCTAAACCACAAAGTTCTAAATCACTGACACCTGCTTTTCAATTTGCTATAGTTAAAAGGATCTACCTGAGTTATCACCTGATGTTAGTTTTAGACTATTTCTTAGTAGAAGCTGCTGTTGAATTCTGGAATTAAATGCCACACTACCAAAAGTTACTGTGTTGGGTACTATAAAAAAAATGTGTGTTGGAAAATATTTCTTCTCATCAAAGCAGGTGGGATGCTCATGCTTGGCCCTTATTTTAGTCTGAGGACATTTCTCAGATTCATTGGCAAGATAAGATACATTCTGAACAAATTAGATTTTCACGTAGACATTTCATGCAGGAAATACATCTACCATCAAAATAACAGCAGGAGCATGACTCAAATGGTAAAGTGCTTGCCTAGCATGTGCAAGACCCTGAGTTCAATTCCCCCTGTACTGAAAAAAATTTGACTACTAAGTCAGGAGATATCAAAACAAATAAACAAAGTAGACACTTATGGAAATATATAGATTGTAGAAATTTATTTTCAAAAAGATTTGTCTGGTGGTCCATGACTACGATCCCAGCACTGAAGAGACTGAGACTGTACAACAAGACCCTGTCCCCCAAAAAAACTTGTCTGGTAGATCCTGATAGACAGAGCCATGTGGGTAAAAGCTGTTTTCTCAAAATGTTTAGGAATTACACATTAAAGAATTGAAACTTGAAATTGAAACTCATTTTACATTGAATTTACAGTTAAGTTTTCTTTCAAGTCATGTAAAAATTGCTGTTGATACATTCTAAATTTACTTAACTATTATTTTTCTATTTTAAGGTATAATTGGAATACTTTGGTTTATTTTATGGATCTGGCTGGTTAGTGATACACCAGAAACTCACAAAACAATCTCCCATTATGAAAAACGATACATTCTTTCATCATTAAAAAATCAGGTATGGATTTTGTTTATTTTAAAATTTGGTACATTTTTTTTTAATTTCAGGGATTGATAGAGTGGCTCAGGTAGTGGAGTGCCTGTGTAGCAAACATAAAGCCCTGAGTTCAAACCCTAGTACTATAAAAAAACAGAGAAGCAACCAGTGTTTTTATATCTGTGTTTTGTTTTATTTTGTTTATTTATTTTGCAGTTCTGGGGATCCAACCCAGAGGCCTCATGCAAGCTAGGGGAGTACTCTACCACTTAACTACAGCCCTATCCCTACCTAGGGATCTTTAAAACATAGATGCTTACCTCTCATCTACCCACAAAGTATTAAGTTGGTCAAGTATGATGCTGGCCTCAGAATTTTTAAAGCTTCTCTGGTGATTGCCTGCAGCAAAGTATAGGAGCCAGTGCTCTATAGAATCATCTAAAAGTAAAATTTCAATTCCTTGGCAGACTTTTTGTCATTTGTTTGCCTTGGTTGTGTTCTGTTTATTTAGTAGGTCTGGAGTAGAGTACAAGCCCCTGTAATTGTAACATGAGAGAGGTAGTGTGAAGGACAGGTGGAACCAGAACTATTGCTGCAAAAGAGCAAATGCACTATTCCCTGTGTCCCTTGCACCTTTGTTACACATTGACAGGTCAACATGCCAAATAAAAAGTCCCTAATGCAAAAACAACAAAAGACCAAAAAAAAAAAAGAAATCCCTAGTAAAAAGGTCACAAAAAAGTTAATACTGGAAGAGAGATTCCAAGATGGCGACTAGAGGGAGGAAGCAAGAAAACATGCTTCCTAAAGTAAAATCTTGGAGAGATGCTGGAGATACACTTTGAAGGAAAAACCACCCACCAAGAAGAGGCAAAACTCCAACACCTCCACACCCCCAGCCCGTACATAGCATCCCCACTCCACATTAAACGGAGAAACCAGGAGGGCTCCCGTGCCACCAGACACCAGCGCCTAACCTGCTTGTGAGAAGCAGACCACCAGGTGAGCTAAGTGGTACGCGGTACTCCCACAGACAACCCTGGGCCAGATCAGCATAGCCCCCTGGACAGACTGACCCCCACCCAGGGAAAAAAGAGAAAAAAATAAGCTGAATAATGAACAAGTAGCTGAAAAAAAAAAAGAGAAATGTAGCAAAGACGGCGGGGCACCCTGAGCTCCAGAGAGTGGGGGAGGGGCACTCCCTCATGGAACTGTAGATAAACAAGCCGGCCAGAGAAGCCAGGAGTGGCGGCACCTGCCCAGCAGCCTTAGAGTGGGAAAGCTTGTAACAGTGACTGTCCTGAGGAGGGTTCCACTGGAGAGTGGGGGAGGGGTACTTTCCAGTGAACTGTAAATAAACATGCTGGCCAGAGTAGGTGGCTGTGGTGCCACCTCCCCCAGTGTGCTTGGAGAGGGGAAGGCTTGCAACAGCAGCTAAAGTGTGGCACGCTCCATGGGAGAGTGGGGGAGGGGCACTCCCCATGCGAAGTCTAAATAAAAGAAAAAAACAGACTGCGATTGTAACAGGCAGGCAGAGCTGCATACTGGAGAAAACAAAAGGGGCATGTGTCCAGGAGAACTCTAAATAAACAAAGCCCGCAGCAGCAGATGGCTGACAGTAGGAGGCAGGTGAGCCACAGCCTCAGGTAGACATTCACAAACCTGTCTCCAGACTGCTTTTTTTTAAATTTCTTCCTTTGATGAAACAACACCACCAGTTGCTGAAGGACTAACTGAAATTGTATTGCATTTGAACTTGGAATTTTTTTTCTTTTTTCTTTTATCCCCTTTGATAAGAAAATGACAGAACTACTTCTCAGACACTGAGAAGTCTTTAGGACTGGATTGCTGAAGGACTAACACCAAAATTATTAAGACTGAAACTTTATTGCATTTGAACTTATGGATTTTTAAAAAATTTTTTATTATCCTCTTTCTGTATCTCTAATGGCTGTTTAGCTTACCGTTGATTAGTATACTATCTCTCCCTGTTTATTTCTTTGGCTCTGTTTTTTTTTTGTTGTTGTTTGTTCGTTTGTCTGTTTGGTTGGGGTTTTTTGTTTGTTTTGTTTTGTTTTCCCTTTTTCTTTACCATCTTTGCTTTCCCTCTCCTCTCACCTTTCCATTCTAGATATCACCATTGTTATTATTACAAGCTAAAGATACTGAATTACACACAGTATAGGGACAATAACAGTAGCAAGGGCAATTATGGGAAGACAGAAAAAAAAGGGAAACCATTTTCCCCCCAATAATAAATTAGTACAGGAACCAGAGGTAAATGAAGAAATCAGATACCCAGATCCAGACTCCAACAAAACAAGATAAACTATGCCAAAGAACCCAATAAAGGCCACAAGAGCACTCTGAAAGAAGAAATCCTGCAAGTAATCAATGAGAATTTTATAGAGATGATACTGGATATGGTCAACCAAAATGTACAGGAGACACTCAAGAAATTCTAAGACAAAAAAAATGCAGAATTTGATAAAGCACAAGAAGAAATAAAAGAAACAATAGAAGCACTGTATAACCACCAAAGTGAAACAAAGAACACAATAAAGAGATAAATGAACTCAGGGTGAAAATAGAAAATATTAAAGAGGAAGAGACTCAGGATATGGAAAACCTCAGAAAAAAGAATGAAACAGCAATGCAAAGCAAAATGGAAGTCCAATCCAGCAGAATAGAACAAACAGAAGACAGAATCTCAGAACATGAAGATGAAATGGTAATTAAAAGAAAAACCAAAGAACTATTAAACAACTCAAGACCTGTGAAAAGAAAATGCAAGAACTTACTGACTCCATCAAAAGACTAAACCTGAGAATCATGGGCATTGAATGAAGGAGAAGAGGTGCAAACAAAAGGAATGTGTAATATATTCAACAAAATAATTACAGAAAATTTCCCAAATCTAGAGAAAACTATGCCCATACAGGTACAGGGGGCTTCCAGAACTCCAAACAGACCCGACCAAAATAGAACTACCCCACGACGTATTATCATTAAAACAACAAGTACAGAGACTAGAGAAAGAATATTGAGGGCTGTAAGAGAGAAAAGCTAAATAACATACAAAGGTAAACACATCAAAATCACAGCAGACTTCTCAACAGAGACATTAAAAGCAAGAAGAGCTTGAATTGAGCTCTTCCAGGCACTGAATGAAAATAACTAAAACCCCAGGATACTCTATGCAGCAAAACTATCATTCAAAATAGATGGATCAATAAAAGTCTTCCATGATAAGCAGAAACTAAGACAATATATGACTACCAAGCCACCACAACAAAAGATTCTTCAAAGGATTCTGCACACAGAAAATGAAAACAACCATAACCATGAAAGGGCAAGCCATACCAAACCACAGGATAAGAAAAGGCAAGAGAGTAGAGAGTAACATCAACTTATCTACACACAATCAAACCCTCAAAAAACTAAGATAATAAAATGACAGGAATCACCACATACCTATCAATACTAACTCTTAATGTTAACGGACTTAATTCCCCCATCAAAAGGCACCGTTTGACAAACTGGATTAAAAAGGAAGATCCAACAATTTGTTGCTTATAGGAGACCCATCTAATCGATAGAAATAAGCATAGGCTTAGGATGAAGGCCAGAAGAAAATTTACCAAGCCAATGGCCCTCCAAAACAGATGGGAGTAGCAATAGTTTTCTCTGACAAAGTAGACTTCAAACCTACATTGATCAAATGAGATAAAGGAGGACATTCCATACTAACAAAAGGGGAAATAGACCAAAAGGAAATAACAATTATCAACCTATATGCACCCAATGTCAACGCAGCCAATTTCATCAAACATACCCTGAAGGACCTAAAAGCATATATGAACTCCAACACAGTGGTCCGGGGAGACTTTAACACTCCACTATCATCCATCAAAAAGTCAATAAAAAAATCCAAGATCTAAAACATACCATAGATCAAATGGACCTACTTGATATCTACAGAACATTTCATCCAAATTCTACACAATATACATTCTTCTCAGCAGCCCATGGAACCTTCTCCAAAGTAGATCATATACTAGGGCACAAAGCAAGCCTCAGCAAATAGAAGAAAATAGAAATTATACCATGCATTCTATCTGATCACAATGCAATAAAACTAGAACTCAACAACAAAAATAAAGACAAAAAGCATGCAAACAGCTGGAAACTGAATAACTCATTGCTTAATGAACAATGGGTCATTGATGAAATAAAAGAGGAAATTAAAAGGTTCCTGGAAGTCAATGAAAATGAAAACACAACCTACCAGAACCTATGGGACACAGCAAAGGCAGTCCTGAGAGGAAAGTTTATAGCCATGAGTGCATATATTAAAAAAACTGAAAGATCTCAAATCAATGACATAATGTTACATCTCAAACCCCTAGAAAAACAAGAAGAAGCAAATCCCAAAACAAATACAATGAGAGAAATAATAAAAATAAGAGCTGAAATCAATGAGATAGAAACCGAAAATACCATAAAAAGAATTAAAAAAACAAAAAGTTGGTTCTTTGAAAAAATAAACAAGATCGACAGACCCCCTGGCAAACCTGACTAAAACGAGGAGAGAAAAAACCCAAATCAGTAAAATCAGGAATGCAAAAGGGGAGATAACAACAAACACCAGGGAAGTCCAGGAAATCATCACAGACTACTTTGAGAACCTATATTCAAATAAATTTGAAAATCTTGAAGAAATGGACAGATTTCTAGATACTTATGATCATCCAGAACTGAACCAAGAGGACATTAATCATCTGAATAGATCTATAACACAAAATGAAATTGAAGCAGCAATCAAGAGCCTCCCCAAAAAGAAAAGTCCAGGACCTGATGGATTCTTGGCTGAATTCTATCAGACCTTTAAAGAAGAATGGATACCAACCCACTTTAAACTGTTCCACGAAATAGAAAAGGAAGGAAAACTGCCTAACAGAAACTCTAAAGTCGGTACAGGAAAGAGTAGGACATACTTTGGAACTAATAGGTATAGGCAAGGACTTTCTCAATGAAACCCCAGAAGCTCAGCGACTAAGAGATAGCATAGATAAATGGGACTTCATAAAACTAAGAAGCTTCTGCTCAACAAAAGAAATGGTCTCTAAACTGAGGAGACCACCCACAGAGTGGGAGAAAATATTTGCCAGCTGCACATCAGACAAAGGACTAATAACCAGAATATATAGGGAACTCAAAAAACTAAATTCTCCCAAAATTAATGAACCACTGAAGAAATGGGCAAGTGAACTAAACAGAACTTTCTCAAAAGAAGAAATTCAAATGGCCAAAAAACACATAAAAAAATGCTCACCATCTCTAGCCATAAAGAAAATGCAAATTAAAACTACACTAAGATTCCACCTCACCCCTATTAGAATAGCCATCATTAGCAACACCACTAACAACAGGTGTTGGCAAGGATGTGGGCATAAGGGAATGTAAACTGGTACAACCACTGTGGCAAAAATTTGGAGGCTTCTTAAAAATCTAAACATAGATCTTACCATATGCTCCAGCAATACCCCTCTTGGGGATGTAACCAAAAGAATGTGACACAGGTTACTCCAGAGGCACTTGCACACCCATGTTTTTTGCAGCACTATTCACAATAGCCAAGTTATGGAAACAGCCAAGATGCCCCACTACTGACGAATGGATTAAGAAAATGTGGTATTTATACACAATGGAATTTTATGCAGCCATGAAAAAGAATGAAATCTTATCATTTGAAAGTAAATAGATGGAACTGGAGAACATCATTCTGAGTGAGGTTAGCCTGGCCCAAAAGACCAAAAATCATATATTCTCCTTCATATGCATACATTAGATCAAGGGCAAACACAACAAGGGGATTGGACTTTGATCACATGATGAAACGAGAGCATACAAGGAAGGTATGAGGATAGGTAAGACATCTAAAAAACTAGATAGCATTTGTTGTCCTCAACACAGAGAAACCAATGCAGATACTTTAAAGCGACAGAGGCCAATAGGGGAAGGGAACCAGGAACTAGAGAAAAGGTTAGTTTGAGAAGAATTAACTTAGAAGGTAACACACATGTACAGGAAAGCAATGCAAGTCAACTCCCTGTGTAGCTATCCTTATCTCAACTAGCAAAAACCCTTGGTCCTTCCTATTATTGCTTATACTCTCTCTTCAACAAATTTAGAGATAAGAGCAAAATAGTTTCTGCCTGGTAGCGAGGGGGTTGTGGGGAGAGGGAGGGGGTGGGGGGGGTAAGAGAGGCGGTGGGAGGGTAAGGGAGGGGGTGGGTTAAGGGGGGAGAAATGATCCAAACATTTTATGCACATATGAATAAAAGAAAAAAGTTTTTTAAATAAAATAAAAAAAGTTAATACCAGTTCATCTCTTTTGAAATAGCATTGAACCCTGGAGGCAGACATAGACTTCTCTTGCTTTTGAGAAAGGAACCAGAGCCTCAGTTTAAAGAAAATTTAAAATTCTGATGTCCCAGACCAGTGTCTGCCATCCACACATTATCCAAATGTACTACTGTACTTATTTACATCATGAAGTATGTACAAAATACATGACATAAATAATATTTACCTAAATTTTAATGGAAGCCCCTTTTGCTGTTACTTACAAATGATAACAATTTGTTAACATACTAATGTCTGATGAGACCAGTGTGTGTGAATATGCTATATTTGATGATCCAAAGTAGCTAACAAAGCACTCCTGAGGAAAAATGGCAGCTCTGGTATTTTTCTTAGGTGTTCATTGTGTTGTATATTACTAGAATTCTCTTCTATTGACTGTTGCTCCGCAGGAATCTTTTGAAGACCCTGTCAATTTTGTGAGAGTTGTTTTAATTAAAACTGGCTTAAAAATCCTTAAGTCGACCTAAGTACACAGGTATAAACTGTGATCTCAAGTTGTGCCATAATACACTGAGGGCAGACAAAAAAGTGAGAATGCCATTGCTAAGCCCTCTGAATTGGGGAAATTATACTGTGGGTGATCATCTGATCTATTTCAGGGCCAACCTATTTACTAAGTATAGATGGGCTTAATTTCTTCCTTTACAATAAAAATGAGTATAAACAGAAACTCTAATGTGTCTTTCCCCACCTCAGTGGATCATCTTGCATTCCCCTGGGATGCTTCTACCCTACTTTGAAGATCACTTCTCCACATGGTGGTATATGAAGCCCTCTGTTGCACAGATCTTCTTTTTCTTTTTTCTTTTCTTTTTGAAACAGGGCCTTGCTATATTGCCTGGATTGGTCTCCAAGTCTGGGCTTAAGTGATCTTCCTCCCTCAGCCTCCCAAGTAGCTAGGTGCATAGATGTACTAATTCATATAAATCATTTCAGTTAAACCAAGGTTGAATAAAGAAATATGATTTGTAGGCTGGGTGCCAGTGACTCACACCTGTAATCCTAGCTACTCTGGAGGCAGAGATTGGGAGGATTGTGGTTTGAAGCCTATCCAGCAAAGAGTTTGGGAGACCCTATCTCGAAAGCACCCAATACAATCAAAGGCTAACAGAGTGGCTCAAGGGATAGAGTGCCTGCCTAGCAATGTGAGGCCCTGAGTTCAAACCCCAATACTGCAAAAAAGAAAGAAAGAAAGAAAGAAATATGAATTGTTATAGACTCAACCTTAGGCCATAATTATGAAACCATTCTCCATTTTATAGAGAAATTAATGCTGAAGGCAGTATTTATGAGAAGTGCTTAGGATTAACATTGTCACTCTAAGATTACATTTCCATTCTTTCCTCTTAATTCTAATCATCTCTAGCTAGTATTTTTAAATGGAACATTTATCATGTATTTTGCTATTTAATATTTCAAAGGAGTTGATTTTAAATTCTGGAATTTGCTAGTCAAGGCTGATAGTTGAGGCTGGTCTAGGTTGAGCTTTAGCTAATAAGGTAGAGAGCAAAGCATTAGCACAGCTGTTGCTTATCCTAAGTTTGTCTGTTTCCTCAGCTTTCTTCCCAGAAATCAGTACCACGGAAACCTATTTTAAAATCATTGCCACCTTGGGCTATAGAGGTTGCACATTTTTCTTACAACTGGACTTTTTATACTTTATTGACATTATTGCCTACTTACATGAAGGATATCCTAAGATTCAATGTTCAAGAGGTAAGAAAAATAACCATCTGCTTCTTATGTAGAATATATATATACATATACTTTATACATAGAATTTGTTTTCTTCTAGATGAAATTCAGTCATTTTATATCTTCTGTTTTACTGTGCTTATTAAATTTTATAGACATCTCTTTTTTTGTTTCTTGGGCTGTTGGGTTTTTTGTTGTTTTTGGTGGGACTGGTGTTTGAATTCTAGGTTTCACACTTGGAAAAGAGGTGCTCTACCGCTTGAGCTACTCCTACAGTTCGTTTTCGAGATAGGGTCTGGTGAACTATTTGCCTGGGCTGGCTTTGAACCTCCTGATCTCTGACTCCTGAGTAGCTAGGATTACAGGCGTGAGCCACTGGCACAAATAACGAAAAAGAGAGAGAGAGAGAGAGAAAGAGAAAGAGAGCGACAATGCCTGGTGAGGAAAGGCAAAATAGGAGGAATAAAAAACACCAAGAATACTTACCTGGCAGGGGAGATACCATGATCACGAAGGTGGTTTTCCCAGGGTGAGGCTTATCCATTGCACTCCAGATGTGCTGACCCCTGTGATTTCCCCAAATGTGGGAAACTTAACTTCATAATTTGTGGTAGTAGGGGACTGCGTTCACTCTCTCCGTTGAAGAAAAAAAACAAAAATCAAGAAATATTCCCAAGCTCTGGAGGGAGGGAGTGTGTGTGTGTGTGTGTGTGTGTGTGTGTGTGTGTGTGCGTGTGTGTGTATAAACATAAAATGGACTTACTTTTTTTTTTTGCAATACTGGGGTTTGAACTCAGGGCCTACACCTTGAGTCACTCCACCAGCCCCTTTTTGTGAAGGGTTTTTTTCTCCAATTATTTGCCCAGCTGTCTTTGAACTATGATCCTCCTGATCTCTTCCTCCTGAGTAGCTAGGGTTACAGAAGTGAGCCATAGGCACCCAGCAGATTTTCACCTTTCAGATAATTTCTTTGAACTATAGTTTTACTTGGCACTGATCTTTTAAAAATAAATAAAATATGACCTAGGTTCTTTAATAAAATTATAAGAAAAAAGGAATTGAAGGGATGTATAGATTAAAAGAGACATAAAAGACACATCAAAAATTATTAAATAACTAAAACTCAACTATAGTTTAGTTAAGACCAAACTACAGTATCTAGGGTTGCACCTTGGGTGATGCAACCATAGACAAATGTGAGCATGTGTGACCAGGATGATTCTTACTTATGGAGAAAGGAAGAGGGTGTCATTGGACTAGGACAATGAAAACTCTCCAGGATGCTGGCTATTTTTTGATCTAGATGGTCCTTAGAATAATCCGCTAAGGTATCCATTTATTTAACTTGTGTGGCTTTCTGTGTATGAATTGTATTTTATAGTAAAAAATATTTTAAAATAAGTAAGTAAAGATTGAGGACAAAGTGTTCCATAGAGAGAATCCAGAGGTTAACAGGAAGACTTGTCTTCTCCCACAGCACAAGTTCAGACTAACAGCCAAGATTATGTTAAGCAGACAGGACTGTGATGAACCTGGTTTCCCTCTGAGACAGCTCCTTGGAGGCTGTGTTAAACTGAATCCCATAATCTTTTCAAATGCAAAATTATTTCCTATAATTCTATAACCATTAACAGAATATTCCTGGTTTTCTTTTGTTTTCAAATGGTAGTAGTGTGTGTGTGTGTATGTGTTTTCCTTCTACCATAGTTAATCCTGTGTCTCTTATTCCTTCCAGAATGGGTTTGTATCTGCATTGCCTTATTTTGGCTGTTGGTTATGTATGATCCTGTCTGGTAAAGCAGCTGACAATTTAAGGGTAAAATGGAATTTTTCAGCTCTAAGTGTATGCAGAATTTTTACCATTATAGGTAAGTGAAGTGAATCAAGTTCTGCTTTGGTTTATAGTTACTAAAGATAAGAAAAAAAATGTTTTCCTACTCTCACATACTCATACAATATACAACACCAAAAACACTTCTCTAGTTGCAATGTGTGTGGAGACTTTTCCACACACACATCTGGTTCTGCAATAGACACCAGCTGGATGTGCTGTGCTATAATTCAGTTTCTCCACTGTCTTCCTGGAGATGTGTTGGTATATGTACTGCAAGCTGAGGATAAATCACACAAGGCTGCCCCTGCCCACTTGAGATGCCAGTCACAAGTCCCAGGTTCTGGCCTGTACTGTTCACTGACTGACTATAACTTGGGGTCATGACCTACCTCAGGTTCAAGTACTTTGTTCAAGTAGCTCACAGAACTCAGGGAAACACTGTATTTGTGTTTGCTCATGTATTACAAAGGCTATTCCAGAGGCTGCAGAGGAATGGCCAGGTGGAAGAGATGCTCAGGGTGAGTATGTTGGAAGGAGCATGGGGCTTCCATGCTCTCCCCAGGCGCACCTCCCTCCAGTAACCTCCACATGTTCTGCTGCTTGGAAGCACGTCCAAAACTTCTTGGGTGTTGGGGTTTTTTTTGAGACAGGGTCTCCCTGCTTTTCCCAGGCTGGCTTGAACTAGCAATCCTCCTGCTTTTGTTTCTGTGTTTCAAGTGCTGGGATAATAGGCATGCACCACCACATCTGCCCAGTCCTTATCCTTTTGAGTTTCTGTGGAGACCTCATCATGCAGACGTGATGAAGTAACTGGCCATTGTGATCAACCCAACCTTCAGCCCCTTCCCTTCCCCAGAGATTAGAGAGTAGAGCTAAACCCCACATTTCTCATCATGCATTGGTTATCTGGTGACCAGTGCCCATCCGGAAGGTAACCAGGGCCAGCCATGATGGTACACACCTATAGTCCCAAATTCCAAATACTGGAGAGGCTAAGGTGAGAGGACTACTTGAGCCCAGAAATTTGAGGCTAGCCTGGATAACATAGTGGGACTCCATCTCAGAAAAAAGAAAAAAGAAAAAAAAAACAGAGTGGAACATAGTGGTACACACCTGTAATCCCAGCATCCCAGCCCTCAGGAGGCTGAAGTAGGAAGACCATGACTTCAAGGCCAGTCTGGGCTGCATTAAAGCCATCTGGCACTGTCCCAGTGTCACCAGTCATTTTGTTAACAAACAAAAGACAATTTTATCATTCCAGAGATTCCAAGGATCTTAGGAGCTGTGTGCCAAGAACCAGAGACTGAGACCAAATACATAATTTCTTCTTATATCTCAATATCACAACAGTGCAAGGCAAAATAGAAATGATGATGTTAGTCATTTATTTTGTTTACATATTAAAACACTAGGATGGATTAGTGCATTTCTGTACAATATAGTCCTTTTTGAACCATGCATTTTGAGATGAAGACTTATAATATCCTTCTTCAGTGCTGACTCTGGAAAAAGATTTTTAATACCCTGTTATTTCCACTTTGTAACAAAAAAAGTGGCTTGCTCTGCTCAACAATATCCCCAGAGTTTTATAAATCACTTTGTTTTCTTTTTGGGGGGGAGGAAGGTAGTGTTTCTCACTTTTTGCCTGGGTTGTCATTGACTATGTTTTCAACTATTAAGTTTGAATGGAAACATTTTAAGCCTTTTTTTGAAGGAATACACACTGAATTTCAAAAATATTTACTAACTAAAATAAGTTCTTTTTTGTAGCATATAGAAATACAACATTTCCATTACATAGTTACTGGGTGGCACGGCTGTAGACTCACCAGGAAAAACTGGCGGCTTAGACTCACCAGGAAAAACTGGCGGCTGTTAACTTGTCTACCATGCTTAACTGCCTGTAATGTCCTGTGCATAGTGTTATCAGCTGTTAGAACTAAGATGGATCACTTACCTAACTCATCCAACAGAATGTATTATTTAATTGATCTACTTTGGTATATGAATTTTAAGCATATGCTGTGTCAGCTGTTGCTTCTTTCTACAACCATAATTTTGGTTGTTTACTTTTGTATCTTCTCTAACACTGGAGACCTTTAGCTGAGTCCTGGTCACAGGCATTATGAGGTTTTCTTTGTACTACTACATTAGGTATAATATACTCAAACTTGGTTTTGGTGGGGGTTTTTTTGTTTGTTTTGTTTTGTTGTTGTGCTGGGAGGGGGTACATTTTGACATGTACAAAAGTTCTTACAGTGTATCATAGTTGAGCTCACCTGCTCCATCATTCTCCTTTATTCCTCCCCCCGCCCACCCCCACCCCCGCCTCCTCTGGTGTTGTTATCTTTATTATTGTTCTGGTGGTAGTACTAAGGTTTGAACTTTGCACTTGCTAGGCAGGCAATCTACCACTCAATTGAGCCAGGTTTTCTAGTGAAAGTCTTCTTTCACTAGAAAAGGCAGTTCAGTGATTCTACAGTAGGTGGCAGCAATTTCAAATTTCATTTTACTCTTTTAAGGTGGAACAAATGCTAATGCTAGATCTTCTTTTTCTTTGTAACCGGTTGACTCCAGGCATGATTGGACCTGCGATATTCCTGGTAGCCGCTAGATTTATAGGCTGTGATTATCCTTTGGCTGTTGCATTCCTAACCATATCGACAACTTTTGCTCTTCTGGATTTAGCATCAACCATCTGGATATTGCTCCTTTGTGAGTACAAATATTAAGAATTTGCTCTGATTGACTTTAAATTCTTTTCTTATACTCATGATAAAATATATGTAAATAAATTTTACCATTTTAGCCATTTTCAAGTTGCAGGTCATGCCAGTAAGTACACTGACCTTGTTGTACAACTATCTCTACAACTTTTCATCTTCTCCCACTGGAATCCTACACCTGTTAAACAGTAATACTGCATTTCCCCTCCTCCCATGCCCTGGTAACCGTCATTCTGCCTTCTGCCTCTGTGAGTTTGACCACTGTATGAATGACTTTAAATCTCTTCACGATTTCAATTTACACAATAAATTGTTTTTAATTTTTTAAGTGTATCACCTTGCCTAGAGTATTCTCATAAGAACATGGTATAAGTGTATCTCTCCACCCAGCTAGAACAGGAACTCTGGGCAACCTCAGCTCATCATGGTGCTTGGCACATTGTGGGCATTTAGTCAGATAGCGAATGCCAAGGAGCAGACCAACTGATGTGTCCAATTTTGACATTACCTGTGCAAATGGAACTGTGCAGTACTTGATAGTTTACAGAACACATTCTCAAACATTAGCTTAATTTATCCTTGACGAGTAACAGTGAGGCAGGTGTTCTTGCCCTATTTTAAGGCTGAGACAATCAGGTCTAGAGAAATTAAGTGGTTTGTCTTAAATCACATACTATTAAGTGATAGAGCCATAATTTGAACCTAAAATTCCTACTTTTAAGCCTGAAATTCTGCATCTCCTTGTACATCTCTGGAAGCATTGAGCCAACATTCTTCTAGAATTCTTTTTTGCCAGCTGACAAGGTAAAGGAAGATACTCTATAAACATTTTAACCCACAAGATTTAGTATACTTAATTTGTAAAAATAGTGAATATGATTTTTTTTGAGAAAAGAGAGTCTTTTACCCTTTTTCGTCTATCCCAAATTCTTCAGAATCCTCTGATTCCTGTTGATCCTCTCCCTTCCCTTCAATACACACTTCAAAAGAAGCTCCACTACATACCCTTTTTTTTCTTTGCTTTTCTTTTTTTTTTTTTGGTATAGGGTTTGAACTCAAGGCTTTGTGCTTCCAAAGCAGGCACTCTACCACTTGAGCTACACCTCCCACCCATTTTGTTTTCATTATTTTGTATATCAGCCTCCCAAGTAGCTAAGATTACAGGTGTGAGCTACTGGTGCTCTGTTCACTACATACCTATAGACTTTTTGTGTGTGTGTGTGTGTGTGTGTGTGTGTGTGTGTGTGTGTGGTACTGGAGAGTAAATTCTGGGCCTCAATAGGCAGGTGTTTACCACTTGAGCCACACCTCAACCCTTTTTTTTCTTTTCTTTTTTTTCTACCCCAACCCTTTTTGGGAGGCAGAGGCAGGAGGATCTTGAGTTCCAGGCTAGCCTGGGCTACATGGTGAGACCCTGTCTCAAAAAAATAAATTAAAAAGTAAAACGTAAAAAAGGCTGAGGAATATAACTCAGTGAGAAAAGAGCTTGCCTGACATGCACAAGACCCTGAATTCAAACCCCCATACCACAAAAACAAACAACAACAACAAATACCTCACTAGTTGTTTCTAGTCCCCTATGTCTTGGTTAACAGGGATTACATATCTTATTATCATGTTGTTTTTTAGTTAATTCTTGTTGCAGTAACAACCCACTGTCCACTCAGTAGTCCAGCTCTCCTAGTTAGAACAAAAACACTTGAGGACCATAGACACTTAAGCATTCAGCACCAGGGCTTGTGGTTAAAAAAAAAAAAAATCATCGAGTTCAGTGATCACTGTGGTTTTAGCAAAGTGCATTATAAGGCATAATATTATTAAGTGTTGATTTGGAATAAAACACATTGGGTAACATTTTAAGACTTTCTTCATCTACAAAATGACAATAATTATCTCTACCTCATGAGACTGATTTCCTGTTAAATGAGATGATAAATGTAAAAGACTTAGAACCAGGCCTGATAGGTTTCCAATAAACAGTCAATATTCCTATTAACATATAATTGTGTACATGGTATTTTCCAAGCCTTTTCTTCCATGGACTGAAATAGAGGATTTCTGTGGGCTATGTTATTGCCCATATTTAATCCCTTAAATATGTTAGGTTTTCAGCTGTTACTTCCACAGAATTCTGGTACTCCAGCAGCAGAGAACTCAGACTGATGCCATACCAGTGTGTTCTTCGAAGCAGTCATCGCTCTTTCATGGCCTTTCCTGGCCAACTGTGATAGAAATACTTGAATGAGCTTCTTAGTGCTGACATTTAGAATTTCACAGCATTCATCTGCTCTTAATAACTGTCACTGGAAAGGCCTGGGAACACTACATTTGGTTCCTCCTGTGGCCAAGGTGTTAATGGTTTAAAAAAAGAGAGACAGGTCCTGCCAAGACTGGTAATTTAACATATGCTCCCTAAAGGGGATAAGCCAAAAAGATTTGTGCTCATGCTTTTCTTATTGTGTCATATGTGTGCAGATTTAAAACAGAAAAATTTATGATGTTTATAGATAACTGAATTAAATTCAGCAGAATTTTTTTTTTCATGGGACTGGGATTTGCACTCGGGTCTTCACGCTTGCAAAGCAGGCACTCTACTTCTTGAACCACACCTTCAATGCAGTTTGATCTGCATGGGGCCTTACAAACTGTTTCCCAGGGCTGGACTCAAACCATGATCCTCCTGATCTCAGACTCCCAAGTAGCTAGGATTACAGGTGTGAACCACTGGTGCCCAAGAAGAGGATTTATTATTATTATTATTTAGGTACCTTTCCATCCAAAATGGTAAGGAGATTTCAAATCAGCAGGCTGCAACTTAGATATTGAGAATCCTAACCCTAATAGAAGTGTTATTATCCCACGATAAGACTACATGGGCCAAGAAAACATCAAGCCTCTTGAATTTTGTCCAGAATTTACTTTATAATTACATGATTATCTCCCCCCAAAATAAAAGCTATAATTGGACTTTGCATATATCTAGGTGACCTTTATGAAAAATAAGTGCTATTACTTAATCACATTTTTAACTTAGCTCCTTCACCACCTCTAAATTTTATTGCAAAAATATCAACTCTATATTGCAAACAATGACAAAGACTGAAAAAGAATGCCACAAACTAAAAAGTTGAGCTGGCACAGTGGCTCAAGTGGTACAAGGCTGCCTAGCAAGTGTGGGGCCCTGAGTTCAAACCCCAGTGCTGCCAAAAAGAACCAAAAGTTAAACTCAGATCTACACTCTTCCAGGCGCATTTTTTGGGCTGGCAGAGCGGCTCAAGTGGTAGAGTACCTGCATAGTGAGCCTGAGGTCCTGGGTTCAAACCCCAGGACCACAACAACAAAACTAAAAAAGTTTAAAAGAAAAAGAAGTTACAGGGTAAACTAAGTTTCCATTTCATAAGATGTGAACCATTAAATTTATAAAAAATAATTTCAAATACTGAAGTTGGAAAAATAAAAGTTCAAAGATATCCAGCTTTGACAGGCAAGCTGCAACAGGGACTGTGTTTATAAGATAAGGGACAGAATGCCAAGGCATCTAACAGAAGGCATAGCCAGGACGGTGCAAGTCAAGTTCCATTACCCAGACTCAAAGAGCTGTCCATAGACTTGTTGTTCTAGAATTTTCTCAGACATTGCCTGAAAATTGTAGAGTATTGGTTGCCTTTGTAAAGAAAAGAAAAATCCTGCTTAAAAATGATACTGACTTTAACCAATTAACATTTTTTTAAAAAAAGAAAAGAAAATATCAACTCTAAATATGATGAACCTTCTAGGACATAAAATTATGTTAAATTAAAACTTAGGGATTCCTAAAAGAGAAACATTTCAGTTTCTTCAATTAAGACAGCAATTAAGGGCTGGAAGAGTGCCTCACTAGCAAGTGCAAGGCCCTGAGTTCAAACTCCAGTACTGGAAAAAAAAAGGGACAACAATTAAAAGAAATGAACTGGTTGAAACACACCACAATTTGTGATGACACTCAGCAACCCTAGTATGTAATCCAAAATACTGCATATTGTATGATTCTATTCATATAAAATTCCTGACTGGGAATTGCCAGTCATTGGAGTCAGTGCCCAAGACGGGTATTAGTCTGCATGGAAAAATGCTCCCTGGATAGTGGAGCCTGGTCAGGAATCTTTAGGCACCTAATGGCCAGTTCGTTATAGATAATGATAAGCATTTCATTCTTAGTATGGTGATTCCTGATGACCTTGGCCATGGTGGCCTTCCTTAGTCTCATGTGTTCCTAATTTAAACATACACACACACATATTGTAAACCCAATTTGCCTGCTGGGGCAGTGTGCAAAGATTTGGCTGTAAGCAAATATGTAATTGGTGAGACAGGTGAGCTATGAAATTGTATGATCTCATGTTTACAATCATAAACTAAAAATACAAATATAGAGAAAAGTAATTAGGATGTTTTCTAAAATGTTAATGTTAATTATCTCTATTTGAAAGAATTATAAGTAATTTTAATTTCTTAATGTTTTCCCTTTTTTATAAATTGGTGGGGGGTGGTTCTGGGGTTTGAACCCAGGGCCTCCCTCTTGCTAAGTAAGTGCTCTACCACTTGAGCCATGCCCCAGCCCTTTTTGCTTTAGTTATTTTTCAGATAGGGTCTCACACTTTTTGCCCAGGCCAGCCTAAAACCTTGATCCTCCTACCTATGCCCTCCATATAGCTGGGATTACAGACATGAGCCTCCATACCCAGCTTGCTAGTGACATGGAGTCTTACTAACTTTTTGCCCCAGGCTGGTGTCAAACCACAATCCTCCCAATCTCCACTCTTCAAGTGGCTTATTTAATTTTCAGTAAGTATAATTCAATTACATAATCTGGAAATAATTTTGGTTTTGTGGTGCTAGAGATTGAATCCAGGGCCTCAAGCATGCTAGGCGAGCACTCTACCACCAGTAGAACTATAACCCCCCAGCTCATAAACTTTTTTTAACTTTAAAAAATTTAAGCCAGACACACCAAGCCTCCTATCCAGAAACAGCATGTATGAAAAATCGTATGTCAGCTCTATTCTGTATCACTTTAAAGGGATCAGTTTGCAGGGCACTAATGGCTCATGCTTGCGATCCTAGCTACTCAGGAGGCAGAGATCAGGAGGCTCGTGGTTCAAAGCCAGCCTGAGCAAATAGTTCTTGAGTCCATATCTTGAAAAAAGCCTATCACAAAAAAGGGCTGGTAGAGTGGCTCCAGGTGTAGGCCCTGAGTTCAAGCCCCATACCGGAAAAAAAAAACAAAAAACAAAAAAAGAGTTAAAGGGATCAGTTCAAAGGCCGTGTTCCTCTATGCAAATAATAATAATAATGTCACTAAAATTTTAATGAGCTATTATTTCAGACCCCTAAGGTAGCAAAGATTAGAAAGTTCGATGCTGCACCTGGCTGGGGTTATAGCTTAGGAGTAGAGTACTCACCTAACAGGCTCGAGGACCTGGGTTCAATCCCTAGCACCACAAAAAAAAGGAAAGAAAGAAAGTGTGAAAACACTAAGGGGAGGTAGGGAACATGACAGGCAAAGCAGTTCCACAAAGCAATTGAAATCAAACAGGACTCCATCCATTGGCACCATTGCCCCCCTAGGTAGACGTCAAGAGTAATTCTTGTCCCACAGTTGATAAGGAAGCATGTACACCACACTGACTGTTGTAACATACATGGAGGTGACCAGGAGTCCATCATTAGCGAAATATTAGTAAATGTATGGAAGTCTACTGAGGAAAAGTATACCATAGTAACACGGAAGTCTGAAAAAGTATTCAGTTAAAACAAAAAAGAGAGAGGTGTGGCTCCAGTGTGGCTCCAGAGGTGTGACTGCTTTGCAATCTCCAAGCTCCGAGTTCAAACCCCAGTCATGCAAATAAATAAATAAACAGCATAGCACAATACCACTTCCAATTTTTAAAAAAATATAAAAAGTGATACTTTTCTGAGGATACTTGTATAATTTAGTATATGCATATTAAACATATTAGAGTAGGCAGCAATGCATGGGAGGAAAGTGAGCAGACATGGGGAGGGAGAGGGAACAATTAAAAGCAAAGCTGGATATGGTGGTACATACCTTTAATCCCAGCACTCAGGAGGCAGAGGCAGGAGGAACACAAGTTGGAGGCCAGCCTGGCCTACACAGGAAGATCCTATCTCTTAAAAAAGAAAACAAAACAAATCTGTGGGCCGGCATTGAACATAAGGCTCTACAAACATGCGAACAAGAGGTAAAAATCACTTTTAGTGGATACTCGATGTGTTAAAGTAGAGGAGGAAAGAGACGCTTTCTAATTTTCACTCCTCTGCATTAATTCTTTTGCAAGGAATGTGCACTGCTTGGTTATTAAAATGCTGCAGATGCAAAGTTATTAGGACTGTGGAGGAAGTGTTGTATATATTCTAGTGGGGTTACTTTTTCAAAATGGCTGTATTGAGAAATAATTCCCATACCATAAAATTCATGTTTTAAAAGTGCACAATTGCTGGGTGCCGGTGGCTCACACCTGTAATCCTAGCTACTCCGGAAGCAAAAATCAGGACAGGAACAGTTCCAGGCCAGCCCCGTAAAATGGTTTGCAAGACCCTGTCTGTAAAATA
Source organism: Castor canadensis (assembly GCF_047511655.1). Lineage (NCBI taxonomy): Eukaryota > Metazoa > Chordata > Mammalia > Rodentia > Castoridae > Castor > Castor canadensis. Next base: position 83,506,487 of record NC_133388.1, on the reverse strand, counting down.
CCCAACATAAACCAGGGCTGGTGGAGTGGCTCGAGTTGTAGAGTGCCTGCCTAGCAAGCATCAGGCCCTGAGTTCAAACCCCAATACCACCAGAATAAAGGACACAATTCAGGGCTGGGGATGTAGCTCAATGTTACAGCATTTACATAGCACGCACAAGGCCCCCGCTCTACTTCCACCCCCAAAAAGTGTACAATTAAAAAAAAAGGTGGGAGGGAGGGGCAGTGGTGTAGTACTTTATTAGCATGTAAGAGGCCATAGGTTCAAGGACCTAGGTTCAACCCCCAGCCACACACACACACACACAGACACAGTACAATTTAGCGACTTTTATTATATTCACAGTCATTCAACTATCAAATTTCTAATTTCCGAACATTTCCTCACCCCAAAAAGAAATCGTGTATCAACTAGCAGTCCCTCCCCACTTCCCCGCTGCCCACCCCCGCCAACTCAAAGTCTACTTCCCTCCTCCATAGACAAGCTTATGCTGGACATTTTCTATAAGTGGAGTTATACAATCTGTGGTCTCTTGTAGTTGGCTTTTTTCTCTGAGCATAACGTCTTCAAGGTCCAGCTTGAAAATGTACCATGCTTCCTTCTTTTTTATTTATCTCTTCATCTGTTGGGCATATTTGAGTTTTTCTACTTTTGTAAACATTCGTGAACAGATGCATTGTACCGGCATATGTTGTCAATATCCCTTGCGCATAGTCATTTTACTTTTGTTTAAATAAAGTAGGCCCAGAAAAATCAATAAATAAACCGTGAACACTTACACCAAAATGTAAGAATGACTGTTTCTGATCTTTTGTTTTGCCCCAGGGCCAGGGATCAAACCCAGGACCTTGCACACGTTAGGCAAGCACTCTTCACCCGGCCAAATCCCTAGCCCTTTGCAGTGATTATTTCTGGATAGAGAATGAAAGATCATTTTTTTCTCCTTTATGCTTTAATTATTTTTGAAAATAAAAGCCTTTAGTCAGGAGAAAAATGCATTGCTCACTATCACTGTTCCCCCTGGCTCTGGGCACTGGCATTCCACACCCAGGAATGGGCAGGACGGCGCATAGGTTTCCTTTACTCACCAGAAAACCATCCTGAAGAAAAGCTCCGAGAGCTGGAGTGTGCCTCAGTGGTGGAGCGCCTGCCGGGCATGTGGCAGGCCCTGGGTTCCAACAGCCAGGCGTGGTGGTACATATCTGTAATCTCAGCACCCAGGAAGCTTAGGCAGGAGGATGCATAGGGGTTCCAGACCACCCCAGTGTACATATCAAGATCCTGTTGAGGAAAGAAGGAACGAGGGAGGGAGGAAGGAAGGAAGTTAGTCAGTTAGTAAGTTAGGAAGGAAGTTGGGGAAGTCCACCTCTAAGCCTTTGTTTCCAACCCAGAAGGGAGCATTTCACTGGGACTGGAGGAGGCCAGCTTGTACCTCACAGGGTAAGAATTTGTCCTTTCTGGCAGGAACAGGAAGCTAACCCTGGTGTTTAGAGGAGCATTTCTGGAAAATGCAATCGTCTAATAGACTCTGTTGAGCGTGGGGGTTCTTCTGCAGGTTTGTACTAAGAACAGAGGCTGAGGCCAGCATTCTAAAAGCCAACAGAATGTGACAAACACCCTGCTTTTTGTTCTTAGGCTCTTGGTGGTACATGGACTAAAAGGAGGTCCAGCAGCGGCTGGCTGCCTCTAAACATCTCCAGGAAGTCCCATCCATGCCCATAGTGGCCCTCAGCACTGGACAGTTTGGACCCCAGCTGGCCTGTGCCCAGGGTCCACAGGCTGCCCCAGCTCCAGCATTGCCTGTGGGCCATGTGCTGACCAGCACCTCTGCCCCTAGTGTCCTGGTCACCCTGAGCCCTGCCCAAGACAGCTCCCTGCCACCACCCAACCCCATCATGACAACCAAACTCAAAAGCTGCCCCGCTAGGTCCCCTCTGCCATCCCCAGGGGTACACTTCCAGCTGTACAGTGTCTCCAATCCACCAGTGCAGTCCATCTTCGCCTCCCTTTACTTTCTTTCCTTCCTTCCTTCCTTCCTCCGTTCCTTGCTCCCTCCCTCCCTCCTCCTTCCTTCTTTCCTTCCTTTTTTTTTTTTTTGGTTCTGGGGTTTAAACTCAGGGCCTACATGTTGAGCCACTCCACGAGCCCTTTTTTATGATGGGCATTTTCGAGATGGGGTCTCTTCAAACCTTGATCCTCTCTGCCTCCTGAGTAGCTAGGATGACAGGTGTGAGCAACTGGTGCTGGCAAGACCAATTTTTTTTAATACAAACTCTTATAGCACATACTGTGGAATCGGAACCCAGGCAGTCACTGCCACAGCCATGCTCTGAAACATGAAACCTGGCCTCTGAGTGCTCCCTAAGGGCTGAAAGAGAGGTGAAGCACTTGATTAGGCTCATGTACTCGGGCATCAGTGATATGTTTACTAGGAGGACATTGCCCATCCTCCTAATACATGTTCCCATCAACCATCCCAGAAACAAAGCTGCTACTAGGCTCTACCCCAGTGTTCTAAGACTGTGAGCTGGTGTGCTCCAGCCTTCTTTCCTCTACCCTGCAGTCTCAGCTAACCTAAAATCCAGTTTATACACTTCTGCACATCAGCATTTTCTCTCTGCTTGTCCCTCTACCTGGACTATCTCTCTAGTCACCCCTCTCTACCCAACTTCTTCAGCTGAAACCACGTGGATGTTCAAGGCCAAGATCAAGGGGACATTCCACTGTCACACAGACAGTCTCTCCAGAGTCTGAAATCCTACAGCTTTTATCTGTCCCCCTCACAGCCACATGTCTTATCTACCCAACTTGGTCAGCAATTGCTTTGCACACAACACTGAGGCCAGCACATTTCTACATAAGTAGCTCTCAGTGGATGTATATCCTACATTGTTTGCCTTTGTCCATCCTCTCTGCTAAATATCTGTAAAGAAGTATGATCTGTTGATATTTTAAAGACAGAAGACTTCCTCCTAAAAAGGAAGCCATGATTTTGTTCAGGAATCTAGCACACAAAAATCAAAAGAGAACCTGATTTACCTGAGCCACTGCCATCCACTAGAAATAGGATTATAAATTTTCTCATAGTGACATTAAAGAGTAAAAGCAAGCAGGTGAAATTAATTGAATAAATTTTATTTAACCCAGAATATCTAAAACAGGGGCTGGGGGTGGAACTCAGTGGTAGAGTGCTTGCCTAACATGCTTAAGAATCTGAGTTTATCCCCAGCACTGAGAATAAAAACAAAAATTTTAAAAAGAAGAAGAGTGGAGTCAGGTGTGGTAGTACATGCCTGTAATCCCGTCACTCAGGGGCTGAGGCAGGAAGATTGAAGGGGAAGGGGCCCGAGCACCAGTGCCTCATGCCTGTAATCCTAACTACTCAATAGGTAGAGCTCAGGAGAATCTCTGGTTCAAAGCCAGCCTAGGCAAATAGTTCACAAGCCCCTATCTCAAAAAAAAAAAATCCCAGCACAAAAAACGTGCTGGTGGAGTGGCCCAAGGTACAGGCTCTGAGTTCAAATCCCAGTACTGCAAAAAAATTAAAAAAGGAGAGGTGGGGGCTAGGACTAAAGAGAGGGAGAACAGGGAGGGCAGGGGTAAGAAGAAGATAATGTACAAAAACCATTATTTCAGTAGGCAGTCAATACAAAAAGAATAGATTTTATTTTTGTGTATGTGAAGTGTTTAGAATCTGTGGAGGATTTTACATTTACAACACATATTAATTCAGATCAGCCACAGTTCAGGTGCTCCATGGCCCCAGTGGCCCCATATGGCTAGTACCTCCCTATGTCCAGGGCAGGTCTGAGCCCTTCACAAAGGTTGTATTGGTCCAGGGGTTGTAGTCTGGAGACCTGAGTTGTGCTGATCAGACTGAAGGAAATGATTTCCAGTCCTCGATGGGAGAGGTTTCCTCCCAACACTGGTAGCCTCCATGGGAATCATCTAGGAACCCGAAGGGAGCTCCCACAGGACTGGTGTCACGATGATGCCAACATGTAGGATGGAAGAAGTAGAAGACAAAAAGAACCCGTGCCCCTAATACCAGCACCAATCACACAGGGCCTGCGGCTCACTCACCCTGCTTCTAGTTACAAAAAAATAGTACATTTTCCTTTTGTTTCAGCCAGACTGAGTCAGAATTTCCCTAGCATCCAAGAGCATCCCCAAGTCAGAGCCAACTCAGGAAGCCAGGTCTACACCTCCTATGGGCAGCCTCTCCACCAGGATGGCTCGAAAGAAAGATTTGTAGCACATTCATTCCATGGCCCAGTGCTGGTCCTGCCAATAAAGTGGAAGTAAGGATCCCTCACTCACAGAGTGAGGCAGCACAGCTGTAAATGTCACCTTGGAGCCCAGGAGGGTGGGAAGTCCCTACTCAGGCAGCAACTCTGCTCTGTGCTCCAAGTGAGCACTGTGTGCCAGGGCAGGCATTTCAACAGCCCTTCAACACCTCCTCTGGATCCAGCAGACCCTGGAACTGCCCCAAAGCTGGACAGGCATGCGCCCTTTGCCCGGAGGCAGCCCAGGAAGCCACGCTTGCCACTGTGACATGGCAGCATTTTCTGGCAGGGTAGTGAAGATAGGATCACTGCGTTCCAGGCTAACGGCTGGTGTGAATAATTTGCAGGTTAAGTCAGAAAGATTGACAGTGAGGACAGCTGTGTTCCATCGACTGCAATGCAGCAGCAACTGGGAAAACACACCGAGGAAATGGTCACAAGCGCGGCAGGAAACAGCTCATTGCATTTTGCTCATAAGCAGCAGCAGTGTGTGGACAGACCTGTGCTCAGGCAGACAGACAGACATGGCTCACTGACAAGGCCCAGAACACCTACTTTACAAGTGGGAAGTCTTAAGTTCATATACTAAAATTGCAAAAGAAATGAGAACTTGAAGTTGGGTGCCAGCTGCTCACATCTGTAATCCTAGCTACTCAGGAGGCAGAGATCAGGAAGATCAGGGTTCAAAACCAGCCCAGAGGAATAGTGCTCAAGACCCTATCTTGAATTAAAAAGGGGGGGGGGAATTTAATGAGAACATCAATTTGTAGATATTTAAAACTATAAATGTAAATTTGAAAAATTCAGGAACTTTTTTTCTGGGGTAGAACTGGGGTTTAGAACTCAGGGACTTGCACTTGCTTGGCAGATGGTCTACCCCTTGAGCCACAGGACCTTTAATAATCCAACACCTCGGTCCCAAATCAGGCAAAAGGTCTACGGACTTGAGATTTACATAGTTGGGCCTGATGGGAACAAACCTCTTCTGATAAATCTTGCCATTCATTATTCTTACGATAGTCATATTCAAACTGTGTGACTGAGTTCAGATGGGGTCTACCTGCTGCCATCTTATGAAGAATCGAGTCTAGGAGAATGCTGGGGGAGGTGAATTCAGCTGTGATATATCATAAGACCTTTTGTAAGTGTCATAGTGTGCCCCTAGTACAACAATAATATGGTAATAAAAAATGTAAAAACAAAACTCAAAGTATCTGCTGGGCTCTGGTGGCTCATGCCTTTAATCCTAGCCACTCAGGAGGCAGAGATCAGGAGGATAATGGTTCAAAGCCAGCCCAGGCAAATAGTTCCACAAGACCCTATCCCCAAAATAAAAAAAAAATCTTCACAAAAAAGGGCTGGTGGAGTGGCTCAAGGTGTAGGCCCTCAGTTTAAGCCCCAAACTGCAAAAAAAAAAAAGGTATCATGAGTCCTCTATTTCATATACAGCACTTCCTAATACACATTTAACTGAATGTTCCTTCTCATTCAGTTTGTTAAAATTGAATGTTTTAACTTTAGAGGTAATTACCTTTAAGGTTAAAATTAATGTACTAAAACCTCACCAGGTGCCAGTTGGTCACACCTGTAATCCTAGTAAATCAGGAGGCAGAGATCAGGAGGATCTTGGTTCAAAGCCAGCCAGGAAAAATAGTTTATGATACCTGATCTTGAAAGAACACGTCACAAAAAAAAAAGATTGGCAGAGTGGCTCTAGTGTTAAGAGCACCTGCTTAGCAATTGTGAGGTCATGAGTTCAAGACCCATTGGCAACAAAAAAATACATATTTAAAACTCCAGTTATTTGTCACACTTCCTGAAATTTTCCTACTTTATATTCCAAATGACATTGTCCAGGACCAAAGCAGGTCTGTCTACTTATTTGATGTCCTTACTTTCTTTTCCAGTCCCTGTGCTGCCACACCCTACAAGGCAACCATGTTGACAAATTCACTTGCTTTGTCGCCCTGCTTTCTTGACCTAGATTAGAGAACCCCCACTGATACCCTGAGACTCAGAGAACCCCCACTGATACCCCGAGACTCAGGTCCAATGTCATGTCCTATGGGGAAGGTTTTGGGCTCCAACAGTCAGCTTTCCCACGCATATCTCTGTGTCAATACTTATTTCCTTGCTGAAATTATCTTTGTCAATGCCTGTCTTCTCTAAGTGTCCTAAACACCCTATGGTCTGACACCATAATCTGCTCGTCTTTGTAGTTCCAGTGACAAGTCTGGTGGTGCCTGACATTCAATCAGTGGGGGACAAATGACTGAGACTGAGCAAATGAATCCATGAATGCATTATGACACTGCAAAGCTATACTGAAAATAATTTGCCTGTGTGCCACCAGAGAACTTCAGGAACATGGGTAAGTACGATGCACAGACACCCAAAGAGGAAGCACTTAGCCAAGCACACATTGAACTAGACTGGGAGGCAGCTGGCCACGTGTGCGAACAAAACCGAACTTCCACGGTGGGCTCTTGGCTCATCCTTATCCCTACAGCTACGTGGCTGCAGAGAAATTTCACAACCATTCAGCACATTCTGTATTGAAAGCCTGCTTACTCATCATGCCTTGCCCAAACCCTGCTGCTCAATCCCAACTGCTCTCTTCCCACAAGTTTTCCAAGGAATACTGCCACCAGTGTGTCTATTGGGGTGAGCTGAGGGAAAACCAGCAACTCCCAGAAGCCAGGAAAAGTGGGTTGTGTGATCAGGAGATGCCCACAAGATTAGCTGCACCTGGAACTTGCTGGACCACACAGGATTTGACCTTCTACTTTCCAAAGATGGTCCAACAGGACAGCAGTCTGATCTTCCACTTTATGAATGTGACTCTCCTGAAATGATCATATAGTCTATGTAGTGACATCCTTGATTTGTAAAGACATTATTATAGCTAAAAACATACTTGTTCAACTATTATATTTAACATGTACACAAACTAATGGAAGATTTATAACCCAGAGCAAAATGCCAGGGAAACAGTCATTCTGAACTTTGTTCTTGCAGGCTGGCAGGATTTGGTGCAGGGAGGCACAGAGGAGTATGGCACGAGCCATTTAGTTTCTGTGTCTGATCTCTGAGACTGATAGTTTGCTAAACCAGCCACCATTTTCAGGCAATGGTTCTCCAAGTGAGGTACAGGCACCAAGTTTCAAAGAACCAGAAACTTGTTCAAATGCACATAATTATTTGGGGGGGGGGCAGTACTGGGATTTGAACTCAGGGCCCTATGCTTGCTAGGCAAGCCCTCTTCCACCTGAGCCACTCCACCAGCCCTCAAATGCACATTATTGACCCCACCCAGACCTACAGATGCAGTAGCCCTGGGGCCCTTTGGATCTGTATTTTGGCCTGACCTCCAGATAAGGTGCATGTGTCCTGAGGTGAGACAGACAGTGTTAGGCTCCAGGGTAAAGGCCTGAGGCAGGCCTTCCTCCTCTGGTGTGCCTGTCACTGGAACCAGGCAGCCCCAGGCCTGCTGTATCCATGGCTACTCCAAGAACCACTCTCCTCCTCAGCTCAGTCCTAGGCCGTTTAAGTCCTAAATCCTTTGAAAATATGGAGCAATTGCTGTTTGCTCCATGTATATAGAGTTTCAAAACACTTTTCAGGTTGGGGATATAACCAGTGGTAGAGCGTTTGCCTAGCACATGCAAGGCCCTGAGTTCAATTCCTAGCACTGTAAAAAACAAACAAAAGCTTTTAAAAAGTATATTTTGTTGGCTGGCAGAGTGGCAGGAGTGGAAGAGCACATGCCTAGCAAGCGTGAGGCCCTGAATTCAAACCACAGGCCACCAAAAAAAAAAGTCTCCTTTACTGTTCAAAAAGTACAATTTTCCCCCTTGGGAAAAAAAGAAAGTTATAAAATAGGTTTTTTGTTCCTTTTCATCAGAAATTATGATTGTTTTAAAAGTTAAACAAAAAAGTTCTGAGGTTCATGCTTTCCCCAGGCTCAGAGGACAGGGAGCTGCATTAGGTCAGATTGTTTCTGATGCCCTGTAGAGCCAGTCCCCATGGAGAACAAGCATACTTACATTTCTATATAAGTCCATCTTCTACCAACGCTGTTTTATCACATTAATAAATCATTAAATTGCTCCAGAATGAAGGGTCACAGTCTGCCCCTACTTCCAAAAGACAAGTTGCAATTTTTTGTGTGTGTATGTGTGGTATTGGTGTTTGAACTCAGGACCTCATGCTTGCTAGGCAGGTGTTCTACCACTTAAGCCACTCTGCTAGCCCAGCCATTTTTTTTTTTAAATAGGGTTCCCTATTTAATCCAAGTTGGTTTTGAACTCTCAATTCTGAGATTGGGGATTATAATGGTGCATCACTAAACCTCTCTCCAAAGTTCTTAGGGGTTTTCATTTGTTTGTTTTTGGCGGTATTGCAGTTTGAACTCTGGGCTTCACACTTGCTAAGCAGGTGTTCTGTCATTTGAGTCGTTTTTAAGACAGGGTCTCTCGACCTATTTGCCCAGACTGGCTTCAAACGATGATCTTCCTGATCTCTGCCTTCTGAGTAGCTAGGATTACATTCGTGAGCCACCGGTGCCCAGCTTGTTCAAAGTTCACTGTATGCATCTATGAAATTATCACAATGAAAGCCCTCATACAATCAATGTATGCAAATAAAAAGTAAACTAAAATTTTGTTAAAGAAGATCTTAATTAGCCTTTCTTTTTTTTAAAATGGTTCTTGGGATGGAAGCCAGAACCTCAGACATGCTAGGCAAGAGCTGTACCGCTGAGCGGCATCCCCAGGCCTGGCCCTGTATTTAACTCTAGAACCAACAGCACTTCATTCAGTACGGTAGAAGCTGCTTCTGAAGGGCTGACAGAAGAGGCTGATTTTATAGACAAAGGCTGAAGAAAGAACAAAAGAACAAAAAGTAGATTGGTCCTTCAAAGTCGTTTTCATCGTAACTGAGGGATAGAACAATGGGAAATAAATGATTAGGTCACATTAGGACACTTCCTTGTGTGTGGATTAAAGCAGAGGGAACATCATTTTCGTGCTGATTGACATTGCCCAGTTTGGGCAAGTTGGGTATTATCTCTTTAATCTGCTTTCTGGAAAGGTCAGATAAGCCATTAAGTTTCAGCTTGGTGACCTGAAAGTGGCAAGTAGCTCCATTTTGAGTATCCAGCCTGGTTCCTGTAACATTTATTTACAGAGCACTAGTGTCAAGCACCCTGGGGAGTCAAACTGTGCAAGAACCAACAAGACAAGAGTGGTCTTGCCCTCATTCTGGTTTCACTCAACCTTTAATCTTTTGGAGTTTTCTGGTGGTACTGGTGTTTGAATTCAGGGCATCACACTTGCTAGGCTCTACCACTTAAGCCAGTCCACCAGTCACCCTCCCACGCTTTTATTTATTTTTTTTGCCTGGGCTGGCTTCCAGCTGCTATCCTTCCAATCTCTGCCTTCTGAGTAGCTAGGATTACAGGAGTAAGCCACCAGCATCAGGCTAACCTTTAATCTTATTTCCTGCAAACACCTGGGAATTCTTTCAGGACAACTCTGTGTCCTTTCAATATGTATTCATCTTTTTAAAAAAATTACTTTTTTACTTCTTGGCACTACAAGGTGCCAAAATATCCAGAGATTTCATGTCTGTATATGAATATTTTATATGTATACATGTATATTTTAATATATGTTAATATATTTCATACATTGATTTACATATTTTATATAAGACACAACAGGGCTGGTGAAGTAGCTCAAGTAGCAGAGCACCTGCCTAGAGAGCAAGAAGCCATGAGTTTAAACCCCAGTATGCACCTCCCCAAAAAACTAAAACTCCAAAACCCCCCAAAGAAAAACCACACACAACATAATTTTCTCTTAGAGATTATTCCATAGAAGTGCGTACATGTAGAATTGATCCATTAAATATGCTAAAGAGTGTTATATAATTTACTGATTTCAGTTTACATATAGATAACTTATCTTTTACAATTATAAGCAATGTATGTGGGAAGACATTTAGAGGATGAAATTTTAACAAAAAGTGGGGTTTTTTTTTTTTGATAGCTGGGCATTCCCAGAAATGATATAGCTTTAAAAGTTCTTAATGTGAAATTAATGCACAACTAGGAAAGCGCCCAGGATATAAAAGCACAGGTCAGTGAGTTATCACAATTCCCCCACTGTGTTAATGACCCCTGAGGTTAGAAAGAGGCTGTTGTCAACAAGCCCCTCTCCCCACTCACTTGCTCACCGCCCTTTTTCAAAGCTATTCTTCCCATCTAGCTGAAATTTGGTACTTTGACTGACACCTCCCAGTTCTCTCACCCCAGTCTCTCTCTGGTAATTACCATTTTACTATTTCTGAGTCCAACCTTTTTATTTTTATTTATTTTTCCATTCCATATATGAGTGAGATCATGCAGTGCTTCTCTTTCTGAGCACTGCACGATGTATATGTCTTCCACATTCATTCATGTTGTTGCAAACTCCAGGATTTCCTCCCTTTTTAAAGGCTGACTCGTATTTAATTGCACATATACATGTATATGGCACATTTTCTTTATTCAGTAATTGGTAAACAGTCCACATCTTGACTGTTGTGAATAATGCTACAATGAGCATGCAGATGCAGACATCTTTTGAAATATGGGTTTCATATCTTTTAGATATGTAATCCAATAATAGGATTGCTGGGTCCTGTTCTTAATTTTTTGAGGAACCTCCATGCTGGTTTTCATAATGGCTATACCAAATTATATTCCCATCAACAATGTGCCAAAGTTCCCTTTTCTTCAGATTCTCCCCAATACCTATCTTTTGTCTTTTTGGTAGTAACCATTCTGACAGGTGTACCATGACACTTCATGGTTTAATTTCATTTCCATTTGATTCATGCTATTGACTATTTTTCATGCACTTTTTGGCCATTTGTGTGTCATCTTTTCAGAAATGTCTATTCAAATCCTTTGCCCACTTAAAAATGAAGTTGTTTTCTACTGAGTTGAGTTCCTGATATGTTTTTGATATTAACTCCTTTTCATAAATATGGTTTACAAACATAGTCTCCTATTCTGTACATTGATCCTTCATTCTGTTGTTTCCTTTGCCATGCAAAAGCTTTTTAGTTTGGTGTATTTTCACTTGTCTATTTTTGCTTTTGTTGCCAATGCTTTTGGGTCATGTGTAAAATTGCCCAAAATTGATCAGTGTCACGGAGCTTTTGTCTTATCATTTCTTTTAGTAGTTTCATAGTTTTTGGTCTTACCTTTAAGTCATTAATCCATTTCAAGTTATTATCTTAGCTCTACTTTAGTTGCACAAGCTGGCCTCAAACTTGTGATCCTTTTTTTTTTTAAAATAAAACCTTGCTTTAATGTTGTAATGTGCAATATAGGTATGCCAGGCTGCCAGTTATTATTGAGAGAACAGTGCCCCAGTCAGTGATCCAGAGAGCTGGGAAGCATGTGAACTCACATTTCAGAGCATGTGAACTGGCATTTACAGTTTCTCTTCCTGAAATCCACCTGGACAACATCTGACCACACAGGCATTGCCACAGCACTTGCTTTGATGCTCAGGATACCACAGAGTGAGTTCAGTCTTATGATCTGTGGGTCCTCCAAAGGTTTGGTTGTTAACATCAAGCAAACTGTACTAAACAATATAAGCTATGGCTGCCAAGTACTGGAACTTATTCATGAAACCAAATTATAAAACATTTCCATTTAATCTATACAAAAGATATAAAGTTAAAATTAAAAACACCAACTATCTTTAAGTATTCCAATTCTCCTACAGTGCAGTGTTCCACATCTGTTACCACTGCTGAATGTTTTTAAGGGGAGAGTTAACAAAAATCAAAATAGATAAAGATACTGAACTCATTGGATCCCTTTATTCCATGGTCTTTATCAAAACATGAAAGTGGCCAGATATTTTCTCTACAGCTTAAGTATCAAGACTTATCTGTAATTTATAGTTAGTAATGAACTCTATACTGAGTCATTGGTGGGGCTGAGGTATGAGGACCAATACTAATGATGTGTTACAGGTTGCCAAAATAATTTTGAACACTCCAAATCTTCTTGAAATATAATGGAATGAGCTGATGTTATGACAACAAAATTCCAGGCATATCAGAAGAGCAGGTTAATTGATGTCTAATTTTAATGTCTTAGAAAATGTGGGAGGGTTACTTATTTGAAAATACAGCTAAGTACATTCTACCCTGATTATTTATGTTCATATATGGAAGAACGTGTGATCCTTTTGCCTCAGTTTACCTGGGTTACAGGCTCCTGATATCACACCTGGTTTTATGAATTTTCAGTGTAGGATCTTTTATCTTCTTGGTAAGATTTTTTTTTAACTACTGGTGCTTCACACTTGCTAGGTAGTGCTCTACGATTTGGGCCACTCCACCATTCCCTTTTTTGTAATTTTTTTTGAGATAGGGTTTTATGCACTATTTGTCTGGGCTGGGTTCAAACCTCAATCCTCCTGATCTCTACCTCCTAAGTAGCTTGGATTACAGGTGTGAGTCACTGACAACTGGTGGTAAGAATTTTTTAAATGTATATTAATTGAACAAAATAACTGTTTCCTTTATGGCATGTTTTTAAAATGGTAATCACTTCCTTGCTTTTCTTTGTAAATTATGTAAGCATACATTCCTAAATTCTATATTTAAATTTTTCTTTATTTATGAGTTTTGTAAGAAACAAATACATTGTATAATTTTTTGTGTATATTATTTATTCAATATGTATTGTGAGATTCACCCATTTTGCATCTTGTAGCTATATTTCCTTCATTTTCCTCATTGTATAATATTCCATTGTATAAGTATGTACCACAATTCACATATCTATTCCAGTGGTGATGGGACTTTGTTTTCAGTGTTCAGTTGTTACAATTAATGATACAGTGAGCATTCTTGTTTGTGTCTCTAGTGTTCATCCACATATGTAACTCTTGGGAAGGAATATATTATCATCTGCTGTTTGTGTGGCCTGCCACTGTTCCAAAATCACATGTTGAAATCCTAACCCTTACTGTGAAACTAGGAGGCGTGGGACATTAGGAGATAATGAGGTTGCAAAGGTGGAACCCTCAATCAATGGGATGAGAGAAATGATTCTTGACCATGTGAGAATACAATAAAAAGAGACACCTGAACCCACGGTGAGGACCCTCACAGACACCAGATCTGCTGGCACCTTGATCTTGGATGTCTCAGCCACCTGAACTGTGAGAAATAGGTACTCACTTTTCTTAGAGCTAAGTAAGTGGGTGATAAAGTCTTACAATGGTTGATTTTATGTTTTACTGAATGAAATTGAATACCTTTTCATATATTTATCCTTTTGAGGAGTTTTTTGCAGGGTCCTCTATTTTTCTTACTTTATACACACACACACACACACACACACACACACACACATATGCTGGGCATGAGCCTTCTGTTCATCAAATGAACAAAAATAATGCAACTATATTCTCTGTTCTCTGGCTCACCTTTTTCATTTTATTTTATCACTTGAAGATTTTAAAGAATTTTAATGCCTTTCAATTAGTCAATTTTCCCTTTATGGTTGGTGCTTTTAGCATGCTGTTTAATAAAATTTTTTCCCAGTTAGATGGCTCCATTTTTCTTCTAGAAACTATTGTTTTACCTTTTGCATTTAAGTCATAATTTACTTGAAGATTATTTTAACTTAAATTTTATATTGAGATAATTGTAGATTTATGTGTAGTTGTAAGAAATAATACAGATCTATTGCAAAAATTTCACACAATGTCAACCTTTTGAAGAACTGTAGTAAAATATCACAGTCAGAATATTGATATCAGTATAATCCATTGACCTTATTTTCACGTTTCATTTGCATTCATTTATGTGGTGTGTGTGTGTGTGTGTGTGTGCACACGTACTCATTTAGACCTGTGTGCTTTTTCATCTGTATAGGTGTTTGTTCCCATCACCATTGTCAAGATACTGTCTAATTCTAGTACTACAAAGATTCCTCACTTTCCTCTTTGATAAATACCCACCCAAGCCAAATGGATTTTTGTATATAATATGTTGTAGAATCTCCTTTCTTTTTCTTGTTTTCTTTTTAAAATTATATACAGTCAATTCCCTAACATCATTTCTTGCACTACTTCACCTACCACCTTTGCTTAAACCAACTCTTCATGTATGCATGTTAGTCTTGATGATTTGTTTCATGTGTCTTTTTTGTCAACTGCATGTGTGAGGCCCTGGGATCATCACCTGAACAACAAGAAAATAAACAAAAGGACTGAATCAGGATGGCACACAACCTATTTTTCTTGTGAAGATAACTAAAATAACCCATTGCAGATAATCATTATCTTGACAAGAAATGAAAAGAAGTGATTGATTACATAATGTTCTTAACTTCTCTCAATACGGCCACACAATGATCACGATACCAGCCATGGTGTAGGTACACTGTAGGCAACTTTTTTTTACTCAAGTCAAATCAACCTTTTAAAGAATCAAGTGAATAAATCAATCTAGGATGAAATTCAAGGAATTTTTTAACTGAAGTTGCAACCATTGTTAATTCCACCCCACTGCACCACTCCCCCTGCTGCTTAGGAGTGGTGCTACAAGAAACAAGACAGCCTCTGTCCAGCACTGTGTAACTCACATCACCTCTCTGTGCCTCTGTTTCCTCATCCATGAAGTAGAAATGGTCCTAGTAGAGTTGTGAGGATTGACATTTGATTATATCACGTTCTTACAAATTTGCAAAGCACTTACAGCAGTGGTGCACATGATAAGCACTGTGTGGATGCTAGATATTATTACCCTTGTGTTATCTGGGCTCTTTGGTGCCTTCCCAGTGTGCTGTCACCCACTGCACATCTTTGGCTGTGAAGACAGGCATTGACCTTTTTCTCTCCACCTCCTCCCATGAATGGAACACTTCTTTTCCTCTTCTGAGGGGTGCCCACCTGTGCCCCTTTCCCCAGGATGCACTTGCTATGACTTCCTTGAAGTTATTACACCTCCACCTGGGCCGATGGACTACTCAGAGCTGAAAGAGCACTTTTTTCACCCAACCATGAAGCAAAGTTCCAAATATACTCTCCCGCTTCCTGCCCAGGGTGAACTTGCTGCTCTCCCAGGCTCCCCTAAAAAAGTAAGAGGACAGGCTGGCTGGTGGAGTGACTCAAGTGGTAGAGTGCCTGCCTAGCAAACATTAAGCCCTGAGTTCAAACCCTGGTACCACCAAAAAAAAAAAAAAAGAAGAAGAAGAAGTAAGAGGACAGTGAGAGGCAGAAGTTACCTCTTCTCTCTCCCTCCCCCACCCTTCAGAGGCCTGACTGCAGACTGTTTGAAGTTTCTCCTAGTGGTCAGTACATGCACTCAGAATCTCTGTACTGAGCCTCTTCTACTCTGCACCAGGCACAGAGATCATCACCAAAAAGAGAGACAGATTCCTGCTTACAGTCATGCAGGGGACTACCATGAATACCAGAGGTGGGAGGTAGCACTCAGGAAGACTTTCTGGATCTCTTTCTCAAGACTCAGGAAATTTTCTGGTATTATTTTGTTGAATATATTTCATATACCTTTGACTTGCATACCTTCTCCTTCTTTGATGCCCATGATTTGCAGGTTTGGCCTTTTGCTGGGGTTGCAAAGTTCTTGCATATTCTTTTTGCAGTTCTTTAGTCTTTTTTCTAAGAGTTCTGTTCTTTTCTTTAATATCTATTTTGTCTTTGAGCCTGGTAATTCTGTCTTCAACTTATTTCTGTCTGCTGGAGTGCTTTTCATTTGTATTTTCTATTTGACTTAGGCAACTTTTTATCTACAGGATTTCTTTTTTCTTCTTTTTCTTTTTTTGAGACTTTCCATATCTTTGTTTCATACCTTGTGCTTTCATTTTTCTCTTTTTTTAAAAATCTCCTTAGCTTTGTTTCAGAGTTTGTTGAAATCCTCTCTAAGTATAGTTGTTTCTGTGTTTTTTCTATCTTTTTATCTTTGTTGTCTGGGGATTCATTGAGTTGTTCTTGTGTGTCCTCTTTATGCTCCTTATTATGCTCATTGTACATTCTTATCATCATTCTTTTGACATTAGCAACTGGGGATTCATCCTCTTCACTTTCCATCAAATCCTCTATTGTGGTGTTGTTAGCTTTTTGAGGAATTGTATTCCCTTGCCTTCTTTTTCTCCCCATGTTTCTATTTTGTGCTTTGCTCATGTGTTGTGGATTTTAATCACCTGTTATCTTTCCCTTGACTTAATCTCTATGCTCTTACTAGTTTAGCTTTTATCTAGGTTGTTGTATATTTCTGTTTACTCACTTGGAGGTCTTACTTAATAACAAAATCACAGATCAATTCCAAGCTTATTTACATAATATATAAAAAACCCTTGGTGATAATACCTATCCACAGTGGGTATTTGGGAAATAATAGTTGCTTGGATAGAGTTTTTACTAGTTTGAGCTAAGTATAGCTACAGAGAGATTCTTAGTGTTGCTTCCATGCAAGTAGTCTGTGATGATTCCCTGGATTTCCTTGGTGTTTATTGTTATCTCTCCTTTTTCATTTCTGATTTTATTAATTTGCATCTTTTCCTTCCTCATTTTAGTCAGATTTGTCAGGACATTGTCAATCTTGTTTATTTTTTCAAAGAACCAGCTCTTTGTTTCATTGCTTCTTTGTGTCTTTTTTTTTTTTTTTGGTCTTTATTATATTAATTTCAGCCTTTATTTTTATAATTTCTCTCCTTCTTGTTTTGGGTTTTGCTTGTTCTTATTTTTCTAGGAGTTTGAATTGTGGCATTAGATCATTTATTTGAGGTCTTTCGATCCTTTTAATGTATGCACTCGTGGCTATAAAGTTTTCTCTTAGGACTGCATTTGCTCTGTCCCCTAGGTTCTAGTAGGTGGTGTTTTCATTTTCATTAGCTTCCAGGAACCTTTTGATTTCCTCTCTTATTTCTTCTATGACCCACTGATCATTGAGGAATATTTTATTCAGCCTCCCATTATTTGCATATTTTCTGCTGTTGCTTTTGTCCTGGAGTTCTAGTTTTAATGAATTGTGATCTGATAGAAGCCCGGTGGTTATTTCTGTTTTCTTATATTTTCTGGGGCTTGCTTTGCTCTAAGATATGATCTATTTTAGAGAAAGTTCCATGGGCTGCTGAGAATGTATATTGTGTGCTTTGTTGGATTAAATATTCTGTAGACATCAGTTAGGTCCCTCTCGTTTATAGCTTCACTTAATTGTAGGATTTCTTTGTAGATTTTTTGTTTGGATGACCTCTCTATTGGTGATAGAGTGGTATTAAAGTCTCCCACTACCACTGTGTTGGAGTCTGTATGTGCTTTTACCTTCTTTAGTGTATGTTTGATGAAATTGAGTACACTGACATTGGGTGCATATTGGTTGATAATTGTTATTTCACTTTGATATGTTGCCCATTTTATTAATTTTTATTAGTATGAAGTGTCCTTGTTTATCTCATTTGCCCAATGTAGGCTCAAAGTCTACTATGTCTGATTCAAGTATTGCTACTTCTGCCTGTTTTTAGGGGCCACTGGCTTTGTAAATGTTCTTCCAACCTTTCACCTTAAGCCAGTGTTTATTTCTGTCAATAAGATGGGTCGCTTGTAAACAACAGATTGTTGGATCTTCCATTTTAATCCAGTTTGCCAAACAGTGTCTTTAGATTGGGGGGCATTCATTGTTAATATTTATAGGTGTGTGGTGATTCCTGCCATTTAAGCATTTTTGTTATTTAAGACTTTGATTGTGTGCAGTCTAATCAATGCTACTGTCTGATTACTTGTCTGTTCTTCCCAGTGGTTTGATACTTCCCATCCTTTCATGGTTTGGTTGCTTTCATTTTCTGTGTGCAGATTTCCTTGTAGAATCTTCTTCAATGGTGGTTTGGTGGTCATGTATTGATTTAGTTTCTGTTCATCCTTGACGATTTTAATTATTCCATTAATTCTGAGTGATAGTTTGACTGGGTAGAGTATCCTAGGGCTAACGTTTTTTCACTTCAGGGCCCAAACTACATCACTGCATGCCCTTCTTACGTTTAAGGTTTCTGTTGAGAAATCTGCTGTTACTTTGATGGGTTTACCTTTATACTTTATTTGTTTATTTTTTTCCCTTATAGCCTTCAGTATTCTTTCTCTGTTCTCTGTGAATGTCGTTTTAATGATAACGTGCTTTGGGGAGGTTCTATTGTGGTCAAATCTGTTTGGTGTCCTGGAGGCTTCCTGCTCTTGAATGGGCAAAACATACTCGAGATTTGGGAAATTTAGTGTTTTTATTTTATTGAATTATTTATGTCTTTGGCTTGTACCTCTTCTCTTTCTTCCATGCCCAAGATTCTCAGGTTTTGTCATTTGATGTTCTTTCACTGAGTTCTTGTATTCTCCTTAAACAGCTCTTTAGTTGTTTGACCTATATTTCTTCTGTTTTTTTTCTTTAATTTCTATTTTATCTTTGATCTCTAAGATTCTGTCTTCCACTTGTTCTAGTCTGCTGGAGTGGCCTTCCACTCTGTTTTTTGTTTGATTAAAGGGACTTCATATTTCCAGTATTTCTGTTTGATTCCTTTTTCTGAGGTTTTCCAGAAAAAAACCTCAAGTCCTCTTTGTTCAACTTCTCTTTTATGTTTTGTGTCATCTTCTTCAATCCATCTATCTCCCTTTTTATAGTGTCCTTTGTTTAACTTTTGTGTTTGTTGAGCACCTCTCTGAGTTCCTTTATATGTTTCTGTGTCTTCTCATGTGCTTCCTTTTTGGTGTCTTGAAATTTCTTATGTGCATCTTGTACATTCTGATTAAGTATGTCTAGTATCTTCTCCATGAATTTCTCAGTGATGTCTTCCAGAATTTCTTCTTGGAGGGTTTATATGTGTGTGTCACTGGGCTTGTCAGTGACATTTGTCATTGTTTTGTTGAGGTCAGGAATGGGGTGTCTATTTTCTTCATTTCACCCTGAATCCTGTTTTGAATTTCTTTTTTTTTTTTTGAGAATAGATTCCATCAGTTCTTCTTCCCATCACTCCACTTGGTGTTGTGCAACTATGTTTTTGATAGGCTAGTGGTGATTTTGATTTCTTGATTTATTTCACTGATTTAATTTTTGTGTTGTGACTGACTTGGTTATTACCTAGGTTTATGTGCTCTTTTTGTCCCTTGCCTGGAGGTATAATAACACATTCACAAGTTCAATGCCAAACCCTTGTTTACATATTATATACAAAACTCCTTGATGACAATATCTGTAAACTTTGGAAGTTGGGCCAATGATGGTTATTAGGTTAGTTATAGATTTTTTGGTAATTGGTGAAGATGGTACAAAAAGGGGGTGTTGGTGGGAAAAATGGTGGGTTGTTAGGAGAAGAGGTTTGGGGACTGCTAGGTTTTGTGGCCTTTGTGTGTATTTGGATGTATTTCTGCTGTTGTAGTGGAGGGTGTTTGTGTCAGGAATTGCAGGGGGTTGGCATTGTATGTAGTTGATACCATTGGCTAGTCAGCAGGTGGTGAATGTGTAGGAAGAAGTGCTAATGTCATGATACATTGGTGGAGGAAATGAAGGGGAGGTAAAGATGGGGAAAATAGTTGATGAGAAGGGGCAGAAAGAGTAGTTCGGAGAGAGAAGAATAGATTGTAGCACAAGAGAAAGAGAGAAAGTGAGGAGGGTAATAATAGGGACGAAAGGATAGTGATGGTGAAGTTACCAATACAGTAATAATGAAAATTTAAAAGAAAGGAAAACAAAAGAAACACAATAAAAAATACCAGGTTCAGGAACAACAGGAAGTTCAGTATTTTGTAAACGTTCTGGAGTAATTCCATATGTGTCCAATCCTGATATTGGTGTTCAAGCAGAAGCTCTGATGTGATCTCACAAAGTGACTGGCTTGTAATTAGTATTTGGTTCCTTCTCTCCACAAGATTAGTTGGAATTGTGAGGGGAGGTGATACTACCAGCTTGTACAGGGTGTTTAGAGCTGTCGTATTCACCAGGCAGCAGTTGTGTTGACCTTCAACTAAAGCTCTGTTTGGTCTGTTCCTCCCCCAGCAATGTGGGGCAATTCACATTTGAATGCTGTCCTTTGTCCCAGAGATCAACTCTGGGGTCCACCACCTGCCCTGCTTTTGGAGGTTGGCCTGTCACCCCATCCTTGCTCTCAGCCTTTGTGTTTTTTCCAATCTTTGCTGGGTTCTAGTGGCTCCTTTGGTAGTTTGGCTTGTCACCATGCTCCCACTCTCAGCCTTTACTACTTTATGCACACATTAGATCACTTGGAGTTGGTGCTGAGAATTTGGCTCCTTGTCTCACCCCTGTTCTCAGGGCAGGTTCAGCATTCTACCCCACATTTGGTGTTGGAGTCAGATTACAGTTTGCTGGTTGTTTTTCAGTTTTGCTGGGGGGGGTTCAGTCTGTCTAGGGGCTGTGCTGAATTATTTTCCTGGGGGGGTGGGTTGGGGTATTGTGCATGGTGCATGATGTTCACCTGTTCATTCTGCAGTTTTGCAAGCCACTTTGGAGCTGACTGTCAGGGAGAGATGGCCTGTCAGTGTGGTGTGGAAAAGGGATGCTTTCCATGGACTACGGGTCTAGGATGTCAAAGAGTTTGATTGTGATTGATGCTCTGTCTTCTGCTTCTTGGAAGAAGAAAAAAGAAAAGAGAAGTGTCCAGGTTCCCCCTCTCCCCCCAGGGCTGGAGGCCAGCTACGCCTTGCTTTCTGTGCAGCATTGGATTTTTGTGGCTGTTAGGTCCAATTAAAGTCTGATTTAAAGGCCAGTCTTTGATTTTTGTCTGCACCTAATGTGATGGTGGTTATTATTTTGGCTAGGAGCAATCAGAATTACCCAAGTGTAGCTCCAATATCTTGAGGAGGTTCCTAGGGTCATGGAGCTTAGGAGTTCTGATTCCCTACCCTACTAGTCACCATTTTGGATCTCCTAATTAAATTCTTGGTGTACTGAAGTGTTTGTAGAATCATCAGAAATCCAATAATACTTAAATTGATTTAATTATGAACTTAATAAATAAAAAGGATTATAGACTCTGCTCATAAATATCTGCTAATATAATTATCAGAAAATTCTGAGACACATGTTCTTGAAAATATTCCAGTAATATTAAAGACTAAATATATGATAAGTACAAGTAAACACCTGAAAAAATTGAATGTTATGTAGTCTTACCTCTATATTCATGTTAGTAGTGGGAAACAAAATTAAAATAACTAAAATATAGTGAAAATATCAGTAGGGTGGCAAGAATGAATTCTCAAAATTGAAAAATTATTAATACCAAACTGAAGTAATATCAATATATAATCTTAAGGGAAAGTTTGAGTTTTTTAAATATTCAAAGGATAAAGGAGAAGCTTTAAAATAGTAGAAATAATCACCTTACAAATTTTCTTTTCAGGGCTGTGTATAGCTTAAGCTACAACCACGAGCTCAAGAGCACTTGGCTGGCATTGTTAGATATATTATTGCCTGTCAATAAACATTTGGTGGGTTATTTTCCCATATAAAAAGAATTTAACACACTAACACACATACACACAAATTTAACATACTGTTTTCTTTTCATCAAAGGAAATGGATACTATTTGAAGACTCATATTACTTAAAATTTGTGAAGAAAATTTGTGCATATGTTGTTGATTACATAAAAGAGTTAAACTACTGGACAGTAATTCAGGGATTTTTCTTTAGACAAAGGGAGGAAAAGAGCAGCAAAGTTCTACAGCAACATTTTCCCCAAGAATTCAGCAAGCATTTACATTTTTCTTGTTTTTTTTTTTTGTTAAAATTGCTTTATAACAAGTAATAAAGCTGCCTTGTACTGTGTTTTTGCAATCAGAAGCATGTGTTCTCATTTAGAATTTTTTTTCTCTTCAGATTATCTGGCAAAAAATCAACCATTTAATTCCTTTTAATCAGGAAAATAAGGCACATTTACTAAATCTTTTGAGTAATCAGATTTTAACAAATACCCATGAGCAATTAAGAATCTTAATCATCAAACCTAGTTCAGCTAAATTGGGAATACCAAGTAAATAAGTAATTTCTTATATAACCCAGTTTATTTTATGGCTGAAAATCAAGATAACATAAGACTTAAAAAATGAGAAAATAAGGATCATATATGATAATGTTTCTCAAAAAAGTTATCCAAAACACTTCTGCATTGATATCAGACTAAGTCTCTTAAAATTTGGCACTTAAAATACATGTGTTTAGGCATAAGTTTATGTATGTTCTAAATATAAATCATAAATAAGGATGTTACTAAATTTATTGACTCATTTTTTAAAGAAGCACTTTTTAAAAATACTTGAAATATAAAGAATCACAACCTAGCTGTCCTTATCTCAACTAGCAAAAATGCTATGTCTATCTTATTATTGCTTATGTCTACTCATCAACAAAACTAGAGAAAGGGCAGAAGAGGTTCTGCCTGGAAGTGAGCAGGGTGGAGGGAGGGGGAGGTGGTGCTGGGTGGGAGGGAGAAATGGCCCAAACAATGTATGCACATATGAATAAATGAATTTTAAAAATGGTAGAAATAATCACCTTACAATTTTTCTTTTATGACTGTGTATGTAGTTCATGTGGTACAGCAGTTGCCTAGTATGAATGAGTCCTGGGTTCAGACTATAAGGGGTTGCAAGGGGTAGCATAAAGAGGGCAAATTTTGCTTTTAAATTAACATATAGTATATGTATATATGGATTGAGAAAAAGCAAGAGAGAACTCTACATACAACAAGAAAGAAAGAAAATGGCCACATAACTATTAAGTATAGAGATGTACATTACACATTTGGGTATTTATACCTAAACATTTTAAAAAGCATTTAATATTGCATTATTTATTACTCAATACTCATTCATTTTAAAAATGCTTACTGAATGTGAGCACTTACAGTGTTTCTGACATGATAAATTTTAACCTCTGTGAGCCGTATCTTCAAAATAGAGTAATAAACACACATTTTCTAAAGTTTCTGGGAAAACTGGTGTTATTATACTTAAGTATCAAGCACTGTACAATGTATATTGCATATGTAAAACTTCAATGCTTAACATTTCTTTGTATGACTGACATTAACTTTATTTTTATAAGTTTTAATAATATTTATATTACATTGATGTTTTGGTTATTGATTCTAATTCCACTCAGACTTCCAATAAACAAGATGTACTGTTGAAAGTGTATAAACTGGGTGTCAATAGTGAATTATCCACTGAACTGAGAAGCTTCTTCTGAGCAATGAAGATAACTGAGGTGGAAATTTAGTTAAGTAGTTATCTGTGAGTACAGTGCCCACCCTTAAATCAGGTTTTTTCTGGTAATTTGCAAAAGCTGAGAGAATACTCAAGTAGAAGAAGTTGATGAGCATGGGTGCGGACAAGAGGAAGGGAGGTCAGTGAAGACATGAAAGGCCAGTAATTGTGGGACTCTGGAGACTGAATGTCCTTTGCTTTTAATTGTGACTGAGATGGGGGAAGTGTTGGAGCTCTGAACAGTGGAGTGACATAATCAAAGTTCTTAAGATAATTACTCCATCTTCTTTGTTGCAAATGTAATGAAATGTGTAAGGCAGAGGCAGGGAGGCCCTGTAGTAAGGGGTTAAAATTATCATGATGAGAAATGGAATTAGTGAGAAGAGGTTATGTGTTAGATATATTTTGAAAATAGAGCAGGCATGACTAACTGATGAATTTAATATTAGGATGTTAGTGAAAAAAATGTAACCAACAAAGAATTGACACTGAGCAACTGAAAGATCAACTTAGGTTGGAATGATTGATTGTATATTAAGTAGATTTGAGGAAAATATCAGGAAATATTTTTGCTCGTGGCAAAATTGAGATATTTATTAAAAATACAAATAGTAATGAAAGCCTGCATCTGGTAAGTTTGATATTGTCATCACATAAATTACATTTAATTAATTGATTAATTAATTTTTTGGAGTTAGTGAGGTTTGAAACCAGTGTTTTGCCCTTGTAAGGCAAGTGCTCTACCACTTGAGCCATGACTCCAGCTGTTCTTGTTCTGGTTATTTTGGAGAGAGAGTCTTGCTTTTTAGCCAGGCTGGCCTGGACTGACTTCCTCTTATTTTATGCTTCCCCTGTAGTGAAATGACATGCACATGCTATCACTCTAAGCTTTTTTTCCTTTGAGATGAAGTTCTTACAAAATTTTTTGTCAGGGCTGGTCTGGAAACATGATTCTTACAATCTCAGCCACTCAAGTAGTTATAAGAACAGTCATGAGCCACCACCACCCAATTATAAATGGTGATATGCAAGTGGATTGAGTGTTCTGAGTTGTCTCTATAATGTTCAAAGAAAGGAGAGGCAAACCATTGTGAGTATAGGCAATATTGGTATATGTGTTGCAATCTTGCTGATAATTATAATATTCAAGTGGCAAAAACATTAAGGTACAGCCCACCATTATCATTATTAGTTAATTTTAAATAGAAGCAACTCAAGATAGTTAAGGGTCTTTCTAGTGGTCAGTGAACATGTTGGTGGTTTTCATGAATCTCAAACCCAGACATTTTTTTCTAGTATGCACATTTCTCATTGTACCATGCAGCAATGTTTTTACCATGTTGTCTCTCGTTAAAACCTACATCATTTTACCTCTCTGAGGACACTGAGTTTATTTCAATTTTTCATTGAATTCTTTACATTTAGTCATTTTTCATATATTGCATTGATGTACGGCTTTTGATTATTTAAGATGTGAGAACATTTCTACTCTGTGCATTACTGTATAAGCCTGCAGTAAGGAATATAAACTAATCACAGTGAATAAGGTAAGAATTGGACAGACAGAAGGACATGTATTTATATACTTTCTTGATTTTAAGTGATAATTATACTTCACTTATGAATTTTTACTCTGTTGTAAGTTAGCTGTATACATTTTGGTTTCAAATAGCCAACAATATTAATGAGACTTGTTGCTTTAACTTAAGGAAAATTTTCTTAGAAAATAGGGACAACTTATTTACTTTAAATATGGAAGCTAGTAGGCACTTAAAACCTATTTCATATAATATTACAAACTCTAAAATTATCACAACAGAGACAAGTCATGTTGATAGTAAGTATTAATAAAATGTGGTAGAAATGGTATTTCATCTCTGTGTTCTTTGTATCAAAACCTCATAACCCCTGTTTCTTCCTGAGAAAAAATGCAAATATTAGCTGAAGCCAATAATACTAAATAACTGGTTAGTATTTCTCAACATTTTGAAGGTCATATAAAAGAAAGAAGTCTAAAACAAGAGAAGCCTACACAAAGTTGAAAATTAAATGCAAAAAAAGTGTCCTGATAGGACTGTTCTGATAGAACAGAAAATGATGTTGTGGAGATACTGAGATATGAATAAAATGGGAGGTTTAGTCATATTTGACAGGTTTTATCCTGACAAATGTACTGTGCTATTATAAGAAGATATATAGGGGAAATAGGGTGTTGACTCTGTGGGGATTCTCTGTGCTGTTCAATTTTTGTGAACTCTAAAGGTGCTCTAAAAGAAAATGTTTATTTTAAAAAGGACAATAGATTAAAAACACATTTCCTTCAAAATATAACAAAATCCTTTATTTTGGGGTGTCATTAGTCACTAGGAAAATGCAAAGGAAAACCATATGCAATGCTACTATACCCCTACTAAAATTGCTAGGCTATATAGTCTTCACATTATAACAACATAGTTGAAAGTACAGAAATACTCATTGATAAGGGAATCAACAAAATTATATTATAGATATAAAGATATATTATTTAATAAGAAAAAATTCATGTTATTGATAAAAGGAAAATATTTATATTTTGTTAAACAGACCCAAATACTATATACTGTAAGTTTCCATTTGTTTATTTAAAATTCCAGAAAATATGAATTTATCTACAGGGTTAGATAGCCAAACAGAAGTTCCCTTTGAATGGGTTTGGTGTTTAAGAGTGAGAGGGTGGGATTACAAAAGGTAGAAGAATTGATTTCTATATTGTGGATATACTCAATATCATGACTCCATTGATGATTTTGTATTGCATATTCATGTATATTTATGCACACTAAACTAATTAATTTGCACATTGGGAATATGTACTTATTGTCAGCTATGCTTCAATAAAGCTGTTTTTTAAAAACTGATTTTGATCACTTATTATGGCAAAATAAGAAAAATAAATGTAAAAAGGACACCTATCTTTGAAAATTCTTATGTTCCATTGAAACCTGGTGTTTCAAATACATAATTTCCTTATATTTTGTATTATCTTCCAAATTTTTAAATTAGCTGAAATTGGTACAGGCTGTACTCATTCCACATACACTGAACCCCCAAAGACTCAAATCTCACCAAATCCAGTGGGCCAAGCTTGGGGGTAACTGCAGAATTAGGTTCCTAAGTATTTGTAGCATAAATACAACATAACAAAGATTACATTTAAAATATTACATCATAATTATCTCTAATCCACATAATTCTGACTTTCATTTAAATAGGTTTATCTAAAATTTCTATTTCATATTTTCAGGAAAAACTCATTTTAAATAGTTTTACAAAGAATAGTGGTATATTTAAAACACAGCAATTTGGAATGGAGGCATTACTCAAGAGATAGAACACCTGCTTTCCAAGCACAAAGCCCTGAGTTCAAAGCCCAGCATCATGAAAAAAGTACAGCAATTTTTCTCTCCAATCTTCCAAACAAAATGGGTAAGTTTATAGTTCCACACTCATTTACTTCCCTATAAGTCCATATATTGTGGTTGGAAAATGAAGAGGAAACAAGAAGAACTTTGCGTACTATTTTCATCTTCAAGTTCTAGTCTTCCTGTTATCTCTCTAGAGTCAATTGCATATCTTCTTTAAGTGAAATCTTCTGAGAACATTTCCCTATCTTTGTGATGGATGATTTCCTTCAAAAGTGATAGTAGTCTGGAGGGAAATATAACTTCACATTCTGGTTTTATTATCCTTAGACTTTTTAATCAGGTTAACACTCATCCCAGTAGCACTGAACATAATGTTTTCTTTCACTAACACTCTAAGAATCATATAATTATTCAAGGAAATGTAAGGGTATTCTTAAGGAAGTTACAGCTGACACAGTCAATACTTTATGTCCAGTTGGCTTATACAACTCAAATAATGGTGCCGATGTTAATGTAATCCATTTTTCTCCCAGGCATGGCAGTTCTAAAATTTAACATGAAGTTTTTAATTTTCCATGGTTAACAATTTCAGAGAGAAAAAAACATTATTCTGTAATTCGCAATCTCTATCTAGGAAGGATAGAACTGAAAATTGCCTCATACAATTAAATTATGGAAACAATAACATATAAATATTTTATATTGATCAGTTATGGTATTCAAAGAATGCATGTTTAAATAACAAGGGTTACTTTTAATTAATACACAAAAAGATAATGTTTTTACAGAGTAATGGGGTACCATGAAATATTTTCATACATGTATATGTACATAATGTTTAAATCATGTTAAATTATCTCAAATGTTTGTCATCTCTTTAGGGGTGAAAACATATTCAAAATACTTTTTTCTACTTTTTGGTATTCATGTTATTTTGTTGTTAACTATAGTCACCCTAATGTGTGATAGCACACTAGAGCTTCTTATTCCTATTTTATTATAACTGTGTGCCAATTGTTCAATCTCTCCCTATTCCTATATCCTTCTTACATTCCCTGGTTTCTGATAACCACCATTCTACACAACTTCTATGAAATCAATTTTTTAATATATTTCAAATGATGGAGATCATGTAGTAATTGTCTTTCAGTGCCTGATTTATTTTATTTTAAATAGTAACCTGTAGATTAATTCATGTGGTAGCATTTGACAGAATTTCGTGGTTAACTTTTTTGTTTATTGTTTAGTTTTTGAGTTCAAATTATGTTCTATCATGTGCATAGAGCACATTTAAAAAATTCTTTTGTCTGTTGACAAACACTTAGGTTGTTTTCACAAACTGGCTATATGCTGCAATAACCATGACAGTACAGATAAGTCTTTGCTATAGTGATTTACAACTCAATACTAAGTGGTGGGATGTCTGGACCATATGGTCATTCTAGTTTTAGTTTTTAGGGAACTCCTGAAATTGGTATATTTATTGATACTCTCACTGGTATCATATAAGCATCCCTTTCTCCTCTTACCAATTCCTACTTTCTTTTCACCGTGTTGATTGTAACCAATCAATCAGGTGTAAGGTGGTATGTCATCGTAGTTTTCATTTGCATTTCTCTGATGGTTAGAGATGTTGAGCATTTTCACATATCTTTTGGCCTTGTGTGTAGTTTCTTTCAAGAGATGCCTATTTTCTTGAAGAGCTACAGAATAGTGTGGAAAGCTCTTGGTAATTTAAATCATTTCCTCAAGATCACATGTCCACTATTAAAATTGACGAAACCTTCAGTTATAATTTGCTATACAATCTAAGAAAAGAAAATAAATTTTGGCTGGTGGAGTAGCTTATGGGGTAGAGTGCTTGCCTAGGAAGTGTGAAGCCCAGAGTTCAAACCAAGTATTGCCAATAACTAAATAAATAGATAAATAGATTAATTAATAAATTTGGGTTCAGAAAAAAGTTATTTAATTGTAGTATTTCTTCAAATTATATACATAGAGACAAATCCCTCCAAAAATATAAATATGAATTAGAAATCTGTGACTAAAAGGTTTCCCTTAGAGAATTTAATCAGACTTTGATTCCATAATTGTGATTCTGTGTGTATCACAGAATCTGTGTGTATATATGTATTTTTGTATGTGTGCGTGCATGTGCTTATATATAAAACTCAAATGGACTCAAGCAGTCAGCAGTTTGTAGTCTATAGGATCACACGTACCAAGTAAACAGTGGATGTTTAAGTTGTCCTTCAGTAAAATATCCCTCTACCAACACAGATTTTAGAGTTAGTCCAATTATTTCCTTATTACCTAATCAAAAATCATCTGACATTTTTCTTCTTCTTAGTATTTGCACTATGATAGACTGTTAGGAACACAAGACAATTTGATGCTTACCATCTAGTACATAAAAAGGAGATCGACCCTGTGCCTCTTTTTGTAGCCCAAAACAATGGGAATAAGTGGAGCAAAGGAGAAAATGAAAGAAGCACAAAAATTTCTTATTTATGTGTTTTTCAATGAAATTTTATCCCACTCATCTTACATGATATCTTGTGCCTGCAACCCTTTCATGATTTGATAAGAATTGAGTAGCACATACTAGGAAAGAAAAGAAGAGTGGGAATACTATTGCACACAGCATAGGAGAGACAGAAAGAGATAAGCCAAAGAGAGAGAAAGAGAGATGCACATTTAAATCAAAATTTGTTTCACTTTTATATGACATTTTACAAATGTGATATTATATCCTGTTAATCAAGTACATACAAAAGAGAGTCACCACTGAATTCTTAGCTTAAACATTGTGCAAATGATGTGTGTCTGTACCAAAGAGTATGTAATTTCAAGTAAATATTGAACATAGGTATGATTTTGAGTTTAACACCTTGAAGAAGAAATTTTATTTTCACCATTGTATCACTTGGGGAAATTTACATATTCTCTTAAGACAATATTTGTCATGTAGACAAATTATAACAGTACCTTTCTTGGAGGGTAATTGTAAGAATTCCATAACATAATACAAGTAGAACCATTGGCATAGTGCCTGTCACATTGAGATCTTTAGTCCTCTGGGCCATGGAACGTATAACTGGAAAACATAATAATTTATAGTATCTTTCCATATCTGGGCATGGTTACATAAGTAATTTGGAAACTTTCATTAAACTTTGCTATGTTTAACATTCTATGCTAAACACCAAGGTATTCTAGAAGACAATACAGACTTTGCTGGCTATACTTATAAAGTTATATAAAAGTATATGCATTGGTTTTATGTCATGTGTAACAAATTATCATAATTTCAATGGCGTAAAGCAATGTTTCATGGTTTCTGTAAGTGAGAATCCTACATGGTGTTGCTGAGATTTTGTGTATAAGCATTTGTGTTTTTTTTTGCAGTTCCGGATTTGTACTCAGGGCTTCCCTCTTGCTAGGCAGTGCTGTACTACTTTAGCCACTCTACCAGCCCTGTATATGAGTTTTTACTCAGAGATTCTGAGGAAAACAACTTCAGAGCTCGTTGAGGTTTTAGGTACAAACAAATTCCTTGTGGGTAAATAACGCAGTAAAGAAACACTCTCACTTTCTAGTTTTTTCTGATTTCTCTTTATGATACCGATTGGAAAAAAAAAACAAAAAACGAATTAAAAAAAACTTTCTCCAGTTAAGGGAGTTATGTAATTATTTTAGGGACTACACATTATATGTAGGCTATGGTGAACTATTTCATATCATACAACAAAATTGTGTCATTAGGTTTGGGAATCTTGGTGTACATTAGAATTCTACTTCCTGAATTATGGAAGGTTGACATTGGAAATATAAATTCTATACAAATTAGAAATTGTCTTTTCTTGCTGTATATATAGAAAGGAAGCCTAGAATGTTATGTGAATCCATAACTGATACATCTAATCTTACCTGGATGGGTGGAACTATTTAAATAAATGTTACCAGACAGAAAATTAAATTAATGATAATGATGAAATAGATGTGGTGAATTTATCGGGAATGGTAATTAATTAAATAAACGTGAACGTGAAAGAAGTATAAAAAATTCAGGTAAGAAACAGTTGATATCGTACATGCTTGAATTATAGAAAATGGATTTACGCAAAGCTAGGACAGTGAGATGACCTATGACTGGAACATTTTAAGCTTCAGTGAGCTTTTATCCAAGTGGTAGAAAAACATTAAAGTTCGGCTATAAAAGTTCAACACTTATGATCATGACAACTTCTAAGCACAATAAAATTTTAATAAGACATTCCTTAAGTCGACATAAATATTCATTCATTAATCTTCTAAAAAAGAACTTTTTTTCAGTAAATAGAATAGAATGGATGTGAAAACAGTAAGTTCAATCAAATAATAATAATAATAAACCCATGTTCTAGTCCTGAATGTGGTTATTTGATAGCTTTCAACCTCCATTTTTTCATCTGTTCCTTAAATAATATGTAACAAACTGCAATTAGAAGTTATTGCTTTTTTTTATAGACATAAAATTAAACAGAATTAGAATCAAAAGTAGTATAGGATATTTCAGGCAAGCTTAGAAAAAAATTATTGAAAAAAGTAAAGAAACCAGAGAGGGTTTTAGATGATGTTTATATTTTAAATATTTAAACATGTCTTGAAACAAAGACATCTAAATCACCAGACAGTAAAGTCCGACTATTTATATTCTTCTGTCCACTGTTATTATCATCAGAACTTTAGTTCCAGGTAGTTTGTTACTAAATACAATATTTATGTCGCAGTTGAATACTGTAGTGTCTCTCGTCTAACAAAGCATAGCAGATAGTATTCTGAAACTGCATTTGCTATGAACATGATTCATGTTATCAAGCACAGAAATCACAAACAAAGTGACTTCTATTTTGAGGGACCTTTAATCAAGAGATAAAGTTGTATTACAGCAAACTTGGGCAGGAATATACCTGCATAAGCTATTTTCCATCACACAGTCACTTTATGATCCACTTTCTGATCTAAGCAACGGTACATGGGAGGTGTACTGTTCTGAAATCACAAAGTAAAAAGTTGGTCCAAAGGCACAGTACATTAATTACAAAATACGCTGAGTCACCTTGGGTTTTTCGTAGATCACAGTATAGAACTCCAAGGATATTTAGTAGCTTTCATTGATTAAACTGTGTCATTTAGAACAAAGAATGAGAATGATTTTCTTATTTTATTTAAGTACCTTTTTTAAAATCAAACCTTATTGATAGGTTATCTTGAATTAATTCCTTATCATTAGTACTAAACCCACTATGTTTTATCAATGCGATGTTATTTTGACGTATCTCATGATTCCTTATTAAAATAATGCCCACATAAATAACATGCTTTTTTGCATAAAATTGGAATAGATTAACTACAAATAGTTTAAATATCAAAACTTTGTTTGGCTTAAGTTTTAAGGTTTGTATCAAACCAATATTGAATAAAGGTAGTAGCAGTGGAGTGAAATGTAGTTTTGAAAAAACACATAATTTAGATGGATGGACATCATTTTGGCATTAGGTATTCTTTGTGATGGTTTTGAAGAGAATGTGAATGCTATGGTATCACTAGCATCTGTGAAGTCTGGATATCGGGTTCTCTCTCTTTGCTCTCCTGCCATCTGCATATTAACATGTTAGTAATAGGTACCCCACATTTTCACAGGAGGTTTCCTTCTGGCTACATTGGTATGAAGGTAAATGATACATATATTACTCACTGTCAAGCACAGGTAAGTAGATAAATTCAGATAATGGTAACTGTTCAGTGAAATCCCAAAGAAACATTATAAAAGGAGAATGATTTTAGTTAGGTAAAACTTTATGGGAAAGTTACTGTCTAAGAGAAGGTGATATTTGCACTAGCTCAGATACTAGTACAATCCCTTCGCGGAACAGAATGCACACAAAACCCATGAGATGGAAGTCATCTATTTAGTTCAGAAAGAATATTCTTGTGACTGAGTGTGATGCACAGGCAGGTTGGAGTAGAAAATGAGGTCGGGGAAAAGCAGTTAGCTATGGAAAGTGATTGTGAGGGGTTTTAGAAGCAGTGGGTAGATTTGGAATCTGTTGGATTATATTATATTGGGACTCTTTTAGAATACATTGAAGAAAGTTGATAGAGGAAATCAATGATAGAGTTTTAGATAGGCGATTTTTCAAATATTTCAGCATCTAAGTGATTGTATTTCTTTGGACTGATATATCAACATACCCCAGACTCAGGGCTTAAACAACAAGCACCTATTCTCACATAACGGTAGAGATCAGCCTGGGTGGCTTATACAACTCACTCTCATTTTCTCACTTTTCTGGAGTGTAGAAGTCCAAAATCAAGCTGATGACGTGATACCTCTCTCCTTGGCTTGCAGATGGTTGTCTTCTTGTTGAGTTCATTTGGCCTTTTCTCTGGTGTGCATGACTCTCATGTCTCTTCTTTTAACAAGGTTCCAATCCTTTTGGATTAAGGTTACATCCTCATATGTAGTTTGCATATTTCTTGAACAGCTTGATCTTCAATAAATTTGCTTCAAATATTGGAAATTCCAATTTTTAATATATACACTCACACGATACAAAGGGGAAAATAGCTTAGATTAAAGGTGATAAGATTAAGAAAGTACAAACTGGGTGCTAGGGGCTCAAGCCTATAATCCCAAATACTTGGAAGACTGAGATAGAGAGGATTGTTTTTGAGGTCAGACTAAGCAAGGAGTTCTTGAGATCCCATGTCCAAAATTATCTGACCAAAACAAACTAGAGTTTGACTCAAGCAATAGTGCATTTGCTTTGCAAGTTCAAAGTTCTGAGTTCAAACCCCAGTCCTATCAAAGAAAGAGAGATTTAAAAAGTGTATTAAAAATCAGAAAAATTAAGAAACCCAAGAATCCCCTATACTGACAATTCCTGAGTTTTGTCTGTCTTACTTTATAAAATGTATCTCAAAATGATTTCAGAAGATAACTTCTTCAAATGAAAGTATTCTGTAAAATGCACTTTGAGAGATTAATAAACATGACATGTCTATAGTTAACATAAATTCTCTAAATATAGTCAATTTTATATACATATATGTGCATTAATCTTACTTTTGTACTTCAAAAGTATCATCTCTTCATTTTTAGTCACAAAATATTTTCAGTGAAGGGTTTCTGGGCTTTATTGATAAATTAAAATATATTTCTAATTTTGTTATTTCTATAGTCAGCTATTTTTGCAATAGGGTATTTGGAAAGCTATCCTCAAAATATCAAGTGCTTATATCAAACAATGGTTTCTCTAGCCCACAATAAGGCAAGTTGGTCAAGGTGCTGTTCTTCACATCTCTCAAAGTCCTCCAGTGCTGTTCAGTATTGTCTATCAACACTAACAAAATTGGGAATTCATCAAGAGTCATCTGAACACCTTACTACCTTTGACGATCCTCTGACTCAAAAACAGCATGCATATTAGAGACCTTTGATATTTCTACCCACTGTTGATACTTAGTGTTCAACACACTGAATCACACTATAGTATTTGTTTATTTGTTTGTATTTCTATTAGTGTGCATTAATTGTACAAAGTAATGGATTCCTTATAGAATTGGTTATTTTGGTTTGCTATGATTAGGTCTTTTGGGGAGATTTTTTAAACCTGATTTCTGTTGTATATATGCAAATTTCTACTGTGCATTTGTGAAATGGTTCCTTGGTGTGTCACATTTTCATCTAATGTGTCATTTGTTCTATAGTAATACAATTATTTTTCTTTATGAATTTGTGCTGTCAGAAAATCAGTCATGGATCCAGTCCCAGGAATTGTGAACTTTGGAAGGATTCCTATCAGAAAGACATATTAATGCAAAATTTGACCAGGATTCCCATTTCAAAACCTCATAGGACTTGGTCATATATCTGTCTTTGTGTTCATGAGAAATGCTTTCATTTTGGTGTACATTTTTGTTGTTGTAGTTATTTTCCCCAAATGAGGTTTTTTTAAACCCTGAGTTTTGACAAATGACTTTTGACCAATATTTGTTGACATACATTATTACAAACATCATCTTTACTAGATGATAAAACAATATAGCTAGAGAAACAATGAGAAAACCAGAAGATAAACCAGAGGAAAATCTCTAGAATTCAGAGACATTACAAGACAAAAATGTGAAGATGAAATAGAATATAGGGAAGAACAAATTAAGCAACTGCATCAAACACAAGTAGATTCGGATGAGGTTAAAAAACATTATTTATTAAGAGCAAGATTCAGTATGCCCCACAGAGCTGTCCTGTATGTTGCAATGACTCTACGTTTCCTATTGTTGTGAGACCCACAGGAAAATTGAAAGAATCACTCTATGATCCCAGACAGCTGTATGTGACTTAGAGATGCATGTTCCCTTGGTGTGCTCTCATCTCCTCTATCCTAAGCAGATCATTAGGTAAAAAACAGAACCTCCACCTACCAGCAGACATAACACGAGAGACAGAAGGTTCTAGAGCAGGACCCCAGAGTAACATTTGCTCTAAGTGATGTGCCACGGGTATTATGTATTCTGGCAGAATATATGAATTTAGATTTATAAACACTAGGAGTTATCTCAAGAAGAAGGCAGAATTAGAAATGCCTACCTACTTTGCCTTAAACCTTCTTCAGAGGAATTATATTATCCATCACATTTTTCTCAATTCCAACCCAAAATACAAGTTTCTGAGTACCTTAGTTATCATCACTACTGTCATCACTAAATACTTAGGTATTTTGAATAAGCTCCTTGAAAAAATCCTCGAACTCCTTAAACTGTATCCCAAGTAACTCTTAGGTCACAATTCTCTATACTCTTTAATTCTCTGATTGTTTTTCTGCCATCTTAGTTTGGATGAAACCCTCATAATCATTGTAAGATGTCATCATTACAATACCAATATCTCAATACCATGACACCTAGAGATGAAAAAGATTTTGTCGCTGCTTCTCATTGACTGTTCAAGCCTTTGTCTTCATTTCTTTAAAATTACATTTTTGTGATAACAAATTGCAATTGTGGACAATTCAACAATCCCCTCCTTTTTTGGAAACTATTAAAATCTCTCTTTTATCACCTATTATAATTATTAGTTATGCTGACAATTTGCTTTTGTATTATCCAGGGAATATTCTATTCTCCTAGTTCTTTAATGTATTTTTCAAATTATACTCACTCCAAATTTTGGTTTTAAGAATTTTCGAGTTATTAACTTTTTAAAACAGTTCCCTAAAAGTCTCATTTCCCTCATTTTTAAGCCATGTTCCATGTGCCAGAATTAATTTATTTCCAATTACCTTAATATGCAATATTTGAACTTGGTTAACTCAACTTTCCAACAATTCTTTGCTTGCATTCAAAACAGAAATAAAACTTGAGCAAAAATCAGGGTAGTGTTGATGAACTTTTTAACAATTTACAAATAAAGATCCCAAATAGATTTTTCATCCTTCCTTGAACTTTTACTTTCTTTTCCTGGCAATTCAGCCTACCTCTCATTGAACTGATAGTTTTACAGCATTAATCAATCCTCAACTGAGCTCTCCCCCTTTCTCATGCTGAGTTGATGAACTCATTCTTATTTCACTGAAAAAACTAGTCAATAATAATAACAACGACAATTACTACTCTCTAATCTTACTGTCACATCTCCAAACATTCTAAGTTGTGCCTATGTATTTTCTTACAATGAATGAACTGTTTTGTTTCACTGGAGCTAACTTGTCAAGGTTACTGGTTACCTGGATTTTGCCAAATTGATTGCTTATTATTCATTTTAATAAGTATTCAATATTAATATTTATTTAATGTTTTATTAATAGTTCTTTCTTAAAATATTTTCTTCATTTTGCTTTTATGAACTACAATCTTGGTTTTCCTTTTTCCTCACTGTGTATATTACTTTCAACTTTCTTCTGATTTCTAGATTACAAATATTTCACTATTTCAAGAATCAAAACCAATTTTATTCCTTTATTGTTTTATTATTTTACAAACAATATTAAAATATTCTGTTAAAACATTCTAACATCATAGTAAAATTTGAAATGATTTTCACATTATAATTGGGAGGTCTAGGCCACAGGTCCCATTGTTCAGAGTTCCACAGATCTGGTGCAGCTACTCATCCTAATACACCAAATAAACAAATGTGTAAGGGTAAAGGGCAAAGAAAGGAAATTTATTATATGGTACCAGCACTCTGTGGGAAGAGCAAAGTAAGCACTTCTGCACATCTTCGGGGTTCAGACATGACCTTTATTTTTAAATAGAGGAAGAACTGAGCAGGAAGTAAGTATAATCATTAAACAGTCTTAGGCAAGGGAAGCTTAGTTGATCACTATAGAGAGGTTCTAAAGGAGTTGCTATCATTGTCATCACTTGAGGGGAACAATCTGGTCATAATAAGAAGTCATTGTTGTCTGAGGACAGTTTCAACTCTTGTCACATGATATTTATTCATCATTCCTCTTCTTCCTGGATTTGAATGTGATTGCAAAAAGAGAGACTGGCTCAGAGCAAAGGAAGCAGATACCAAATGGAGACAGAAATGCCTCCATATATTCTGCTTTTAGTTTTGCTTTGGATATTTTAAGGCAAAGTGAGGAGTAAGTGCTTTTTAATACAAGCAGTTTCTATGTTCCTGTTATAAAATGGCTGGTACAAATATTTTTAATATAGGGCTGAGCTCTCCAGTAAGATGTCACAAATCTCAGTATTAAATTTGAAACAAGGAGAAAACATATTTAAGGTATACGTATCTTACATTGTGACTAATCTGGGTTCTGGATTTAGATTCCTACATTGGGAAAGGGTGAAAGACTAGGCTAGGATCAGTTATCAGTGGAACTGAGCCATCTCAGTATAGTTTCCATTTTTTAAATAAGCACATGGACAAATTCACCACCCAATAAAGAAGATGTAAATTTCATCAAGCTGCCCCTTACATGTATCTCATGTGGTTTGTGGTTTGGGGACCCTTATTGCTATTAGATACACAGGTCAAGACAATCCAAGCCCGGAGAATTTATATGAACTGGTCTAAACCTGCTGTAGACTAGCCACTGAAGATTCATGCCTAAAAGAAAATTTCTGCAACCCTGTACGTCAAAAACTTCTAAATTTATACAAACATAATAATTTACAGTAAGAAACATAAGACAATACAAATACTTTGTCAAGTACATCCATAAGATATAATAAATAAAACAGAGACACCCCATACACAAGTATTATTAAAACTATGCAAAAGAAAGATACAATTTTAAAACCTAAAGAGCAAAGTAATTAAACTTTATTGAACCAAGTTTTCATAAAAGGTATTAGTTAAAAACTAGGTAAAGGAATTTATTCGCTTGAAATTATCTGTGCCAATACATGTCTTTGGATAATCCCAAAGGTCTGAGCAGCCCAGGGTTAAGACTATTGGCTAGAACATCTCAGCCTTTTTTTCCTCATATGTAAGAAGAGTATTAGGACCTCACCGAGCTAACTCATGACTTGCCCAAAAAGCATATTTTTAAGTATATGGTAGGCATTCAATAGAAGAGAGCCTTGATGTATTCTCTTTCCAGTTCCTTCAAAGTTTGAACAATAATCCCTGAATTTACATGATCCAGAGAACAAGAACAAAATATTTTTAAAACACTACTGACAGATGTGGGGAGAAATTCAACTGCAACTTTATTTATAAATCACTATTAATATTCAAAAGACAGTTTTTGTGGAATATTAAGCAGACTTTATGTTAGAGTTATTAAGTTGGAAGAAAAAGCTGATGAAGTTACACATAATGCATAGTAGTGGCATGAAAACATGGATAGCATAAAAATGAAAGAGCTGAAGGAACACACATTAAAAATTTCAGTTTATGCATAATCGAAATAACATAATGTTATTTCTTCAACAAGAAACTAAGTTGAAGACATTGGGTGGTAAATAGCATATGACACATTAATGTTTCAGAATTTTCAGAAGTGAGTTTAAAATCAAACCTTATTCCTAGAACTTATAAATCCTGCAAAGTCAAGAATAAAAGCTACTCTAAAAAATTCTATACTTAGATAAATCTCCAAACTCAATGACAGGAGCAAAGAAAAATCAGTAAACATATTATAAAAATTAAAAAATATCAATATTAGATTAATGGCAGATTTCTCAATAATAAGAGGAGTCAAAATAATAATAGACGACAAAGTCAAAGATGCCATCTCGAGATCCTATGCCCACTGAACTACCATTTCATTCAATTTCAAAAATAGTTATCTCAGTGATTAAAATCTGCACTTAAAATTCACATAAAAGGAATAATTGGCAAAATATGCAGTAACATTTTTAAAGATGAATAATTGCTATTGGACATATATTTAAATAAGTTTATTTTGAGTGAAAATAACCATCATAGTTTCAACGTATGAAAATATTAGTGTTTTACATATTAATGTTTAAAAATGTAAGAAAAGTGGCACAAATCTGTTTCTTCTTTTTTTTTGTGGTGCTGGGACTTGAACTCAAGGCATACACATTGAGTCACTCTGACAGCCCTTTTTTTGTGATGGGTGTTTTTGAGATAGTGTCTCACTAACTATTTGCTCAGGATGGCTTTGAACTGCATCCTCCTGATATCTGCCTCCTGAGTTGCTAGGATTACAGTTGTGAGCCACTAACACCTGGCTACAAACCTGCTTCTAAATCAAACATAACTTGAAGATCTTTCCCTCTTCTGAGGAGAGAGAAGTGAAAGAGAAAGAAGAAAGAAGAAGGAAGGAAGGAAGGAATAAAGGAAGGAAGGAAAGCATAATTGAAAAATGAAGGCAGATGCAGATAAGCCCTTTTCTGTCTCTCTGTTCTTGTAACTTAACATCTAAAAAGAGAAGGGAGGCAGCTAGCTGCTTTGGTGTTTGAGTTTTTATATATTTTTTTATTTTTTTCCAATATCAGAGTATAAGCACAGAAAATAAAAATCCTAATTCCTGTGGCCTCGTTGCAGTACCATATTTCTTTGTACTTCTGTTGGGTCTCACATGAGCTTGTCCTAGAAACCTTAACTGGGGGTGGAGGGGGGGGCGGCGACAGGAGATGCCAGAAAAGACAGACAAAAGAACAAACATGCATAAAACTGGGCCACGTAGGCTTGTGTGATCAGATGGAGACACATCAGCACTCCCCACCTCCGGTGCATTTATTATATACAGTAGCAACATGAGGCAGAGCAGCATTTCTTGGGGGAGGAGGAGTGACACCATGATCCTTGGGAACAGGAGGAACCTGTGACAGATTCTCTCCAAATGGAAACATTAAAGGAAAAAACAGCTGTACTTCATCTTGCCCACTTCTGCAGCTGAGGCTGTGCCAATCGAGTGTGCAGTTTTACTGGACATAACTATATTTGCCCTCTTCTGTAGCTTGGGGCTGTGCCAAACTCAATCACACAGCTTATTCAATACACCTTTTGGCTCCCCACATACTTCTTCTACCTGTCTTGAACCACTACATGTGGAGGAGGCTCCCCATTTAAAGGACATATGGTGGATGAAGAAATATCAAGGAACAGTTCGATGACAGGAGTGGATCAGACCTGTCAAAGGGGCCAGGTGGAATGCAAAACTAGGTCAGGCACCAGAAGTGGGCCAGATAGAATACAGAAGTAAAAGCTGAGCTCAAGTAATGTTCCCAAAGTGAAATTCAAGCCATGACTGGAGGAACAATCAACCAATCACCAAGGTCCACATAAAGGGAGAAAGCCAGTCAAAAGTACCCTAACTGAAAGTATGAAATGTACTCTCAACACTGTCTCAATTAATTATGCACCTCTGCCTTGCTGTTCACTATTCTGTCCCCTTTTCATGGCATCCTAATAAACCTTTGCTTTCTCCTGTGCTCCATCTCAGTTAATTCTTTTAACAACCCACAATACTATATAAGCATATATTTCATATAATAATGAATTTCTTATTTTTTAAATGAGCCAATTAGAAGAAATTACCTTTGCTCAAACTTTTCCACACTTTAAAACTGATTTTATGCTGTTAGATAATGAAGAAATATATACAACTCAAGTATTGTTTCTGTCTCAAGAATCAGAAAGAAAGTTAAAAGATTCAGTTTGTAAATAACAATACGGTTGTGGTATAATAAGTATTTTAATAACCATAAAGATATAAGTCTTAAAATGTAGATCAGTAGGATTTATTGGGGAATATAGCAGCAAAGCTGTAAAAGGGTAGAAATAGGAAAAGAAGTGATATCATCACTATGTGTGTTCATCACTATGTGTGTTCTATATCATCTCTACAATTCTATATTTAAAAGACCATAAAGACTCTACAAGAAAGCTTTTAAATCTAATACACACTTTCAGCATTTGGCCAAAAACATGATGAAAACACTGAATGTCCACATGAAGAAGATTAAAACTAGATCGCAATTTCTCACACTGCACAAAGATCAATTCAAAATGGATCACAGACCTTCATGTAAGACATGAAACTTTGAAACTAGTTTAGGAAACCACTAGAAGATATGGACATAGGCAGTAACTTTCTGAATAGTACTCCAATAGATATGGAAAAAAGAGCAAGAATTTATAGCTAAGATTACATCAAATTAAGATTTCTATACAGAAAAGGAAAGAGTTACCAGAGCAAAGAAACAATCCACAGATGGGAGAGAAGGTTGCAAACTATTGACAAGGGATTAATATTAAGAAAACTTAAAGAACTCAAAATATTAAACATCAAAAGGACAAAAATTAAATCAGTAAGTGTGCAAATGAGCTGAACCAACTAGTCTGTAAAGAACTACAAAAGAACAGCAAATGTTGGTGAGGAAGTATGTGGAAAAACAAACTCTTGTACTCCATTCACGAGAATGTAAAATTGATCTTCCAGTTGAAATTCAGTATGAAATTCCTCAAGAAAATAAAAAGAGGACTACCATATAATCTTGCTATACCACTCCTCAGTATATATCCAAAGGAATGTATGTCAGCACACAATAGAGATAACTACACATGCATGTTTATAGCAGCACTGTTCACAAGAGCCAAACTGTGGAATCAGACTTGGTGTCCATAAACTGATGAATGGATATGGTATTTTTACATATCATCTATGATATATTTTTATTTTAAAATCCTAAATATATATTATATAATTTACATGTAAGAAATATTACTGAAGTGAAATAAAACATTAGGATCTGGAAATACAGGATCTGAAATTCTTATTAGACCATAAATTTACTTCTACTGCTTTGATGCCCATATGTCTTGATAAAAGCAAAGTGAGTATCCATTTTTTCTCTTTCCAATTTTTATTTCCTGACTGGTATAAGCTGATAAAGTATTACTGTAACAAAGAAACTGTGGTTATGACTCAAACTATCTCAATGTTTTAAAACAAGAACAAAATAGAAGCTGACAATTTGCATATCAGTAATCACAGACATTCAGAAGTGAAGTACTAGCTCTATCTATTGTCAGTGAGAATAGGTAATTGTCAAATTGCCCTTATGCGCTCCTAGTCCTCTAATAATGATAAGCATATAAATGCTTAAGCAGTCATTGTAAAAGAGAAACAACTTTAAAGATTTTTAAATGTAAAAGTAAGTAGCATTTTAAAATCTATCAGTGGGATGGGGAGGATACAAGGAAAGATGGTTGGAGGGCAAATATGATGGAAATATTATGTACACATTTATGTAAATGGAGAAATTGGACATATTGAAACTATTCCAGGAATGGGGGAAAGCAAGATAAAGGAGAATGATAATGGGGGTGAGTTCAACTATGATGTATTGTAAGAAAATTTGTAAATGTCACAATGTTCCCCCGGTATAGCAATAATAAAAATAAAATATAAAAATTTACTTTATTAGTAAGTGGTATCAATAATTTTGTAATTTGTTAAGTAACACTACTAATAACAGTATAAAAATCATTACCAAATTTGAGAGAGATTAAAAATACGCTTTGCATGAAGATAATACAATTATAATATGTGATTATATATTATATAATGTGTACAATTTTTATATCAAATTTTATACTATTTAGATGTCAATTTATAAATAATCTATGTAAATACATATATACTTTATATAGTCAATTCTATAATTTATAATATAAACATATAATTTGTTTTATATGAAATTTTCTTATAAACAATGTAATTCACCTTTGCAACCCTGATTACTGTATCTCTGCTGTTCTTTTAAAACTTGTCTGACTAAAAACATTTTGCAAAAAAATTACATCATGTCATGTAATATAGAAAAAAAATGTTTCCCTAAATGTATATTTATACAAATTATATGAACACACATACTTGTATCACAAAGCATAGACTCACAACTGATCATATACACAAATACATGCACATACACACTCATTTCCTTCAGAGTTTACTTTCATAATATCTTATATTAAACTTTCAACAGTACAACTTATTAAGCTGAAAAGTTCAAAATTAGATCCTTGTGGTGATTAAAGACTATGATATCAAAATACATAATGGTATATTTCCAAATTCCTTTTAATTAACAATTATTTCTTGAGTACCTACTATGATTTAGGAATTACTGAAGTAACTGAGTTTACTTCTTTAAAGGCCAAGTATACTTCTCCTTTGAGCTTCTTTTTAGTGAATAATGTTTTCTCAAATAAAATATTTCATATGCTCCTTTACCTGCAACACAATTAACGGAAAGATGTCTTGCCACTTTTGAAACTGAATAACAGGTTTAGTTACTTTATGGAGTAGCATGTTGGTATCAAGATGCTAGTTGTCCTATATCTCTTAATATCTTATTTATCCTCGTTCCCATTACCTCTTAGTAAAAGTAATATGCTAGCAAACCTATCCAGGGATACAATGTTCATGGAAGGCTATACCAACAACAACAACAAAAACCTATCATTCTTTTAAACTTATTTTTTCTTTTATTTATATGTGCATACAATGTTTGGGTCATTTCTCCCCCCTTCCCCCTGCTCCTTCCCTTATCCCCCTGGCCCCTCCCTCTTCCCCCTACCCCCTCGCTAAAATACCTAACATTTATTCCAGCTTCTACCGTTTGGAAAATCAAGTGTCCTCAAGTCCCTCTGATACCCTGTT
Organism: Castor canadensis; assembly: GCF_047511655.1. Taxonomy (NCBI): domain Eukaryota; kingdom Metazoa; phylum Chordata; class Mammalia; order Rodentia; family Castoridae; genus Castor; species Castor canadensis. The sequence continues at coordinate 83,462,340 of NC_133388.1, read as the reverse complement.
GATTTACTCATTTATACCATTAGATTCCTGTTGGGGGTTATACTGGTCTTACCTCCAAGTAATGGAGAGTCTGCTTATAGATACATCAAAGAATATGCTTTCATAAAGGGACTGTTCTTTAGTATCCTTTTGCTGAGATTCTGGCAGGTTCTGAAAAACACATCAATGTCATGTAAATAGGAGTATGGCAGAGAGGCAGTTTTAACCTCTTGTACCTCCTGCTTCTTAATGTGCTTGCAAACATAGCATGCATTTCCTGATTAGTATATTGATTCAGTATGCCCAATTGAGAGTGGGTAATCAATCAAAAATTTGGAACAAAAGAATGTTGGTTCCTATTCTCCATTTTCAACCACTTAGTCAAGTTCAATAAGGGTATCTCTCTCTTTCTACCACTCTAATTTCTACTCAGGTATCTGAATGCCAGACTAAGACTCACTTAGTGGGCCATGGAGTACATGGTAACTTTACTAGTAATAAAAGATCCCTTTATTAGTAATAAAAGGTATATAATTGTGCTTTTGCAGCTTAATTTTGCAAAATTGGTCCTAAAACAAAACTGAGAAGAATAGTGCTTTTAATCAGCATTTTAAACTCACATCAGGTTCATTCATCAAGAGAGAACATATAAATGAAATTTTCTTGAAACCATGGGCATAGTATCATGCATTCAATGATTTTTTAAACTTTGGTTAAAGGTTCTTTTAAAATATCTTCTGGATAAAACTAATAAGTGTTTAGTGCATCCTTTAGTTTTAAAACCATTACTGTATATTTGTCCTTCTATGTAATGCAAATAGGACATAAGCAGTTAATATAAGAATGTGAGAATGACTTATCTCCTTCCTATTCCCTCTGAGAACTTCCCAAGTATGTGCTATTCTCATATATATAGTAAATATGTGAATTATTTATCATAATGGAGATCTCTATAGTGTAAAAATTCTAATATAGATAATATGAAAATTGTATGATATATGTGCAGTGTGATGTATAATATATATTATGCTATAAGTTGGAATCAAATAAGTTTTAAGCTTATATTTGGAATTAAACTTTTAATCTTCTAGCAGTACCTGATAGCATTGCTTTGTTGAGATTAAAATGGTCGTTTATGCAATCATCAGGGCTCTACATGCAACAAAAGATCAATCCAGGAAGAATTCCAAGACGAAGGAGGAGTGGATCATACCTGAATAATCAGATGCGCAGAGAGAGAGAGAGAGAGAGAGAGAGAGAAAGAGAAAGAGAGAGAGAGAGAATCATAAGAAGGTATGAGTTAGATTGACTTGGACAACCAGAGGCTGAATGTTCCACAATGGCTAGCTGTAGGCTAGAGAATCTATAAAATCAATGGCCATCTGTAGGCTACAGAATCTGTAAAATCAATGAAGCTGGAAACTTCAGAACAAGAAGGGTCAAAGATGCTGCCTTGCCCAGAGTTGAAGATCTAACCTGGAGAGTCACTGTTACAAGTCAGTTTTTAAAAGTTGAAAAATCTGTAGTTAGACATTCTTGGGTGATGCTAGCATAGAAAACAGAATAATAATCAAAAGATCCTCTCAAAACATGTAGAGCTTGAAGAAGCTTTTTCTTTCTTTTACTTTTCTTCCATTTGGCCCCAGTTATTCTGGGAGGTGCTACCCACATTCAGGGTGGGAGTTTATCAATTCTCTGACCCACATGTCAGTCATTTTTTAAAAAAAATCTTCGTAGACATAGCTAGAAATGTGCTTTGTCAACTTTATAGGCACCACTAAATCCATTCAAACTAAGAATGAAGATAAACCACCAAGGACAAAGAGATGGGACAGAGAGAGAAACAGGGAAAGGGAGATAAGAAAAGAGAGATAAAGGAAAAAGAAAATGGAAAAAGGGAGAGGTAGAAAGTGAGAGTATGTCTAAAATGAATGGAGTTAAAAAAACAGTACCAAAAAACAGATACTAGGCATTACAAACTCACGTACAAGTAACCAATAGAAATGTTGGGAAACATGTAGGTAAATCCAAGGAAAAAGAACTCAATAATTCTCTAAGGAGAAACTGGAATTCAGGAAACCATGAAGGAGGTTTCTTGCAAAATTTGAATTCCACAGTAAGTTGTAAGAAAAAATATACTTAATAATTGGAATACTTGTACCAAGTAGTTTTCTAAGAGTGAATAGATATATGTAAAGGAAGGATGTTGATTAGCCATAGACATTCATGTCATTGGTGGATGGGCTTCATGGTAGCTTTGTTATTGTGAAGAGAAATAGAGACCTTGAGGAACTGTGTTGATGCAAATAGAAAATTAAGAAAGGAAAAAGTAAAATGACTCAGGTTATAGGAGAAATAAGGAGGACCACCTTAGATATAATACAGAAGCAAAATTCAGTAAATTTGTGTGGGAAATTAGTTAGCGTTTCTTTCTTTTTTTTTTTGGTGGGACTGGAATTTTGAACTCATGGCTTCATGTTTGCAATGCGGGTGCTGTACTGCTTGGGCCATACCTCCAGTCCTTAGTTGGTATTTTTAAACAATGGGTGTGCATGAAAGACCCAGAGCTAAACATTTGATTTTTCTCTTATTGAAGCTACATATTTATATTTGGAGAGCTTGATAGATAAATGTATTCATCCATAAACAGAGACAAAGAAAGGGCTGCCTGGGCTAGGTACATGGCTCAAGTGGTAGAGCATGTACTCAGGAAGTGAAAGGCCTTGAGTTCAAACCCTAGTACCTCCAAAAAACATAGGGAGGGGAAAGAGTGAGCTTCTAAGACTCTTAAAAACAGATAATAGAACATATAGGTAATGAAGAAAAATGTGAAGACAAACTTTAAGTACATTCATAAACAAAATGCAATTTTTAAAAATTTAAGTTCTTCAGGAAGTTGAAGTTAACATTCAAACCTGTTGACTAAATCAAATTATATAGTCATGTCTTTTAACAACCAATATGTACAATATGTGTACATATTTATGTATGTACACACCACTCATACTAGAATGCAGAAGCTGCAATCTTGGTTAGAAGAAATAATAACGGGAGCTGACAGGCCTATAGGTCTTCCTGTTGCAATATCAGTGATCTGATAAATACATCTGCAAAATCTGGCCCAGGACATTTGGTCAGGATTTACTTCAAGTTAACTTTTTTTTTGCAAGAACTGTGCAATTCAATAAAACAAAATAAATTTTGGCCAGTAGGTCTGAAAGTGTGTTTCATTACAGAATTGACTTTGTGAAAAAAAGTTGCAGTGTGTGTGTTCTACTTTAATATTAACTTCTTCACTGGTCCATTTGCTTCCTTTCTCCTATGATATGGATACTGCAGGATATTGATGATATCCTGCAGTATTATTTTACTCACTTCATCCTTTATGCCATCCCGAGTCAGTAACTATTAAACTTGTCGAGCTGTAACTTGTGATCATTTATAAAAGGAGTTCTGGGACATTAGATGCAATTGTCTAGGAAGAAAGGAAGGTGAATTCTTACCATGTTTAGGGTTTATCAAAATGACCAGGAGTTGGGATGGATAATCCAGAAGCTTTATTTACACAAATAGGTCATAAGACAATGAGGGAACAATGAAAAGTGTTCTTAAATCAGTGTTATTCATCAGTTTTATTGTTTGACAGTTTTGTTGATACAGTACTTTGACCCATTTTTGACCCCATTCTTTTGGGGGAAAATCTTCACAGCAGTTTTTTCTAACCATTTCATGCCTATGCTGAGTGCATGTGTGAGGAGGACTGTGGTACTCTACTTTGATGAGGACAGCCACTTTCATGGTTGATTCTAGTTTCAAAGCTCAGCCCAAGGATATAAAAAAAGAAGTCTGAAAATATGTTCTCAAATTTATTAAAGAAATAAAAAAGATCCCCTTTAACTTACCTTCTCTACCTCTTACTCTTCTTTATGAGGGTAAGAACAATTGTGTTCACCTAATATTCCTCTCCATAAGGATTGAAGCATTGAGTATGATTAGCCTATGTTAATCAGCTAGATGTATCTAATCTATTAAAAACTATGAATCTGAGGACTTGTATCTTCCCCATTAAGCCAGTGACAGACAATAGAGTAGGAAAGGACATCTACCTTGTAGAAATGAAATTTCCTGTTTTCTATTCTTGGTCAAAACAGAAGGAAGGTAAGTTTTTGTAGTCAGTTTATCTTTAGTCAAGTTGAACCTGGATTTATTAGTAATTGTGATGATGATATATCTTCCATTTACTGTTTGGCTATTTGATTTCTAAATTGACTCAGAACCCAGAGGAGGAAGATATGTAGTCTTTATCACACCCTTAAAACCCTAAAAAGAGAATATTTATTTTATACTATTGGGCAAATGTATGACTTCACCATTTCAACATATATACAATCAAAAGGAATTACTTGTTTGAATGAATTGAAGAAATAATTCTTCCACTTAGACGTCCTATCATCGATTAAAAAAATAATAAGAAAGGAAACCATTTTCTTAATACTGCATGCAACAACTTTGGGCACTTCAGAATAAATAGACCATATCAAGTCATGGTTTAGAGTTTGGAGAGTGGGCCCTGGTCTCATTAAGTAAAAGAAAAAACAATGAAAAATAAAGGAGGACAAGTGGATATATAATATAGAAATATGAATGGGAGAGCCAGGAGTGTGAGACTGGGAGCAATGTGACAGGAGTTCAGAATGAGACTTGACTTGTTTACATGCTTGAGATGAGGACTCTTGCCAAAAGTGTTAGAGGGTTTGTTCTAAGGGAACAGAAAAATAAGTGAGTACCAGTCCCTTTCCACCAAATACTCAACCTCCATTCCTAAGAGGAGCGCAAAGTTAATGTTTCCTATGTCTTCTTTCTCCACTATTACTTATGTAATTACCAAGGTCTCGTTACTTGATGAGTAAATTTATTAAGACGACTTTATGTTAATTTGTATATTAGCCTAGTCAAAGTAGACATTCATATAAAGTTAGGTACAAACAGCATATAAAGTGATAGAATTTTCAGCAATATTTAGTTTAGGATTTCATTTTTCTTATTGGGGAAATTGTTAAGAATTGAAGCAATCTTAAATATATCATGATTTTATTTCTTCTTTACTGATAAGAATTTTGAAAAACTCAGTGAATATTTATATTTATGAATGAATAAGTCATTTTGCTAGTAAATACATCTACATTAGATTTTTGTTAGGGAACCATAGGTTTCTAATTTATATATATATATATATATATATATATATATATATATATATATATATATATATACACACACATATATATATATAACTCAATCTGTATAAATACCCAAAGTTGTCATTAATTAATAAGTAATTGTTTAAAAACCTAAATATTTGTTTAAAAAGGAAACATTACAGAAATTTCAGCAACTTTCAAAAAGTATTCGAGTAATGTGTATTATCCCCTTAGTAAGCATAGATCATTGCAAATGCTTGATTTACAGCAGTGGAAAAAATGTTTAAATATGCTTTTTTCCTGGAAGCCACTGGGATCTCTGAAGTATTCCTGGATAACTGGAAAAAACCTGCAGGAAGCAGTGGTAACAGATGGAAAGACAGTTGGCCCAACCTACGACCCATACTACACAGTTGCCAAAACCCTTGAAAGTAGTACCAATTTTGGAACTGATTTTTGGAAGAACAAATATTTGCAACTAAAACAAACATTTGGACTATCAAGGAATACCCAAATAAAACATTTTCTTAGCAGAAATAAATGTTTTACTTCAGAAATCCTTGCTAGAGTAAATATGCCATTTCAAAGTAAAGGTAAACAAAAATATTATCACAAAGAGATTGTAAAATGTATGAAATGGTTGTAAGAAAGGGAGATTTAGTACATCATGGATCTATTTTTCAATAAGCTTATGACTGATATTTCACAGCAAAGTTAACTGTAAAGTTTGCCTGAGTAATAAATGATGGAGTGCAGTTGTATTACATTGTTTTAATTTATGCATCTATACATTGGCCATTAATGAAGTTGAAAATTATATGAATAACGTATAATTAGGGCAAAGTTACAACCTTCAATCATATTGAATGAAGACGTATATATTATCTTATGCTGAAAAAATTTTATTCAATTAATTTAATTTGATTAGAAATTGCCTTAAAATTGCATGTTTTAATTTCTATGAACTATAGGGGGGAAAGATTTTAGTACAATCAACTCAAAATAATTATATTGACATAAAACTACCCAAATTCTTGATATTTCTCTTGTGCTCTTTAATTTTTTGGTGATACTGTGGTAGAACGCAGGACCTTGCACTTGCAGGCGCTTTACCACCTGAACAACATCTCTGGCCACCTTTTGCTTTTAATTAGTTTTCAGGAAGAGTCTTATGTGTTTGCTGGGGGCTAGACTCAGAGGACAACCTCCACTCATAGTTTTCAACACACTTTAGATTAAAGAATGAGCCACCACACCAGTCTTACTAATTGACATGGGGGTCTGGATAATATTTTCCCTGGGCTGGCCTCCAACATTGATCCTCCAAATCTCTGCACCCGAGTATCTGGGATTGCTGGAATAAGCCACCACACCTGACATAGTTCTTTTTAATTCTTGAAAAAAATCCTATATTTTGGACCTGATTACACAGATCTTTTCTTATTCTTTTATATGAAATATAAACATTTAGAATTTTGAAGGTAGTGAAGAAATTTAAAATAAATCTAGTATAGTCTATGTACTAATTATAGCTGGAAAAACTGAGTTCTAGAAAGATGAAGTTATTTGTCCAAAATATACAAAAATTATTCACAAGACCAAGATATTACTCTTAGTCTCCTAACTCTTAAAGCAGAAATTTTAAATTGAAGCTGTATTTTACTTATTTTGAACTTTTTTTTACCATTTTCTCTATATGGTAGAAGATCCAAGTAAAATTGCATATAATAAGACATTAAAATTTGATGTGTGGTATTGCCAAGTATTTTTGGTAGTTGTATACTTGATTTATAAACTAATGAAGGAAAATGGAATTAACTATGATAGTGAAATTATGTATTTTTCTTGCAATTTTATTTAGTACTCTTGGAGAAAATGTTTTAGGTTTTAATAAAGATTTGTAAGTAATTTTATTTCTGTTGCTTTCTAAGCTATAAGAATGTTTAGTTCAATAAATTAACTTTAAGGTACTAAGCAGTAAAGGGTTGATATTGCCAAAGAAAGGTCTGGAATTTTCCCTCAAATCTCAGGAGGTGACTTCTAAAATGGAAATGAGGTGGCTGAAAAGGGCACCCTGGTTTATCTTTGAGACTTGGAGCATACTGAATGATCTATGTCAACTTGTGTTTTATGGTGTAGGCTTTGGACCTTGTGGTTATCACCTTGACCAATGGAGGGGCTAGAGACAAAGTTTAATCATAAAGGAGGTTTACCAGCCATGAGTGATTGATCTCCACTAAAAACTCTGGGCACCAAAACTTGGGGGGATCTTCCCTGGTTGGCAGTTTGTGGACATTACAAAACATCACTAAAATGAAAAATAGATACTGTTTGCATGGCATGACTTTATATGGTGAAGCTAGACATTTTCCTCCACTGAGAGGACATAGGAAGTTCATTCATAGAACACTCTTGGGCCCTACCCTATGCACTTCTCTCCTGGACTGATTTTAATTGGTGTTTTTTCATTATAATAAACCATCATCATGAGTATAAAAACTTTGGAGACACAGGTTCTCTGAGTTTAATTCATGACAAAGTGAAGGGGTCACCAAACAATACAGGTACTGCATGAGTCCAACTACCTCAAACAAGGTTCCCTTTGATTTAGTATAATCAAGTTTACTAATCAGATTTAAATTTTAGAGTTTGTTTCACACTGCTGAAATTATATGCCCAGTTTCATGGAAAATAAACAACAGAAACATAAGGTAGTATGTTAATTTAATAGACATAGTAATTATCAAATAAAATATATTTATGCAAAACATTAGTGCACGAAATTATTTGATTATTCACAAACTGTCCTGTGTAAATTACAGCTAATACTTTATTTTACCATGTACTACTACAGACAATTATTATTAAGCTATGTGTCTAAAATACAACAGTAAACCATATAATAAATAGCTTTCTGTGAAAAAGCTGACTGAGTTATAGGCCATAATTTATTTTGAAGTGTTCAATTTCAAACAACTTGTCCTCAAATTCTTGTCTAAATATTAATGAAAAGTTAAGAAAACCTATAGTGCTTCTTTTTACAAGAAGCATGCTTAGAGTTTCTTTACCCTCTTTCTCTTGTCAACTATTCTGATCCTTTCTTCTTATTGCAGTGAGTTGTGTGACATTTGCTGTGGCTGAGCCAACAAGGTTCAACTAGGCTTGTGCAGATCTGCTTTGAAAATAGTAGAAATTTACAAGTGAAGTATTTAAAAACTATACCCCAAGCTCCTTATTTGACTATTGCTCTTTTCTATTTCAGCAATATATGTGCAAAAATAAGAAATAAAGTGTAAATATAGTCATTATCAAAATGACAAATGATAACAATTATTAGCAAGAAAGGATATGGGGAAAAGGGAACACTCATCCACTATTGGTAGTGATGTAAATGAGAGCAGTCATTATGGAAACAGTACCAAGGTCCCACAAAAATTTAAATCAGAACCACCTTGTGATCCTTCAAATCTGTTACTGAATATATATTCAAAGGAAACTAAACCAGTTATGTTGAAGAAATGTCTGTACTGCACTGTTCCTTGTGCCATTACTCACAATAGCTAAGATACAAAATCAGCCTAAATGTCTGTCAACCAAAAGATGCAATAATATTCAGCTTTAAAAAGAACATCCTTTCATTTGTAAAAGCATGGATGAGCGATGAGGTCGTTATTTTATGTGAAACATGGTAGGCACAAAAACCACTGCAGGATTTCACCCATATCTGGAATTTAAAAAAACCCTCAAAAATGAAGGGAGTAAAATGGTGGTTGCCAGGTGCTGAGTGGACGGTGGAAGATGTTGCTCAAAGGATTCAAGTTTTCAGTTAATGAAAAGGAGAAACTTCAAGACATTTACTATATAGCATGTTAACTATGGTTAATCATCCATTGTGTTCTTGAAAATTGATGAGAATAGACGTAAGTCTTCTCAAAAAGAATGTGTAAAGTTATGATTGTTGTGTAGCTGAATTAGCCATTCGCAAATGTATGAATATTTCAAACCATCATGCTATACTCAATAAATGTACATTTTTTCATCAATTAAAAAGTCATTGATTTAAAAAATTTGCCATTTGCAGATTATTATATCTATAACCTTAGTTACTCAGGAGGCAAAGATCATGAAAATGGTCTTTCAAGGTCAGCTTGGGGAAAAAAAAGTTCCTGAGACCTCATGTCAAATAATAAAAGCTACGTGTGAGCCAGATAATCCTAGCAAATCGGGAAGCTGAGATCAGGAGGATTATGGCCCAAGGCAAACACAGGTAAATAGTTTGTGTAATCTCATTACTAAAGTAACCAGACCAAAATGGGCTGGAGATATGACTCAAGCAGCACCTGTTTTGCACGTGTGAAGCCCTAGGTTCAAACCACAGTCCCAGCTAAAAGAAAGAAAAGGAAAAAAAAAAAAAAAGCTGAGTGTAGTGGCACATGCTTGTTATCCCAGTTACATGAGAAGAATAAATCAGAGGACTGGAGTACAGACCAGCTTGGGCATAAACACAAAATCCTATTTGAAAATAATTAAAAAATAAAAAGAACTGGGGGCTTGGTGCAAGTGGTAGAGTGAAAGGTCCTGAATTCCAACCCTAGTACAGCCCGCTCACAAAAAATTGTTCCTTATCCAAGAAATTAGTTATCTTTCTGTAAGAATACCATGTTAATGAATAAGAAGTCAAAGATGTGCCTTCTCCTAAAATGAAAAATACTCTAATATAATGTTTTAGAAACACTTTGTATACGTGTGTTACTGTGAAGTTCTCTCAATATTTTAAAGATAGCTACTATGGTTTCCTCGAGTTAATTTTTCTCAAATGTGTGATACATTTTTATCTTTTCTTAAATTTAATTAAAGAGGCACATTTGTCCATGAAATGATGGCTAATAAATAATATTGGTGGAAAAAGATTTTTCTTCTAAGCTTCGTTGACACCATGTACAAATTGTAATTGGACCCTGCAGTAGTTGACATGCTGAGTCTCAGAGCAGGTAAGACTGACTTGTAGAGTCATGATTTGGAGGATTTTCTGATCAATGTACTAACATCTATCACTTCAGCATTTATGGGGCTGTAGTTGGATTTGGGCTTTTACCCTATTTGTTAGCTTCTTGAAGACAAATTTTAAAAATAGAATTTAACAGAAACATCAGAGAGGTCATATAATATGAGTTTAATGGTTTGCTGATGAAATAAGACATTTTAAAAATACACCAAGAATTATTTCCATTTTTTGTCCTTAAACTTACCATTATTTAATCTGTGCAGCAACTTTTTAGTCTAAAAATGTAATTGCTTACTTGCTGGCTCAGACATTCTGAAGACACTAGTTTTTAGAGTCAATTGAGCATGTTAATAAATATATTTAAAGTACTTAGTGCAGTATCAAAGTATACTAAATACACTTCACTCCAAAATTAGTATCATGAAAAAGTTGAATTAAAATAATTTTGTCCCTACACCACAGCTACATAATAAAAATTATTATGGATGTTTTGAGAACCTAACTGTTTAAAGAGATTGTCTGGGTTGTTTTTATTCATATGCAACTACACGAACCTGTGTTGGGTTAGGTTTGTAGCTCAGTGGTAGATCAATTACCTAGCATACAGGAAACCCTGAGTTTGATGACCAGCATTTCCAGTAAGCTTTTTCAAGATGAGCATTCAATAATTATTACATGGGGCATCCTGAGATGGAGAGCTGGCAAGGTCAGCTCTTTTTTGTGAAACATAGACACTCAGACATATCTTTTTCTTTCATGTCATCAAAACAGGAAATGCCCCACTCTGTCTTAATTTCTTAGTATCCAGACCTGAGAAAGAGACCATTTCCCATGATCAGTCATGGCAAGGATGCTGTGCTTGGGGTGACAAGTGGGCAATGTTCTTTATGGATTCCAACAGATTATTTTCTGTGAGCTGCGAAATGAGGGTGTAAGTGACAGGGCAATTAACATGCTCCTCAGTACTTGCGATGTGTGACAATCTTGAAAAAAGTTTTGTATATATAGCCTATCTCTATGTGACTCTGAGAAATGGATTATGAGGTCTGCATAGGCTATGAAAACAACCTAAATTGTAAAAAAAATTAATCAATTGATAAATCAATATTCAAACAATGTCAAAACAGCAGTTCAGGTATTATGACGCCACCCTTCATTTTCACTTTTAGCTTCAACTTTTCTTGAATGGTAGAGATTCCCCAATTGCTCTTCATATATAAAGTTGTTAGTGTAGAATGATGCTTGAAATCATCTGTGTGGCACAAAAAGTCTCCTCAACTCCACATCACCACCACTTCAGTTCCAGGTTGTACAAATTATAAGCCAAGAAAATCAATTACTACCAACACAGACTCAAACCATTTATCAACCACTTTCATTTTTTAAAAGTTCTGCCTTTAAAATGAAAATTGAAGTAGGATATATTTTAAGAACTTTTGTAAATACCACAATGTATCCCCATCCAGCATAATAAAAAAAATAAAATGAATCCATGTTTGTACTTTTTCAACCTCTCCCCATTCAATCCTCTCAATATAAGTAAGGAGGATGGCTCAGTGGAAGATTACCAAAAACATTTGATTTAACTGTTTTCTAATGTTGATATTACTTAGATGGTTTATACATTTTTTAATCTTGAACTTTACTGTTGTTGACATTGTCTTCATTACTAAAGTTAAATGTATTATTTTGAATGTTAATGGATTAAATTTAAAAAATTGTCCTTAGCACATATTTTTTCCTGAACATGAAAAGTTCACTTCTTTACTAGGTGCCCTATAATAACTATAACAAAACCAAATCTTTTAAGAAACCTATTTATATAGAATACCCCTTTAAGAATTAATCTAAAATATATGTTAAAAAATAGCACAAGAAGCAACATATATGGTTAAGTGACTAGAAAACAGAGTTCAAAAAATGTAATCTGCAGAATACTTATTTCTTCTTTTGGGTCCTACGAACACTTAAATTTAGAATGAAATGTATTTCTTTCAACAAAATATACTTTTCAGATTTAATAAAATGGAGTAAATAATATGTTGAAATGAAAAAATAATTTAGTTGTGGTTAAATTCTACATTTTGATTTACTCTTTGATAAACAAATGAGTATATAAAAATCACAAAGAAATTTCTCACAATTAACAATGAACTGCATATTATTCAAAATGAGTTCTCATCATGGGAAAAAATGGATAAATGAGTTTGAACTGATGTGAACTTTGAGACTCACTATTTTAGGGAAATTCAGTTATCCTGAAAGAATTGTATGATCTTATTTGATATGCAATGAGACATCACGTATGATGTAACATGTAATTTGTCGAATTTTAGCACAATAATGTCTTGGAACTTAATACAAGACATTCTTGGGTATAGCTTAAAATAAAATTCACTTTAGTAAATGAACCCTATTCAATAAAATTTTGTTGGAAAATGATGTAACAAAGCTGCAGAACTGATTGGTGTTACAACTTCACATTTTGGCCTACATTATGAATGCATGAAATTTTGAAACACTATTATTTATGAGTAGGTAGACAACACATCAATAATAAACTGCTAGCAGAAATTTTATTTGTATTTTGAAAATGTTTTAAATAGAAAATATAAGAATATATTCTTGTAAACTTTGATCAAAGCAGACAAAATAAATTATTATGTAAATGACATTTTTCAAAAACTTACTTTATTTTCTAGAAATAATCTGAATTTTGAGATCAATGATGAGTCCAAATTTACTTAACATGTGATCATTCTCATATGAATGCATATTTGAAAGCATAAGAATTGTTTCATAAAATTAGCTGTACATGTATATAAAATATTGTGCCTATCACATATACCCTACTTTTCAAAATTAATGTTTAATTGTATTTTAATGTAAATTAGTTCTGGCTCTGAATTTTTATTAGATGAAATTGTAAAAATTAATGTTTGTGATGCCCTGTTTATGAGAGCCCAAAAACATGTCCTAAAACTTTCAGGTGGGTATTGAAATTGACATTAAGTTCTTCAGAAAAAAATAACACTACCTTATAACACCAATTATCAAATTCATATTGCTGTGAGTGACTTACCAATCCACCCCCAAATATGAAGGAGAAATCTTGCATCACATGCTGAGTGACAAATAAAAGGTATGCATAATTGCCGAGTTAAGAATTAAAAGAAATAACTGAAGAGTCAGCTAGGGAAAACAATATTTATTGTGACATTCTTACATTTATTATATAATTATTTAACATCAAACAGACATTGTCTGGTTGTAGACAGACAATAAGTAGCTACATAACTAGATTGACGAATAGATGGATAAATAGCTATACACTGAGGCTTGAATATTATAGAATATTTTGTACATGTTTAATAAAATAAAAAGTTATTAAAGACACAAAACCCTGGGGGACCATATCTTGGATTTCTGTATGTGGCTCACAGAAATGAGAGGATTGCGTCTGGACTAAATGCTTAGGTTAAACGCTTTTCTGTCGATATAGTTCAAGGCAACAAGCTGATGAATCTCAGCACATGGTGTTGAGTTAGAAAAACATATTTTACAAACCATAAAATAGCCTTTTAAAAAGTTTTAAAAACTAAATAATAGCGCTTTTATATACAAATGTAATGAATGTTGAAAACAAGAAAGGGTATTCAGGACAGTAGTGCTTTTCTCTGTAACACTTTGGTTACTTTTTATTGTTAAGTCCCCGAGTGCAGGCACGGTTCACGTTGTAGACAGTCTGGTAGGAAGCACGAAGCACTGAGTTGATACTTCAGAACCATCAAAAAAGGAGAAGCCAAATAACCTGCACAATATTGTTTGTTAAATTATATATAAAATTAATAATTGAAATTAAGATTAATTTAATCATTAAATTAGAATGAATTACCTTTATTCATTATCAAAGGAAAATTTGTCACTTCTAGAAAACTGTATTTATGTATTTTTGTCAAATCCAGTTTTACTTTTACATGGTACTGACATAATTACCTATAGAAATGATGTAACAGTGACAAAATCACTGAGGTAATAAAAATACAAATAGGAAAGGTGTACGTTGATTCAAGTTTTCAGATTTGGGCTCACTGTCAAGTATTGTTTTGTGTCTGTGGCAGGGCAGTATGTCATGGAGGGAAGGCTGCCGAGCTCATGGTGGCCTGGAATCAAAAAGGAAAGACAGGAAAGGGCTAGCTCCCAGTATTCCTTTTAAAGATATGTACCCATGTCCCAAATGTCCTTCCACTAGACTCTACTTCTTCAATTTTCTACCACATCCCTAGAGTGCCACAGTGTGGAAACCAATCCTTTAGCACATGGGCCTTTGGTAGATCCTTAATATCCAAACCATAATGATGCATATTTTTAAAAAATAACTATAAGGACAAAAATATTTTAAAATGTGAAATCTCATTTATAGTGTCCACAGAATAAATGGTGGTACTGTGACCATGTATTATTCACAAAGCTATTCATGCTCATAAACACACACCAAAATCATGCACCACACCTTGATTTTAAGACATAATTTGTTAAATATAACTGTTTAGACCAATAAAAATGTTCTCCATTAATACTCTACTAGCATGAAGTACCTGAACTTGAAAAGAAGTCTCTATTTTTATAACACCCAGTTTTTTTGAGTGTGGAAGTTTCTCTTGTAGGGTGGTAGAAAGTCTGATTTTTCAGTTGTACCTAATTTAGGGTTGTATGTTAGGGTTATATGTTAGAGATGATAAATTAATAATCCTGCATTTGTGAATTCACATCCCTGTTGAATGTGATGGTGGAATTTATGATGGTAGCTTGAAAATAGGATAGTAGAAGAACCATTTCTTCCACAGTATGATAGTTAATTCCTAGTCATAAATGATAATTCTATCCAAAAGGACCTCTACTACAAATAAAGCACGAAATACAATGGTTGTCATTCTGGTGTGAGATTGCAAAGTAGGTGAGTACACACAGAAGAGGAACATTTTACCTATACATTTCAAACAGCTGAAGAAAGGACTTAGAAAGTTTTCCTCACAAATAATGAATGTTTGAGCAGAAATAAGTTCATCTTATTTAAACATTGTATACATTGTATACATGTACTGAAATCACGTTAGCTCATTAATAAGTATGATTTTTATGAATCAGTTTAAATAAATTTAATTTCAAAATGGAAAAGCAATTAAATCAGTACATATTTCATAGGGCATTTCTAAGTTGACATTGAATTCTGCCTGGCAAAGTGTTCAAAATTAATTTACTTCCTCTAAGCATTCAGAAAAAATGTATAGTAGAAAATGTTTATTTAAATCCAATTTTATTTAAGGTTATACTGTGACTATGAAGTGTCAAGGTATTTTTTTCAGCTTTATGTTCTTCAAAATAAGTATTCTTTGGCCTGAGTCACCCAGTTCCCTTAACAACTACTGCCCTTATGCTTTCTGTGCTTCTGCCCTGCTTATTGTGCTCTGCCTCAATTGTAACCAAAACCAGTTCCAAAATCATGAATGTAGCTGGTTGTCTACTATAATGAATTTTAAATGACACACCTACAACGGGGCAGGCTGAGTATGTACTCTCCTGTGCCGCACTTTCAGCAGGACTTTACCCTCATGGAAATTTGGTGAAAGCTACTACTGGATGAACAGTACTGAAACCATTGATATAAGAGGATGACATCATAACTCCAGTTAGCTATAGCCATTTCATTACAGAATGTGTTTTTCTGTACTCTTGAGAACATTAGGAGGATTAAATTTAATCAATATGCATACAAATTTAAATAAAAGTTACATTATGCCTCTGTGCATTGTTTAAAAGTCATTTTCAAAACGCAATTGTGTAATTTAAACTCAAAAGCCTTGACTTCTGGCTATTCATGCTTCTTTAATAGAAGATAGTTAACAGATCATCAGAATTTAATGAGAACCTTTACATCATAAGGCTTTACATTATAAAAATAGTGTGGGAACGATTTTCTTAAAATGGAACTAGGAAGGAAATATGAGATGCTGTCTCATTATATTCCTGAAAAGATTTTTCCTTCCTGATGACTGAGATAATATAGCACTATTGTACTTCAACATTTCATCAGCCATTTTTATCAAAAATAAGTCTGAATCTTATCAGGAAAAGAAAATTAAGGAAGTGGACTTTGATACGGATATCAATACTACAATAGCTTCCTGAAAAGTCTGTGTTTTATTTTCACAATACAATGGCATGTAGAATTGTGGCGGAAAGAAAGCAGATCAAAAACTCCCATGGTAGACTACAGTGGATCCACTCTGAATTGAGCACAAATAAGATCTGCTTTCTCAAAGAACATGAAAGTTTGCCATTAATAGTCATATTCTTAGATATTTTATATAAGCAATGCATTCTTTACTGAGAAATTTAGCCCCTACAAAAGTTAAGATACATTTAATCTCAACAAACCTGTTCAAATGCAAATTAAGTGTTTTAAGAGCACAACAACATTTCCCCAAAATAAAGGAATGTGGTGTTTGCTTTTTATTTGTTTGTGAAAAATGCATTTCTTCTCTTTTATTTTTTGTAAAAATGGATAAATCACAACTAATTTTACAAACAAATTAAATATATACATTCAGAAATAGTAATAAAATTTAAAAAATAAGATGTCATTTTCAGGAGTGTAATTTGTTCTGCTTTGTGGAAATAATTCACATAGAATGATTTTTTTCTCAATGCTTGCATTATGAATTGTTCACAACTTTGTTTAGAGAATGTGAGTTAAGTCCCTTGTGTTTAACATCTAATGGAGCAGTAATCTATTAATTTTCAAGCATCATGAAAATTTCTGTAATGTTCAGAAACTGATTAACTGATTTATTGTTCTATATAGTACCAAATTTTAATTTTTCCAGATTGAATTATTTTACCAATATGCAATGTAGAAAAATAATTCACTATTCTGTTTTCTTCATTTCCTGAAATGTCTTCTTCTAGGGCAGAATATGAACACAAGCTTTACATCCCAGTACACTTTTGTAATTTTATAAATTAAGTAAATATTTTAAGTGAATATATAGGCTTTCCTGTTTTTCTTTTCTTCATTTATTTTCTTTTCCATAGTTTTCCTTCTTTAACACAGTGAATTATATACTAGGAAAAACCACACAAATTTGACAACAGTAATTTATGACACAGATTTCCTTTCATAGCATTTTTGGTTCTGCATAAAGCATGAGTCCAGTGAGATTAAAGTGCTATTGGAAAGGAATTGATGGAAACAGAGTGGAGAATAAATGCTGATTAACAATGACAATCTAAAACAATGCCTTATTAGTAGAGCACTTCTGTGAAGGGATGAGTGTATCTCAGTAAGGTTAGCTACCTATATCTTCTTCCAAATTAAGATTAGTAGGTTTTCTACCGAAGAACGGTCATTACGGGATCTCTCCTAGAAACTCATTCACTTAAAAGTTTCTGAACCCCAGAAAGAAGAAATTTAAGGTATATTATTTTGTGTAATGTTTGAAATGTTGACACACATAGTTTGGTGAACAATTCCACCAATTATTGCAACATTTATTTTTGTTTACTTTTTTATGATGGTTCTGGGGTTTGAACTCACGGCTTTACACTTGAACCATTCCACCAACCATTTGTGTAGGTGTGTTGAGTATTTTTGAGACAGGGTCTCCATTTTACTCAGGCTGTTTTCCTTCTCAATAATACTGAATCCATTAAAGCAGTTTTGTCTATTTTCAGTTAAGAGATTTGGCAATAACAAGTCATGTCCATAGCGAAAGAATTAGAGTCAAAGCTAATTAGAATCAAAGTCCCCTGACAAACACCATCCTACAATGCAAAAGGCTAAACTAAAAACTCCAATTTATAGGTGAGAAAGTTTAGGCTTGTAACAATTGTACAACCTATGGGCTTAAAGCTTTCTTTACATTTGATATTTGCTGTTTGGCCAATATCCTGGCCATCTATGTAGAAAAGGAATGTTGTCAAAGAAAGTCACTAGAAACACTTCACAATAATTAGAGAGAGTTCACCTTTGCAAATATGTGCACATTTGACATGAAAAGGTGTTTTTTCTTGGGGTGTGTTTGAGGTATGCCAATGTTATAGGATTACGGTTTGTGAAAACTGGTTTACATTGCTGTTGTGGTAAACTGCAAGTTTCAATTTAGCATTTTAAGTACTCATATATAAATCTAGTGTCAGGTTTATGAGTGCCACAATAATAGGACACCTGAAGATTTGGGTGTAGAATAGCTGCATTCTTTGGTGAGTTCATTTCTAAGAATTCTCCATAGGCATCAGGTCATTCCATCCTCAGAGTCATCTCAATCCTCATAGTCTCTGGTATCTCAGGTTTTCATCCTCTCCCGAGAATCCTACAGAATTGTCTTATTTTTGGTTATGATTTTTGTGTCCACACACTTAGCTTTCATCTTTATCTTCTTTATTAAGAACTATCATACTTTCACGTGTTGTTGTTCTCTGATTTTTATCCCTTGTAAGTATGCACTTTACCTTATGATTACTATTTTCCTATCATGCTCATATTGCTTAAGGAGAGAGTGTCAGTAACCAAATCAACATGGGTCATAACACGTGTACACGAAAGCAATGCTAGGAAGATTGCTGTATAGCTATCCTTAACTCAATTAGCAAAAACACTTTGTCTTCCTTATTATGCTTGTCTCTTTTCTTCAACAAAATTAGTGATAAAGGCAGAACAGGACCTGCCTGGAACTGAGGAGGGAAGGGGGAGAGGGTGTGGCGGGGGGGGCAGGGGGCAGAAATGACCCAAACAATGTATACACATGTGAATAAATGAATCATAAAAAACAAAAAAAGGAAAGAGTGCGGCATATGGTCACATTTGGAAAATTATGTTTTAACTCTAAATGTACCATCTTTCCCCTTTGTATAACTGCATATTTCATTGTCTTACTCTAAATAAGATTGTTTCTTAGTCTCAAAGGTGATACTAATGGGAAAATTGTTATAATTCATTGAAAGCTTAATATACATTTGTGACTTTTGAAGTGTTTGTTTTCTTTTTCTTTTGTTTTTCTGTGGCACTGGGGTTTGAGCTTAGGGCTTTGTGCTTGCAGGTACTCTGCCACTTGAGCTGCACCACCAGTCCATTTTGCTCTGGTTATTTTGGAGATGGGGTCTCATGAATTATTTGCCTGGGGAGCCTTCAACCTCCATCCTCTTCATCATGTAATCTTTAAATTACTTGATTCTCTCTTTCTGATAATTCTTATGGCATTAGTTGTAATAGAGTTAGGTAACTCATCTTTGTTTAAGCATAAGAACAGGATACAGGGTATTAACATAGATATGTCTGATTCCAATAACACAGACCTCTGCAATACAGTGAAGTTACTATGAAAACAATAGTAATGATACAGTAGCAGAAATATGCTATAAGACTTATTTGATTCATCAAATTATCAGTATTTTCACTTAAAATTGCACGTAGAACACAGTTGATGCATCAAGTGTTGAGAAAGAATATTATTTTTCTGGCAATAGGAAAGTAGTTATTATATAAATGTTTAAAAATTTAACACTAAAATAAAAATAAACATTGAATTCAATATGATTTGAAATATTCACATTTTAATAAATATAAAATATGGTTTTCTAAAGTAGCGAACTTTACCACTTCTTGGTTTTTAAATTAACGAGTGACTCATTAAAAAATCAATAATAATTGCTTTTGAATCATTTCATACAGAATTGTAAGTAGAGCTTTATATGTGTATATGGATATATGTAATATTCACCCACACAGATAGACAGAAATAAATGGCTTATTTTCACAACACTCGTGTGTGATGTGATGATGTGACCATTGCAGTTTTCTTTTTAATTTTCAATAACTTATACAATGAAACATTTATATGGTACTATAAAACTTTCATTTAAAATATTTGCATATATTTCTTATAATTATTTTGCCTTTTAAAATTCACTTGAATGGCAAAGGAGATTTTATTGATAGTTTTTCACTTAGTTTTTCACTTTTTTCCTGTTTAAACAATGATTAAAATAGTGCTTACAGTCAAGTCTTTGTTATTTGTTTTGCGAAAGTAAAGAAATAGTGTCACAAAGTTTAAGAGAAAAGGACGATTATATTGCAAGTGAATGAAAGTAGTCTATTTTGTTTGTTGAAATGGCAACCTAATCATCCAACCATCTGTTCCTTAGACATCTAGAAGTCCTCATTGTGTACCCAATGATGAGTGCTTTGTTCGGACTGAAAACTTTTAAGCTGCTGAAAGTAAGGTCATCTGCCAGCTTTATGCTTATGTGGCCATACAAAAAACCCCTTCTGTTGTTTGCCTGACAGAAGAACATACATCTCCTGTTTCAGTAGAAAGTCTCTGTTGAAGAGTTTAAACTTCCAAGTCTCTTTGCCAACAATGCCCTATCCATAAACAAAGTAAGGCAGAGATTTGACATTCAAGTTCACATTCAGCATCCTTAGCAGATATTGAATTGGGGGAAAACCAGCTTTATTTCTAAAGAAATAATTTGATTAGTATCTGGAAGTTGCCATTTCACCAAAAACAACAATGCCCAACAATGCCACAAGCAGGCTTTCTTTTGATTGTGCTTTACTTTCTGCCATTCCTCCCAATTCTTGAATTTACTAACCATCTTGCTTTTATGGTCCTTCATTTCCTTTGAGGCAATTAACCAAGTTATCTTCCAGATTCCCTTAAAAGTAAAATAAAGGTGTCTCTTCTTTATAACTTTCTCAAATTCTTTGGTTCATCAGAGTCCAGTTTAAACATCATGTTCCACAAAAATGATGCTGTGACGTTAACAGCATCATCCAGCTGCCAAAGCCAAGGCGTAGGTCTGTTTAGTAGCATCTGAGACAGAGCCATGCGTTATTTATTAGAGGATATTTTCCTATTTTATTAGATGACATATTCATGACTATCTCCCTTAAAAGAGGCCCACGGTGCTTTTTTAGTCCTTTACAAAAAATATCTGGCAAAATTTTTGGTAAGTACTGGAACTTCAAAAATACTTAATAGCTATGAAAATGATGAGATGTTATAGAACCTTCTAGTGTTATCTGACTCACCTGGCTATCAGGCATGTCCTGTCATTACATTTCCAGTAAATTTGGCCTTGAGTGTGGGTCATAAGATCCTCTCCAACTAATCTATAACAGTGGAAATAATGTGAGTCACTATTCGGAGGAGCCTATTAGCTGCCATGGCAAGACCTCTGGCACTCCTTTTTCTTTTGTCCTAGTGATCTTGAGAGGAGAGCATTGGTTTAGGAGATGCTGCATGAGTTAAGTGATCAAAACTGCTGCCAATAGAGAACAACTGTTGTGGAGCCCTACCCAGTAACTCAAGAGATATAGTTTCAACAAGAAACACATTTCTGCTTATTATACTGAAATACTTCCATGGAAAGGAGAGTACACTGCCAGGACAAAAGCTACTCAACATTGGACTACTGGAACCCTGTATAACAAGTGAACATCTACTTCCCAACTTCCACATCTGTTCGAACTTGTGGCCTGTCTACTTCTGCTTCTCAATTGGCCACTTTCAGTTGTTATAAGCCTAACACTATTTCCCTAAGAATACTAGACATTATTTTTTTCTTCACAATATTGGCCTTTCCAGAGAGAGCCTATCCCTTTAAAAAAAAATCAACTTAGAGTAACAGGTAATTTAAAGCATGCATTAAATATAGTTTATAACATTGTATCACAGGGGGTGGGTTATAGATTACATAATTGTGAAGATTTAAACTTCACAGTAAAAGGTTAAAATGGTAAATCTTTTACAGTATTTTTATGGAGTGTACCATAATAAGTGAAGAAACCTGACAAGTTCATTGTTTTAAGAACAGAGAAATAACTGTATTAAGGGAGGTTGAAGTTTTAAGCCTGCTGCTAGGAGTCCTGGAAGAAGAAAGTCTTTCCCTTTAATTTTTGGTTCATTTACTTGATATAGAAAATCCTATGTTTTGAAAGTCAGTTTTTAAAAACATGGAGCAGTGTGAAATCTGTGTTTGTGTGCACACACATGTGTGTTTGTATGTGTGTGTGTGTGTGTGTGAGAGAGAGAGAGAGAGAGAGAGAGAGAGAGAGAGAGAAATCGACACAATTGTCTTCATGCTCTGTTTTTTTTCCAAAATGCATTTTTCTGAAATTTTACTAAAGAATATATAGAATGTTATGATAATTAAAGGATACAATGAAGGCTGCAAGGGACATTTATAAAGTCATGAAGAATTTTAATTGCTGATTATAGGTTAAATCATACAAGGATGTCAGACATAACATAGACATATTACATAGTTATTAATAGTCTCTGGGAAGATCAGACACTCAGAGTCAGTGAAGAGACCTTTATTTAAAAAGGCCAGAGACCACAAACCATTTTAAAAAGCCATTAAAACTATGTGAAGAGATTCCATTGCCCTAAGCTAATTAACAAGCAGATGGCATTGAATTACATGACTGGGAAACTGTTTCTCGAACTTTATAAAGCAGTATTCATACTTCTGTTTGTCTGTAAGACATTGTTGCATGTACATGAAAAATGTAATATTGTCTCCCTTCTTTTTTTGGAAAACACCTTCACAGCATTCTAGCTGTATTTATGTCGAGTTCCATCACACTTTAATCTACAAGCTGACTTGTCACTCCTAGTGACTGAAAAAAGATTGGAAATTGTATTGTAAACTTGTGTTTAACTATAAATAAGTAAACAGCTTAGATTAATCTTTTTATCTCTACTTGACAGTCAAGAAATAGGTTTCTATGAATAATACCTTCATAACAATGGGAGGTACAGCATTATCCAGCATTATCATTAATGGAAAAACAAAAGAGTGAGAAGGAGCAAGTTCATTGCAGGCTTTATGTTCCCAGGGTTGACAAGAGCACCTGGAACTGGAAATTGATCCAAACTAAGATTGTTTATATAGACTGACAAAACAAAGCTTGCACAGTGAAACAATGACCTCACATTTCTTACTCAAGTGAGTAAAATAATTCACATTTTTGAGTTAGGTTTAGGATAAAGACAGTGCATTAATCTTCAATAAGTGACAATCTTTATCCTGAGTCTCTTGACAAGGTCAATCTAATAATTAAGTATATTTTCCTTTTGAGGAATCCTTTTCCTATCCAAAACGTGAAGCTGCACAGGGAGGATTTTATACTGGGTGTTAGGGTCTTCTAGCCACAGGAAACATGAGAATGAGATTCAGGTGTTTGCTGTAACCAATCCTCTGGACCAAAAGATTGGTTCAGTGATGAAACATTCCCTATTTTGTCTTGATAAACATTATCAAAAACACATATTACACCAATGCTTTGTCAGTTATATGTTACACCCTCATTCAAGACATGTAAAAATGTGAAAAAGAAAATTATTCTTAGATTTAAATATTATTTTTCTCACTTATTACTACTAAGTAGTGATGGAATGAAAGTCAACTCAATTGAACAGATGAATCATCGAGGTTCAAGACATCGTTTCTTGACAAAGTTGATGATTATATTAAATCCTGAGTGCACTTAATTTCTACATGGACCTTTTAGTTTTGAAATGCACAACTGCCTTCAAATTAATTTAAAAGAAAATTAAGTAATTACCAAAAGAAGTTGTATATCATTTTAGAAATACTGATTAGAAAACCTTAAGCCCCTGAATGCGTCATATTTTCAACACAGAATTTGCTACTTCACAATAATTGTCTCTAAAAAATTCAAGGAAATTAATTATCCTAAAATTGTATAGTTAAGAATCATGAAGCTACCTTGCAAGAACCCCAAACTATTGAACTAAACGTGGGAAAAATAAGAAAATTAACAACTTCCTCAAGTGTATCGAATGGTGAAAAGGTTTTTTCACTTCCGATAGCCTAAATGGTACTTGGCAGTGGTGTAAGTGATTTAGAGGCAACTGATCAGTACACCTATATACTAAGATTAGGATCAGCTGTGAATGATAAGAATCCAGGTAGACCAGGTAGCTCCGGCAATGGACTGGTTTATGGACTTGCTGATTCTCAACAAAGGACTCATTAAAATATGACTCCTGGCATTCAGTTATGTAGTTTCTATGACAGTTACCTATCTCAGCTAAAATCATAATCTCAGACCATGGAAGCAGCAACAGATTTTGTGAAATATCTCAAGAATGTGTCTTCTACAGCCAGAGGCAGTGTTCTGGTGCTACTGAGGTTGAGCTCAGTGCTTCATGCTTGGTAGGCACGCAATCTACCACTTGAGCCATGCCATCAGCAGAACATTATTATTACTGTAAATAATTTTTAGTTTTTACTGAATTTACTTTATTTCATCTATAGATAATATTATTTTTTCTGAATCAATAAAAACTAGGGTATTAAAAACATCTGTGAAGTGGAATTAAAAGATATATTACTTGTAAACCTACTATTCTAACACAAGTAATTTATTTGTAGAACTGAATAGACAGTAATGGATATGTCCAGGTTTTTATGTGCTTTTCCTTGAAGCATCTAGACTGTAATTAATAGTGTTCAAAATTATATTATGACTATAGTTGAAAGCAAATAGGTAAATATCTAAGAACATTATCGGTAATTTAATTTATAGGGAAATTTTACTTACATTATGAAAAAGGGTTCACTATCATTGTTTGCCTACAAATATATGTATATCTACATGTTAGGAGATTATTCTTAGCTGCAGACCAGTATTCTGATCATCTAGCATATGGGATTCAGAAAACACATGTTCAAAATTTGAGAACTGTCTTAAAGAGGAAGCCTTCTTGAATATCGTATTAAATTTGAAAAATTGATACGGATCTTTTCTGTGTCTCTTTATAAGCATCAATGTGGGAGCAATAATTCCTCTTTTCAATCAAATGTCACGCCAGCAAACACCAACTCCTATGCACACCATAAGTAGTTCTACCATTCTGTTTTTTTAACATGATTTCTTTGTTTACTTAGAAAATGTCAGCAAGAACAAATTAAACCATACCTCACTCAACATTTTATGTTAAATCTTAGCGGAAGGACCACAAATATGTAATTGTACATATATATGCAGCTTTTATTATGTAATGCATTATTAGACTCAACTATGACATCTATTAAATTCATGTTGGCATCTTATTAATCAGAATTATTTCTTATATTCAAACTATTGAATAAAAATTCAACACAGTAAATAAATATGCTTCCATAACACATGTTCAATAAAGATGATTTTAATAAGTATCTGTGAGCATCTGTTTTTAGAAAGTTTTCCTAGTCAAATTTTACTCTTTTATGTTTCATGGTATGGAAATCAGCTTCCACAGCAAGGCAAAAAAAAGGGGCCAGTATTAGTCAAATATTTTTTTTCAAATTGAAGTAAACAATTTCCTCCTACTCACAACCTCATATGGTTCCCTCCTTTATATTTTACTCAAGTATTTTGAAATACATGACATTTAATTTCAATAAGACAATATGTGAGAGTATTGAACTGTTTAATATTTTTGCTATTATTTATTTTGAGTCTTCCTTTAACATGTTTTTGCTCATTTCTATTTTTGTTTTCATGTAATCTTCCCTATTTCTTAAGAAGTACCCACACAGACTCTGTGTAGCACAATGAAAAGAGCTTCAGTCATCTTCCAACTTAAACCAGACTTGCAACTGGGAAACTAATTACTCTAGCAATGGTTGTTAAATAATTCAGTGACTGAATCACAAACACAAAAACAACAATTTACCTCCTTATTAAGTTTGGTGATAATTGGAAAATCATTCAACAATGTGTCTTCAAAATGAAACAACTCCCTATAAATTTGCAGGGTGTATCTTAAGCTCCCTTGTCAACGTTTCAGAATTTCCTGGCAGTAATAAGTATACTTCTGTGGAAATATACATACCTTTTGGCTCAATGAAGTAAAACAATAAATATAATCAAGCAAACAAACAAAGAAATACACCTTTTAAATAATTTCCCTCTGGTTGTTCATGGATGCACGTGCAAAGCTGTTTATAACAGCATCATTTCAATAGTCCAAATTGGGATGAACCCACTGCTCCAAAATCTAGATGTGAATTAACAAATTTGGGTTTATGAAATAGCACAAATCAGTATCATTCCTTAGAGCTGAACTTTCAGTGAATGAACGTTGGTAAAGCAACAAAGGCTGAGAGCAGAGATGGGGAAATAAGCAAACCTCCTAGAGTAGCTGCTGGCACAGAACAAAGGTTGGGAGAAGCACAAAGGCTGAGCATGGGAGTGGGACAACAAGCCAACCTCCCAAAGTGGGGCAGGCAGTGGATCCTGGAGCTGGTCTCATGTGACAGAGGACAGTATTCAAAACTGAATTGCCCCACCTTTCTGATGGAATAGCTGACCAAACAGAGTTGCAGTTGAAGGCTAATGAAGCTGCCATCTGGTGAAAATAACAACAACTCTGTCCACCCTGAATGAACTGTCAGAGTTACTTCAACTCCCAATTGCAACTTGCCCTGTGCACAGAAGAAACCAAATCCTACTCATAAGCCAGTCACCTGGTGAGACCACATGAGAGCTCCAGCTTGTATGCCAATACCAGGAATAAATGCCTACGGAATAATTCCAGAACATTTACCAAAAGACTGAACTTTTTGTTGGTCCTGTACGTGGTGTTTTTGCTGTTTTTTTTTTTTCTGTATTATTTACTTCACCGTCAGTACTTTCTTATCCCTATTCTTATCCCTTTCACTTTCCCTCCTTTTCCTCTGCCACAATCCATTGTTCTCCCTCCCAACTATTATTTCTGCCCCTTCTCATCCACTCTCTCCTTGTCTTCACCTCTCTCTCCTACCCTCCCCCAATCTCTCACCACACTACCCCTCCCTCCTACACACTCACCACTTATTGACTAGACTACTGTACCAACTGTACAAAACCCCAGCCCCCTACAATCCCTGACAAAAGCACCCTCCACTATAAAATAGAAATACACCCAAACACACACAAGGGCCAAAAAATCCAGCAGCCCCATAACTTTCCCCCTTCTCCCCCTGCTTTTTAGTGCCACCTTACCAATTACCCAAATGTCTAACTTTACCCTAATAACTATTACCCCCCTGAACTCCAACTATTAATAGATATTATCATGAAGAGGTTTCCTATATATGTACACAACTGAACTGGCATTGAACCTGTGAAGTTTTTATTGCAAAATTACACCCCCAGCCAGAGACAGACATAGTTACATAGCACCAAGTAGAGGGATGGGAAAAAGAAGAAGGGATGTAAATTACACTCCTCAAAAAAAATAATTCAACACAAGATTCAGTGGGAAATGAAGAAGATGGATACTCAGTTCCTGACCCCCACAAAATGTAAAAAATTTCACCAAGGAACAAGGTGAAGCTCACAAAAAAAATCCTTAAAGATGAAATCTTGGAAGAAATCACTGAGAAATTCATGGAGAAGACACTAGACATGGTTAACCAGAATGAATAAGATGCACTCAAGAAATTTCAAGACACCAAAAAATGAGAACATGAGAAGACACAGAAACAAGTAAATGAACTCAGAGAGGAATTCAACAACATCAAAGTGAAACAAAGGACACTATAAAAAACAGATGTATGTATTAAAGATAACAACCCAAAATATAAAAGACGAGTTGAATGAAGATATGGAAAAACTCAGGAATAAAGAATCAAACAGAAATCCTGGTATTAAAAAGTTCCTTTAGTTGAACAAAAAACACAGCTGAATGCTCCCCAATGTCAGTGCACCAATTTCATCAAACATACACGAAAGGACTTAAAAGCACATACAGACAATAATACAGTGGTACTGGGAGACTTTAATACCCCTCTATCAGTAATAGATAGGTCATCCAAACAAAAAACCAACAAAGAAATCCTAGAACTAAATGACACCATAAATCACATGAACCTTACTGATATCTATAGAATATGTCATCCAACAACAGCACAATACACATTCTTCGCAAGCCTCAGCAAATATAAGAAAATAGAAATAACCACCTGGATTCTATCTAATCACAGTGTGATAAAACTAGAACTCAATAAAACAATAGCAGAAGATATGCAAATTGGAAGCCGAATTACACATTGCTCAAGAATAATTGGGTCATAGAAGAAATAAGAAAGGAAATCAAAAAGTTCCTGGAAGTTAATGAAAAGAAATTACCACATACCAGAATCTATGGGATAGAGCAAAGGCAGTCCTGAGAGGAATGTTTATAGTCATGAGTGAATATATTAAAAGGACAGAAAGTTCTCAAATAAATGTTATATGGCTACATGTCAGACTCCCAGAAAAACAAGAACAAGCAAAACCCAAAAGAAGCAGGAGGAGAGAAATAATAAAAACAAGGATGGTAAGTAATGAAATAGAGACCAAAGAAAATCATGCAAAGAATCAATGAAACAAAAAGGTGGTTCTTTTAAAAAAATAAACAAGACTGACAAGGCCTTGGCAAAACTAACTAAAATGAGGTGGGAAAACAACCAGATTAGTAAAATCAGAAACAAGAAAAGGGAGATAACAGCAAACACCAAGGAAATCCAGGGAATCATCAGTGAGTACTTTGAGAACCTATATTCCAATAAATTGGAAAATCTTGAAGAAATGGACAAATTTCTACATATTGTGACCATCCTAAACTGAACCAAAAAGATATTAACCACCTGAATACAGCTATAGTATGTAATGGAATTGAAGCAGCAATAAGGAGTCTCCCAAAAAAGAAAATTCAGGAATTGACAGATTCTCTACTGAATTCTACCACATTTTTAAAGAATTAATATCAACACTCCTTAAACTTTTCCACAAACTAGAAAAAAAAGGAACACTGCCTAATTCATTTTGTGAGGCCAGTATCACACTCATCACAAAAGTGTACAAGTACACATCCAAAACGGAGAATGACAGGCCAATCTCTTTAAGGAACATCAATGCAAAACTCCTTAATAAAATAATGGCAAACCTAATCCAACAACATATAAAAAAGATCATTCACCATGACCAAGTTGGCTTCATTTCAGTGATGCAGGGATGGTTCAACATAGGCAAATCAGTAAATATAATACAGCGCTTTACTAGAAACAAAGACAAAAACCACCTGATCATCTCAATACATATGGAAAAACCCTTTGATAAGGCTCAACATCATTTCATGACAAAAGCTCTAAGAAAACTAGGAATAGAAGAAATGTACCTGAATATTATAAAGGCTATATATGACAAACCTATGGCCAGCATTATTCTTAATGGGAAAAGACCAAAATCATTTCCCCTAAAGTCAGGAATGAGACAAGGATGTCCACTCTCCCCACAACTATTCAGTAGAGTCCTGGAATTCCTAGCCAGAGCAATAGGCAAGAAGAAGAAATAAAAATAATAGAAGTAGGTGAAGAAATAAAGTTTTCCTATTTGCAGAAGACATAATCCTATACATCAAACACCCAAAAAACTCCACCCAAAAACTTCTAGACACCATAAACATTTTCAGCAATGTAGCAAGATACAAAATCATTACAAAACTCAGTAGCCTTTCTATCCACCAACAATGAACAAATTGAGAAAAAATATAGGAAAACAATTCTATTTACAATTGACTCAAAAACATCAAATACCTAGGAATAAACTTAACAAAAGATGTAAATGATCTCTAAAAAAGAACTACAAACCACAGAAGAAAGACATTGAAGAAAACAACAGAAGGTGGAAAGATCTCCCATGGTCATGGATTGGCAGAATCAGCATAGTAAAAATGGTTGCACTACCCAAAATAATCTACATGTTCAATGCAATTTCCATCAAAATCCCAAGGACATTCATTGCAGAGATTGAAAAATCTACCTTAAAGTTCATTTGGAACAGAAAAGACCATAAATAGCCAAGGCAATACTGAGCAAAAAGAGCAACGCTGGAGGTATCACAATACCCAACTTCAAACTAAAGTACAGAGCCATAGCAATAAAGACAGCATGGTATTGGCACAAAAACAGAAATGAAGACCAGTGGAACAGAATAGAGGACCCGGATATAAATCCACACAGCTATTCCCACCTTATTTTTGACAAAGGTGCCAAAAACATACAATACAGAAAAGCCAGCCTCTTTAACAAATGTTGCTGGGAAAAGTGGTTATCTGCCTGCATAAAACTGAAACTATATTCATGTCTATCACCCTGTACAAGCATCTACTCAAAGTGGATTAAGCACCTTAATACCAAAGCCCAAAACCTTGCAGTTAGTACAGGAAAGAGCAGGGAGGTTTCTGGAAGCAATAAATGCAGGCATGGAATTCCTCTGTAGAACTCCAGCAGTCCTGCAACTAAGAGAAAGAATGGACAAATGGGACTACATGAAATTAAAAAGCTTCTGCACAACAAAAGAAATGGTCTCTAAATTGAAGAGACCACACAGAGAATAGGAGAAAATCTTTGGTAGCTATACATCAAAGGACTAATAACCTTAATATACAGAAAGCTCAAAAAACTAAACTCCCCAAAAATCACCAAACAAATAAAGAGGTGGGCAGCAGAACTTTTTCAAGAGAAGAAGTCCAAATGGCCAAAAAACACATGAAAAGATGCTCAGAATCCCTGGCCATAAGGCAAATGTATAACAAAACCACACTAAGATTCACCTCGCTCCTGTTAGATTAGTTACCATCAAAAACATTAACAACAAATGTTGGTGAGGATGTGGGGAGAAAGTAACCCACATATGTTGGTGGTGGGAATGTAATCTAGTAAAACCACTTTGGAAAACATGGAGGCTTCTTAAAAAACTAAACATAGATCTGCTATGTGATCTGGCAATACCACTCCTGGGGATATACCCAAAGGAACGTGACTCAGGTCACTCCAGAGACACCTGCACACCCATGTTTATTGCCCCACTACTCACAATAGCCAAGTTATGGAAACAGCCAAGATGCCCTACTATTGATGAATGGATTAAGAAAATGTGGTATCCATGCACAATGGTATTTTACTCAGTCACAAAGAAGAAAGAAATTTTGTTATTAGTAAGTAAATGGATGGAACTGGAGAATATCATCTTAAACAAAGTTAGACACAGAGGCCCAAAATCGCACGTTCTCCCTCATATGCAGATTATAGACCTAAAACAAATTCAGTTATGTTACTGGACATGGATCACATACTAAGAGAAGGAAGTGTACAGTAGGAATAGGGAAAGGGAAGGAAACTTAAAACTTGAATGTGGTTTTTGTGCTCAATGTGGAGGAACAAATATAGTAATGATAAAGTAGCATTAGCCACTATGGGAGGGGGACCAGGAAACAGTGAAGAGATCTGATAGAGAAGACCCAGTATGGGTGGTAATACACATGTGCAAGGAAGCAACACAAGGAGTCTCTCTGTATAGCTGTCTTTATCTCAAACTAGCAAAAACACTATGCTTTTCTAATTATCTCTTATGTTTTTTTCTTCAACAAAATCAGAGAACAAGAGGAAGGAATGGAGGGAGGGAACCAAACAATGTATACACATTTGGGTAAATGTAAAAATGATAAAATTAAAAATTTTAAAAATATCTCACATTTATTAAGAATTGTTTTGATATCATATTTCCACAAATGTATTAAAGTCAAATGGGTTTTCAGAAAATATATCTGGATTTCTGTTAAAATAAAATATAGTAAAGTGTTGATGTTAAAATATACTAGAAAAATATTAGAAATTATACAAAACTCAAATATATGTTTGTGTATATGTACATACGTATTTACATATACATGGTAGTGAGAGACAGAGAAAAGAGAGACAGGAGTCCATAATGTTGATATACAACAGGTTATTTAGTGTATATAATTTGTAGCCTTCTGTTAGTTTTACAGGAACTTATTTAGTGAAAAAAAACACTTATTTTTAAAACAAAAATTTAAACTATGAAAATATGATTAACTTTTTCCTAAACACAAGCTTAAAACACAACTTATGTGGTTTAAAAAACAATCATACAGCATCTGTGTATGTGTGTGTTTGTGTTTGTATGTGTGTATGTTTGTGAGTGTGTATTTGTGTGTGTACATGTGTGAGTCTATTTTTGAGTGTGAGTGAGTGTGAATGAGTTTGTGTGAGTGAGTGTGAGTGTGTACGTATGTGTGATTTTGTGTGTGTGTGTGAGTGTGTATGTGTGGGAGTGTATATATGTGTGTATGTGTGTTAGTGTTTGTGAGTTGTGAATGTGTGTGTGTTTGTGAGTGTGTGTATGTGTGAGTGTGTGCATGTGTATGTGAATATGTGTGTGAGTATGTGTATTTGTGTTTTTGTGTGAGTGTGTATGCGTGTGTGTCTGTGTGTGAAGGTGTGTGTAGCTGTGTGAGTGTGTGAGTCAATGTGTGTATGTGTGTTTGTGTGTAGGTGTGTATGTGTGAGTGTGTATTTGTGCCTGTGTGGGTTAGTGTGAGTGTGAGGGACTTAGTCTCTGTGAGTGTATTTGTATGTTAGTGTGTTGGCTTGTGTGTTTGTGTAGGGTTCAAATGTGTATGAGTGTGTTTGTGTGTGAGTGTGAGAATGAGTAAATGTGTGTATGTGTATGAGTGTGTCAGTGTGTAGGTGTGTGTAGGTGTCTGAGTGGGTGAGAGTGTAAATGTGGTGTGAGTGTGTTTCTGTGTAGTTGTGCATGTGTGATTGTATGTGAGTGCATGTGTGGCTGAGTCTGAGTGTGAGTGTGTCTGAGTGGGTATATGTGTGTGAATGTGTGACTGCATCAGTGTGTACATGTGTATTTGAATGTGAGTTTTTTGTTCATGTGTGTGAGTTAGTGTGAATTAGTTAGTGGGTGACAGTGTGTGTGTTGGTGTGTGCAGGTGTGTGAGTATGTGCAGGTGTGTGTAAGTGAGTGTGTGAGTGTGTTTGGGTTTGACTGTGAGTGGGTATTTGGGTGTAGGTGTGTGAAAGAGTGTGTGAGAGTGTGTGTTAGTGTGTTCAGGTGTGTGAGTGAGTGAGTGTGTGTCAGTGTGTTTATGTGTGTGTATGTAGTGGGGGATATGTGGGGGAGTATGAGAGTGAGTGAGTGTGTGTATTTGTATGTTAGTGTGTTGGCTTGTGTGTATTCATGTGTGTGTATGCATGTGTGTGCTTGTTTGTATGAGTAAGTGTGTTTTTGGGTGAGTGTGTGAATGTGAGTGTAGGGGTATGTGTGTGTGTTGGCTTGTTTGTGTGTTCACATGTGTATGTTAGTGTTTGTGTTTATCTTTGGGTGTTTGTGTGTTTTTATGTGTGTATGAGAGTGTGTATGTATGGGTGTTTGTGTATGTGTCTGTGTACATGTGTAAGTGTGTGAAATTGTGAATGTGTGCATGAGTGAGAGTGTGCATGTAGGTGTGTGTTTCCGTAGGTTTGAGTGTGTGAGTGTGTATATATGTGAGTGTTTATAGGTGTGAGTGTGTGAGTGAGTCAGTGTGTGAGTGTATATGTGAGTATGTGTTGTGAGTGTGTTTCTGTGTGGG
Source organism: Castor canadensis (assembly GCF_047511655.1). Classification (NCBI taxonomy): domain Eukaryota; kingdom Metazoa; phylum Chordata; class Mammalia; order Rodentia; family Castoridae; genus Castor; species Castor canadensis. The sequence goes on along the minus strand of NC_133388.1, from coordinate 83,428,663 downwards.
AGTGTGTGTGGAAGTGTGTATGTGTGAGTGTATGTGAGGGTAAGGGTGTGAGTGACTGTGTGAAGGTGTGTACACGTGTAGGATTGTTGATGTTTGTTAGTGTATGTAACTGCATGTGTGTGAGTGTGAGTGAGTGTGTGTATGTATGTGAGTGTGTGTGGTGAGTGTCTGAGTGGGTGTGAGTGTGTGAGTCTGTGTGTACGTGTGTGAGTGTATGGGTGGGTGAGTGTGTTAGTGTAAGTCTGTGAGTATGTGTGTGAGTGTGTTGGCTTGTGTGTGGGTGTGTGCCTGTGTATGTGTGTGAGTGTGTATTTGTGTCTGTGTGTGTGAAAGAGTGTGTATGAGCATGTGTATGTGTCTGTGTGAGTGTGTAAGTGTGGGTGTGTGTCTGTGTGTTTGAGGGAATGTATGAGAGTGTGTGTAGGTGTGTGTGTATGTGTGAGTGTGTGTGTGATTGCATGTGGTGAGTGTGTCAGTGTGAGTGACTTAGTCTGTGTGAGAGTTTTGTTTGTGTGTTTGTTGGCTTGTGTGTTTGAGTATGGGTTTGAATGTGAGTGTGTGTGAGTTGTGAGTGTGTGTATGTGTGTGAGTGTGTGTTAGTGTGTTGGCTTGTGGGTTTGAGTATGGATTCAAAAGTGTGTGAGTGTGAATGTGTGTATGGGTGTGTGAGTGGGTGTGTGTATGTGTGGGCATGTGAGTGTGAGTATAAATATGTGTTCACATGTGTGTGATTGTTGTTTGTGAGTGTGTTTGTGTGACTGTGTATGTGTGTATGTTTGTGTGTGAGTGTGTACAATTGTGTGGTTTTCATGTGTCTGAGTAAGTGTGTGTGTGTTTGTACTTGTGCATGTGTTTATGTGTGTTGGCTGTGTGTGTGTGAGTGTGAGTGTTTGTGTTTGTGTTTGTGTGGGTGTATGTGTGGGTGAGTGTGTGAGTGTGAGTGAGTGAGTCTGTGAGTGTGTGTATGTGTGTGAATGTGTTGGCTGTTTGTGTATATCTATGTGTGTTTGTGTGTGTTTGTATGTGTATGAGTGTGAGTGGGTTTTTGACTGCAGGTTATAAATGGCTAAGTTAACCCAAGCATTGGTGGCTCATGCCTGTCATGTTAGGTATTAGGAAGGCTGAGATTAGGAGCATTGTAGGTGGAGACTAGCGCAGGAATAAAATTCATGAGAAACTATCTCACTAGAAAAAATAAGCTGGATCTGTTGTACACCTTTTATTCCAGCAATGGGATGCTGAGATTAGCGGGATTGCAGTTGTTGGCCAACCCGTTCAAAATTTTGCCAACAGAGGAAAAAAAAAAGCTGGGCAAGGTGGTGCATGTCTGTCATCCCAGCTAAGATAGAAAGTTTAAAATTGGGGGATTGTGGTTTAGGACAGCCAGGGCAAAAAAAAAAAAAAAAAAAGCTAGTCTGAAAATAAAAAGCCTGATGTGCGGCTCAAGCTGTAGCATTATCGGCTTCATCACTAAAATGGTCTTGATTTGTTAGTTGGTGCCTTTAAAATTAGAAAATTACAATGGTTAAAGTGAACAGTTAAAGTATAAGTGATGAAATAATTCATTTGAGCACATTAGTCTTATTTGCTTATCTTAGTTACTTAAATAATTATAAAATGTCCACTATGCTTGAGTATATATGTATAAAATATATGGTAATATTCAAACATCATACTTACTTTGATAGATTTAACTAAAGTAATTTAATATCTTCTTAGTTTTGAAAGCTATTAAGGAAACTTATTAGTATCACAGAATCGAGTCCATTAATTGAATTATCAGTCTTACATTTGAAAAATAAGTAATTTAAGAAAAATCATCTGGTGCATGTCTCAATAAATTAATCAAAATAACAACAAAGAAACTAATAGTGAACTGACTATAAATTTTCCAAATATGAATAAATATTGTGTATCATGAATGAAGGAGACATTTATGTTAGCATTGTTGTGAGTTAGAATTTGTAGGAAATAATCTTTAATGTTGAGAGATTATCACTTCACTTTTTTATGAACAATTTCTTATTATTAAGAAAAGTAAAGATCAATCTTGTGCTCATCATTGCTTTGAGAGAAATACATTTTGGATAGAGTAAGGCATTAAGAAAGGAAACACACACATATTCTGCCAGTCATAAGACCATTCAGGCCTGTTATTCATAACATAAAGACCTAAAGAGCAATTTTGAAATTGTCCTATACAACATATACTGCTTTTTTATTGCTTCTGGCTTTTCCTACCTTTTTCTTTTAAGGAAGTGTCACAAGAATTATGAACAACAATTAAGTCCAGCAATAATTAAGAAATAATTTTCATAAAATATGGCAGTATTTGTCACAGCATTCCTCTGAAATAAACATTATTACAAAGCAGATGGGAAAATTGAAGTACAAAGAGGTTAATTGTCTAATGACACAAGCAGTCATAGATGAAGAGGAACAAAGATCTTAACCACCCAACTTACTGATTCCTACAGCCAATAAAATAAGAACAGGGAACCAATGAATACTATCGCATTTTGACGTATCTATTGCAAGTAATTAGAACTAATTAGCACTATTCTTCCACTTTGTAAGAACTTAAGACATTTTTGAAAGCCTTGTCATTTAGAAAATTATTTAGTATTTGGTTCTATTTGAAGACACAGACTTCAATAAATTCAGGGCAAAAATATCTACTAGTCTGTAAAAATTAAAAAATTACTCTTCCTCTTTTTGATGTGACAAATCAGCTATAGATATGAGAAAAAACAGCAGATTGACCTCAGGAACTCAGAATTATGCCCATTACAGCAAAAAAAAAAAAAAAGAATAGTTTTGATATTACTAGATCAAATATTGTATCAGGTCAATACTACATGATGAAAAGCCACAGGTGTATATAAAAACATTCAGACAGAATATATAAAGGGTTCAGAGCTCATTTCTAAGGAAAGCACAAACTCTAGTCCTGAATAAAGGCTTTCATGGTAATGGACAGGAATTCAGCAGTCCAGACTGAGTCAACATCTTTCCAAACAAAGCAGCTTCCCCGCAGAGATTAACTCCACATACTTAAGAGTATAGAAATCTATGCTAACATCCAATTGCTTGCCCTTTATATGAATGCAGATTGTCATAAAACCAAAATTGGAAGATAAAATTTAGACCTGAACGACTATGAATATATCCTAGTCCTTTATGGCTCCAGGGAGAAAGAGAGGGAGAGTCTGACAGACAAGGAAGAAAGACAGAGAGAGAAAGAGAATAACAGAGAATTGAGAGACACAGAAAGTGACACAGGCCTGGCTACTAAGAGAAACTCTTGATCTATGTAAAAGCATGGAGTGGTAATAAAAGATGAAAGAAAGAGTCTCTTGAGGAATCTGGCCCTTCTTAATAGCACTTTGCCTCTGGAAAATGAAAACAGTTACAAAGAGTTATCTTTGAAACCTAAAATTTGCTATTTAGGAGCCTAACTGAATTACAATAGTGGCTTCAGTCAGATTCTGAATGAATTACTAGCAATCAGCAATCTCTTCCTTCTTAGTAACATAGTTTAGAAGGACCTGATATGGGTAGTTGGCAAAAGTATCCCTGTGTATTTGGTAATATCAAAACACTGACTATTATTTCAAAATATGTATCAGACCCAAGGATGAGTTGTCCTATTTTCTCTTTGGAATTAAAGTCCTCAGCTCATCTATTGTTTTTCAATTTGGTTTTCACTGTGTTAAAAACATATATCATCAAATTTGCATATATTGCTTATTGGGATTAGGGGTATCCTGATAGCTGTGCAACTGTTACCACCATCAGTCTCCAGAAAACTCTGTACTGTAAAAGTACAAAATCTTATCATGTGCAGGTAAATGGATGAAACTGGAGAACATCATTTTGCGTGAGGTCAGCCAGGTTCAGAAGACCAAAAATTGTATGTTCTCCCTCATTATGTGGACTTTAGATCTAGGGCAAATGCAGCAATGTGGTTGGACTTGGCTCACACGACAAGGGGAAAGCATATACGGGACATATAGGAATAGGTAGAAAACCCAAAACATGAAAGCCTTTGATGTCCCCACTCCAGAGGAACTAATACCGAAAACTTAAAGCGACAGAGGTTCACATGAGAAGGGGATCTGTAACCAGTGAAAAGATCAGTTAGAGATGAATCAACATGGGTCATAACACACGTGTACACGAAATCAATGCTAGGAATATTTCTGGATAGCTATCCTTAACTCAACTAGCAAAAATGCTTTTTCTTCCTTATTATGCTTGTGTCTTTTCTTCCACAAAATTAGTGTTAAAGGCAGAACAGGACCTGCCTGGAACTGAGGGAAGGAGGGGGGGAGAGGGTAGGAAAGGGGGACAGGGGGGAGAAATGACCCAAACAATGTATGCACATGTGAATAAATGAATAATTAAAAAAATACAACTCTGTTCTAGTAAATCACTGACTCCAAATTTCCCTTTGCCACGGCCCTGATAACCCTTTTCCTTTCTGTTTCCCTGACTTTAACTACTCTATGTACTTCAATTGGTGAAATGATACATCTTTTTTTGTGACACACTTATTTAAATGGACAGAATGTCCTCAAGGTTCATTCACATTCCAGCATTGTCCTGATTCTCTTTTTAATATTCCATTGTGTGTTATTCCACATTTTGCATATTAATTCACCACCGATAAACACTTGGATTGTTTCCCCATATTATAGTGAATGATGCTGCTATGAACACGGGTTTACAGGAATGTCTTCAAGACTCTGCTTGCAATAATAACAATCGGTGATGTGGACCATCTGTCTCTGTATGTCTTGACCATTTGTTTACCTGTTTTGCAGAAATATGTATTCAAGCCCTGTGCTCATTTTATTTTTTTTTAATTGGGAAGTTGGTTTTGTTATTTTGTTTTTGTTTTTAATTTTCGCACTGCTCTATATATTCTCATTATAAACAACTTATTTTTTATAGGACACAATTTGTTATTTCACATATATTTTCTCTTATCTGAGAAAATATGTGTTGATATTGTTACCTGCAGCACAACAGTTTTACTTTACATGATATTCCATTGCCTATTTTTTTTCTATTATAACCTGATCTGATTCATTTGTTCATCTCTCAATTGATTGTAGTAGACTCTCCAAGAGGAGAGAGGCACAGTGTAAGGGAGAGGGAAGGCACAGTCACAGGAGAAGGGATCATAAACATCTAAGTCATTGATTCCTGTAATTTACTTGAACCTTGAGGAATATTCAGGACAGGTCATATAGAAACCCTTTCCATTGAAGATAGAATTTACTGTGCCTGGTCAAATTAATGGTTCATGGGATTGATAATGCCCAGTTCATGATAGTTTAGGTTACACGATCACTTGGTGATTCATAGTCAAACATTCAGTTTCTTCTACAGCCCAGGAGTAGTCCAAGAGCTCTCTCTCAAAAGGAGAGCCATTATTTACTGGTGATGGCAAGTCCCTGCTCCAGTCTACTAAAAGGTTTGCACTGTGATTCACCTAAGGAGTCTGTCAAAGGCTTGAACATCATCTTTATCTGCCACTGTCATCCATATCAACAGCACCATTGGTTCTACTGGGTCATATGGCCCAAGTGTCATAGAAGCTTGCCCAGGAGCCAGGCCTTGTCTCGAGTTTTATATTTTGTGGGTCCTACTTAAAACTAGTAGCTTTTTGTATCACTTAACATATGGGCTGAAGTAACATATCTAAATGAGAAAAATAATATGTTGTCTCCAAACTCCAATGGCTCACTAGTCACTGTGCCTCTTTCATGCTGTAGGATAGTCAGATGCGATAACTTAACTTTCACCTTAGAAGGAGCATCTCAAATCGCTCCACATCACTGGATCCTATGGCATTTCACTGATATATATATATATATATATATATATATATATATATATATATATATATATGTTCCCTGAATTTTAGTCAGTTTATAACTCATCCTTTGACAAGCAAATGTCTTATCTATGAGTTTAGAATAATTGAAATTTTTTTTCTCTCTAGATCTAATCAGCATGTTATCAACCATCAGAGAACTAAAAAGAAGAGCCTTAGGCAGGATGTGTGTAAGGTCGTACATGCAGCATGTAGTTGCATTAGTGCAGTGTAATGTTTCTGCTCAGATTGGCTTAGACCTTGGTCTCATATTTATGCCTCCCATGTAGCTGGAATGACAGTCACACACTACCACTCACTCGTTTGAAGAAGAGCCTTAGGCAGGATGCTTGTAAGTTCTTACATGCAGCATGTGGTTTCTTCAAATTGGCTTCTTTCACTTAAAAATGGACATTTAAGGTAACTCAATGTTTTTCCATGACTTGGTAGTATATTTGTTTTTATCACTGAACAATATTCCATTGCATAGTTTACATTTCTCCATTGAAAGATGTCTCAGTTGCTTCTAAGTTTTGCCAATTACAATAAAGATGTCATAAACATTCATGTGCACATTTTTGCATAAATGTACATGTTCAGCTTATTTTTGCAAAAAGTAAGCAGTACAATCATGTGCGCTTCTGTTATTAATCCAACTGTCCAGTCCCTGCTGGGCCTCATGCTCTCCCCAGTGCCCCCAGGGATTTGCTCACCAGTGGGGCCACCAGGGAAACTGTGGAGTCTGAGGCTCAAAACCAAGATTTGCGCACCTGATCCTCGTTCCTGCTGAAACCGCGAGCTTGAGGCTCTCGCGCGCCGTCCTCGTGGACTTGGAACCGCAACGTCATAGAACGGAATGTTGTTGGTCTCTAAGGGCAAGTTCCCTGGAGACAGAGAGCTCCTTGAGCGACTCTCCGTGACTCTGCTCAGGAGAACTACCCTACTGAATCGTTCACTATGGACAGACACAGGGCCCATAGGAGGCCTTGGTCCCGCCCACCTGGGGATTTCACACCGCGGTTCCAGGCACCGACTGGAAGACGGTACAGGATCCAGCGGGCGATGCTCACCTCTTGCTGGACCAGTCGCCACCAAGAGGCCACGGTAACTTCTCAGAACTGCAGGATGGGCAGCAACCCAGGGGCCCAGCGGATTCACCCCTCCAGGAGCAATCAAAGTCCTCCTCCAGTGCCAGGACAGGTGGTCACCTCCACACAGTCCTCCAGGGGAAGAGTTGCCCAGGAGCCGCGTGTAACGGAGAGCACAGTGAGTGCCCGAAAAGACATGAATAAAGGAATAGTGAAGAAAAAAGCACCAGGGCAGATGACCAACTCCACGCTGGCATTGCCAGCAAGAAATGCCCAGCAGCCAGGTGCAAAGGACACTGCTCGCAAAGAGACAATGAAAAGGAGAATGGAGGGAGAGTCCCAAATACACAGAGATGGCCAGGAAACGAAGAAAAGGCGCCATGAGAGCAGTGGGAGCAGCTGTTCAACATCTGGACCCCTCCTGCTCCATGGATGTTCTGTGAGTCTTCCACAGAAACCTGTGTCACTGAAGAGAAGTCTTTCTTCTGAGACCTCAGATGACATCTTGAATAAGAAAGCACGCATGCATTCAAGGCGGTCCCCACCAAGCAAGCTCACGAGTGGCAGCCCAGTGCCCAAGCATAACTCCATCGGGAGTTCCTACAGGTCCACTCGAGGCATCTCCCAGCTGGGGAAGAAGAGGGGTCCTACCTCATCCCTCTTTGCTAGACCAGCTTCCTCAGACTCCCAGCAGCCACAGAAGCCAGCAGAGAACACAAGGGAAGAGGAGCTGGGTCATGGATTGAGTACTCCCGCTCCTGCTCCTCAGATGACGGAGAAGGAGTCCCCTGGCTCCCAGAAGCCAGAAACGCCAGCAGAGAACACAAGGGAAGAGGAGCTGGGTCATGGATCGAGTACTCCCGCTCCTGCTCCTCAGATGACGGAGAAGGAGTCCCCTGGCTCCCAGAAGCCAGAAAAGCCAGCAGAGAACACAAGGGAAGAGGAGCTGGGTCATGGATCGAGTACTCCCGCTCCTGCTCCTCAGATGACAGAGAAGGAGTCCACTGGCTCCCAGAAGCCAGAAAAGCCAGCAGAGAACACAAGGGAAGAGGAGCTGGGTCATGGATCGAGTACTCCTGCTCCTGCTCCTGGGGTGGTGGACAAGGAGTCCCCTGGCTCCCAGCAGCCAAAGAAGCCACCAGAGAACTCAGGAGAAGAGGAGCTGGGCCATGGATCGAGTACTCCCGCTCCCGCTCCTGGGGTGGTGGACAAGGACTCCCGTGGAGAAAGGGCTGAAGATGATAGCACAAGGGAGGAGCCCAAGTCCTCCACTTCACTATCAACATCTGGCAGCTCTGGGAGCAGGAAACGGAAGCGACTTGAGGACCCACTGACCTTGCCTTTACCACCCCTGCTTGCCTGTGCCAGCCCTCCTGAAGCCCACAGAGCGAAGAAGGCCAGATTGGAGTGGTTTAATGAAGCCCGGGAGGACAAGACTGATGAGGTCTCTAACTGTGTCACCAAGGAGCCTCATCTCACTTTAACTCTGCCTGCATCAGGGAAAGTTTCCTGGCCAGCCTCCTTCCCCACCCCTGCCCCTGACCCAGGTGCTACCCCGCTGCTGGCCAGCCTAAGGACCATGAAGAACGCTGACGGTGCCCCATCATTATCAGGACCTTCTGATGCAGTGAGCACTGCAGCCCCTGGACTTGCCAAGCCACCTCGACCTCCACTGACCCTCCCTACAGCAAGGCCAGCTTCCTTGCCAGCCTCCTTCCCCACCCCTGCCCCTGACCCAGGTGCTACCCTGCGGCTGGCCAGCCTAAAGTCCATGCACCCTGACTTTGTTCCATCATTACCAGGACCTGCTGGTGTGGTCAGCACTGCAAAACCTGCACCTGCCAAGCCACCTCCACCTGCATTGACCCTGCCTTCATCAGGGCCAGCTTCTTTGCCTGCCTCCCTCCCCACCCCTGCCCCAGCCATAAGCACTCTTTCACCCCGTGGGCAATTGAACAAGCTGCAGAATCTTCAGGCCCCACCATCACTTGCAGTGCCCATTGCAGTACTTACCAGTGTAGCTCCTGCAACTGCCAAGACAGCCAGCCTCCCAGCTGTTCTTAGGTCTTCACAGCCAGGGCTCTTTGCAGGCCAACCTGCAACAGCGTCCCAGGGGCAGGCACCTACTTCTTCCGCTGCTACACCAATGGATATCTCCCAGCCTCCCCCACTCCAAGCTGCGGCATCAGCCACACAAGGCCTCCCCACATCTTCAGCACCCTCCCAGGGGCAGGCATCTACTTATTCTGCTGCTACACCAATGGATATCTCCCAGCCTCCCCCACTCCAAGCTGTGGCATCAGCCACACAAGGCCTCCCCACATCTTCAGCACCCTCCCAGGGGCAGGCATCTACTTATTCCGCTGTTACACCAATGGATATCTCCCAGCCTCCCCCACTGCAAGCTGCGGCATCAGCCACACAAGGCCTCCCCACATCTTCAGCACCCTCCCAGGGGCAGGCATCTACTTCTTCCGCTGTTACACCAATGGATATCTCCCAGCCTCCCCCACTCCAAGCTGCGGCATCAGCCACACAAGGCCTCCCCACATCTTCAGCACCCTCCCAGGGGCAGGCATCTACTTATTCCGCTGTTACACCAATGGATATCTCCCAGCCTCCCCCACTGCAAGCTGCGGCATCGGCCACACAAGGCCTCCCCACATCTTCAGCACCCTCCCAGGGGCAGGCATCTACTTATTCCGCTGCTACACCAATGGATATCTCCCAGCCTCCCCCACTGCAAGCTGCGGCATCGGCCACACAAGGCCTCCCCACATCTTCAGCACCCTCCCAGGGGCAGGCACATCCCTTCTCCCCGGTTTCACCTATGGATACAACATCCTCTCTACGTCTGGATATTGTAGTATCAGCCAGACTACAAAGTCTCCTTTGGCCTGACCTTGTAAAGCCAAAGCCACTTGGTAGCACACTTACCACCCATTCCTCCCCAACAGGTCCTGGACCGGCCTCTGCTGGTTTCATGATGAAGAGCCTTTTGGTGACCCCGACTAAAAGCCAGGGAAGCAAATCCACACAGGTAGGCACATTGCCAGTCTCTTCCAACCAAACCATCCCCTCCAAAACCAACACCACCACTCTGCCCTTCAAGGCCGGAATTGGCCTCATTAGACCCCCTACTTTCATGCACATTGCAACCCAGCCTTTAATGCAGACAACTGCTCCGCTTAGTACTACCTCCATGACCACCAGTCCGGCCACACGCACCATCACTGGTCCAGCCAGCCTATCTTCCTCAAAGCCTGTGAGTGGTTTTGGGGTAAACAGCATAGCCAGCCCCAGCTCAACCACCACCACCATCTCCACCACCAGCTCTGCCACCAGCCTGACCTCTCAGGGATTCCTCCTTGGGGCTTCCACTACCTCAGTTGCCCGCAACCCAGTGGCCCTGAGCTCCATCCAGTTCCCCCAGCCCTCTGCCCTGTCCACATCTGCACCACTCACCTCCTTTGGCCTGCCCATACCCAGTACCAATCCCAGCACCCCTGCCATCAGTGGCAGTAACCACGGACTCACTATCTCTACCTCCACCACTACCAGCCTGGGGACGCTTAGAGTCGGGGACACCAACAAGCCCACCTCCAACACCCATCCCGTTCCCCCACCCAATATGGGACCCAAATCACAGCCCACAAATGGTGGCCCAAGGAAGCAGAAGAAGGGGAATACCATGCCAGCCCTTGTTCGAGCATTTGCTGCTCTCTCACTGTCCGATTCTGGGCAGAACCAGGCCCACAAGCAGCGCAGGTGCAAGAGCCAGTGCAAAGCCATGAGGAATTTGGTGGCTATGTTTTCTAAACTTTCCTTAGTTTAAGGGGCACTGCCTCGGTTCTCTTAGTTTCATTTGTAATTTTTAGTATATATATATATTTCCATTTTTTCAATATAAAAAAATTTCTTTATTTAAAAAAAAAGAAACACACAGTCATCAAAGTGAAGTATGCATCTGAATTTCAGCTAAATAGAGCCATGTGCCTATTTCAGCTAAAAGGATGTGAGCAGACCTACCATGTACTACCTGAAGGTCCAGCTTTTAAAATCCTTCCCCACAATCCCTCATGCTCTTTACATTTTCTGGATGGGTGGAATTGGGGTACCTATCACGATGCATCATGCTGGAGATGTCAGAGACTCCACTAGAATGGGTTCTTGATAACCATGTGGATTTGTTCATCTACTTTTACATGAATAAAAGTTCTATTATTTTAAACCAAAATTTTGGAATTTATCTTCATTTCAGGGTTTACCTTTACCAAAACACAGAATTGCTGCCTTCAGCAACTGAAAAGGAGGATTGAGCGTGTACAAGTTGGTAGCTTGGAAGAAGTTGGAGATCAGAATGCTAGTAGTATGGGTTGTTAGATATTTACTCCATCTGTTCAAACTATTACACAGAAACAATGATTTTGGGCAAGAATTGTTGACTCATGAACTGAAATAGAAATAAGTATAGAAACTTAAATTATAAGAAATTAGGTTTACAAAGACACAATAACAAATGTTTATCAGGGGTTCTTTTAAAGAGAGGAATTCAGGTTTGAAAGGTTTAAGTTAAAGATTCTTCTCTTCCACTCAAGGATATTGCTTTATTTGGCCATAATGTAGCTTGCATAGAGAGAAGGGATGCAGATGCAAGGCAATAAGTCAGAGTTGAGAATTAGTTAGAAGAAAATTTAAGTTGTAGTTATTGGCATCTAGTTCTGAATGGAGGCACCTAGTACTGACTAAATCTACTTTTTTTGAAAGAATTATGGTTCCAAAGAAGTTTGAGACTCAACCAAAGGTCTTTTGGCTATTTAAGCCTTAAAACCACTGCCTAGCTACCAAATTGCTATATGTAAGGTGTAAGGAGCTGAAAATCAGTATAGCTCTCAAAGAGGACATACTCTTCAATACTCTCCTTTAGATGTGGCTTTGAAGGATAATATGCAAACAATAGATCTTTCAAGTGACAGAATTTGTGTACATGAATGACCTTCCCTCACTGGCAGGATGAGAACCTTCCAAATGACTGTCAATGAAAATTCTCTGACTGCTGTGGATTTATGATTGTTGCAAAAATTGTATTTTTCAAAATTTTGTTTGGTTGTTTTGTTGCTATCCTTGCTCCCTTTGTAAAATGGGCATGTGGGTTCAGAGGATGAAAACAATTGACCTTATAATGAATGGGTCATTAGATTGTGACAAGTTACTTCTGGGCCTGATAAAGAATAGCATTCACCTCTGAGATATCCTGGACTGTTTTGAATGAGGTGAGTGGATCAATCTTTGAGTGATCATCTTGGGGATGGGATGATGAGAGGGTGATACAGGTAGAATGTAAAGACATGTTAACTGTCAACCCAAAATACACATTTACTCTTCTGTATTATGGAATTTTTCATGAGAATCACAAAGCAAAATTTCCCATGCCCTATTGCATCTAGCTTGGATTTTGTGACCAGTCCTATCTAGTGAAAGGTAAAGAGAAAAGACTTGGGCAACTTTCAAAACTGGCCCATGAAATGTCCCTGCCCTTCCTCTCATGGTTTAAAAATTCATTATAGCCAGCTGGAATTCATTATAGCCAGTGTGTTTGTACAAGCGATATATTAATGGTAGCATAGCCCCATCCAGTTTATTTGTGAAGTAACGTGGGATGAGGACTTGCTATGGTTTGCATATTAAATGTCCATTAAAAGCTCATTGTTACTGTCTTGGTCCCCAGCTGATAGTGCTATTAGGGAGTAGTAGAAACTTTTATAAGTTAGATGAAATACATCCTTAGGGTGTGTCTCTGAAGGATACCTGGGGTGCTGGTCTCTTCCTCTCCATCTCTTTGCTCCTGGCCACCAGTAGGTGACAAGCTGCCCTCCTGTATATGCATCCATCAGGATTTACTGCCTCACACAGGACTGAAAGCAACAAGGCCAAGTGACCAGGATTTGAAAGTACAGAAAGTATGAACCCCCAAAACACTTTTATCTTTTAAATTGATTTCTCTCAGGTTATTTTGTTACAATGGAGAGTTGGCTGACACAAGTTTGTTCTGCTGACAAACTCTAATATGCTCTAAGAGCAAGTACTGAATTTCTGTTGTTTTACAGTGATTAAATATGTATGGGTCTATTCGGTAAGTATGTCTTCAGAGGACCTTCCTGTTCATTTCACTCCCATCTCCATCCTGGACACATAGAAAGTGTTCTGTCAATATTTTTGAATATGTGGTGAATGCAAAGTTTGTGGGGTTTCTTTGTGGTTCTGGGTGTTGAACTCAGGATCTCATTCATACTAACCAAGCAGTCTATCCCTGAGTTATATCCCATGCCGAAACATAATTTTTAATCCAACCTCTGTGTTGTGACTTTCAGCATAGTAATTCCTTTCTTAAAATTTTACTAGCTAAGTAGATTCACTATTTGGATATACACACCCGAATATATGCTCCAAACACCTCCTTACATAAGCTGTCTGTCTGTTGTTTTTCTCTCAATTCCCAATACAAGAAACTTCAGTTATCAGTTATGACATTTTTCTAAATTTGTTTCCTCTGGATAATTTCTCAAAACTCTTACACACACACACACACACACACACACACACACACACACACACACACACACACCTCAATCTGTTTTTCAGAGACGTAGATGACCTCAGAAAAATTTCACTGAATACAACGGTGATAAGCAACTTTAGTTTTGCGTGCTTTCAAGATATATTCATTAAACATTTTCATTGTGAGTAACATTTGATAAATTTTCAGCTTGTTATAAAACAAGTAGGTTCAAGATAAGCAATTATAACAAATATCTTGTTAATTAAATGACAACTTAAACATGGTCTTTTTCTCTATACCTATAATGTTGACCTTCGTGAACTTTTTCTCTTATCCACATGACATCTGGAAAATTACAAATTTCAAAGGGTATTATTTTGTCTACAAAGAAGGTAGTATTTAAGGAGAATATTCTATTATGTTAAATAAAACAGTAGCTTAGGCATAGTCTGAATACTTGTTTCATTTGGGACTAAAACATCTTGAAGTATATCCAATGCCAGATGGGTAAGGAAAAGAAAGTCTATATATGCAAACAGTGAGAGAGAAGTTTAGTTTTTCAAAAGGACAACAAGCGAAGCTTAGTCCTCAGTGTAGCCCAATTATTCCATCACAGTAACAGATAGGGTAGTGATTTAGGGCTGTATTTGTTTAAGGAACACCAGGATTATTTCCAAATTGATCATACAATGCTTGTCTTATCAGTGGCTGGGGCAAAAATCTGATGCAGATGAGAATTGTACCATCTGGGATTCATCTGCTGCAGAAAATACCAAGTTCTGGAGTTACTTAAAAGCTCTTGAAAGAAATAAGATTGAGTAATCCATCATTTGTCTTTTTTTTTTACCCACAGAACCTATGTATGACTAGCAAATGCCTCATTTTAATTTTTATCAGTCTTTATTATACAAGGAATACATTTTTCATTATTAAAATATCAAATGAGAAGAAAAAAGATCTTTCTTTCCGTTGTTAATCACATAAAATTTTGGTACTCATAATTCTAGTAATTTTCTCTGTGTATATGTACTTATATTTCTCAAAGTTTTAATTTTGGAGTCCAAACCTATCTTTGGGTTTCCTTTATTTTCTATCTATACCTGTTTCCTTCTTAACCTTATTCAAGTGCACTGACTTAAATACTGCTTTATATTGAATTTATCTGGTTGAGAACTTGCATGTCTTTTTTAGATTACAGATCCTCTGGGCAGGAACCCCTTTGTAATTCACCTATTATCTCTAGAGCTGCCATACAGAGGGTGTTCACTCAGTGCCAATGAAACTAAACAGAGTCAGGTGATCAAAAAAGATGAATGGGGAGTGCAGACTTGGGAAAGCTGGCAGTCTGGTCTTCAACACAAATGCAAAACTGTGGTGTGAAGATATGAGTGGTAGGAGAATCAAAGAGGCAGGCATAACAGAAAGGGAGTAATTCCAGGAAAGATGCCCCAGAAGCAGATGAGATGAGGGAGCTCCAATATGTTACCTTGTAGAAGCAGAACAGAGCATGTTGATGCTTGAGGTAGCAGAACGTGAGATGTGTCATTCCACAAAGCAGTTCAAGTTAGTGAGGATAATTGTAAGAGAAAGAAACCAAGGTTTGGATTATCTTATTAACTTATATAGCTTAGGCATGCAATTAGGAATGGTAACTGTATTTACCTCATTAAATCCTCGAGCAACTTCTAAGATAGGGGTAGTTGAGGAAAATGAGACACAGTGGTAAAATAACTTGCCCAGTATGGAGGTTAAAAAGAAAGAGACAGTTTAAATTCAAATGTGTCTTTATTTGGATACATGCTGTCTCTGCTATGACAGTATGAGACAACTGGAAGGTCAAGTTATCCTTAGATGAGGATAGAAAAAAGTGAACCATTAAGTAAAACATATTAGTTATTTTGAAGAAGCATAAAACTTAATTCAAAATGTGTTTAATAACAATAATATCAATTCTCTTAACTGAATATTCCAGGGACTAAATTCAGGAACTTCTTCTTCCCTAAGTAATATGAACAGGAAACATTTTCTCTTGCTAACTTTTGACTCGCCTTCTCCACGTATCTCCTTCTTTCAATTATAAGATGATCTTCAGTAGATTTTGAGGCTGTACTCATTCTTTTTGATTGTACATTTCAGAACAGAGGTGATCCCTTTCCATAGGACCTGCAAAAGGATCTGATTGGCTAGCTCTCCCTAGCTCTGATTAGGTCACCCTCATATCCATGAAGCCTCTGTTGGCCAGGGGCAAGATATATAGATTGGTTTAAACCTTTCCTTAAGGACCAAGGGATCAATTTTCCAAAATCCACATGGCAAAAAATACAGGAGCAGTTATTTTCCTAGGAAAATCTGTTAGCCTAAGAAAGGAGACCATGGAGTAAGTGGTGGGGAATGGATGCTGCAGTCAACCAGAAATGACAATTTCATCTGGAATATATAACTTCTGCCTGAATGTACATAAGCACTCATAATTTCCATGTCAGTATATTTACGCAGCAAAAATTTATTGACTCTACAATACGTTGGGCACGGTGTTATGGGTTTAATATATGACCCAAACCAACCCTCTTCTTCAGGGATCTTAAGCTCTATTACAAGAGGCAGAGAAACTAATAATTATAATGTTATATAATAAACATTAATGTAGGAGTCCCTGGGGAGAAATGAAGAGACATCTAACCAGGACTAAACAATGATGGTTTTCTAGGACTGGTGGAGTGGCTTAAGTGGTACATCGCCTGCCAAGCAAGTGTGAGGCCTTGAATTCAAACTGCAGTACTGAAAAAAAAAAAAAAAGATTTTTCTGGGAAAATAGACCTGAGCTGTGAGTTTAAGTTCTAACAGGAGCTAAGTATGTGAAAAAAGGTTTTCCTGATACAGCGAGCAGCCCATCGAAAGGCATGGAAGTAAAAGGTGGTACAGCTCATCTGCCAACTGCAAGTAGCACTTTACAGAGAATTTACTCAAGAAACCTCAGGCTTTTGTAAATTGTCCTTATGAGTACATAAGTAAAACTGTATCACTCTGTGGCTGGTTCAAATTATGAACTGTGCTTGGCAAATGAATTACATCTTGAGCAGTAACTTCTTTATGCCTTGGGAGTGTAAGTTATTTTCTTAGGCATAGAACTCAGTCATTTTGCAAAGAGAGTGGGATGGGAGAAAAACAGGACGGGATGAGATATGAACCTTTTGCCTAATTTCAGTCTAGTAATTTTGAAAGTGAAAAGTCCAAATGTGTTTGTATGGAGAACAAGCATATCAGATCCTAACAGGTAATTTTAAAGAAACAAATCTAATTCTGATTCTTATTGCCAGGATTTTCCCCAAGGAAGTCATTAACTTTTCAACAAAAAAAAGAGTGCAATAAGTTAGGTGCAAGATCACAGGTGAGCTTTTCAGAGAAGTGAGGCAGCTCTTCAATCCCAAATAATATTTTATTTTTCTTAATTTTTTATTAGCATATGTTAATTGTACAAAGCTTTTCATTGTGATATTTATGACATGTATACAATGTACTTCAGTTTCACCCCATTTATATTCCTCTTTCTTAACCTACCTCATTTCTCCATGTTGAACAGTTTTTGGTAGGTTTTACTTTTGATTAAAAATAATCAGTTCAATTGATTTTATACTGATAGCACAATACCTGAATTAGGGAGAAAAAAACCTAAGAAGTCTTCAAAAGAAAAAGTATAATTCACAATAAAGAATATTCAAAATTGTTGAGCCACCTTGTTTAAGACTCAGATATACTTGCTCTTTCTTCCTATGCTAGGCAAAAGGACTTTTTGTTTAAGAAATGTTCTGGGATTATGGGCCTTGCTAAACTATCATGTAGACAAATACTTTATTGGTTAAGAAAATAAATTAAAAAGCAAGGCAAACAGTATTCTCTGAGACGATCTCAGCCCCACAGACCCTCTGTCAGGGACCACTGACTGAGACAGCCCTTTCTATACATCAGGTGCCACTTTGATGTGACCCTCTTTCTAGCTGTTGTCTGCCACAACTCCAATTAAAACAGCTGGAGATATCTAGGATGTGTTTGGAAAAAAATCTGCATAATTTTGCTTTGGAAAGTGCTAAATTTCAGGCTGGCAGAGTGGCTCAAGTGGTAATAGCGTCTACCCAGCGAGCATGAGGCCCTGAGTTTGAACACAATCACCACCCAAAAAAAAAGTAATAAATGAAATGGTAAATTTTGATAATAATGACAGTTCACATTTTTATTAATATAGCAATATTATTTCATGGCTAAATTAACAATGGGGAAATTTATAATGAGAAAATCTGTATCATTATACACTAGTGAAAAGAAGGATACTCTATAGTTTCAGAGTTTATATTTTTCCTTAAATGGAATTGCTTGAGTGAAAAGAGCAAATGACTAGCAAGTGTCAGGCCCTCCCTAAGTTCAGACCCAGTGCCACCAAAACCAAAATTAAAAAAAAAAAGAAAAAGATAAGAAGTCATAACTATATGTACTAAAACCAGCAAGAATTACCATGAACTTAGTGGCATAGTATTATAATTGGTACTAAACTGAAACTTTTCCTATATATAATCCTATGGTAATAGATAGTGACACATTGGGCACCTGTCTGAGGGGGCTAAGGAGGTGGGAAAGAAAATGGTAGAGAATGAAAACATATTGAAACATCTCATTTATATGTGAATATAATATAATATAATATAGTGCGCTGTAAGCTGTTGAATAATAGGGGAGTATGGTGGTAGAGAAAGAGTAAGTAATGGGAGGTTAATCTGATTAAAATACGAAATATACAGATCTGAAATGTCACGGCAACCCCCACCCCCTTGGATATCAATATACACTTTCAAAAAACATGAAAGACAGAAAGGTAAAATCAGGTCTTTTCAGGGGGTGGGTCCCAGTGGGAGGGGATGAGCATAAGGAAAGGGTAAATGAGTGTGAATATGGTGGGTGTATTTTGATGTATAGATGAAAACAGAAGAATAAAACCTGTAAAAAAATTCCTAAAACATATGGGAAGGATTGAGATACAACACAGGGAAGTGACTATTTGTGTGTCTTGTCACATGTTAAATTCAAAATGATGTATTATGAATGAACTTTGTAGTCAGTCCAATCTTTCTGTCAAATCTCTATGGCTTTTTAAACACATGACCTGTATCATGATTCCTAAATCTTGAGCTGTAGTTTCTTTTTATGAAAGAAGAAAAATACATACCTGACAGAATTCTTACAGAAACTAAAATTTGATTTTAAATATTAAACAAGTCATTGGTAACTTGGAAATTGGAGAATCACAAATTATATCCACAATTGCATAATTGTATACATTATACATATATAATTTATTTTATGAAATTAATATTAACCCAATACATTTGTTGAGAAACTATTCTATCAGACACTCTTTTGGCTCAGAGGATGTATTAAATAGCAAAAAATTGAGTATATTCTAGAAGAGGAAGTAATAACAACAATAAGTGAAAATGTATTGGTAGAATTTTGAAGTGACAAATGCTACAAAGAATCAGATCAAATAGTGAATATTAATGTAGATATTAATTCAAGTCTAATGGAAATTCCCTGAAACATCTTAATCAGAAAGCACATCTCTTGGCCTGACTATGTCTTTTCCATTGTTTTGTTTCTTATGGGGCTGGCCTGAGACAAATATGTCACTTTTTGGTAGAACTTGAAAGATGATTGCAAGAATTAGCCAATACACTTAAATACTTTTTTGTGTTTCAATCTTGTTAGGCAGAGTTTGAATCCCACAGAACTACTGCAAGTTTCCCCAACTTGTTTGTTATTATCTAACAGAGATTCCAATTTTTCCTACAGGAAAGGAGAAACATTCACTACTGTTTACATTACCTTAATACAGCCAGTTTGCTATTTTTTTCTCTCTAACCTTTGTAATCGATTTTAAAAGTTATAATCATGTTAACTTCACATAGGCATAAATAACAAATTAGTAGCATATACCTTAATGTTTGCCTCAGGCTGTGTTTTGGGAAGCCCAGTGTAAAGATGTAGAGTCAATTTAACCAGAAAAATAATTTATTGAAGGTAGTAGGAATCTCACAGAATATCCTGGAGAGGCAGAGGGTCAGGTGTAGACCCTGCAACATTGAGAAGAAAACACCTATCATACCCTGGGGTGCCCTTTTAGAGATCTCATGGCTATTACCAGGCACAGGCAGTGAGAGGCACACCACTGGATTTCTGCTTCTGAAAGCTGATTTATATGCCTCGCCTTTAGTGGAACAAATCCTAGGAGGTGACCGCTTTGACACATTGCATTGGAACTGAAGCTTGGCAAGGGTGAATCTGTGTGTTGCTTTTAAGTCACCTGTATGTTTGCTCTCTGACTACACGAAGAACTGAGAAAATAAGTCCCTGGCATGGACTCAGAGCATGGGATATTTTCCAAGCAGAAGAAGAAGTTTTAAAAGAACTGGTGGCCCAGGTGTAAGAAAAATTTCTGCTGAAGTTTCCCTTTGGTTGGTCAATAGCAACATACTGTCTTTTTGAAAATTAAAGAAAATATGATAAAATAATGCAAAATTTACCATGTTAGCCATTTTATGCAATGATTCATCAGTGTTAAGCACAGTTACATTTTTGTGCACTTTTTCCAGTGAGTCTAACATGAGCCAGTTCATTATTTTAAGGATTTCACTACTGGTACCAATTTTATGTTAGCCACGATTAGTAGCCAGGATTACTTTATTCTTTATTACGTTGTTTGTTTACAACTCAAACTTGTTTAAGTCAAAAGCACACATGCAAACCAACAAACTTTTACAGTTTAAGGCACAGATGGATGCAGATATGTTAATAATTTTACCAATTCTTTCTCCTTTTTTCATTTTTCTGTCTCTCCCCTTTCCTTTTGCTTACTTGCTTCTGGGTTACTTTAACTCTCAGGCCAGCTTTCCCAATTTACACTTACTGAAAGATCACTAGGCTTACATCATCCTGAAAATGCTCCCCAGAAATAAGTATATATCTCTGTTATGATTAAAAGTGAAAAGTTTCTATTGTTGACTATCATGGATTTGGTGATTTGCTTGTACCTGACCCAAGCTCTATGTCTGGACTGTACAATGTCTATTTCTGGGGAAAGCAAAACCATGATATGACACTCCATCATTGTGTTTATGTGTTGAAATTGGAGGGCAACTCCTAAAACAATTGCCTAAAACTTGACATTAGACTGTCAAGGCCAGGTCTAGCTGAGTTTGTCTTATCCTTACTAAACATATCCTCCTTTTAGAAAGGAGGGATATTTTTCCCCTCTCCTTTTTAATATTTGCTTCCAAAATTTTAATCCAATTTCCAGTACTGACAACTGGCTATGGAAATTTCTAATCTTTTCAGAAGGAAATTCTCACCCCCAGTAAGATGGTTGTTTTCTGACCCTGTGGTCTCAGAGTCTGACTTGAATGTATTCTCCAAAGTCAAGGGGAAACAGTGTTAACTCCATGAATGGAAAAGCAGCTCTTTAGTCCAGGTTTGTCTAGTTTAATTTTGGTCCATTTTCTATGCGTGGTTCCTCTGAAAATTTCTCTATTTTACTGAAGTTAATGGATGCATTGTGTCAACTATTCTGGTGCAAATACAACTCTAGGAGCATTCAGTAGGGTTGAGGAAGCAAAAAATATAAAGACAAAATGAATAATCTCATCACAGAAGTAAAAGTTAATAAAATACACAAATCCATAATTTAAACTATGCATAAAATAGCATAAGGCAAGATGCAATCATGAAGAACCGATTGAAATTCAGAATGTGAAAGATAAAATGAAACTTAAGCAATGAAATAACAAGATGGGGAAGCCACAGATGAAATTATCCAAGTAGAAATCAGGTTGAGATTTTTAATGTAGAAAATATATAATATTTTGGTTTTTTTTAATTTAATTATTTTTTTAAATTAAATCAAGAGAGTGGACTCTAAAAAAGTTGACCTCAGAAAAGGTGAGAGTAGAATAGCGATTACCAGACATGGGGGTGCTAGGTGGCAGGCAGGTATGGCGAAAAGTTGATCAGTGAGTAGGAAGTAATACTTAATAGAAACCGAGCACCGGTGCCCACACCTGTAGTCCTAACTACTCAGGAGGCAGAGTTCAGGAGAATTGAGATTTAAAGCCAGTCCAGGAAAATAATTTGTGAGACCCTATCTTGAAACCGCCAAACACCAAAAATGGCTGGTGGAGTGGTTTAAGTAGTAGAGCACCTGCCTAGCGAGCATGAGGCCAGGAGTTCAAACCCCGGTACCACAAAAAGTCGTACTTAACAGGGAAAATTTCCAGGGTGATTTACACAGTAGGATGGCTACAGGTAATACTAATGTACCATGCATTTCAAAAGGTTAGAAGAAAGAATTTTGAATGTCTTCATGACAAAGAAATGATAAATGTTTCGTGACATAAAAATGTTTACCCTGATTTAAACATTATACAAAATGTAGATGCATCAAAACGTATGACACTCTTTAAATAATGTTTACCTTTTGTTTTTCTACGTATCAGTTAAAAATAAGTTTACACAAAAAATTTAAAGGAAAGGTGTTTGTTAGACAATTCTCAGCGGATGTGTATATGCTTACTTCTAAACTATGAGAGTATTTCTTTCACCCAGAGTTGTTTTCGTAGTCTTTGTGTGGGCTCAGGCACTGATGTGGAGGCCTATCTTTTAAGGTATCTTTGTAGTCCCCATGTGGAGATAGCTATTGTGTGAAACTTAAGGAACTTCGTTAAAGGATCCGTATATTTCTGGGAAGCATTTGCTATTTCTTCCTTGGAAAAATCGTCAATCCAATGGAGAGAATCTGGACGTTAATTACATCCTAAGATAGGTGGCACAGCTCACACTAGGAAAACAAGTATAATAACCCTTATTTTCATTAAACTGCTCTCATAAGTGTATTAGGGTTCCTGAATATTGTATGTTTTGCCCCTTTTTGTTAATATGTGATTGTACTGATTCTTACATTATATACATATGTGTATATATATGTGTGTGCATATATATGTATATATATAAATGTATAACAAGTCCACTGCCAGGAAAAATATTTTAATGTAAGTTTAACCATCTCTGTGTGAATCTCTGTATGCTCTTACATCATCATAAGCTTTCCTACAACCAGAAAACTGATGTTTTAGAAAATAACATTTTTCCCCTGGACTGAGTCGGTCCACATACTATTTTTAATGTATTCCAAAAAGGTCATAAGTTATATAGGCCATGAAAAAACATTAAATATGTATTGTGTTTCATTTAAATTTAAAATTAGAATAGCATGAGTTAAATAAACTAAATTTATTTATAAATCTAGAATCATGAAAAGCTAAAAAATGCCATTAGAGGGGAAAGTAAGACAGAGGGGAGAAGGGAGGGTGGAAATGGTTAGTGCATGGTGTAGGCGTGTATGGGAATGTCACAGAAAACCTCCATTTGTAGAGTTAATATGTGTTAGCATGTAATTTTAGAAAGTGCAATTTATGAAAGGAATGGTCTAGTTTTCTGTGTTAATTTATTTTAAATAGTCATGTTAAACTTTTAGATGTGTTTTACTAATGTAATATTAATTTCTCAAATTTTAATTCAACATTAAATATTAATAAAAATAAATTAATAAAAATGTTTCACATTTTTGTCATTGGAGTAAATTATATTTCTTTTTTGTAATTTTCTTTCAGTAGTGATTAAGCACCATCATGGAATGTCATTTTGGAGGGAAAATGTTCTAGCTTGAAATTATAGCATCTAATTATTGTAAAGAAAGAGAAAAAGCAGAAAATTTTAATTTCTAAAATCTTATGCTACTTTTTACAACGTCCTAGGGAAAAACTTTTAAGCGTTTGTTGTAAGACTAGTATGACTGGAACGTGCTCCTTTGCGCTGAGAGGACTGAACTGGTGAAATCATAGCCCACAGTGATGCGTGCAGTCCTGGAGCATGACGTCACAGGGAAGGAAGGGCAACCTGACAGGCACTGTAGCTGCATAGCGCCAGTGAAGAGGTGGTGGCAATGGTGACGCAAAGTTTCGCCTTTGTCATTGGTTGTCGCACATGGCGCATATTTGAAATCCTAAATCAGAAAGGTTTCCTGTGTTTAATTGTCCTGCATGTCTCTGACAAAACACAAATCTGCGGTCACGAATGCTTCGGTAGCATGCCCCGGGGAGCTGTGCAAGTACGGTAAGGCTCTCTGCTGGAATTTAGAAGTGTTGGATAATCAACCGACGGCTTAACCGTCAGCGCGTCACTTGCACAGGTAACAGGTTTCTGCATGTCATGTATTTTATGACACAAATCTATGATGCACAGATAAATAATACAATACATGGAGTCAGCTTAAGTGTCCATTAAGAGGTGAATGACGAGAAATCTCTCCTTTCTCTCTCATTCTCTCTCTCTCTCTCTGGGACTGGGGTTTCAACTCAGGATCTCATGCGTGCTAAGCAGGCATTCTATCACTTGAGCCACTTCCCCAGTCCTTTTTGGCTTTAGTTATTATTGTTTGGATTAGAGTCTTCTGTTTTTGCCCAGAGCTAATCTCAGACCATCATTCTCCTACCATATGCCTCCTATGTAGCTGAGATTACTGTATGCACCACCATGGCCTGGTTATTTGTTCAGATGGGGTTCCATTAACATTTTGTTCAGACTAGCCTTGAACTTTGATCTCTCACTCTCTGCCTCTTGAGTAGCTGGGATTATACAAGTGAGCCACCGTCCCTGGCCCTTATGCAAGATCATTCACCTTGTTTTTTAGTGGTGATATAACACGCCTTCTGCCTGCCCTGCCATCTGAAGGGTGTACTTTCCCTATATTTTGCTTTCACTTTGTTTTTAAATTGATAAACCTACTCTTATTTAAGTCTTCTCTGTGTCTATCCTTAAATTCTTTTCTGATGACCCAAGTTTTTTTCTTTTTTAACACTTTTCTGCTTCTTTTCCATGCTATGAAGTAGCCAGGGGAGCAGGTAATGAAAGCCAAGTAGATGAGGCAGCCTAATTTTGGACTTTTTGCCTCCAAAATTATAAGCCAAATAAACCTCTTTTGCTTATAAATTATCCAGCATCAGGTTTTCTGTTACAGTACCACAAAATAGATTAATACAATGTTTATGAGGTATATAAAAATCTTACAAGGACATTATGTGCTTTGTATTGAGAAATTAAATTTGAATTTATTTTAGCTTGCTTGCAAGGAAATGCAATAATTATTTGAAATCTGGTTTCTAATGACATGAATGGGGGAAAGAGTGGTAAAGAATTAGTGAAGGAAAATAAACTAGCCCTAAAAAGTACACTATGGAATAAAAAAGAAAATTTCATGAAGTTTTCAGTGGGTTTAAAGAACTATAAGTCAGGTGCAGATATAAAGATAGACAAACTTGGATGAAGACAAAAGATCAATTTTAAAAAAGCAATGCACTGGATATCTTATTGGATAAAATGAAATATGGGGTCACATAAGATGGCCTTGGAAAAAGACTACTTGTTTTGAAATCTGGACTTTAGCTTATTTAAGCTATCATTCACATTTTTTATCCAAAATGAAGACAACAATTCATTTCAATTGTTTTGAGTTTATGTAAGAATTTGTTTATAAATGTGTGGTGAATTAGATAAATATTTGATAAATATTATCTTTGATAGTTTGAAAGAATTGCAAAAGGCTTGCTGGGAATGGTGGTTCACAGCTGTATTCCTCACACTTGAAGGCTGAGGCAGGAGAACTGCAAGTGTGAGGCAAGCGTGAGCTACATAGAAGTTTTTTTAAGATGAACCTGCATCGCATAACAAAACCCTGACTCAGCAAAACAAAACAAAAAAGATATCTAAAAAAAATCAAACGTGAGGCCCAAGGGAGTGAATTTATGTACTTAAAAGAGTTTTCCTAGTTTGGGGGGTACACTGGGCATCTTTTATTATGCCTGCTTTGAGACTGGCTATTTGTTCTATGAATTAGGAGTTTGTTCCTAGGGTTTGCTTAGTAGTATTTTATTGGATAGATGAACCAAAAAATAAAATTTTAAACAAATCTCCTGTTGATAAGCACTTAGGTGGCTTTCCAGGTTGAGACAATAATAAGTATTTTTAAAAATGTAATTATATAATATAATTATACTTTATAATAATTTTTAATAAAATTTTTTACAACAAAAACCACTAGCTATAGATGAGAAATTTGATATCTTGGATTTCATCAGAATTAAAGATTATGTTCTGTAAAATAATCCATTAAAAAAGCAAAAAAGAAAACCAAAGACTAACTGAAAATAATATGTAATCTATATATTTGACAAAATACTTACATTTATAATATATAAAGAACCCCCTAACATAAAAACCAAAGAGCCCAATAACAATGAGTAAATGATTTAAATAGATATTTCACAAAATAAAATACTGGTATGAATAATAAATATGAAAGTTATTTAACACAAACAATCTATACAAGTTGAATCTTAATGAGATTCTTTTACATAATTAGTAGAATGGCTAATAAACAATTGAAAACCAAAACCAAAGCTACTACTCCTGCACAGGTAGGACAGGCAGAAAGCCTATGAGCTGCTGGTATCAATGCAGTATGGTAGAACCATTTTGGAAAACAATTTGCAAGTTTCTTGTGAAGTTAAACATTCAGTTACCATATAACTGAGTAACTCTACTCTTCATCTACTCCCAGATGAAAAGATATGTCCACACAGAGCCTTGTACATGAATGTTCACTTACTTTACTTATTATTGTCCCAACCTGGAAGCCACCTAAGTGCTTATCAACAAGTGACTGGCTTAAAAAAATTTTTTGGGTTCATCTATCCAATAGACTACTACCCAACAAACCATAGGAACAAACTCCTAATTCATAAAACAAATAGCCAATCTCAAAAGCAGACAGAATAAAAGATGCCAGGCATAAGAGCTTACATCTTGCTATGTTTTTCCTGAACAGGTAAAACTAATCTATAGTGACAGAAATAAACTAAAGTAGGTTGATTGGGGTCAAAAGAAGGGATAGGACTGACTGCAAACCTTTGAGATAACATTGTAGTTGTGATGTTGGTGATGCTTTGACTTTTGTTAAAACTCATCCACTTAAAAGGGTTTCAAATTATTTTATGTAAATGTTACCTCAAAGCAAAATACTGAAAATGTTTTAAAATGTCATTCATATAAAGTTAAATAGTTCATTAAAAAATTTAATAAGATGCCCAGACTTAAAATATAGCACCTAGTTTATTTTCCTGAAATAAGCTATTTGAAAAAAACCTTTTTACTGAAAAAGAAAAGAAAATCGAAGTCTTGAGGTCTCCAAAATGTAAATTGCGAGTTGCAGTACTGCTCAAACAGACATTTGATGAGGAAGCGTTCAATATGGTTAGTTACTTCTCTGTAAAATGCTCTGCTTTGCAAAGGGATTGAGATGCTGCAAGAAAATGGAAAGGCATTATTAAATGTAGCATATATTTGCCTTTCACCACTGATCTCAGTCATTGAAAAAGTATGTGCAATTTAAAAATGACAACAATGTATTGTACAGAGCAAAAGATTCAATAACTTGGAATTAAGTCACTCTTTACGCGTGAAAGAAAATCATTAACAGGATAAGTGCGCAGGTAGTAAAAATTATGTGGAGTAAGGGTGGACTAAATAGAAAAGGCACTGAAATATCAGATCATGCCTCTGATAATTCTGGAAATACTCTTTATGTTTTCTATTTAAAATGGCAGAATTATAAATGGGACACACATATCATCCAAACCTCTGGAGAAAACAAAAGAAAAATAACATAATCCAAGTAGGAAAAGCCAGATGAGAAGGAAATACAGAAACATACAAAATAAAAAGTGTAAAGTGTGTGAAGCATGTAAGAACCACAGTATTAGATGAAGCAATAATTCACAATGAGTTAAATTCTCCACGCACCATGTAAAATTATGTAACATACCCAAAGAAGCACTTTGAATTGAGAAGTAGCTGATTTATTTATTTTCCAGTATTTCATCTTAGAAAATGCACACCGAATAACTATGCAACAGCAAATGGTCAAGAAGAGGACGGAAGAGACAAGACCGTAGAAGAGACTTTAAGCAAATGTTCGTTATAAAATCTACAAGGATGTGGGTTGGACTTTCTCAGGAAATGACCCTACTGCACAGGAAGCTTCTTTCTCATTATGAAGGGTCTATCCAGAAGAGGCATTTCTCGTCAAAGGCATCTTTATTTTTCTTTGCATACCCAGAAGTGTGTACATCTATGTGTACTTGAAGACGTTTTCATCCATCTGTGGAGGAAGAGAGTAGAGTTTCTAAAAGTCAAAAAGCGTATCGGTAATCCTGGTAGCAAGTAAAGAAGTTCCTAACTACAGAACACCCAGACTTGATTTCTGCATCTATCAAAGAATAGATGCAGAATAGAATAGTCCTTACCTCATGTGTGGTAAGGACTGAATGTTAATTTATAGGAGGAATTTATAGACATGTAGAACAGTGCCTGGAAGAGAGAAAGCACAGTGCACATGTTTGCTATTACTACTTGTGTTTCTCAGTTGCCTCCTAACAGCAGAAACCATGTCTGTCTTATTCACATTACATGGAACTACGCTTAGCTCAGTAAGTATCTGTTAAGGAGTACACACACCTGCTATGAGGAAGACTGAGGTAGAAAAGGGTTCCTGTGTGGGGTGCCCAGGTAGGCAGGCCTCTGAGGAAGGCAGAGGAGAGATTCAGTAGAGCAAGAAAAATAAGCTGAGTGTGGTAGTGCTTGTCTGTAATCTCACCTACTCAGGAAGAGGAGGCGTAAGGATCTCAAGTTTAAGGCCAGCCCAGGTAAAGGTAGCAGTGAGATCCTGTCTCGAAAACAAAATAAAAACAAAAGAACTATGAAAATAGAAGAATGAGCAGGCACCGGTGGGTCATGCCTATAATTCTAGCTACTCAGGAGGCAGAGATCAGGATTGTGGTTCAAAGCCAGCCTGGGGAAATAGTTCACGAGACCCAATTTTGAAAAAACCCTTCACAAAAAAGGGCTGGTTGAGTGGCTCAAGATGTAGTTTGTAGGACCTGAATTCAACCCCCAGTACCACCATCCCCACCCCCACACACAAATAGAAGAATGAAACCTGTTGAAATTGTTCTCTAAGAACGGGGGAGGAGGACAGAGGGAGAAACATGGAGGCGGCAAATCTAACTAAGATATATTGCAAGCACAGATGTAAATATTACAATGTATCCCCCTGTACAAATATTATATACTGATAAATTTTTTTTAAAAAGCAAGGGCTGGGGGCATAGCTCAGTGCAGATCACTTGTCTAGCACATACCAGGCCCTGGGTATAATCCCTAGTACCTAAAAAAAAAAAAATATATATATATATATATATATATAAAACTTTGGCTTGTGGCTTTGAACCTCCTGACCTCTCCTCCTGAGTAGCTAGAATTACAGGCATGACCCACCTCATTTTCATAGAATTCTATGAATATATATATTCTATTCTATATATATAGATTCTATATTCTATTATATATATATATATATATATATATATATAACAAAGAGCACTGTTACCTGCCTTAGTAGTACCATTCTTTGATATAACAGTCCCAGATTGCTAGAGGTCTGCAGACCAGGAGACTGAAAGGAGGGGAACAGCAGGGGAGACAGAGATCATGTACAAAAAAGGACAAAGTTGATGACATCAAGGATAGCTAAGGAATGCCAGCAACATCATTTTTCTTTCTTTTTTTTGCAGTACTGATGTTTGAGCTCAAGGCCTTCACCTTGAGCCACTCTACCACTTCTATTTTTGTGATGGTTTTTTTTTTCAATAAGGTCTGGAGAACTATTTGCCTAGGCTGGCTTCAAACCACAGTCCTCCTGGTCTCTGCCTCCTGAGTAGGTAGGATTACAGAGGTGAACCACTGTGGCCCAGCACTAGACCTTATTCTTACCCTACCCACTCTTTCCAGGCCCCAAATAAATGATGACAGGAGCCAGAGCCAGGCCTGATGTGCCTTTATTTCTTTCAGTTATGCTTGCGGCTGGAGTGGGGGTGGGGGAAGAGCCCATGACCTGGGCTCCCTGGTGACCAGGGCTGATGATACCAGCTGCCATAGGTGAGGTACCAAGCAAAGGTGCCCACTGCAGCACCCACCACCTTGTGAGTGTACTGGTGGAAACAGACGACAGTACAGAGCAGCAAGAAGTTCCAGAGGCCCAGCAGCAGCACATTGAGCAGGAAGACAAGGCGCAGGGGTGTGCCAGCCGGCAGCCCATGGGCCAGGTACTTGGCGAACACTGCTGCTTCTTCGGCCATGAGCAGGCAGCAGAAGGTGAGCAGGAAGGTGTGGGAGGAGACTGTGTAGCCCCGCCACTGGTGGCCAGCAGCCAGACAGCTGCGGCGGTCAGGCAGCTCATGGAGCAGCAGGCCCTGGGGTAGAGGCTCAAAGCAAGAACCAGTCAGGTCCTCGATGAGGAGGAAGGCCCGGCCGGCCCCTCGCCACAAGCTGCCCCCACCACCAGTCGGCTCAGGTGTCTGGCGGTCACTGCCACGCGCCGTGTAGCCAGGAACACCACCAGCAACACAAAGCCCCCCAGGAAGGTGCAGGTCCAGCCCCATGCGGAATTCACAAACTTTCTGCGGGAAGAGAAGAGGAAAGGCTGCTAAGACCCCCACCCCATCCTCCACCCTGGATTACTCTGTCCAGTTCTGCACATCAGCAGCGCTTCTCCTTCCCACACCCTTGACAGCCCCAGTCATTTAAACTAGTCCATCTCATGCCTAAACTTGGCCTTCTAGGGCCCACATTTCCTCTTCAGCCCTATTCCTGACTTGCCCTGTACCCCCAGGCTCTGTTCCCCTCCCCCTCCCCTGACCTTCTCAACCACCTAGCCTATTTTTAGTGTTCCGACTGGCAGGAGAACAGAAGCCCGAAGAAGGGAGCTGGGCTCTCAGAGTGCAGGGAGCCTGCTCCCAGGGCTTTGAGTGAACTCACATGTTGAAGAAGTTGCCGTGGCTAGCGAAGATAGTCCGAGAGTTGACATGGAACTGCAGAAGGGGTCCGAAGATGACCACAGCTGCCAACCAGGCATGGTAGAGGCGCCGTAAGCAGGGGCTGCCCAGGAGGCGGGCAGCCTGTTCACTTCCAAAATACAGCAAGGCAGAGGCCACCCAGAGCAGCACCTTGACCAGGCAACCCAGCAGTGCCTGGATTTGGGCCCTAGCCCCCACCACCGCCCCCGCTCCATGTTCCCTCCCCTCCCCACTAACTGCCTGCTCTGCTGGGCAGCAGAGGAGGGGCTGATCCCCCCAACACTCTGCGGACAAGAACAGACAGTGACAGGTGTGGCAGATACAGGGCAGAGGCCTGATGGCAGCTGGCAAGCCACGGAGAGAGGTGGGGGGCAGTCAGGGGCCAGGATGGCGTGCTGCCACGTCAGCAGGGTCCTGGCCTTGGGTGTGTGGAAGTGTGTTCTGACAGCAGCCTGGGCCCTTTCCTGTTAGCTCTGTGTCCTCAGCTCCAGCCACGTTCTAATTCCTAGCTCAGGGTTAGGCCTGCTGTTCAAGACTATTCTTGTCCACAGCCTGCTTGAGTCGCCTGCCTCAGTTTGGTCAAAGTCCCTCTACCGCTACCTAAATTCTAGCATGATTTTACTCCATAGAAAAATCACAGGCCATGAAGATAAAACTAACCAAACCTTGGAAGTCATTAAAACAAATCTGTGTCTTTTCACCAAAGTGGTCTGGTTGTTCTCCCTGGGTTCTGAGCAGCAATGTGAGTGTCTACAACATTGTGTCCACCTCAGGCCCTGGAAAGCCTATTAGCTGGGATGTCCTTTTCAGTACTAGGAACCCAGCAGATTGCCCAAGCTCCAACTCCTGTCTGGATGGAGGAGGGGCTCTAAGGGGCTAGTTTGGTTGAAGACAGCTGTGCAAACTGGTGGTTGTGCAAACTAGATGAATATGTCAGGCATCATATCAAATGGGGCACTGTTTGTGTTTATGATGGGGTTTAACTCAGGCCCTTGCACTTGCTAAGCAGGCGCTCTACCACTTGAGCTGTGCCTCCCAACCCAAGGTTTTTTCATTGATCATGTATCACACTTTGTAAAAAAGGATGTAATTCAAAATTAAAGAATGGAGGTGTAGCTCAAGTGACAGGGCATCTGCTTTTCAAGTGCAAAGTCCTGAGTTAAAACCCCAGTTCTACCAAAATAATAAATAAAATTCATTTTAAAAAACTTCCTGGGAGGAAAGATGAAGGAGGGGGTGAATTCAACTATGATAACTTGTCAGTACTTTTGTAAATGTTGCAATGTACTTCCAGTACAATAATGAAAAAAAATTTTCCTGGGCTGGAGGTATAACTTAAGTGGTAGAGTGCCTGCTTAGCAAGCACAAAGCACTGAGTTCAAACCCCAGCACCCGGGGGGGGGGGGGCGGGAATTTCCTGTGAATGGGTGCTGGTGGCTCAAGTTGTAATCCTAGCTACTCAGCAGGCAGAGATCAGAAGGATCATGGTTTGATGCCAGCCCAGACAAATAATTTGCGAGACCCTATCTTGAAAAACTCCATTACAAAAAAGGGTTGGTGGAGTGATTCAAAGTGTAGACCCTGAGATCAAACCCCAGTACTACCAAAAAAAAATTCCTGTGATCATAAAGCCCTACAAGTTAATTTTTTATTTTACATCGAATTTCTATAATTATTAGTAGTACTAAATATATGATTAGGACAATCACTTACATTTTGATACTGTATTGGAAATGTTTCCTACTGAGGCGAATGGATAGTCCATGGACCCTTGATCAGATGAGGCTCAGTTTTATAAATTCCCTCTTAGTTTGGCACCCTGGAAGTAATACAAGTTCTATGTGAGTTGATAAAATGGGAAGGAGATCCGGCATGACAACTTCTTCACAGTAAAGCTTTTTTGAGGAAAGAGAACACAGAGGCTGGGGATCTGGACAGTTACTCTTTTTTTTGGCAGTACTGGGGTTTGAACTCAGGACCTCACACTTGCTAGGTAGGTGTTCTTCCTGCTTGAGCCACTCCATCAGCCCTTTTCTGTGAGAGTTTTTTTTCCAAAATAGTGTCTTGTGAACTATTTGCCCAGGGCTGGCATTGAACCACAATCCTCAGGATCTTTGCCTACTGAGTAGCTAGGGTTACAGGTGTAAACCACTGGAGCCCAGCAGAGTTACTCTTTTAATATCACCTATTTGGGCCAGATGTGGTGGTATATACCTACTCCAGCTAAGGCAGGAGGACTAGTTGAGTCTGGACAACACAGTAAGACTCTACCTCAAAACAAAAAAGTCCCTGTTTGTGAAATAGGTACCCCTTTTACCTCTTGTGGTAAGTCCATCAGCACCCCTGGAAGTACGTTTAGAAAGCATGCATGACATGTTGTGGAGAAAGATCTAGATATAGTGATATGAACTCCATCCGCCTGACTTTTAGTTTGTCTGAAGCCTGGGGTTCTGAGTGGGAGGCGTCAGTGTCTGCCAGTTTCTCTGGTTCTGCATTCATGGGCCACCTCTTCTAAAGTCTGAAATAGCTCCAGAGTAGAGCTAACACAGATACTCTTAGGTTCTATCAGAAAACATGCTTATCTTCTGCTATCTCCATGTCTACTCTGATGCTAAGTTTCTGAGGCTGGTGGGGGAGGGCCTGTCTCAAGACTTGGTTAGAAAATAATTTTAATATATTTTTTTCATCTTGGGGCATCAAAGGGATGTTTTCTTCTATAGAGTAGGATAGCTGAAGACTTTGGTGAAACTATTTTCTTGAAGTAAGAAAACATAAGACTTCAGATAGGAAAAAGAACAAGACAGAAACACTGAGCTAGGTTCCCACAGACAGTTTAGTGGGGGAGCCAAAGCCAGTTAAGAGGACAAAGGAGTCCTACTTCAACCTCCTTTCTTGAAGCTGCTGGCCTCCAGCAGGATAATCAGGACCCTCTGGGAAGCAGGGCCTGCCCCACGCTGGGCCCCATGGAGCTTCTGGGAACTCATGCCTCTCACACAGCTGTCAAAACTCAAAGACCCAGGTATAAGAGACACAGTCCCCACCCCTGAAGGGTGCTGAGGAAACACCTCTCTCCACCCTGCCCTCTCCCGAAGACCTCCCAAGTGGCTTGAGTGACAGTCACACACTACCAACATACTAACATACAAATACACTGACAGAGACTAAGTCACTCACTCTCACACTAACCCACACATAAACACTCACACATACACACCTACATGCAAACACACATACACACATTGACTCACACACACAGATACACACACCTTCACACACTCAGAGACTCATACACCCTCACACAAAAACAAGTTCACGTTCTCACACATATATTCACCTACACATGCACACCCTCACACATATACACTCACACATACACACATTCACAACACTTACTACCATACACATACACTCCAACACTTACACTCACAAACAAAATCACATATGCACCCACTCTCACACTCACTCACACACTCATTCATACTCACTCATACTCAAAAATAGACTCACACACATACACACAAACACACTCACAAACATACACATATACAAACAACACACATAGATGCCAACACACACACACACCCATACACACCCCGAAACACAAGGACTCCCTCATCCTCACACACTCACACATATGTACATACACACACTCACACACACCCACATTCACAAGGAGACACACACACACACACTTACACAGACATAAAACAAAACACACAATTGTACACACTCATACACCAACACACACATACACATAAACAAAATGCCCCTTTAATATTAGTATTTATTCAAGTTTTAAATATAACAGGACTAATTATTGAAGATACAAGTTAAAAATAAGCTGTGCTTCTCAGGTGTATTTGTGAAATGATTGATATACGCATAATTAGAAATAAGAACAAGTAAGAAAAACTCTCTTCTTTAGCTGAACTATACCCCATTTCTTTTTTTCTTTTTTGGCTTTTTAATATAGGGTCTCACTATGTAGCCCAGGCTGGCCTCAAACTCACGATCATCCTACCTCAGACTCCCAAGTACTGGGATTACAGGCATGAGACATCAAGCCTGGCATATTCTTATTTCTTATAAGGGAATAAGCACCCAAATTGAGGGGAAATATATTGTATGTGAGGAACAATGTTTCACTACCTAGCCTTGCTTTTTCTCTTTTTAAAGACATGGAGTCTTGCTATGTTGCCCAGGCTGGCCCTAACTAGCTAGATTCAAAGGGCTCCGCCTCCCTATTACCTGGGGTTGTGGAGGCATGCACCATCTTCCCCAGCAGCTAATTAACTCATCTGTTGCTGTTTTTGGTGCTGGGGATTGAACCCAGGACCTTGCACATGTTAAGTACACACTCTATCAGAGGTACACCCCAATCCCTCTCCCATTTCTTAAAGTCCGTAACTCTAAAGTAAATGATTGAATTCATCCTTTTTTCCCACTGATAGCTATTCTTCCCCCTTACCTTCCACCCTGCTGTGGAGACTCTCAAATGCACTAGGAAGAGAATCTTATCCAAGAGGTGACCCATAGGAAGAAATACCCAAACATCAGGAGTTTTAACTCCAAGGATGTTGACAGCCTTTTAAGCTTCACTCTAACATGTTCCTAATTTTTTAATAAATATTTTTAATGAGTGAAAAACCTGAAAAGTCACTTTCTCTATTCATTTTTTTGTTCCTGAGAGCATTTAGGAACTCAGTAACTTCAGCCTGGTATGGTAGTGCACACCTATAATCCCAACCTTTGGGAATTGGAGGCAGGAAGATAGTGAGTTCCAGGCCAGTCTGGAACAAAAAGAACAAAAATACCAAAAACTTTAATCATAATTACTGTTACTCAGTGAAAAAGAGTTTAAAACCATTCTGCCATCAATCTTTAAATATACACAAATTTAAAAATTAAAACTCAACCATACCTTTTTGTAAAAGTTGGCACAGCAGAACCATCTGTCTTCACATGACAATCTGGGCTATTTAGCAGGTTAACTGGGACTCTTCCAAATGGGCACGACTGAAATGATTTGAAAGACTGAGTAATCAACTGGGAAATGCAAAGACTTCACTACCACCACCTTCATCAAAGCAGACTGAAAGTGACTCACCCGTTTAGTTTTGTTAGTTTGTTTCAGGGGATTTCGATGACTTATTTCGGCATCTTGTGGTGGTATGTTCTCTCTAAACAAAAAGAAAGTACCCAGTTTTTCAAAGAATAATATTCATGTGTATTTCCATTTACTGCTAAACATGGTTACACTTACAAAAAAACTCTTATGTAGACATACTTACATAAATGATGAGTTTTCTTACCCATACAAAAACCTGGCTTTGGTAGCCTGTCCTCTGGAATCACAACCCATGTCCTTACTTTTGTAAATGTCCAACTGAACTGGAGAATGAGTCTTGAGCAGTAAACATTGTAGATGCTGTAAAAATTTCAAAACTGTGGTTAAATTTGTTAAGGACATAAAAAGTACACAAAAAGTAATCTTACAGGGCTGGAGGTGTGGCTCAAGCCATAAGAGCGCATGCTTTGCAAGTGCAAAGCCCTGAGTTCAAACCCCACTTCCATCAAAAAGAAAAAGTAATCTTACACGTAAGAAAATTTTAAAAATCAATTTATAATAAATAATTGCCCTCCTGTAAGAAGACATGAAGATGTTATCAGGCAATTCTAATTACCTCTTCAATTCTCTTTATATAATTGTCTCCCTGGGATAAACAGCAAACTCTGTTTCTATAAGCTCAAAGCCATTCTCTTGCTTTGATTGAGTTGTTTTTAATGTTACCAATGAAATTTTGATTAGGCACAAAAGATAAGTATCAACAAGGTAGGTAAGATCTTTTTACTTCTAATAGTCTTATCTCATTTCCATTTGCAACTAAACAGATTTTGAGTATTCCATGTAAACATTAGTCCTACAAAAAGTTATTCTGAATCCTTTCTGCAGTACTATCTACCGTGGAAAAATATTAGCACACGTTAATAGTTACCTGATAAACCCTTCTTTTCCTCCTCTGAAAGCAGCTGCTTCTTTTGTAGGTTTAAATTACATATGGCAATTTCCAGCATTTCTAACGGTACTGCTCCACTTTCTACAGCTTTATGAAGAAGCAAAAAAGGATAATTGTCATTTTATAAAGCACTCTTCAGCCCAATCTCCAAATACATATTTATTTCATCAGAGCCTAAGAAAAAATTTAGAACACTTAAGCAAAGATAATTGTCCCAAGACTTATGCATAAGATTTCATAGGCAAATAAGCAATGTCTCATTTCTCATGCATATAATCAACTCTCTTCTGATAACACTACGTATTCAAAGAGTTTCATTGTGTAATATGCAATTTACCATTTTGTATTCATTTATAAATTGTTCACTTTCAGAAGCAACAGAAGTTTAACAGAGCAATACAAAAGAAAAAGCAAAATCTAATTACAGCAGTTAGAAACAGGCAATTCTAGATATTAAAGTAGTCCTAAGAGCAACAGTCTCTTGGAACACACTGTAAGAAATATCATTCACAGAAACATTTAGTCATCAAGGCAAGGTTGACATCTTTGGCTAAAAGGATTTGTGTTTAAAAAAAAAAAAAAAGTGATCAACTTTAGCTGTCAGACTTAGCTATTCCATTCCCTAAATACAAAATGACTGAACGATAATTACCTTTCTGACGACAGACTGCCAAACAAATTTTCTTTGAAATGCAAAATTTATCCTTTGTACTTGATTTATAAATTTTAAATGTACACATCATGCAAATATGGAGTGTTATCAACAATTACAGGACCCATGAGCTATAATGCCACACACTGGCACTCAGGGTAAAAAAGACGATTAAGAGATGACTTCTATTTCTAGTTTCTGTCAGTTTACAAGGTTTACAAATTTTAAAGAACATGAACATATTTGATAGTGGTTAAATCCACACATTTATTGAGAACAGCAGTAAAAGTTCACATAATAAAGAATTTTTAGACAGCAAATGAACAACTTAGATAAGAACTAGTAATTTGAGAGTTTGGTATTTTAAGACTCCCTTTGAAAATCTAATAAAAACTATGGAATACCCTCCACCTCTACAAAACACACACACACACACACCAGACTGAGCAGAAGATTTCAGGGATGTTGCCTATTTCCTGAGAGCCTATCAAGTCTGTTCAAAATAATCATAATTTTGACCTTAAGGCTACTGCCATATTGCAGTGGCTTAAAATTTCTTTTTTATAGCTAACTCACCTTATGTATTCCAAAGATGTACATTTCACTGCTATGAAACAACAGTTTAAATTCTAAAAGTTATGTGTCTTTCATTTTACGATACTCAGTGAAGCAACTCTTCTTTAGATGTATCCTGACTCTTATAGCACAAACACTATGTTCATGCTGATGTTCATTAATTAAAAGAGCTACTATAATGAATATTGTTTTTATGTTTAAGTAGCACCTCCATTTTCTCATCTGATCAGCTTTTGCCTTAAATTTCCACTTCGAATATGATTTGATATTAGGACGTGTTAGTTTAGGATGCTCTTTTACTTCAAATGTACATTTGACACCTTTCGATTACCTTGAGACAGTTCAAATTGTGCAAAAGATATATGCACAAAAGCACACTTTTTGCAGTTTGCTCTGGCCATTTGAAAGTAGTCACGTGCATCATCGGGCTCTTGCATACTGTAATAAAAACTCAGAGTCAGTCCACACTTTTTGGTTTTTTTTCAAAAAAAGACATAGCTACCTAAATTTGGTAGTGCTTCACTTTATTTTCCAAAAGACATGGAATTTGATTTCTCCTGTGTATAAAATAAAACAAGTTATTTTTAAAAAATCTTTTTAGGCAGAGTCTAAAATTTGTAGGTCTTTTTGAAACATGTACATAGAAAACAGTTTACACTAGTCCCTTTTCATGTAAACTAATTTACACTAAAGGCAAAAGTATTTG
Organism: Castor canadensis; assembly: GCF_047511655.1. NCBI lineage: Eukaryota > Metazoa > Chordata > Mammalia > Rodentia > Castoridae > Castor > Castor canadensis. The sequence continues at coordinate 83,390,118 of NC_133388.1, read as the reverse complement.
GCCAAAAAATATTAATTTGATATGCTTTTGTTTTCCCTCTTTACGATATAGTTACATATTATATAACATAGTCAAGCGAAGTTAAAATGCTAATACTTACGCTTTTAATTCAGCAAATCTCACTTGAATTCGAGCAAAACTCTCATTTTGGCCATATTTATCTGGAGGAAGTGTTTCGATTGCTTGACTATAACGACCAATTAATTTATTTAAAAGAGCATCATTCAGGGGGACACTATTTTTCTCTAACTTAAGCAAGAAATTCAACCAGTCCTCTGGGTTGTTCGCCATCATAATTTGGTTAGCAGTTCCTGAGTTAGCTGAATAAGGACAACAAAATATATCACAACAGAGATAAACATAAAACAATTCCAAACTGCATTTTTTCCTTCAAGTTATAGTTAAACAGTTATAATATCAGTAATAATTTTTAAGACAGTAACAATTCATACTAGAAAATCCTCCATCTATCATTTATTTCATGAAAAACTCAAAAACTTCTTGCTCTGGTCCTAACTTTCTTTACAGCCTTACCCAGTCAACATTCTTTCAGTATACCTCAAATTTACTTACAAAACCACCACAGAAAACCAGCTTTACAAAAGATTAGAAGCTGATAGTTATTTTCTTCTTCCTCCAAGTTACCTACATTTCTCTGAAAGGCCCTGATAATTTCCTGGTCTCACCAACACATAGCTAGCCTGATCTAGACCTTCAGAATTTATAGGACTTTTTGCAGCTGTCAGTTTTCTCTCTGTGGAATCCCAACCCATAGAAACATCAAGAATAACCCTTCAAGCCAGGCACCAGTAGCTCCCACCTGTAATCTTGGCTAGTCAGGAGTCAGAGATCAGGAAGATTGCGGTTTGAAGCCAGCCAGGGCAAACACTTTGTGAGACCCTATCTTGAAAAAAAACCCATCACAGAAAAGGGCTTGTGGAGTGGCTCAAGATGTAGAGTTCAAACCCTAGTACTGCTAAAAACAAAACAAATAAAGGTATAGGTCAACAGCAAAGGCATTGGGACATGCGCTGCTCTAGGATACAGAAGAGACATCAGGAAAGCCACTGTAACTGGAACAGAGAGTAAGAAAGGATAGAAAAAAAAGGGCCAGGGGAGAAAGAGACCAATTCTTCAAATCAAAAATCCAGTGTTTGATGCTAAATTTATATGTAATATTAACATTGATAACGTGTGCTCATTCAGAGTAAAAAAGGAATGGAAAAGAAGGCGTATCTACTGATGGCAGGCATATCAGCGGAAATAGCTAACAATAATGAAAGTACTAAGAAAAGTACCTGTAAGCACACTAATAAGAAGGATCATTTCTTTCTTTCCCTGCCCTCTTCCCTCTCTCTTTCTCCACCCCACTTCCCCAGCCCTTTCCCTTCCTACCTCTCTCTCTTTCTTTGTGTTTTGAGACAGGGTTTCACTATGTGCTCATGCTGGCCTTCACCTTGCTGTACAGCCCCAGCTGAATAAGAGAACTAGAGATCCTCCTGCCTCAGCATCCTAAGTGCTGAGATGACAGATGGGAGCCACCAAGTCCAGATGATGTTTCATCTTTTTAAAACAAGCAGACAATTGTGGACTAGTTCCAGACAAACAGGTTCAAATATAAACTGCATTCTGGTAGATAAGCATCAACGACTGAGAATGTACATTATATTAACACAGAGGTTAACATCTACTTCCTTATACCTTACAGGACACTTTAAGTTAATTGCTTTTTTTGTTTTTGCTTCTTTAAAAACAAGAGGCTAGAGATATAGCGCAGTAGTACAACATTTGCTTAGCATGTGTGAGGTCGTGAGTTCAATACCCAGCATCGCAATGAATTATAAAAGGAAAAAAGAAAAAGCTTACCTGTAGTATCAGCAGAGACTTTATTCAAGCTTAGCTCATCAGTAAGATCTTCATTTTTAAAATCTCTCACTTTGCTCATTATGGAATCGATTGTCAATTCTCTGCCACTTAACTCCTCAGCCTCCATTTCTAAGTTGCAACTAGTTTTCTGGAACCCAGAAGATGAAGCATTAGTTTGGGGAACATATCTAAATGCAACTCTTTCTTAAAAAAGTCTTAGTGGAGCTACGTGGACTAACATAATGGATCTATATGGCTTTGTAATCTGTCCGGGAAGGTTTCAATAGGTAAAATTACCTTTTCTTCCCAATGGCCTCTGTAAAGTTGCAATCCTGAAGTCACTGCACAACACAAAAATTTCTCCCTCATTTTAAACTTCCTTTCACTTTTTTCCAGAATTATGTCCTGTGGGCCATCTGCAAATTTTATCATTTAAAATATATACAGTGTTTGCCTGGATTCTGGTAGTAACATATAGACAGGAAGAATCCCTTTGGGAATGAAATTAACTGCTGCTCTAGTCATCTGCTTTATGTGCGTAAAGCTTCACAATGAATACTTTCAAAGCAGAACGTATACTGATGCTTGAGATTCAGCAGCTTTGTCCTTGTGTGGATTTGGCAGAATCAACGAACTACTGCCTCAGTCATTCTACTACAGAACTCAACTACAGTACTGAGCACGTGCTCATCTGCATAATGGTGGGTGGTGTTAGGTAAACGAAGTGTCTACAATCTTTCTTCCTGTCCATCTCATCTTTGTGATTCTCAAACATCAACAGATTCACTCGGGATCACTGCCTGCACTGTCACCTGTTCTGGAACTTGACAATAAAAAGGGGCGATAAAGTAGGCAGCAAGTTATCACCCACCCCTTAAATCAGGTTTGAAAGTCCAATGTCAGGACACCACCGCCTGTCCCAATTTTAAGCCAGCAGAGGAGGGTCTGTCCTAGGAGACAAATCTTCTGCGCCAGTGCCCGCCGCGCCTTCTTTCCAGCGAGGTCCACACGCGCTTCTTACTGCGGCATCACCCCACCCTCTAGATCGCAGAAGCCGCGAACCTTCCCTCCCCCGCCAGGTCATGTACACGCGCCCTGTCGGCTACGCAGCTCTGTGCTGCCCCGCTTCGCCCCCACCCCTCTCCGGTCTTCGCTGCTAAAGAGCCCACATACCGGCCGCCGCCGCTCCTCGATGCGCCCGCGAGCCAATACTCGCCTCCAGGAAGCCGAGCGGAAGAGAAGAAAAGACGGAACCCCCATCTCTCTTTGTAAGCGCGTTTGAGTTGCTCCGCCGCTATCGCCGCGGCCTCCTATTGGTCAAGGTTAATCACGTGGGAGCGTCTGTGGTGATTGGTTCCTTGCGTCGGCGCCTCCCCGCCTCCTGCGTTCGGAAGCCTGACCCCACGTCTGTAGCCCCTGGTAGGGTGCTGGGTGGAGCGCGGCAGCTGCTTCCCAGACGCGAGTCGGCTGTCTTTCCTGCTCCTCCAGTTTAAGCAGGCCCAATTTCTGCCAGGAGGGTGGCCACTCCCGGCGGAGATGAACATCGGGGCGGGAACAGCCGCTCACCACATCAAGTGCGTGGTGGGTCCTTCACCCCCACGCCACCCCGCGGCTGGGTCCCCAGCGCCCTCACTGCGGGCCTTAGGGAGGGCGTGGCGAGAAAAGACGTTTCGCGGCTCAGCCCTGCAGCCCGCGCAGGAATCTCGGTGCTTTTGTCATTGGGCTCCCATTGTTGTCTGGAAGCACCACCCTTGAGTCTTCCTTGCCTCGTCAAGCCAAGACCTTACTTACCCTGTGTCAAAATTCTCAGGTTCCGCCGGGATTGCTCTGCCGTAGTTCGCTCTATCAGCCCCTCTCCCTCCGGGGGTCCCAGTGAAGGGGACAGGTGTCCGGGTGGGGAGGGAGGGCGGCGCTGCTAAGTGGGTTTGTAGTGCAGAGCAGCGGTTTCTCTTCATCTGCGAGAGGAGAGGAGATGATCTGTGACATGCTGTATGGTAAGACCGGTTGGTTTGGGGATATGTGTAGGAAACTACAGCTGTCACCTGTGAACTTGCAGGCTTCCGTTAGAACCCTGTCATCCCCAGCCAACATGAGACCCTGTCCTCTCCGCTTTGGATATCAGCAAGGATCCCAGATCTTGGTGGCGCAACTGCTTTACATAAAATGCCGTAGAATTACATGTGATCTCTGTACGTTCTCCTGTTATTTTTAATCATCCATAGATTACCTAATTAAATGCAAACGGGATATAGTTATACTGTATTATTTAGGGAATAATGACAAAAAATCTGTGTACTATAAATGTAATTTTTAAAAAATTTTAGATCCACAGAGGATTGAATCCATGGATATGTACCCATAGATACAGAGGACTGAGTGTAGTGAGGCAAAATTAAAGCAAGACCAAAGCCTTCACTGGTCCAAACTAACAAACCTGAAAGCAAACCTTTAAAGAATCAGACTGTTTCTACACAACTTACCTACAGGCCGGAACACAGCTCAGGAATATTTATAGAAGTACAAGAAGATTCAACAGGGTCAAATTTAAAATACGTGGGGCTGGGGGCGTGGCTCGAGTTGTAGAGCACTAGCCTAGTAAGTTTGAGACCCTGAATTCAATCCCCAGTACCACTAGTAATAATGAATTTTTAGAAGTAAAATATCTGGCATCTAATGTAAAAAATTACCGGACATTCAAACCAGAAAAATGAATGCAACTCTAAACGAAGAGAAATGGGTCAGTAAGTTAAAACACAACCATGAGTGGAACAGAGAAGAGAATTGGTTGATCAGGACCCTAAGACACACACACACTCACACACACATGCACACATTCACACTCAAACTCAAACACATACATTCACACACACACACAGAGAAGCACACACTCACACACATTTGAATCCATACTCTAACACACAAGCCAACCCACTCACCCACATCACACACACACACACACCAACACGCAAGCCAACACACTCACATGCACACACAGACACACACACTCAGACACACATACACATACACAGACTCACACATTCACTCACACTGAGACACCACACATTCACGTACATACACACACACATGCAGTCACACACTCACACATATACACAGTCATCTATACACACCTACACACTTTCACACTCATACAAACACGCACATACACAGTCACACTCACAGTCATCAGCAATCATACATTTGTGCACACCTTTACAGACTGACACCCTCACGTACACTCACACGTACACATTCCCACACACTTTCATACACACTCACACACTCACAACACGTACCCATATACACTCACACCCATACACATTCACATATATACATATACACACACAAACCTACAGAAACACAGACCTACATGCACACTCTCATGCACACATTCACAAATTCACACACACGTACACAGACATACACAAAAACACACATTCATACACATACAAACACACAAACACACAGATATACACAAACACTAATGCACACATGTGAACTCACAATCAACACACAGACGCTACACTCACATTCACACACTCACCCAAAATCACACTCACACTTACAGACGCATACTCACACACACGTCAATACACCCATGCCAACACAATAACATACAAATACACTCACTCTCATACTCACCCACATATCCCCCACTACATTAGCTCACACACATAAACACACTCACACACACCTGAACACACTAACATACACTCATTCACACACCTGCACCCAAATACCCACTCACATTCAAACGCAAACACACTCACACACTCACTTACACACACCTGCACATACACACCTGCACACACCAACATACACACTGTCACACTCTAACACATTCACAATAACTCTCGCACCCGTGAACATAGAACCTCAGCTTCAAATACACATGTACACACAGATGCACTCACACATTCACACACATACACACACTCACTCACACTCATCTGCACATGCACTCACATACAATCACACACGCACACCTACACAAAACACACGCGCTCGCACACTCACACATTTACAGTCTCACCCACTCACCTACACATACATATACGCTCACTCATACACCTACACACATTTACACATTTACTCTTTCTCGCAGTCACACACAAACACACACTCACACGCATTTGATTCCATACTCAAACACAGATGCCAACCCACTAACACACATCACACACATACCCACACTCACAACTCACACACACATTTAAACACATACTCACAACCCAACTCACACAAACAAAACACACAGTCACTCACACTCACACACTCAACACCACATGCAATCACACACACATATACACAAACACACACACCTACACACACTCTCACTCACTCACTCAAACACACACACACACACCCTCTTACACACTCACACACAAATATACACTCACAAACATATGCACATACAATCACACATGTACCCACTCTCACTCTCACCAACATTCATACTCACTCTCACTCGAAAATAGACTCACACAAATACATACTCACAAGCATACACACATACAAACACAAACACACACATACACAGATGCCAACACACACCCATACACACACTCATAAACACACACTCACCCTCACACACACATGAATATACACACACATGCACAAGTATAAACACACACACACACTTACACAGACACACTACACACACAATACACACACACCACACGGACATACACACACATACACAATACACCCACCACACACATACACCAAACACACACACATATACCACACACACCACACACACTACACACATCCACACACCACACATACAATACACAGACACCACACATACATACACAAAATACACACACTACACACCCCCACACATACACCTCACACATACACACAATACAAACACACCACACACATACATACACAAAATACACACACCATCACGCATACATACAATACATGCACACCCCACACACCCCACACATACAAACACCACACACATACACACAATCCACACACACCCACACATATACACACAATAAACATCCACACACAATAAACACACTCCACACAATACACACAACACACACACACTACCTACACACATACACCCCACACACAATACACACACAACACACACATACACACAATCCACACACACTACCACTACGTACACACATACACACAATACAAACACACACTACGTACACACATACACACACCCCAGAAGTATACACACTTAATACACCCACACACACATACACACACACACTGCACAAAAGCACACACGAGATACACCACACACACACATATACATACACATATGCATACATACACACCACACACACACACAAACACATACACATAAACATAAAGAGACACACACGCCACACACACACCCATACATACAACACAAATACATACATACACACATACACACCACAAACAGATACATACACACACTACACATACACACACACCACATACACACCACACACAACCCACACATACAATACACACACCACCTACACACACATCACACACATACATACACACCACAAACACACAATACACTCACCACACACATACATGACGCATACATACACACACATAAACATATATACAAACCACAGACATACACACAACACACAACACATACAATACACACACCTATACACATACACACCACACAGATATACACACATACAATACACACACCCCAACACATACACAAATACACCACACACATCCACACCACACAGAATACACACGCACCACCTACACACAGTACACACAAAAATCACACACACATACATCCACACAAATCACAAACACACCAGACATAAACACACATACACAGACATACACACACACACACAATACACCCACCACACACCACACACACATACATACACACAATACACACACCACACACTACACAAAAAACCTATACACACACCACACACATACACACACTACACACACACCACACATACACACACCAGCCACACACATACACACATGTACACATGCCACACACACAATACACATGCACCACCTACACACACATACACACAATACACACACCACACATGCACATACAATACACACACATACACAGACACACACCACACATACATACACCACACACAGACACACCCATACATACACACAAATACATACAAACATACACATCACAAACACATACACACATCACACACAATACACATACACACATTACACACATACATAGACACACATACACATATATACACCCATCACACACATGCACACACATCACACATACACACATCACAGAATACACACACATGCACACGTGCACACGTACACGCACACCCGCACACACACAAACCAGCAGTAAATAATGATATAAACAAGTATAATTAGGTACAGTCGTTCTTGGTATCTCTGGGGGACTGGTTGCAAAATCCTCACCCCACAGATTCCAAAATGTAAATGTTCTAGTCTCTTCTGTAAAGTGCACACTATTTGCATGTGCGTATGTATATCCTCCTGTATACTTTAAATTATCTCTAGATCACTGATAACAACTAATACGATGTGAACATGATATAAATCATTGTTATGCTGTATTTTTTATGGAGTAATAAGAAGCAAGTTTATATATGTTCTTTACTCATGCATATTTTTGAATTGCACTTTATTAAATCTATGGATGTGGAACTCATGGATACAAAAGGCCAACTATATATTGAAGTCAATGTATTAAAAAAAGATTGAAGGCTTAGCTAACATCTACTTTATGAAAATGACATTTTTGCCTTTCAGTGATAAAGGTGACTAATCATCTCAATTTTATTTATAAAAGTTTTGAGCAATACATTGGTATGAATTTTAAACGTGGACATATAAAATACAAAGCAATTAAAAAACACAATGTGCCCAATCTTAATTCCTAAAGCCACTGATTCAGCCAGAAGCACTTGAGAAAGTTTAAGAAAAATTTTACCTTATTTGAATGCAAATGTAATATTTCATTCAGAAGTGTGTCCAGGCTCTTAGTAACGTAGACTGAGCCAGAGACATAAGAATGTTAATTCACGCTTCCATAATTTTATAATAGTCTTGTAACTGAAATATATCATTAGTAATCTCTTGGCAGCTAAACCAGTTGATCGATGAACTTTCACAATATTCTAGAAATGACTAGGTATTTGAGACAGTGAAAGACAAAAAGAATAGTGCAGACACAAATAGGTAATGGGAGTCTGAAAGCCTGAGGCCTGTGCTGATGGCTATGCACAGCTTTACAGAAGCACTACAAATACTATTGTATCTCTAAAGTTTAATAAGAAATTGGCTAGAAGGAATGAATTCAAAAGCTGTGTTAAGAATCGTGTTGAGAATGATTTAAAAGATAACGTGCTATACTAAATTTATTCAATTGAGGCCTGACAGTAATCCTTTGAATGTACCTGTTTTGAAAACCCACTCTGGCCTGTGCTATATGCACAGAACAGGAATCAAGCCAGGCATGGCGGCTCACGCTTATAATCCTAGCTTCTTGGGAGGTGGAGATCAGGAAGTCTGTGGTTTGAAGCATGCGTGGGCTGGCGAGACCACATCTCAACCAATAAAAAGCTGTGTGTGGTGGCACAATGCTGCCATTCCAGTTACTCGGGAAGTATAAATAGGAGGAGAGCAGTCCAGGCACACACAGGCATAAAAACAAGAACTTCTTAGAAAGATAAAGAAAGCAAAAAAGGGCTGGGGGCATGGCTCATTGCCTAACTAGTAAGAGTGAGGCCCTCAAGCTCAAACCCCAGACTGTGTGTCCCCCATCTCCTGCCAAAAAAATAAATAAATAAAAAAGATAGGTACTTGTCAAATAGGATGTGTTAAATACCTAAGTGCAGAAATAAAGACTTCAAGACCGCTGGCCCAACTTTCCTTTGGGTTACCTGTTTCTCTAAGGGTGTAACTCATTAAGCTATATTAAAATAGTTAATTAACACAGAGAACACACATACTTACTTTAGCAGCTTTCAAAATAGAGTTAGGAGAATTCAGATCAACAAGTTGACCCAGGACATATTTCATTTCATCAGTGGTTCCCTTAGCTATCTGGTTACCTATAAAATATACAATATCAACACAGTGATACTAATAAACATATAAATTCAATTAAAAGCACATACTCCAGCAACTTAGAGAGGCAAATAATTAGTTTGAGTTGAGGCCAGCCTGGGATACATAAAAGTGAGATCCTGTCTCAAAACAAAAAATAAAGCAACAAAAATATATACTCTGCTTAACAACACAATAAATGGCATTCTTATAATTTACTACCAATCACTGTCCCCTATGCAGGATAATTAAAACTGAATGACATCAATGAAGACAGACATTTTTATTTACATTACTGTTTGGCAAGAGGGCAGGCAGCAAAAAGAGTAGCCAATTTAGATTCTAGTTTTGTTACAGTTAATAGGCTGTTCATAGGAACCTAGTAATGAGCAATTTTTAAAGAAGCAGTACCTGCATGAATTTGAATTTGGACATATGGATGTACCAGGAGCTCAGGAATGGATATCCTCTGTTTAGGGTCCCTTATTAAACAACACTATAAAAAATAATGATGAATTTTTTTAAAGCAGGTTTTCTTTGATACTTTCCAGACCACATCATATTACAAAAGTTCCATTCTAGACATTCACTCAAAAGAATGATGTTTTTACTCCAAGTCACTTTTGTAAAATTCCCAATACAGTACCTTTGACTTGGATTTCCCATTCTCTCTTCGGGATGACATATCTTTGATTGCTTCTGGTGGCATGTAATTAACTGTGCCAACCTATTTGCCAAATCACAGAAAACGTCAATCAATGAAAATATTTCATTCTGCTTCAGGTTTTTTAAAAGTACAAATGCCAGATCCTTAGAGACTTAGGATACTTATAAATTTAAGCGATAAACTTGAAAAATTCAAATAACTTCCCAACTTCAGCAAAAGGAATCGGGTTCAGAAGCAGAAGACTGACTCCTTTCAGAGTACTGTGCCTTAAAACATATCTGCCTTAAAAACTGTCCAGGCTAAAATTCTATAAATGGTAATAAGCTTTAAGGAATTGGAGTATCACTTTCTCTTCTATGCTTGAATAGACTCAACATGTTACTCCCCTTTAATAAACCAACAAACTCATATGTAAACAAACAACAAAAACATCTAGCTTGGTATCCTGGGACTCTAGGGCCCATGTGCAAACTGAGATAGAGTGGACTTCTAAGTCATGCAACAGTCTCTACAATTGGATGGTGCCAACATTGCACTGTACCTTTGATTCTAACATAAATGGCTCTGCCTTCAACACAAATTACCCATAGCTTAGGGCTTGCTATAGAAGGTATCTTCAAGCCGATTTACAACTCAATGTTCAGCCAGTTTTGACATTAAGTAATGACTGTCAGAATTGTTTTACGGGCATGCTGCCCATCTATTCCTTTTATCAAAGCCCAGTTCTGCTCCCAGAATTCAGGGAGATCTACAACAGAAATGAGCATACATGGACACATCATGTCATCTCCAAGCAAGATTCTTTTAGTTATGCTTTGCTATCATTATTTTAGCTTTTATTGAACAACTTAATTACATTTGCTATTGCATATCCTATTACAAAAGTGCTGTTGGAAACAATAGTAATTATGGCATTTCCAATATGAAAGCCCTCTTAAATTGAAATGACCTCACCTCATGGACGACAATGGAAAACATGTTACTCCAATTCTCTCTCTGAACATGAACAAAATGATTCACATAAAACTCAGGAGCCAGGAATATTAGCTCAGTGGTAGACAGTTTGCCTAGCATGTGCAGGGTTCTGTGTTCAATCCACAGAATGACAACAACAAAAAAATAGAACTCCGATTAATTTAGATTACTACAATGTTTTTTAGATAAAAAACTCAAAACAAAAAAGAAATCCATTAGTAAAAAGCCTTTACTGAATAAGCTACATGAATAATAAGCATATAAGTAATTCACATCATATTCTGACTCATTTTTAGAGTCTTCTGTGATGATACATAGTGGTCATTTGCCACCACAGCCAACGTTAACGTAAGATGAAGAAATTAGGAAGCAAAGGACATTGGAAGGAAAGACATAAGACTGCTATCAAGAGGTAGGTCTTTTTAGAGTGAAAAGGGAGAAGGGCAGGAAATGAGGCAGCTTTTTTGGCTCAAGGGCAACATGGTCCCTAAAAGATAAAAGAGCCCCCATAGCTAAAAAGACAAATGAAAGTTTATAATATTTTTATTCATTTCTTTTTTTTTTCATTTTTCTTTTATTATTCATATGTGCATACAAGGCTTGGTTCATTTCTCCCCCCTGCCCCCACCCCCTCCTTTACCACCCACTCCGCCCCCTCCCTCTCCCCTCCAATACCCATCAGAAACTATTCATTTCTTAAGTATTTAAAATACCTACCTTACTTGAACCTCCACTGCCTAGTTACTTTAATATGAAATAAATTCTTCCTTTAACTGAAATGCATTCATTTGTTGAAGAGGATCCTGAAATCTAAATAATATATATAAACAAAGGTTAAAAAAAATATGCCTAAGAAACTAGCTTGCATTGGGTATAGTAAAACGCTGCCAGTTTTGAAATTATCCTAATTCTTAAGTAATGAGATATGTTATAATATTTTAAAGGGGGAACTTGTATTGCATACTTTACTTTAATAAAAGAAACTACCACGCATGGTGGTCTGTGTCTATAATCACAGCCCTCGGAGGCTGAAGCAAAAAGAATGAGAGTTCAAGGCCAGCCTGGGCTATATACTAAGACCCTTTCTGAAAATCACCAAAAACATTTAAAAAAATGTGTTAAATTAATACACAAGCTTCTCCTTCCTTTTAACTGGTTCTATTTCTTAACACAAATAGAAAACTTAAGAAGAAAATACCACTTAATGCACAACACACTAATAAGCTATCACTTTTTTTTCCTTACACCTCCTTACTTACATAAAAAGACACACAATTATATCTATGTTCTTTTTTCCCAATTTAGCATTATTTTATAAAAGAAGCAATGTACTATTGTACTGGGTGCTGTGAGTCAGACAAATGCAAATTTCAACACAAATTTCCTTTGTGCTGAGTGATGCTCAGCAAGTTGCTTGATTTCTCTGAACTTCAGCATCTTCCCCAGCCAACTTTCAACACATGTACTATTATCATAAGCTGCCCTTCCATTTCTTCCCTCATGCTGGATCATCTCTCCATGCACTTATAAATGCCTGAACAGATGGCATGCGGAGAAGACTCAAGCTGAGCTGATAAACTTGAAACAAAGAGCCATGCCCTGATGTGGCTCAAGTGGCAAAGAGCTTACTAGTATGGGAAAGGTCCTGAGTCTAAGCCAGTATGGAGGGGAAAAAAAAAGTTGAAATAAAGCATTTTTGATTAGCCAATTAGTCAAACTGAATCAGTCTGAATAAACCTCAACTGAACTAAGTCCTGATTTAGATCCCAAATGGTAGAATCTCTCATGTAATCTCCTTCTGTTTAAATAAGATAGCCTTTCTTTCTTTCTTTTTTGATTTCTTTCTTTTGGAAGAATTCTAATTACTTTAGTCTTTGGGGTAAGAGACATTGTTATGAAAGGTTCTTCCTTAAACTGCAAACACTTCTTAGGGAAGAGAGCAGCAGCCTGATGTCCTTTCCCATGGGCTGCTGGTGGGTTTTAAAATAAAGTAATTCCAACTTACTCTAATTCAACACCAATGTGAGGATAGTTTTCTACCCAGGACATTCACAGTCCCCTTAGTCTACTCTCTTAACTGAGGCCAGAGTTTTCAAAGTGTAAATCAGACACTTTAACTCTCCTGCTTCCTTCAACCTCTTCCTCAGCTTCCTATCCCTATTAAGGGTAAAATCTACAGGGTTCACTCCTTCCCTTTCCTAACCTAGAGGTACACCCGGGCCTCTTTTCAGTTCCCTCTGACACTGGCCTCCTCTTAGAAGGCCCCCAAGACCCTCTTCTAGTCACCTCTGAGTCACCTTCTAGATTTTGACCCAAACAGAGTCTGATACAAGTAATAGCTCATTAAATGTGTTTTGAATGAATGTATGGACAAACCTGATCATCTTTCTCTTTTTCTTTCAAAACTTATTATATTGCTCCAATCCTCAAAACACTATCACCTCTCTCCATAGTTAATTATCTTGTCAGCTAATTTTTTTATCCATTTGTTAAATAAAAGCTTTACCATTTTAACAATTGTTAAATACAATTCATTGGTGTAAGTACATTCACATCATTGTGCAAACACCACCACCATCTTCAGAACTTTTTTGCCATTGAATATTGAAACACTGAATATTGAAACATTGAATACTGAAATACTCACTGAAGGATAACTCCTCATTCCCTCCTCTTCAGCGCAGTAACTACTGTTATACTTTCTGTCAATTTTTTCATCAACTGGTTTTTGTAGGTAGTTATTTTTCCTATTTCATTTAAATAACCATAACTCCCAACATTTATTATCTAAACAGTGCCATGCTCTGTTTTAAGAGTTACCCACATATTAACTAATGTTATCTTTGCAACCACTCGGTAAGTAGGTATGGGTACAAGAATTGTGTAATAACTTGCATAAGATCACACAACTGACCTCACAGTAGTGAGCCCAGGGAATCTGTCTACAAGGCTCATGTCTTCTACCGGTATCGGCTGTCTCTCAGTTACTATAAACTAGTTTTAGTTGTTAGTGTCAAGAGTATCAATTTTCTTTTTAGACAGCAGTGCATTAGCCTCACAAGCAAAACTTTTTCTATTAGTTTATAAAAATTATAATATACTCCAATAGTATTCTCATCGTGCTATGCTGATAATCTTGAAGATTTACTTTTCCAAACGCATTACAGATTCATCAACATAAGAAATGAAGCTGTTTGCAAACAGCTGAAGTGAATAGTTAAATAGACTAGAAAGAAACTTCAAGTTGTGAAATTTTATTCAGGTGCTCAAACTAAAACCTTAGACCTTGTTAAGTAGAACAGTTTTGTTAGTGTCTTCTTCATTAACTAACTTCTCAAATTTAAGAATCACACCCTTATTTGGATGTCAAAAAAAGTTTTGCCTAGTGGGAATAAGAATGGACAAGTTAAGACTCTCCCTGACAACTTGCTGCCATAAAACGAAAATCTATGAAACTGAGTGTACCTTAATATAAACCAAACCCACCACAAACAAAGCTTGTCGAACCTGTAAGTTTTGAAGAGGAGTAACAGGGACTTGCTGCTGCTGGAAACAGGCAAGCTGGTGGTAAGGTGTTGATGACGGGTAAGAAGGTGGAAAGTCATTCTTTACAACTGGAGTCCTAAAACTAGGAAAGAGTTTTTTTCTTAATTCAAAATATTGAAATTAAAGAAAACTCAAGATTCTGATCAAGTTTGCGTGTATTTTAAATGTTATTAACTTAACATGTGCCACATCAAACAGAACCTAAGTTAGTTTTCATAATTGATAGTTGATGTTTTAGTTTCACCAGATATTTTATTTGGGGAAATTCTTTCCGAAATTAATTTTTTGTCCCCAGACAAGAAATCTGTGCTAGCAAAATAAGTAAGACAGAATTTAAAATAGAAAGTTAGAGTAATTTTATAAGAATGAAGCCAAGGCAAGGTTCACCTTATTATGACTATCATTGAGTTTGAGTGCTTTTAAGCCATAATGTTCTGTAATGGTCTGCTAGAAATATCTAGAAGCCAGTTACATCATTAAAGGAGTAAGGCCATTAAGCCCGTATTATCTGTTCAGCACACATTTATACTTTCTTTACCTTATTTGCTATTATAGCTTCAACATGAGAACAGTACTTGGCACAAAAGAGCTCTACAAATATTTATTAACAGTAAATAATCTAGTATCACAAGAAATATCTATGTTATCATTTTAGTTAACAGCCATTCTTTAAAATTTCTACATGTAGTAAAATGAGGTGATATATAGCAAAATTGCATTAAAGAGGTTTTAAAAGAAGGTCAATTTTAACAGAGATCAATTACATTATGAAAATGAAAAGCCAAAGGCATCGTGAACTAAGTTATACCTTAAACCATTAATATAGCCACAAGTTGAAGGTCACAGTGTATCACTTTCCTTTAAGTTATTTTCGTTGACATGTCATTCATTTGCTTTTGCAACACCCCTTGTGTTTTCCGTTAATCAGCGCTAACTAATTTCCTCACTCACCCCCTCATTCTTATTCACTCAAGTCTGTCTTCTTTGAATACCTTCAGAACTATGTAAGCCATACAATTAACCTCTTCCAGAAACTATCATGCTCCAACTAACACTTCCTATACTAAAATATTTATTCACTCTAAGAATGTTAACCTTCCTTTAAAATCTCTCTCAAGTAGAGAGGTATCCGTTTGGTAATACATGGTTATAAAGGCTCACATTCTTAGATGATTTATAGGTTTTAAATAGATTACAATATGACAGACTACATTCATAACAATCCTTAAAAATATTTATTATTGGAATCACCTTCCCTTTCACATTTTATAGATAAAACTGATGATGAGAAAAATAGTATCTTGCAACGTCTGTAAAGTAACCCAGCAGGATTCAATCACAGATCTATTTGGTCCCAAAGCCCATCTTATTTCTATTTCCCCACCCTGAGTTCTGAGCTAGGTGCCAATTACCAGCTCATGTATCATCCAAGGTATTCCTACTTGGTGTCTTAGAAATAGATTTGGGATCAATCCATTTAGGTACTGATATCGGTGGTGACTGCTTTGAAACTGAAAAGACAGGTTGCTCAGAGGTGTGTTTCTGCTAAAAGAAAATTTAAGATGTTATGACTTAAGAATTTTTAAATTAGTCATCTGTGTAACATTTAATAAGCATAACCTTTCAGAACTAATAAACTAATAGAAATATGAAAACAAAAGCATACTAAAAAAGGTGGGCATATTTATTTTAGACTTTCAATAACTTTTTAGTATAATCATTTTACTCCAAACTCTTAAACCTAACACATTCTGCTCAAATTGATTACAAGCCCACAAAATTATATAACAAAATAGGACCTACCATCCCCCCACCCATCAGGGCTATTTTAACAGAATTAAATTTTTATACCTTAGGAAAACGGGGGCTAAGGGTTTGTCTCAGTGGTAGCACACATGCTTAACATGATTGAGGACCTGGGTTCAATCCCCAGCAACAACAAAGTTGCTTTAATCAATAAAACTACATCCCCCCTCAAATGTAGCCAAATACTAATTACTTAGCAAAAACTGAAATGCAAATGCCTATCTGTGTGCCTCTCTCTCATAAGAGACACAGAACTTGTAAAATTTCTCTCTTACAAATCCCAAATGATGGGTGAACATCCTCCATAGCAGGCATCAGCAGATTAGAGTTTGCAGGCTGAATCTGGCCTGTTGCCTATTTTTTTGAAGTTTTATTGGAATAAGACCATGCCTATTTGTTTACATATGGTCTATAGCTGCTTTCATACTGTAATGGCAGAGCTGAAAAGTTACAACAGAAATCCCCTGGACTGCAAAGCCTAAGCCTTTCCAAAAAGTTTACCACGACGCCTTACGGCATCATGACCAAATAAAGAGCCGAGTCTTGCATGGGAACTTTCAGTAAATAAGCACTCTACTGTCCACAGAGGTTCACTTCAATTTGAGGACAATTTTAGTTATTAAAAAGTATGAAATTAAATTGATTTCTCTATTATAATTTCAACCCATGCATTCTCACTATGCTCTCAAGAACCACAATGGATAAATCTCTTTCTACACTGAAGTCCTTTTAAGTATTGAAGATGGCTAATAAATCTCTTTCTGAATAATTTTCTTTTAAGACTTCTTCATGTGCATACCTTGGAATTAGTGGTGAGCGTGAAATTAAGAAAATGTTTTAGAACATTACTGAGCAAGCACAAGTATGTGTGGACATATGTTTTCAATTCTCTTGACTAAAAATCTAGGAGTGGAATTAGTAGGTCGTATATAAACACTATGCTTACCCTTTTGAGGATTTGCCAGGCTGTGCTCCAAAATGACTACACTCACACTAACAGTGAATAAGCCTTTTAAAATTCTCCAGATCTTAACCAACACAGTTGTTATTGTCTCTTTAACTATAGCCATCCTTTCACACTCTTTGCTTTTTGAGTCCCTTTGCCAGCCTATTGGTTTTCAAATTCCAAAAGACAAAGAGGTACTTATTTAATTTGATCCATGATTCAACTTGTCAGGATCCACACCATCTACCATTTATTATCTACACCTGTTACTAAACTCACTGGAAAATCTGCAAATGAGAAAGATGTCCACAGGACCATTTTAGGGGGTCTGAGAGGTGTGAAGAATTTTCATAGTAATCCCATGATAGCATTTGCTTTTCTCACTTTTATTTTCTCATAAGTATATGCTCAAGTTTTCCAGATATTATATGACATATAATAAAATATAGTAAGTATAAAAGTGGATACAACAATCTAATCATCTGTTAAGCCAACCATTAAAGAGATTTTCAAAAATTGTAAGACAATATCACTTTTCTCACTATAATTATTTTGCTTAAAAAAACACTTATTTTTCAGAAGCATATTTATATTCATATGTAATACACTTGTCAGCTATTTTTTAAATAAATTAACAAATACTTCATATGTCCTCGCTTTATTTTCTAATGTGGTGAACAGAAACAAATATAATCCACATAAGCAAAAGTTCTTTAGAGTCCTCACTAATTAAGAGTGTAAAGAGGGTCACAAGACCAACATATCTGATTCACTGAGCTAGAATGCAAGGCCTTTACTGACTTCACAGCAAGCCACTGAAAAGAAATGGTGAGGAATGTGTGACCATGGATCATAGGTGTGACTCTTCCCGTAGCCTACCCCATCATTCCTTCTAAAAATGACCACTGAGCATGATCATTCAAATTCAAGGCATTATGTAGTCAGCATTTTTCTGTTTTTATCAATCAACATGACTGTAGGGAACAGAACTGTTAAACGCTTGGGACAGCATGGCACTGGTTCAGAGGTCAACACAGAGTTTTAAGTAAAGGACAATATCCTTAGGCATTACAGGCCGGCCATGTCTCCATTGCAAACTACTCAACTCTGCTGTTACGGTGCAAAAGCAGCCATGGATAAGTAAACCAATGGGTGTGCCAAAGTTCCAATAAAACTTTACACAAACAGGCTAGAAACTAGATTTGGACCATTTAGTCTGCCAACACTTGTACACATCTATTAACAATCTAGAAAAAGTACTGAAAATAAAACTGAACCTGACATAATCTGACTTAACTAATAGCTGTTACTTATCGCTGTATTCTGAATGATTTTTAAAAATCTTTAAAGAAACTATCTCTCTAAATATGGCACATAGGTATTAACAATAGAAAATATATAAGACAAACGTCAAAATTCAGACATGACAGCAACGTTGTACTTTAAGGGAAAACAAAGGTACCTCTGTATCAGTCTTTGGGGTTACATCTGGAATATGCCACTGATTTGAAAAAAGAATGTAAGAGGCTTTATTGATTTATATTGATTGCATGCTGAAATATTTTAATCATGTTGGAATAAAATATGTTAAAATATATTTCACTTTTTGGAATGTTTGCTTTTTAATTTTGCTAATATAGACAAGCTTTTAATAGGAAAAATAAAAACATATATGTGGTTTGTTCTGTATTTCTCCTGGACAATGCCAATAAACATAACAAATAAAATGTGATCCTAATTTTTATACTGACAGCTAATGGATATTCAATGATAAAATTGTGAAGAATTTTATTTTTAGGAAATTATCTAAAGACTTAATTAAATTTTTGAAAAGTGAATTTAAAATTTTAATTTGTTTAGGTAATTTTGATTATAGTTTTATGTTCATTAATAGAGACTTTTAATTTTAATAGATCATTTTGAATATTTTAAAAGACAAATCACTTTTGGGGTGGGGCTGTGGCAAGTGGTAAAGCACTTGCCTTGCAAGCTTGAGGCCATCCTGCTTGCAATACCACTGCCACATAAAAAAGAAAAAATTGCCTTAGTTCCTTTTGTTCCTCCCCATACTTCCCAGTACCAAAAACATGTATATATGTGCAGAATGATATTAATTTTATGTTTACTTTTAATTATTGCTGAAACATTCAAATTTTGTACTCTGTATAATTACAATCAATTTTTGATCTCTTAATTCATTAATGTTAATAGAGCACAAACTATGTGAAAATGTTTTTGTTGTTGGTTTTGGGGGTTTTTTGGTGGTAATGGAGTTTGAACTCACAGCTTTGGGCTTCCTAGGCAGGCATTCTACCACTTGAGCTTTATTTTACCACTTTTGGCTTTACTTATTTCTCAAGTAGGGACTCGAGTTTATGCTCAGGCCAGCCTAGACAAATACTCTTCCATTTACACTTCCTGAGTAGCGGGGATGGCAGGAAGGCACCACTATGCTCGGCTTTTTACTGGTTTAGACGGAGTCTTGTGAACTTCCTTTTACAGAGGCTGGCCTCAAACCAAGATCCTACTGATCTCAGCCTCCCAAGTAGTTGGGCATGAACCTCCACTCCTGGCTTATTGTGGTTTTTAACATTTTTTTTGTTTGAGATGGGGTCTCACTAAGTAGCCCAGGCTGGCCTTAAACCCACCTCTGCCTCCCAAATGCTGGGATTACAGGTATGTGCCACTACACCAAGTTACTAAAATCTTAATTAATGCAGCATAATAAGTAATCTCTTTCTAATGAGAATAAGAACAATAAATCTATGCAATAAATCAAGTTATAACTTATAAATTATATACTTGCATATGATATTTATGTAAATATCAGTGGCATGATAACAAAAATGTCTAAAGTATAAAATAATAATAAATTCAAATGCCTTATATTTTGTCAAATATTAGTAACATAAAACTGTAACTTTAAATATGCATCTTAATTTCTCATTATTGATGCACCATTTTTGCAGTAGGAGAACAGAGTATATTTTATTTTACATCTATTTATGCTGACATTTAAAATGTGGACCTCTGTTCTCTTGCCCTGGAACTCTCAAATGTTAAGGGTCTGCCTTTTCGGATCATAAAGGAAACCCAAGGAGACTAGAAATGCAATAAACACGATATTCTTCATGGAATCGTATCCCATTCGAAACTTCCATGGCTTCTGGGGGTCCTTCAGAGCTGACAGTTTTTAATGGACTCTCAAGGTCTTTGTGAGCCTCAAGACTACACCACCGGCATGTATGCTTTCTCCCTGGCCTGAAAGGAAATGGATGAATCTAGGAAATAGGTGGGGAAGGGAATGAACCTGATGGTGTCCCTGCAAATGTGTTTCTCTACTTCTGCCCTTTCCAGAGTGAATTAAATAATCTGATTGAAAGTTGCTGAGACAGATCTAAAGCAAGCGCAAAGCTTCTGCAGTGTGTGCAATATGACAGCTGTGGTGCCAACTTTTGGTAGAAACTGGGTCAAAGGCTGGAGCAGGAAAAGTGATGCTCTTCAAAAGTTACATCTGCCAACCAAGCTGCGATTAAGTCTCTTGGAGAATCCAAAGAAAAGTTGAGAGCTGAGTTTACTAGATTGACTCGCATATTATTTTACAGTTCGTGAAAATGGACTAGAATAAAATACATCAATCCCACATAGATAAGTACTGTGAATTACACTATCTGTGGATAAGTTTCACTCATCTCTGGAAACTATTGACTATTTGCAATGACAGATCTGTAGAATTATGAATATCTTTCTACGAGAAACAAAAGTGGACTGAGAAGCAGTAGTCCAGAGTTCTAGTCTCAGTTTTGGTTTTTCCAGCCATATAACCTAGGGCAAGTCACTAAACTGATCTGGATTTGAATCTTCTACCTGAAAAATGATGAAAGAATTTGTGCTGCCTAGCTCATAAACTGCTGTGAGGATCAAATAAAACTAAGTAAAAGCACCTTGACCATCATACAGTGGCTTGCAAATTTAAAATTTTGTCATTTTTGGTTTCACCGTATGATAGTTCCTTCAGGAAATTAGGACTAATTGTTATTATTTCCATTATGACTCTATGGCCCTACTTGATGATTAAATACTAAGATGCCTTTCTTTCTCAAGTGACCACAATTCAGAATGCTAAATCAAATCAAATATCAAAACTATTGAAGTACTATTGCAAAGAAACTTGCTTTTTTTGTAAAGTCTCATCAATTTCACCCACTAATACACCACTAAATTCCTGTTACTCTTTCCTTCTCTTTGGAAAAAATCAGGTGGTTTGTTTTCTTTAAGAGAAACATGTTGCCAAAATAAATGCTACCATTTTACCAGTTTCTACTTTTCTTCTGTTCTTCTCCACTCTGCACTTATCTACAGCGTTGGTGGGGAAAGGGCCTCTTAGTTTTTCTCACCCTGGCTGTTTTTAGAGGACAGGAACCCTTATTGCCCACTTCTTCACCCCAGAGGCATCTGTGGATACTGACAGGACTAGCTGAGCTGCTGGACAGTCCCTAAACAACCTTGCCCTATCAGATAAAGCAGGGAGTGAACCTCTGACAGGTGTCTCAGTCACTGTCATGGGTGTCTGTGGTACAGGTGGAATTCTAATCAGACCTATATTGTGCAAAATTTCTGAACATTAGGGGTAAAGAAAAGGCTGTATAAGCTTCCAGGGGGAAAAAACAAAGGTAGAAAAAGGAAAATAAGGAGTAATGTAAAAAGAATTTGGAATCAAACAGTATTAGAATTCCCAAACACACCAGCAGAAAGAAAATGGAACAAATTCTCCAAATAGTTTTGAATCTAGAATGCTGTTTCAATGTAACTATTAGTCAAGAATAAAGACAAGAGCGAATAAAAACATTTGCATGGATTCAAGAACTCCAAAAATGTATGTGCTGTACATTCTTTCCCAGAAAACTACTCAAGTTATACTACATCAAAACAAAGAGCAAACTAAATAGAAAAACACAGGACATGGAAACAAGACCTGACAACAGAGGAAAGCAAAGGAAATTTCCTACGTAATAATTAAGGAAAGCCTCAAGATGACATATACTCAAGCAGGCCTAGAAAACACTGACAAGAGACCAAAGAACACAGACCTCTAAGAAAGATGCTTCCAGGAGAACTGAAACTTCCTCATTTACCTTTTTGCCTTTAAATAAGGAAACTGCACAGCTAAATTTGATTACTAAGCCCAAAGCATCCTCATGTTCTGTTAGTTTTCTCAAATTACAGTAATATTTAATATCTTGACAACTGTCTCAAAAATTTTTTTCTTCTTGATCTTGTCCAGTGTTTAGAGAAAGTAACTCAGTGTTGCAACCAATACACCATAAATCTTACAAAGATTTATGAGTTGTCACCAGAAATTAGCAGAGAACCTTGCATGTAGAAGGCACTTAACAAATACTGATGAATTTAAAGTTTCCACTAATCCCATTCTCTCAAGTTGCACCCTCTTTATCCTCTAATTGGGGTTTCCCATTCCTTGTTTCATTTTCTTTTTCAGTGATCATGCTTCAAGTTTACTAGAGGTTCTGAAAGGTACTGATTCAGTTCCACTGGTAACATCATAATAAAATGAGTTGCTGTTCTCTTCAAAATAATTTACATTTTCAGTGGGAAGAATATTCCTTCTTACAAATAGATTAATGTGACATTAGAAACACCAAAGGAATTCACCAAACTAAGGACAGCTACAAATACCCTCCTCAGTCCTTGTGAGAGAAAGAGGGTTCTTTTTATTTCTTCCTTACCCTTCAGTCTATCCATCAACTGCTCTTCTAGACTCAGTTTCCAGATATTATGAGTTGCAAACAAAATGGAACTGTTTTCTTACCCTCTGGAGGTTATTCCTACTAATGCTGCCACTGTGGGGTGAATTATGATGGAGAAAACTTATGTGACACAATGTTAAGTAACACCTCTTCAAAAAGTACAAAAAGGTTTGATTTTAACCATGTGAAGATACTTACGGTACATGCAGAAAAATAAAGAGATTAATGTACTAAAAGTAAAGTGTTCTTTTATGAAATTTACTGTAACACATTTTATTTCTTATTAAGAAGTGAAAAGGTAAAATTATTTTAAACCACTTTGGCAAGGGAAGTTGCAGAATATGAAGAAGATACTATACCCACATATGAAAAATCCACATTTGGAAGCAATGGTTTATAATGTTAATACAGCCAAAATTAAGGGAAAAAAAGTTCTTGTTCCTCAAATTCCAATGTTTAACTTAAAAGAAAAGGGGGGAAAGAAATATTTGAAAATATTTTAGGTAGGGGAGAAACTCAGGAGCCTAAAACAACCTTAAAAGCTAACATCAAGACCTACAATGATTTAATAAAAATAAGAGCATACCATGCATTTGCTGGTTTGGGTAACTTTGAAGGAGTAGTTAAAACTGTTTCCATGCTATTCATTCCTGAATTGCTTTCTTTGGTAGGCAATGCAATCATTTTTCGTTGCTTCTGAGAAAGTTTAACTCCATGGGAAATCATTTTTCTAAAAATTATATTAGATTAAACCAATTAGTTCACTGGTTTCACTGATTCTGAGAAAGTTTATTTTATGAAAAATCATTTTACTCTAAATAAAATTAAACCAATTAACATCATTTTATGCTTAATGAAGGTTACAGATGATATATTCTATTTATTGTGATTTTACAATTTTTGGATTACAATGTTAAGTTTCAATAATGATAATTATCAGTTTATACTATAAGTGAACAAGTAATTGCGATATATGAACCCTCCTACATATAATACTTTTCCAGGGGAATTTGCACCACAAGGCTTAAATCTTGAGGGTTTTTTTTAGAAATAGCCAGCAATGATCATTTTAGAGGTAAGTTTCTAACATGTAATAATACTGTGTTCAATAAGAACTGATCTACAAACTCGACTCAATCTTTAGCACATATTTAAAAATAATATTATAAAGATTACGTATCCTATAAAAAGGTTTAGCGCTATTACATTAAAATGCAGAAAAATGACAGCAAAGATACAACAGATCTTTCCAATTCTTCATGGCAGAAATATAATGCCATATGATCTTTTCTTTTTTGATTTTTTTTAACCAACCCTAAATTTGACTTTGGTGTAGCTCCACATTTTTTTCTACTTTCTTCTGTTTCCATGATGGTTCTGAGATCCACAACAGGAGGACTAACAGGACTAAAAGACATAAAAAAAATTTTACCAAGCATTCAGTTTATCTATCAAGCCCAACCTCAAACTTAACTGAAACGGTAAATGATATGTAAGATTTATGATGAAAGTATACTTTAGATTTGTCAGCTGCAGCCAACACAAAAAGGATATTTTGCACATCATCTCTTTTTTCTTATGTGCACAGAATCTATTTGGTATACCTATGAATTTCTGCAATAATTCACTGGCCAGAAATAGTTCACAATGGTACCCACCTAACTCTATGTCTAGACCAAGCATTCCTAATTTGAAAATCCAAAATCTTAAATGTTCTAGAATTGGAAATTTTCAAGTTCATACTTCATCTTAGCCAAAAGGACAAGAAGCAATCAAAAAGGATATTTTAAGTGAAAGCTGCTATTATATATGCATACATAATTACAACTTAAGTGCATCTAAATTCATAAAGTATAAATCTGGAATTCTAAAACATAAATAAAAAGTCAAACAATAGTAGATTCTTAGGTTGCCTAAATTAGGCAAAAGAACTCACTAAAGTTCTAATTAAATTCTTATTCTTTGGAATGAATAAAAGTTGAAAATTCTTTCCTTTCTATTTTTTTTTACAACTTACTACTATCTAGTAGTAACAAAAACCAGAGATTTATCAGAAAATTTGAGGAGTGCTGAACAATATTGGATACCCACCAGAGGGAGTTGCATCATAAGAAAAGAATCCTATAATCTTTAGATATAGTTTATCTAAATGAAATTTATGATACACCTAAAAATAAATCATATTATTGCATATGAAAGGGCAACCTGTTTACTTCATTTTCTTTCAATAAGAACTTCTAATCACTACTCCTGCTAGGTAATACTTCAGAGTGAATGTAGAAATGTTTGTGTATATACTGAAAATACCGATCATATTGCTAAACACTGTTAGTAGACACTGTACTGAAATTGATAGCCAACCTATATTGGTTGGCTTTATACCAAGGTATTCTTTAAACATGTTTAGTAAGCTATTCTAACATTAGCAATTAAAAGACAGTTTCTAAGTGTTCCCACAAATTATGTATGTTCCAATTTGTTTACTTAGAACAGCAAAAGTGAGACTAACTTATCAACAGCGTTTAGACTATGAAACATAATCTTTGTTCCAACTGCAAAAGACAGCATTTTTCAAATAAATTACATAAACAGTCCAAATGACAATAACAAGTCAGTTAACAACTCAATTAGCAGCAAGCCTGTAACCTCAAATATGTATCACTTTATTTTGGTGGGACTGGGGTTTGAACTCAGGGCTTCACACTTGCAAAGCTGGCACTCTACAGCTTGAGCCGCATGTCTAGCCATTCTCTTCTGCTTATTTCAGGGTCTCACAAACTATCTGCCTGGACTAACCTTGAACTGCAATCCTCCCCATCTCAGCCTTCTAAGTAGGTAATATTACAAGGGTGAGCCGCAGGCACCTGGCTTGTACCACTTCTTTATAGGGAAAACACTAAAAACCTTTCTTTCTAGCTTTTTATTTTTTAAATAAACAGTACATTAAGAACACCAGAATGTCTTTCTTCAAACTAACTATAGCCTAGTACCTGACATTAATCTACCTTTCCCCATCCTCACCTGTACCAAGGGGGGAGTTTTAACTAATGCATCAACTACAAAAAAATTGCTGCTGTAAGTCACATATATATAGACTTAAATATATACTTACATGTAAGTAAAAATAAAATATTTGCTACTATTTACTGGTGTTAATACAAACATTAATTTTGCCCCAGGGGGAACATGCCTAATAATTGATCAGCAATTTTTATATGTATAGATAATTTTCCGTGTATCAGACTAATATTTAATGTGCTTCACTAAAATTTTTCATTTGACTAAAAGTAGATGGCAATTTCTTAGAAAGAGAGATACAAAACAAAATGCAAATCCTACCTTAAAGAGCCAGCAACCCAACTGGAAGAGCTTGTATTATCAATTCTGTTGCTGGGAATGGGCTGTGGAGCAGATATTTCCCATGAAATATCTGGTGATTTTTCCCATGGTTTAAAATCTTCCCTAGAATACGTAGGAGGTGTACCATTAATATATGATTTAATTTTCCCCTGTGGGAAGGAAAAACAAATTTAAAGAGTCAGCAATAGTAGGTGCATACTTTAGTCACTAATATACAGTAGATACTTAATAAATATTAAAAATCCTATGGTGATAAAATTACCTAGCATTTTCAATACGTGCTCTTCTATAGTTTATTGCTTTAAGTACAGAGAATGAGGGAGAGGGATTATTATGGGAAATGAGTTTGCATATTAAATTTATATTTACACAAATATTAAATAAAATGTTTTAAATGAAAGTTGTACATGTAAGATATGATGCAGTTATTTTTAAATTAATATTCATGACTTCAGATAGACCACAAAATGGAAGTTTGGTATAAATGTCCTATAATTCACTGAATATAATTAAAGTATTCTGAATAAAATTAAAGTCAAGTAATACTGACAATTCAAAGGGGACCCTAAAACTATTTCTGTTATAATGGGTCAAAAACATTATTAAAATGGCATTTCCACTGTCAGGATCATATTCTATTAATGCAAAACATTCACAATATGCCTCCGACCTTCCTTTAAGCCTCAATTGTCTTCCAGACCAACCTTATGAGAATTAACAATTGCCCCCCAAACTTCTTTACAGTAAAAACACCATGGAGCCTAGAACACTGTAGAATTTCCTATCTTTTAGATTAACAACTGTGGAATGAGATGTTAAGGATGCCCCTCTCAGAGTTAACCACAATAGTAATCGTACAGCTTAAAGTTAATAGTGCTAGACTAGAAGAACTCAATTGTTCTACCTCATTCAGCTCCAGTTAACATCATGAAAGAAAAGACCCTTCGCAGAATTTGAAATTTGGCTTACTTTCAAAATCATTTTCGTTGGACAAATTTTATCTGGTGTTAACTGAATTTCCCAAGATATATTTCAGTAATTTAACTACAAATGTTTTTCTCAATATGTCTTCAGAGTTTTAAAGATTAGAAAGGTTAGAAGTAATATCTATAAAGGGTTCAACACTGCCATTAAAAGATCCAAAACTAGAAAAACTATACAAATTTGAAAAAAGTAACGCTGTATATATTAGTTTATGTCCTCATAAACCAATAGGAGAGTGTTTCAAAATATAATGTAAAGGGTAAACTGCCTACTAATCTGAAAACTAAAGGTAAGGAAACAGTGCTTTTTAAAACAAACCTCAATCTTATCTAGAAGAAATCCTGTTGTGAAGTCAGGGGACTGTAACTCTCTAGGACTACCCACTCCTGCATAGCTTCCTTCAGAGTCTGATGCAAATAAGTCTGGAAGAGATTCCACAGAATTGGCCTTACCAGACTAACAAATCTAAAAAGTGAAATTTAAAAAAGGAAACTTTAAACATGTAAGCATTAAATATACATGCATTACAGTCAGTGAAACCAAATAGAAAGCAAAAAGCAACTTCCATTTATCCAGATTTAATAATACTTAAAGTATATTCACTATACCAAAATCTTACAATCAAGCTAAGTGAAGAGATAGTAGTTTAAGCGAAAAACTGAGCATATAAAGCAATTATTCATTGAACCTAAGGAACACAGTTTTTGGGGGATTTGCTTTGTAAATGATTATATTTTTCCCCCATAAAAGGTAAAAAGGAAGAAGAAAAATAATAAATTCTGTTCTTTTGCTTTCCTTTTCTCATTTGTCTCCCTCTGTAGAAATCTATGACCTCATACAAAAGGGCACTGGCTCCATTTTGTGTTACAGGAAACAATGTGTGTCCTTAGCGCCTCTTATTTAGCCAGCATGTTGGCCTAGATAGAGTCCTACAGAAGCCAATGGTAGCCTGTTTGAGAGTTGATGGTTTGTTTTGTTTTCTTTCTATAAAACTCTGCCAAGTAAGTTATTTTTAATTAGCTTGCCATGTGAAGTAAAAGAGTTGTTATATGTGTATGTCATTTTCTTCTGTTACTTAGGCAGCCTAAATGCCTGCCTAGGTCACATCTGGTTCCAAGGTCATTAGCACAGTAGTCATTTTACATATAGACCATAAAGTAAACATTTGCTTAATTTCAGATGGTCATTTTCATTCATTTCAAATTTCTTACAATGTAGATGAAGCATCAAACTTTATATTTGAGTTGTAAAAGTTGTACAATTGATTTAAAAATAAATAAAACATCTCTTGTACCTTCAAACAAGTGTTATTCCCTTTAAGTAAACCACTATGACATGCTATATGATTCTTCTGCTATTATTACTAAGTTACAGTTTGATAATAACATTCAAACTTTTTCCAAGCTATTATTTCAATAATTTTGGCAAATTTTCATCTAAGAGATTACATTTAATAAGTGAAATGCTTTCAAAAGCCAATTAGAATAAATTTAGAGAATCACATGGATAATTATCAGAGCCAACCATTATTTTTAGTCAAAAACACTTTCATAGAATCATGTGCGTAATTTTAAGGATCAACACATATGTTAAGCATGTTAAGCTTTCACACACTGACTTTAGTCAAATTTGCCTCATACTCAGTTTTCTTTTTTATTTTCCAAAACTAGGTCTCCTTGTCCCCAGTTAATCATCTACTTTGACCACAGAATGAATGATATACCAGGAAGAATATGGAACTCGAATCAAGAGTAAATCCAATTTCTTTTTTGTCACTACCTTAAATCACTTAAGTTTTCTGATATTGTTTCTTTGTATCTAAAGACATAAATTATTTCTTTACTATTGTCTAGCTCTGCTCTGAAATTCTACCACATTTAGTAATAATAACTTTATCTAAAACAAATCAAATACCTGCTTTTTCCATAAATGATTTAAGTAACTAGAAAATCACTAGTTTCATCACCATCTATCCATTTATGCTTCTGCCCATTAATCTTCTCTTAAGGGCTAGAAGTAACTCTTTCAGTACGGGGAATATGAGATCACAGAATTTTATATTTGGAACTGTCCTAAGACATGTCCTTCAAATTTACTGGCTCTCCTGACTTCTATCTTCAGTACTTCATAAATCAATTTAGGTGTATTATCTATTCTTTTATCTTTTACGTTACTTAAAAGTCGTTCTTTACATTATTCCCTTGAACTTTATAAGACATGATAAATATCTGATTTGTAATAGCTAATTAAAGAGACAGAATAAAATTCGTTCTCTACCCTGTATAATAGCTATTTTCCCCATGGACACAAAACAATGTAGAACTGTATAGAACTGACTGACTACGAAAGTATTTCTGATAGAAATTGTTCCAGGCTGTGTTCTTACTGCTCTGGACAGATGCACCTACCATTTGCAAAAACCAAAACCATACTGTACTCTCACTATTTTATTACCATATGTTATGTTTTGCCTAAAAAAAAACTATGAAAAGTTTAGATAGTTTAACACAGACCAAACAAATGCAGAATTTGAGATAATCTATAATACAACCAGTCTAAATTTTTGAAAACTACAATACAAAACAAAAAAGGTGTGGAGGATACTGTTCTAGCTAAGAAACAATAAGCAAAGGCATGCTAATCTTGACAGAATATTAGATTTTTAAAGATTAAAACAAAAAAGGCTCTAAAAACATTTTTGAATAATTAGGGAAATCTGGATACAGAATACTAGGTAATATTAATGAATTATGTCAATTGTCTTAAATATGACAACAGCATTGTGGTTGTACAGAAGAACATTCCTGTTCTTGGGAGATTTGTATTGAAGTATTGAGAGAAAACATCATTTCTGCAATTTATTCTGAACAGATCAGGTTTTTTTGAAAGTCTGTATTAATACATAATACAGACTGTCCATAGGTGTGTGTACATGTAGGTATTCATGGTATTTTTTTCATCTTTTTAGTAAATTAAAGAATTTGAGAAAAACTATATGAGCTTTATATTCAAACAGGCTCATATAATGCCTATATGTAAAATATGGTATATGCTACTACAAGATTCTCTCTTTACCCAATAAATGACATTTTGATTGGAGCACTGACATACTTGAATTCAATCAACATAATCACACTATCTTTGTCATATTTTGCCCACTTCTAATACTTTATGCCAATGGACAGAGTAGTCTTTCTAAAAACATAAATTTTATCCAGTTATAACCTGTTTTACAAACTAATCAACAGTCATCATAGACTTTAGAATATGATCCAAATTCCTTTGGTCTTCCATAATTTGACTGTACTCAGCCTATCTTCACCTGCACACATCCTCTGCAGTGAGCCGTGCTATATTATGTGCATCAGGGATGTTCAGTGTATTCTACTGCCTCTGGCTTGAGAACATGCCACCCCTTTGTTTAGTAATGTCTACCTGCTTCCTTCTCTTGGCTAACTTCTTTTTATTGTTCAAGATCCACTCTGAGTTTCACTTTCCTCTACGAAGAGATCTTTGATCTCAGACTAGTTGAGGGACCTCTTTTGTGCTGCCAGAGAAAACTTCAACCAGAGACTTATCACAAAACACTGCCATTTTCCATAGCCTTTATACAAACAACTTTCCATTTTAGTAGTTCCAGCAGACAGCATAAAATAGTATTTAATAATGTTAAGTAAATTTAACATTAATGTTAAATGAATTTGATAATGAATTCAAAGATCAGAACTGGAAATACATGCTAAAACACCTTCCACTAACCTGTAGATGGGGGACTCTGAATAATACCTGAAAGATTATAACCTCCAGAGCCATCAGAACGTTTACGTGTCTTCTTTTTAGCTTTTGTTTTTGCCTTCTTAAACATAGTTTCCCTAGGAAACAGCAAACCTTAAAGTGTTAAGTTAGAAATGAAACAGCAGAACTATGCATTTCAATCAACAGAATATAGTATTTTAGTCAAACAGAAACCATAAGGATAAGCAAGCTCGAGTTGCATTCATCTATACAGACTTGAGCAAATTATGTAACGTCACTAGGCCTAAGTGTAATTTAGTACTTGTTCTAATCCTAGCATTTCTGTGAAAGCTGAAAACAAGATAGTATAAAAGAAAATACTCTGGAGAGTAAAACATTCACTGCTACCATAGTAGCCATTGAAGAGAAGCAGTATTGGCTCTGCACTACTACTGTTTAAGCTGTGGCCCTAAACAAGAGCTACAAAATGACCAACAACACGAGCAGGCCAGACGCAGCCATCTTCACCAACCACACCAAGTTCCTAAAGACTTGATCCAAGAATTATGTACCATGTTTACCGAGGAAAAGGTAAGGACACATATTTATATCAAGAAGAAGTGAGGAGAGCTGAAAAATGTTCTGGCTACCGTGAAGAAAACTGTTCTCAACACCAAGCCCCAGTTCCCTCTCTGCATAATAAAACCTTTATTAAAAAAAGTAAAACATTGAACATTATTTGGGTATACGCTGTTATTAACTATCAGTGTCAACTAGACATATTTGACAACTTTTAAAACATTTCAGAGAATGCTTAACTCCTTATTAAATCAGGACAGGGAAAATAAAATAGCTGTGAGGGTCACAACTATCTTTATTTTACCTTAATGTTACAGATCTCATTATATATTTCATCCACTTAGGCAGTCCAGCTGTGAAAACTATTATTTTATAGTGGTTAATGAATTATTTATATCAATGTTAAAAGTTTTATTGTAATTTCAACAATATATGCTATATATCTAAGATAGTAGATATGTCTAACTTCCAATATGCCAAATGCTACCAAATGCCAGAAAAAAGAATTTTAAGGGCCAGGCATGGTAGCTCACACCTGTAGTTCTAACTACTCAGGAGGCGGAGATTGAGTAGATCATAGTTGGAGACCAGCTCAGGCAAAAAACTAGCAAGCCCCTATCTCAAACAATAGTTGGGGATGATGATGCACACCTGTCATCTCAGCTTTACAGGAAGCACAAACAGGAGGACTGCCATCTGGGTAAAAACACAAGAAAAAAATATAGATAAAATATTCCATCTGTTTTAGTATATGGTGACAATAACTAGAAAAGATCTAGAATGCCTAGTAACTTCCTAAATTCACAAGGGAAGAAAAATTTTATTAGATTCATTAAAAAGTATATTTCATAAAACTGTGAAAAAAAAAAACCTACCTTGCATAAAAGCTCTACTTTATTATTAAGTACAGACTAGTCCATTTGTTAGGTCATGTGAATCCCTGTTCCTGCACTGTCCTGACCTTTGGTAAGTAAGAAAAACTCTGAAATTTTCAGTAAGTTTTATTTATAAGTGAATTAATATAGATACAAATCTTATCATTAAGTATCTTCAATTTAGATTACCATACTCATCTTGGTATCCAAAAGAAATTCCATTTTCTCATTTCTAAAAGATCCTAATGTATATGCACTCCTTAAGAAATTATTCCACTGTGAAATCTGATCTAATTTATTTAGATGATAATATTATGGCCACTAAATCTTCACTGGAAGAACACAAACCTTACCATTTTTCGGTAAAATACAGAAAGATCCTTCAAAACATCATCACTTAAAACATCAAGAGACCTAAAAAATGAGAAATAAAATTATAACACTCAATTTAATAGCTGCCAAGATTTTCAAATATGTACAAATATTTCAAATTGCCAAATAAGTAACAACATTATTTTTCAAGCTTATATATACTGTCTACTATAAAAACCTTTTGGAAATATATAGTAATTATGTTATTTCAAGTAAACAGCAAACCTAAGGGACAAATATCTTGAAAAAAAACTCAAGTACTTATACAAGTAAGTTTACAAAGAATCTTTTCTATTTTAACAAAATAGTAAGTATTCATTTTCCATAAATTACAACACTGAATTAACAATGGCTTATGTATCAGGATAAGCAAATTCTATCCAGAATTATCATTGTACCACTACCTGCATGACTTTGAATAACTCAACTTTTTTCTGGGTTTACCATCTTCATGTGCAAAATGAAGTTTGGACTGTATCAGCTGCATTTCATTCAGGTTCCATACAGGTATTATAAGGCATCAGTGGAAACTGTAAAAATTCATACTCTATTTCTGTATGTGTGTATGAATATATATATTTGTGTATGTACATTTTTGTGTGTATGTGTATATATGTTTTTAAAGCAATTTCTACACCTAGTATGAAATTACTTATATATTCAAATCTGTACTAAATCAATTTTCAACACTGATAATAAATGATACATTAACTTGTGATGCTACATCAATTTTAGTGCTCTGCACATATTATTTATATTTCTAGCAAACTCATATGTGATTAAGAACTTAATTTGTATAAATCTTTGACTGAACTTGTATGTCTACTTAAGCAAAACTATATGAGACATCACCACAAGTACTATCCTTAAGTGGTTCAGCTGAAACACCTGTTCCAAGATAATAGTTGAACAATAGTGACACATCACTTTCTAATATAGTATTTATTTACTCTTTCGGTGGTACTAGGATTTGAACTCTGGGCCTCACCCTTGCTAGGCAGATGCTCTACCACTTGAGCCACTCTGCCAGCCCTCCAATATATGATTTTAGATAGAGTTGATGTTTATTTTATTTTTGGTTGATTCTTATTTGACAAACCAAATGATATTAATTTGGCAATAGAAAGTAATAAAAATGTTTTCAACAGAAACACTAAAACAATGTAGCAATGAAATTAAATTTAGTCTGAAAATCTAGCCGGGTTCTGACTAGGTATCAAATGCATTTTAAAATAACACTGTCTAATATTTCATAACATTGATTTTCACTTAAAAGCATTTTTTTCACAAAATAATAGAGCTTAAATAGCAAAAGAATTTTCTCCTAATTGAGTTCTACCTGACAATTTTTAGAATATTAGTGATTCATCTCCAAGAAACAGCAGAACATTACTTTTCAATCATGTTTTTGATTAAAGACTTTGAAAAGTGAGTTATTAAAAAGCTGTTAACATAGTAACAATATAAACCAAAATTTTCTTGGTTCTTTTCCAAAAGAAAAAGGGTCTCTTGGTTTCCTCATTTGTAATAAAAAGATATTAACAGAGCCTACTGTACACAGTTTTCATGAAAGTTATACAAATTAATCTAACGTATTTTGGAAAAATACCCACTACATAGTAAGCAATAATTATTGGTATAATCATTGAAGCAAAATACAAAAGCAAGTACAAATTAAGCACTAAGTATTAGTTATTATTATTATTACTGAACAAAATAAAGAAATGAACTAGATGATAAATCCTTACAATGCAAATTGACACTAGGATTTTAATATCAAACATCTATAATCACCAATATAGACTCATTTCTCTTACCACTAACTTTTTAGTGAGAAAAAAGCAATAGTTTGACCTAATATGTGATTTGTAAAGTGTGAAGTTTTTCATTAAAAAAACAAATCATTCCCAGCCAGGCCTGCTGGCACACACCTATTCCAGTACTCAGAAGACTGAGGTAGGGGGATCATTAGTTTGAGGCCAACCCAGGCAACATAATGATCCTGTCTCAAAAACCCAAAATCAGTAATAAAAATAACTGACATTTCCAACATTCCTCTAATTTTAAAATCTGTATGAATTTAAAATTATTAGCATTTATCAAACTGTTTCCAGGTAAATATCCATTTTTAAATTATAGCATATCTTTTATTTTGCTTTTGCTGAAGTCATATAATGGATGTATTCAGCCAACCTCGCTTCAAGTAAAGCTGCCATATTCAGTCCTATAAACTGTAAACAAGACAGTTTCAGCTGTTCAGCGCTATACATTGCTGCAAATTCCAACAGCATAGCAGCATTCTTAAGGGTAACTACAAAGAAAGAAAAGATTTGCAAAATTAGATGAAAGGCACATTACAGTAGATAATATATATTGGTTTTGAAAGTTGTCATATTTGAACACTTAGAACAAGGAAACTGAAAGTATTTTGTTACCAAAAGCAACTTATACTGGACAAATGAAGGATTCATTTGCCATTACAGTACGCTAGAGTACTTTCAAAAGGCATGCATATACAAACATTTTAAGCAAAACAAATATGGAAAGGGCAAACATGTAAGTACTAACAACACTCCTAACAATTTAATATGTTTAACTTTCATTAATTAAACTTTCCTTTTTATTTATAGCTATTCCCGCTTCCATAAAACCAAAAGAGATATTCTTAAGACTAAGAGAAACAGATGAAATAATTCTATAAAATGAATGAATGTTTATTAATCTATCAGGCATTATATATTTGTGTGTGTGTGTGTGTTTGGAATACACATCTAACTCTTACCAAAATATTACCCATGCCAGCTCAGAATCTGATATACTGTACAAAAGAGTGAATTTAGTAACCATCCTATTAATTTTAGATGTGAAGTATCTGATTCTGCTAGAGACCCTTCAAGAACATTCTACCTATGTAGCATAAAACTGCAACTTCTTGAACCTCTCTGTTCTTTGTCTTACTCTGAGTCCCAGTCAGCAGAGGAATACAGTTGTTTTCTGAACCTGGCTTCTACTTATCTTTTTATTTCTTCTCTTTTGTATTTTATCAAAAGTTGCAATTGCAGTCAATAATGGTTTCTGCTTTACCCGACTAACCTAGTTTCAACAGATGATGAAAACATCTCACATCTCACAGAATTAATAATATTGGATCATATAAAAAACTTCCTAGAATTCTTCAGTTGGGAACAAAGATATACACACTGCCCAATAACCAGAGATCAAACTTCTGTGGAATTTTTTTTCTAGTTTCTAGGAAGATCATGGAATTCATTAATAAATAGAGGCGACTGTGCAGCAGGTGCCAAGAAAGAATATCCAAGGGAGATCAGGAAAGTCAGTTTAAAAAGTGAAAGTATTATGTAAATATATGTATTATATGCTTCCCTTTATTTTAATATGTTTTTTTCTTGCCTATAAAAGATCCAGGGTATTTTTCTCTCACTGATAACCAAGGACAAGATGATCTACAGTGCTCAAAAAAAGATAATGGAGCTAAGTAAAGTCATCTAAGTACAAATCAGAAGAATTTGACAGGAATTTCCTTCATGCTTCCTAAAGTAACAATGAAGCAAAAGAAATATAAAATTAGAAAACCATAAACCTTCCGTGTTAAGGCTAAGAAAATTTAACTTTCATTCTAGAGTAAGCAACTAAAAATATCTAAACATGAAGAACACACAATTACTTCCTATAGCAAGATTAAAGAAAGTAGAAGGGAGGAAAAGCATTTAAAGACTACCGTGATTCTGCACAAAAGAAATGGATCCCAGACCTAACTAGCATAGTAACTGAGAATCAGAAGATGGGGAAATGTGACCTACAGTTAAGACACATCAATTTTTTTTAATTTTATTATTCATATGTGCATACAAGGCTTGGGTCATTTCTCCCCCCTGCCCCCAACCCCTCCCTTACCACCCACTCCGCCCCCTCTCTCCCCCCTACCCCCTCAATACCCAGCAGAAACTATTTTGCCCTTATTTCTAATTTTGTTGTAGAGAGAGTATAAGCAATAATAGGAAGGAATAAGGGTTTTTGCTAGTTGAGGTACGGATAGCTATACAGGGAGTTGACTCACATTAATTTCCTGAGCGTGTGTGTTACCTTCTAGGTTAATTCTTTTTGATCTAACCTTTTCTCTAGTTCCTGGTCCCCTTTTCCTATTGGCCTCAGTTGCTTTTAAGGTATCTGCTTTAGTTTCTCTCCGTTAAGGGCAACAAATGCTAGCTAGTTTTTTAGGTGTCTTACCTATCCTCACCCCTCCCTTGTGTGCTCTCGCTTTTATCATGAAGACACATCAATTTTGATACCTGAAAGAGTTTGAGCATAAAGGACAAAAGACAAATAAAAGAGCAATTTTGGATTTCAAAGTTGAGTGTTAAGAATAGCCTTGAAATAACCAAAATAAAAAACAGAATGTTTTGAGAGATAATAGATATGGTTTATTGACATTAGTCACAGAAGAATTAGAGAAAAATTCCAGCAAATAGTAGATAAAATCAGAGATACAATCAAGAAC
This sequence comes from Castor canadensis, assembly GCF_047511655.1. NCBI lineage: Eukaryota > Metazoa > Chordata > Mammalia > Rodentia > Castoridae > Castor > Castor canadensis. The sequence goes on along the minus strand of NC_133388.1, from coordinate 83,352,044 downwards.
TAAAATCAGAGACACAATCAAGAACAGAATAAGGGTAAAAAAAATCTGCTTTCAAACTGCAGGTTCTCAAATAAATTTCATATCATCACTATTATTCATGGCTCTATGACATTTCAATAAAAAGTTAACACCATCTTTCAAGTATAAGATGTATATACTTTCGCATTTCTGAGGTAAGGATATGCTTACAAATGATAGCATGCAATAATTTAAATTTTTCGACATTTTCTGTGGTACAAATAGTGGTGTATTTTACCATAATGAGTAATAACACTAATATAATACAGTAATCCTGAACCAATCTGAAAACATGCTAATGCTCTAATTTAAAGTTACTCACGTTTTTCAGTTAATGCTACTTCACAAATCTTTCTTTTTTTTGCCACTGTAACAAATTACCACAAATTTAGTAGTTTAGAAAACAGCAAACTTATTACAGTTCTGTAAACTAGAAGTCTGACAGAGGTCATGACCTTGGCTAAAATCAAGGCATCAGCAAAGCTGCAGGCTTTCCTGGAGGCTCTAGAGAAGGGTCGATTGCTTTGCTTGTGCAGATTTTGGCAGAATTGGATTCTATGCTGTTGCAGGTCTGAGCTCCCATCAGCCAGGGCTGCCCTTACCTTCTGCAGCACTCCTGGATGCTTGTGTGAACTTCTAAAATCTCAGCTGGCAACGCTGTTGAGTCCTTCTCATGCTGCCTTCCCTCTGACCTCCTTCCAATGGCACATCCCTGACCATAGCAGGGGAAGGCTGTCCCATTTCAAGGACCCATGTGATCAAATTGGTCCTATCCAGGTAATTCAGGATAATCTCATTGCAAGAACCTTAATCACACCTGCACATATTCCAGGTTACAGGGATTAGTGCATGGGCATGTGCTATCATAGAAACAAATGGGATGAAATCAGGAGCCTAGGTGGAATCCAGTGTAATAATCTGACAAGAGAGGGGGGCAGCTTGGACCAGGTTGGGGGATTGAGGTGCAGTCAAGTGATCAGATTCTGCATGTCACAAATCTCTTTCAATCGAGTTATGAGAAGTTGATCAGCCACTACAAGAACACTACAAATAAAATCCACATTTTGAGATTCTAACAGAAAGAAAAAGAAAACAAATATTACTCTCTATTACTTTGTAATCATTATACCTGGTGAAAAAAATTAAACGTTAAGATAGGAAAGAGAAAATTCTGATTATGCTCTACATGTTGGAATGGCTACTATGACCAATACTAAATACATCAAAATATGTCTATCTTTTCATTAGAAAACTGAAAAAAAAATATACCAAAATATGGTGCAAACACTGTGTATACATGTATATAAATGGAAAAATGGAATTGGTTGACACTATTCCAGGAATAGGGGGAAGGCAAGATGAAGAAGAATGGTGGAGGGGGTGAATTTAAGTATGACCTGTTTGATATATTGTAAGAACTTTAGTAAATGCCACAATGTACCCCAGCCAGCACAACAATGAAAACAAAAATGCTTTGGTTCACATGGGAAGCCAAACTGAGGTGATGATTTCAGGGGAGAAGACTATTAGAATATCTATATATGTGTGTGTTTAAGTATGATGCTGAGATTTGACTTTCCATTCTATTTATTAGTTTGAGAAATATTTCTCTTCACACATGGGGGATATATTTATATAGAGATACATCTTTATATATGGGAGCTCTTAACACGTTCTTATTTAAAACACAATTTATCATCTAATAATACTTTAAAAACTAAAAACTATAGAAGTTCCTTAATTTAAAATAACCTTCATAAGCTAGTACACAACAGAGCCACTTGCACGCCCATCTTTATTCCAGCACTATTCACAATAGCCAAGCTTCAGAAACACCTTAGATGCCACACAACTGATGCATGGATTAAAGAATTGCAGTACATACACATCCTGGAGTATTATTCAGCCAAAGAAGAATGAAATTATGTTAATTGCAGGTAAGTGCATAGAACTGGAGATCATCCATGTTAAGTCAAGTAAGCCAGGCTCAGAAGGACAAAGGTCACAATCTTTTCCTTCGTATGTTGAAGCTAGACCTGTAGGAACTACATCAATACAGGTATGATCTTATATACCTATATACATACACGAGAGAAAGAGAGAGAGAAAGACAGACAGAGGGAGAGAGAGATAGCATGATCATAACAGTGAGTCTGAGGTGACTATGCGGTGGCAGGAGAGGTAAAGCGCATGATAGAAATCAAATACTATTGAAATATATTGCATCTGTGTATGAAGATAGTGTAATAAAATGCACTGAGAGCTGCTAAATAATAGGGAACTGGGGCACGAAGAAAGAGAGAGTATTAGAGGGGGTTAATCTGATTAAAGTACAATATACACATGTGTGAAACATCAAGGCGAAATCCCCTTGAACAGTCAACATTCACTTAAATAAATGAAGACCAAGAAGGTAAAACAGGTTTTGTTTTAGGGTGGGTACCAATTAGAAGGGGGAAAATAAATGGAGAGGGTGAAGGAGGGCTAGTATGGTGAATGTACATTGTATGACTGTATGAAAATAGAATATTTATGCTCTTAAATAAAAAAATTGGAAAATAAAATTGCCTTCTTGATCCTAAGTACTGCCAATGATCTTAAACACTTGCCCCTAAGCAAAATAACAGAAACAGGAAGATAACAGGGAAGGAGAAAAGAGGTTACCAAAGAAAAAGAACAGAAAATGTTTTATAAAAATGAAAAAGTGATGGTCAATGGGAATGACAGACAAGAACATCTGAAAATTCTTTCCTCCATAAATGCAATCTGAAGTCTACCAAAAATTATTGAAATCAACTTTTTTCAGAATTCCAGAAATCAGCCAAAGGCTTACATTAATCTGGTATGTATTTACTCAAGAAAAGTGACTGAATCTTGGTTTAAAAAAAACAAGTAAGCCTTGGGTCACAGAAGCTTTTAATTTTCAGCTAAAAGTTATAAGCTTCCCTAATCCAAAAAATTCAATATTCCCAAAATCCAAAATGTTTTTATGAGGTATTTTAAGTTAGGATATATTCATAGTACAGGGGGAATTCACTGTGACAATTCCAAATAGGCTTATATTGTACATTGGTTAGATCACCCTTGCTGTCTCTCCCCCTCAACTCCTTCCCTGCCCCACTTAGAGCAATTGCAAGGTTTCTTTGTTCTATTTCATAAAAGTAGATGAATGAAGTCCATCCACCATATACCCTCACCTTAATCTCCTTTACTCTCCCCCTCCCACTAGTATCACCCACACACATTCTATACCTGTTATACAGTCCTGTCCTGTCTTTCCTTATTAATATTTAAGTCAATGTTCCAAAGGGTTTCACACTGTGTCCCCACTGTAAGACTACTTTACGCTAGTCCTTCAACTACTTCAATTGCTCTCCCCTACCTTTTACCTCCGACCCCCCATTTTTCAATAGCTTTCAATACATATCCTTACATCCTCTATCTTCAGATGTTGTTTTATGCTGTTGCTGATGCTCCATCTCTCTTTTCCTTTCCCTCCTTCTGAGTTCCACAGAGTAGTTCCACTATTACAAACATGTTCTACATATGCATTTGCATATGATCACGTTTGTTTTTGTTTATGTTTATCTTTCAGATCTATCTTCCACATGAGAGCATACACGCAGCCTTTGTCTTTCTGAGACTAACTTACTTAACATAATGTCCTCCAATTGTATCCATCTACTTTCCACCCACATATCACTATTCCTTGTGGTTAAGTAAAACTCCATTGTGTATATACACCATATTTTCTTGATCCATTCATCAGTCGTAGGACATCTGGGTTATTTGCAGAACTTAGCTATTGTGAATAGTGCTACGATGAACATCAGTGTACAGGTGTTTCTATTGTATCCTGACTTTATGTTCCTACATATGTGCCCAGGACAGTTATCACTGGATCATACAGCAGTACTATCTTTGGCTTTTTGAGACATCTCCATACTGCTTTCCATAATGGTTATATTAATTTGCAAAATTCAAACCTTTTTGAATGTTGACATGAAATGGAAAAATTCCACAGCTGACCTCATGTGACATTAAAATCAAAATGCAAACACACTAAAACTACTGAATAAAATTACCTTCAGGGTATGTGTATAAGGTATATATGATACATAAGTGAATTTCATGTTTAGGTTTTTTTCTACCTCAAGATATCTCCTTATGTATTTATGAATATTCCAATTTTTTTAAAAACATCCAAACTCCAAAATACTTCTAAGTTCCAAGTACTTTGGATAAGGGATCATCAACCTGTACCAAAATCAACAGATCCACAATCACAATGAAAATGAGCAGCCTAGGAGACAATGGGGAGAGGAAGAACAATCACAGAGCAATATTACCAAAGAACTACCACCGTATGACCTCGTTCTTTCCTGGAAATGCCACTAGAAATGCGTGTCTTTATTTGACCTGTGTCAAAGCTTGCTTGTTGAAAACAAGCTTTTCCCTAGGGGCATTTACTAAAAATTATCAGCAATAATTGCTTAACATCGATTGAGGCTGCCTGAGATGATGCTAACTGTACAAAATAAAAATAAGCAATAGAAGGAAAAAAAATCTTAACATTCAGCTGTTAAAGTCCTACTCCCCAGTATGGCTATATTTGGAAAGGGGACCTCTCAGGAAGTAACTAAAGTTAAATGAGGTCATTAAGTGTGGGCACTAATCCAATAGGATTAGTGTTATTCTAAGAAGAGATCCTAGAGACCTTGCTTACAATCTTTTTACACACATGCATTAAGGCCATGTGACAACATATGAAGATGCCATGTGCAAGCCTAGAAGAGAGCCTTCACCAGAAATCAACTCTTCCAGAGCATGCTCTAGGACATCTAGCCTCCAGAACTGTGAGAAAATAAACTTATGATATTAAGGCACTTAATCTATAGACTTTTGTGATGGCACCCGGAGCAGACTAATGCAGATGTCTGCAGGAATTTTTGAAAATTGCTAATATAGTCCTGTGAATGTAGCCACACAAATGAACATACCCAGAAAAGACTTTTGAAGGCTAGAACCTCTGGCATAAGCTGAGATTCTGCACAAGAAGGAAACCTAAGTGAAGACACACTATAAACTGCCAATCTGAACACTGGCAGCATGTCACCAACACATGGAGATCCTCTAGGCAAAAGCTGCTTCTAGACATTAATGGAAAATTGCTTAAGTATTCACTGACTACTACCCAACTAAGTAGACGTTAATAGTCAAATATGACAAAGAAGTCACAATTTACAGAATTAGCTTAGAAAAGTCATTAAACAAACAAACAAAAAAAACCAACAAACCCTAAGGATGAGAAAGAATCTTATTTCTAGAGATGTAACACTGTATCATTTAAATGTCCAGATCCCAACAGAAAAAAAATTATGAAAGATGCAGAGATGCAATGAAAGATGTAAGTATGACCCACACACAAGAAAAAAAGCAGCTAAGAGAAACTGTCCTGGAAGAAGTCAAGATTTGGACTTACTAGATAAAGACTTTAAACTAGCTATTTTAAAAAAATAAAGGAAACCATGTCTGAAAAATAAAATGATGATAATATTTCATAAAATTAAGAATATCTTTGAAAAAACAGCAATTAAAGTCAATTGAGATTATCTAATATAAAGACCAAAAACAAAAAAGAATGAAGAAAAACAAAGTAGAGAAGACTCATGAAGCATATCAAGACACATAAGTCCCAGAATGGGGGTGGGATGGGAAGGATAAAAGAAGAATATATGAAGAAATAATGGCTAAAAACTTACCAAATTTGATGGAAAACATCAATCTGTACATCCAAAATGCACAACAAACAACTACTTACATAAACTTAGAGAGAATCACATCTAGACACACCATACATTGTTGAAATGTAAAGAAATGAATCTGGAGAGACAGGAAGTAAGAAAGTCGCTAATCATATGCAAGGGGTCCTCAAAAAAGACTCAGGCCTTAATTTTTCAACAGAAACCATGGAGGCCAGAAGGCAATGGGATAACACAGTCCTAACAGAGAAAAGATAGTCAACCAGAATTCTATTTTCTAGCAAAATTATCCTCTAAGAATAAAGAAATTTCACCTGAAAGGTTACAGTATCTTCCATATCAATCAATAACCATTTAATTTCTGGATGAAGGTTGAAATGATTTTCTCTGACTTACTAACTTGGCATAAGGCTACAGTTTTAGCCATTAATTTATCTTATAAAGTCTTCAGTAGAATTTCTCTGGACTTTTGAGAGAGTAGGAGAACTTTTAAGAAATAGGTCATTCTATTAAATGATGTCGTATGACAAACTCAGCAACAGTTTAGATAACAGAGCTTTTCTATTACGTGCAGTACTTGGAAAGAGAAATTCTAGAACATCAGACTGCAAAATTGATCATCTCTTTTCCTCATTGCAGAATCAATATATTGACTGATTTTAGGCTATTGTTGTTAGAAGTCAACACAGAGCTAAATCTGTAAGTTTTCTAAATGAAGAATTTTTTATCTGACATCACCCTCCATAGATACTGTTAATGCATCCATTCCATGATAAGAAATTGCAAAGATGATGTGGGAAAATGTCTATCCAGTCTTGATAACATTTCTCTTATTACCAGTTTGTTACAACATCCTTCTAATCTTTACAATTTGTTTTCAGTCTTTGTAGAAAGAGAAACATCTATAATTTTGAGGTTTTAAAGGCCTGGTAGTTCTATAGTTATGAAGTTAGAATTATCATTAAAATTTTTCTTTCCACCAACATTTGGGAAAGTCCTGACACAATACCTTATAATAGCAAGTAATATATGCTTCAATTAAAATTATTTGATAGAAAAATGAGTGCAAATTGTTGCATTTGATAGCAAGAAAGAGGGACCTTAAAGATCTCCTCATTCTACAGACCAGGATGCCGAGTCTAAGTTAGAGTAAGTGATATGCCAATGGTCATGTAATTAATTAATGGCCAATTTGGCACTAGAAACTTACTACATCAGAAGACTTTCCGCTAAAATAATTCATTCTTGAATATTTAAAAAAATTATTTTAAGAGCACATAGCTAAGTCTGAGCAAAGACATGCCAAGGATTCCATTACACTTGAGCTTTTAAATGCTGCTCTTCTGGCCTCATTTACTGGCCTAGATTTTCTTCTTCCTGCACACAGTTCTCCCTGCAGGATTTCATGGGAATCCTGACGATAGCACTGGTGATTTTGACTGGATTCCTGTCTTATTTATAATCATCCCAATCCACCCTGTCTTAGAAAATAATGACCTAAAAGTTCCTAGTCAAACATTTATTTGCCCTGCAAACACACCAGTAGCCACTAATATCTGATAATCTCCTTCAAGTACTCCAGAATCCATGTCTTCCTTGTTTCGCTTCATCATCTACCCTTTAGATTACTGCAAGTGATCCAGGTAGGGAAGTCCCCAGCACATGGTCACATAATTTGATTCCCCAAATATACCCTCTATACTTTCCTAAGTTGATTCTTCCAAAAAAAAAAATCTGAGCATATCATTTCAGCACTTAAAATGCTATATGACTCTGTAGTGCCCTTAAATTCTAGATCAGCCCATCTTCCCAGGACAGAGTTCCCATTGCTACCTGGCAGACTGATGCTATGGCTAGGGAGTCAAGACCCTCAAATTTCTCTGCACAAGTCATAGCCTTTCAAGAAAACCTAGGCTTGAATGTGGCTTCTACTTCCTGTATCACTTTTACTTCCCATTCATTGCTTCCAAAACTCTGATCTAGCTTAAAACAGCTAAAAATACTACTTTTCTAGGTAAGATTTCCTGAGGCCTTTGATAGCAGTGACTTAACTCTCCGCCTGCATCATAGTCACTCATTACTGATGGCAGTTACTGAATTATTCTTTGCAATTCAGTACTTCTCATATTATTCTGCATAGAACTTCTTATGGCCTAGTGAATAAAAGGTAGGAAATAGAAATGAATGGACAGGGGTATAATCCCTGCTGACCAGTTGTAGGCACATGACCTCAACACCATTTTGCTAATCTTCAGTTTGTTAATTTCCTGAATGTTATATAATACCCACAAGTCCATCTGCTGTAAGAAACTGTGATGATGTATTCTCCGTGCCTCATTTTGCACTGCCCCATTAATTAAGGTTCATCAATAAATGGGAGATACTCATCCCTTAATTCCTAATCTTTCATTAAGTGCAATCACATTTGCTCAAATTAGACTAATACATGTATCTTAGCTATATAAAACAATATATCTTCTTTGTTTCTTATACTATATACATTCTCAAGCACTAAGCTCTGTGGATGGTGAGTGCTGAACAACCCTAACTGACTCCATCATTTTCATTATGAGAAGCAGTGTTTTGGAAACTCTCAGCTGGCTCAGGATCCCTCCCTGACCTACCTTTCTCCTACCAGGACAGTGTGGGAGGATTTATGTACCCTTGAGGCACCTGTAGGAGGGTGTGTTTGTGTTCCTTTGTGCTTCTGTATGCCTGTTGCTGAGGAGCAGTACTTACCACCTGGCCTCAGACATCAGACTCCAGATCTGCTGTATTCAACACTGATGTCCTCCAATGACAGAAAGAGCAGTAGAAACCCTGAGTAAACTTTAGGAGATATTAGAATAGAAAGAACTTGTAGTCTGAATTTCCAGGCTGTATTTCCTCTGAAGACTACAATTGTTGTAACTAAATCCCATTTCTTCATGATGCATGGGGCTAGCATTCTGAATTTAAAGTGTTGGGAGAGTCGCTTCCTTCTGAGGGCTGGGAGGAAAGGGTCTGTTCCAGGCCTTTCTTCTTGGCTTGCAGATGGGCATTTTCTCTTTATGCGTCTTTACATTGCCTTACCCTTTACGTGTGTCTTTCTGTGTTTGCATTTGCTCTTTTCGTAAGGACAACAGTCATATTGGATCAGCATTCTCTAATCACCATATTTTAACTTGGTTTCCTGTATAAAAAACTTATCTACAATAAGGGTCACATTCTTAGGTCCAAGGGACTAGGACTCCTGAAAACCTTTTTTGGTAGACCCAACTCACCTCGTCATACTTGGTTATCCCAGCTGCATGCATTTTTGTCCTAAGTGCTTACTCTCTCGGGTGCCCTGCCGCCCTCCGAAGGCATCCCCTCAAGTACACAGGGCTCGTGAGGCTCCCCTATGGTACACCCTTACCAGTGCTTTTCCTGGCTGTTGGTGATGTATCACTCTGGATTGGTGGTAGATGCGGAGCTCAGATGTGATATTTGCAATCTCCTGAAGGAGAACCAATGTAGAAGTCAGATTATGGTCTGATCCTGTCTTCTCTGGGCCTTTCCAAAACTGCACAGTTTTCTACTAGTGTTTCTCTACTCTTATTCTCACCCCTGGGTGAGGCCTAAGTAGATTTCTGGACCCTGCTCAGAGTCCCTCAGTCACCTCCACCCCAGTCATATTCCTTCAATTCTATCTTTCTGTTTGGCTGACTAAACACGTATCTTTATTTGAGCATAGTATAGTTTCTATGCTTCTTCTCCACAGTATAGTTTAAGCACAGCTACTCAGACTTTATTATTGACAAGGAAAAACAATTTGCCTGTTAAAATGCATATACCGCTCTTTGTTCTTGTAGACTAAGGTGTGGCTCCTCAATGTGCAATTTTAGGATACACCCAATGTGCTTCGATGTAGATGATTCTATGTTCAGAGAAACACTAGTTTAGTCAAAAATCATGCTCTGAATTTCAGTTATTTTTTAATATATAAAACTGTCTGTTAGAAATAAGAAAAAAAAAACTATTCTTTTTTCAGGCCAGAGTTCTTGAAAATAAAATCCATGACTTTCAAGATCATTACCTCTGCTAGATATTTTCAAAACCTAAAAATTTTGAAATTCAGTAAACTGATTCTTCATTCTTTTCTGAGTTTAGTGTTTATATAGTATGGCAAGCTTTTCTTTCTGCTTCAATGGTGAAGAAAAAGTTGGGGGAAAGTTTTTTTTAACTATGTAGTTTTATTATTAAATATCACGTAAATTCATGGCCATGAGTGTGTGTGTGTGTGTGAGTGTGTGTGTGTGTGTGTGAGTGTGTGTGCATGTGCTTGTGCGAGAGGAACAAAGTGGAATTTAGGAATAATCAAGAAGTTTGAGAGGAAACATAATTCATTTGGAGTTCTATGTCATTTTCCACTTGGGACAAGTGAGAATTTGATTTATCTTGGTTTTGGCTTCCTTCCATTTAACTACAAGATTGTTTTAGAATACAACAGTAGTTTAATTTATATCTCTTTAATCTGGCACATTGTAGAAAAATTTTCATTATTTGTTGGACATACAAATGTACACATGTAGAATATATAAACGTCTTATCTTTCGATGCAGTGCAACAAAAGGGTCATTTTACTCCTGAATAAGTTCTGTTCCATGTGTTTAAGCAAAGAGCCCCAACTTGGCCTGGAATAGGAACCTGCATTTGCCAGTATTTTCTTGTGTGTGTAGTACTGAGGTTTGAACTCAGGGCCTTGTGCTGGCTTGGCAAGTGTTCTTCTACTTGAGCCTCACACATAGCCCGTTTTTAAAGTTATTTTTCAGATAGTGTCTGGCATTTTTGCCCAGGGCAGGTTTCTTACCATGATCATCCTACACCTGCTGCATGGCTAGGATAACAGTGCCATTATTATATCTGGCTTATTTGTTGAGATGGGCTCTTGCTAAGATTTTTCCCCAGGCTGGCCTCAATCTTCCCAATCTTTGCCTCCAAAGTAGCTGGGATTTACAGGTATGAGCCACTATGCTAAGAAAACTCCTCTTTTTTTTTTTCAGTACTAGGATTTTAGCTCATGGCCTTCTGCCTGCTAGATGGGTGCTATGCCACTTGAGCCATGTTCCCAGACTTTATGTACAGTCTTTATACTAATAGCTGACTTCCTGGCTGTTCCAACAAACATTAAATTAGTTCCTCTATGAATTCCAGTAGAATTTACTTCTTTCATGATGACTAAACATGCAACATATGTTATTTTATTGATTTAAGTCATGTTTTATGGATATGTCTTTTCTGTTTATTAAGTTTTCAGCTCCGTCATGTTTTCCACGTTACCTGCAAAAGACCTTTTATTTAGTAGGTGCTGAGTATATTCTTGCACTTAAGAATGGCAGTGATGACAACAATCTTAAATAAGAGTTCACAACTCTTTAACTGTGTTGATATAATTTTCTTAGATGAAGAAATTCAGACTCTCAGAAGTTTAATGGTTTGAGAAAGGCCCACAGCTAAAAAGAAGCAATGACTCAGACCTTCAGATTCCTACTCCAGGGCTGTTACTGTGACACCATAACAAATAAGGTCTTTGTTTTGTGTCAGAAAATTAGGTCATGTGGTGCAAATTTGTTGGATCTGAGGTGATTTTTTTCTGGTAAGATTGAGGTATCCTTGAACAGGTCCGCCAAGTATATTGTCTAATTTAACTTCCTTTGATGGTTTTTTAAGCAAGGATCAGTGCCTGCCTTTTAATCTACGCGCTGCTCTGCCCAAAGTAGAGACATTAACTAGCTGTTTTTTAAGATTTCTTTTGGTTCTATAATCTTCAAACTTGAAGTTATGCTTTTGGGGGTTTTATTTGTCAGCACTAGAGTTTGAACTCAGGGCCTCAAGCTTGCTAAGTGAGCATTCTACCTCCTGAGCAACTCTGTCAGCTCCTGAAGTTATGCTTTTAAACTCTAAATTCTATCTTTCTTTAGACATCTTTTAAATGTCCACTTTTTAGAAAAAATTAAAGTTTTTCAATCTGGAAAATTTCAGATTTTTAAACCCAAATGAGTGAGAATTTGTGGATCTCTGAGAACTTTGAAGTGTCTTGGTTGTTTGCCTCAGTCTATGTCTACTCCAAGTGCTATTTTTCCTCACCCATCCTAAATTCTGACCCCCCATTCAACAAGTTTTACTCATTTGTTATTAGTATAAATTTCACAATGAGCAGTGTTCAGAAAGAGGATCAACTAAACATTTATCTTTCAATGCAGCAACTTGAGGAGTTTTGAAAAGCAAAGCAAGTGGAGCCCCATTAACAGATGAAAAACAAAGGACTAAAAGAACTGAAGGACAAATAGTTTCTCTCAGCACATCTTGCATAGCAACGCATTACCAGAGGCAATAGTACAAGAGACCAGATCAGCATCAGAAGTGCTAAATGATATTCATTTGCCATCTTGCCAAAATAATAAGATTGCATGAAAATATTTTTTATTTTGAATGTCACAGATAATTTTAATAATGTGATTTTTTTTTTTTTGACCAACAGTCTAGGCAGAGCCTTATCTCAGAAGATAATGGTGAGGAAATGATTTGGAAGACTAAAGCCAAATAGAGAAAAAAAACAGAACCTTTTAAACACCAACAGATAAATCAAGCAGTTCAATTCAGATAAATGTAGAATAATGATGTTTTTGATGGGCCTTTATCACAGAAGGCCATGTTCTTCATAAATTATAAGCCATAAAAAAAAAAAGGAATTTCAGTCAAAAGATAAGTTTGTTTGTATCATCAATGAATGATGAGAAATAGAAAGACAAAAACCAAATATGAATGTGTAGAATAACTACTTGATGACTGTGTTGCCAAATATATATACTTCAAAAAATAGAGAACAAATGATCACCCAGAAAAAACCCCAGACTGACAACAATAACATAAATTATTTTTTACTTTAAAATGGAAACAGTAATTTCAATGGAAAATAAAATACTGGTTGGATTAAAATCTATTAGTTTCAAATGTAGATGTTTTCAGTGTTTTTTTAATTTTAAATGGAGTCAAAAGTATATTTCAACTGATATTTGATATGTGTTGGCGTTCTTTCTTTCGTTAAAGATTCACCTTGATATGTACATAGATGTACTCATTAATGTTTTGTCATAATTACAAAGAAGTTTGCTATTGAATTTTCTTTATTTTGGGTAAAAAATTCTAAATTGAATTTGAGTATCTGATGGATGCATTTAAAAAAAACTTAATAGTTACTTTTCTGGTGAACTTTTTGTAAAGAAAATATGCAAAATGAATTTGAACTTTTGTCATATATTTTTGAAAATGTAATATTCATTTTATTATCTAGTTTGGAGTTGTAATATTTGCCATCAAATAAGTAGTGATTTCCATGTATTATCTTATGGATCAAGATTTGGTAATAAAAGTGGCCCTAATATATTAAGTTATGTTTTTTTGTAGCAATATGCAACTTTATTAATACACCATCATGGACCTTTTGACAGGTAACCATCTAATGCGTAAACTTTAAGGATCAACAGTCCCTCAATATAATTTGAGAAAAGACTTTAAAAAGCAGAAAATCAGGGTGTCTTAATGAAATGCACCATGGTTTGAAAATTAAGAGACCTAATTCCTGCCTAATAGTTACCTCCGGGAATATTACAGCTGTTGGTGCCTCAGTGGTTTCAAAGTTTAGATAAGGGCCCGGAGTAACTAAATTTTCTTTGAATATTATTACTTACATTTTACTACCAGTATATTTTTGTGAATTCTTTGGTTACTCTGTACTTAACTCTACTTTTCACAGTTATTCCAATCTGTCTCCTAACATCCAACAGCTGTCTTCTAAAGCTGACAGGGGTGGGGAGAGAAGAGCATCCAAGGGGACTTGTCAGCCCTGTCACTGTTCTGATCCAGAAATCAGAATCACCGCTTCCAGGGATGTCAGTGTTGATAAACCTCTTTCTAATCCTTCCGGTAGGCTGGGGTAGAAAGAGACAGAGGCCACTGGTCTAAGGCCTTCCCAGAGAGCATTCTCTGAGGACACAAGAGCTTGCCAAGCATATGCACTAAGGGAAACATGCCTTCAGCAGGGATGGTATTCTTAGCATCACTTTCACCTCTTAATTCTCCCCTAGTGAGTCTGAGGACCAACAATCAACGGCATTCTTCTAAAAAATTGTATGTTACTGATACTGATCTTGCTTTTTCTCTCCACATTTTATGTCTTCTCAGTTTCTAAACTACTTTAAAAATTCCACATACTGTAGTTTGCCTATTACAAACAACAGAAATGGATCCTGACTAGGTTTAACAAAAGAAAATTTGTTGAAAGGAAACCATGAGCACAGAGAATGTGTAGAGGGCTGAAGACCTAGGCTTAAATATGGAGGGGAGCAAAGTATTGCTAGAAACAAAGCAGCAAGAACCACAACAATGATCTAGTAAGAAAGACAATCTATCAGAAGACTGACTCACAAGTAAAGAGAATGCTAAGTGCTTTCTGTGTCTTTTATCATGTTCTATATTCATAATTCAGGAAGTGAACATTCAGAAAAGGAGCCTGGAATTCCGTTGAAAAGAGGCACAGAAGTGCCAGGCAGACATTCAAATACAAGTACTTGCTGTTCATATGAACCTCTTTCTCTTAGTTAAGACAAAATGGTTTCTAGAATAAGCACCTATTTCACACCTTTTGATACAATGAGTGGATTTTTTTACTCACCACCTATTTTCTAAAACAATGATCTTCATTATGAGCCCAACTTCACCCTGAAAGTTTTTTCTCTTAGCATAGTACAGGTATCCACACATAAGAAAAATCACTAAGAAACTACGTTTAAAATCTGTTCAAGAGGAGCTTAAAATGCTCAAAAATTAGACTGGGTAAACTTCCTTTAAGAATGGGTATTTATTGAATAAAATAACATTTTTTTCTTATCCTTGATAACACTGCTGCATAAACTGATATATAAGGTAGTCTCAAGTAACAAGTTTCAGGAAGAAAGGTGATATGTGGGTTACAGTGAGAGGGAATGCTGTGTGATGTTTCAGATAGGCTCATATAGTAAGCCATATCTACTACTTCTACAAAGTGATGGCTGTTTTCCATCTGTTTTCTGATCTCCCTCTTACAGAAATAGTTGGCATCCTTTTATGTATCAGTTATGTTCATCTATTGAACCTTAATGGTATTTTTTTATCCCATTACTGCAAACAATCTCCACTGGGTCTAGGTGCTTTTTAAAGGATTTCTGTGTTTCTTATGACACTCTTTTTCTTTAATCTAGTCATTTTTCTTGCCTTAGAGATAATTTTAATTTGCAAAGAGCCATCAAAATTGTACCTAGCATAAATCTAATCATATAGAAAACCCTCTACAAGAGATATCTGGCTGCCAAGTAATATCTGCTATGCCTCTGGATAGCCTTAAGATTGGAATTTGCTAACTTTTGACATGAGTGTCATGAAAATAAGCTGTATGAATTCCATCCAACACTGGACTCTTCAGGGGTTTGTTGTCCTGTTGGGGTGTTTCTAGTCCTTCTGCTTCCATCCTTCACTCTTGGTGGCTCTTTAGACCATTTGATGTATCAGAAATGGAAAGAGAAGGTTAGATGAAATTCAAGCTGACTAGGTTTAGCTGCAGCTCTGGTTAGAGAGAAAGAAGAGTGTTTATTGAAAAAAAATGAAAAGCAGAAATTATTGGCTAAATTGAAACTAGGAAATTAGCTTTAGAAGTTGTTGATTTATGCAACCCATGCATTCATTTGCATAGATAATTGAGTTAGCATTATAAGAGTTTGGAGTTCCCTTATTCATCAATATTTTATTCATGTGTTGTTGCTCTTAAAAGTATTTAACCATAAAGGAAGTCCTCCAAAGAAAAGCCAACCTCTGAAATGAAATTTACAAGCATTTCAATAAAGATTTAAAACCTAAAATGATGATGACAATAATAATTATAATAATAATAATAAGACATGAATGTAAAAGGGGGACTGTATGTAGGAGGGGATCAGCAGAAATGGGAAAGGTGAAAGGAAAGAAAACTGAGGGGTAAAGAGGATTGAAGTACGCTACACATCTGTGTGTATGTGTGTGTGTGATAACAGCATAGTGAAACCCACCAAATGCTGTTTGAAAAAGTGGAAGGGGAAGAATGAAAATATAACGGAGTGGGTGAATTTGTTCAAAGTATACTGTATACATGCTTGGAATTATCACAATGAAACTCCCTTATATTATTAGTGTAAGTCAGTTCAAAAATAAAATATAAATAAACAAATATAAATTTAAAAAAAAAAGCCACAAAGAAGAATGAAATTTTGTCACTTGCAAATAAATGGATGGAACTTGAGAACATCATCTTAAGTAAAGTTAGCCAGGGTCAGAAGGCCAAAAATCACATGTTCTCTCTCATATGCAGATTGTAGACCCAAAGCAAATGCAGTAATATTATTGGACATGGGTCGCACACTAAGGGGAAAACATGCACAGGAGTGTGGTTGATGTGCTCACCGTAGAGGAGTGAACAAAGTAATCTTAAACTGGCAGAGGCCATATGGGAAGGGGACCAGGAAGTAGTGAAGAGGTCTGGTAGAGATGAACAAATGTGGGTTGTAATACACATGTGCATAGAAGCAATGCTAGGAATCTCTCTGTATAGCTATCTTTATCTCAAACTAGCAAAAACTCTGTCTTTCTTATTATCTCTTATGTTTTCTCTTCAACAAAGTCAGAGAACAAGAGGGTATGTGTGTGTGTGTGGCCCAAACAATGTATACACCAGGGCAGTACACTTTGCATGCTTTCCTGTGGCACTGACAAATGCTGTGTACCTATATAACCTCCAGAATAGGAGTTTAGTGAATGTAGCATTTATACAACTATGGAACCCTCAAAATTAGTGAGATTCATTTCTACAATTCCTTAGAATAAGAAACAAACATTTCTCCAATTCAATAATTTCCTAACATTTTAACATGTAACTCATGGAAAAATCTCAGCAGAGCATGAAACTCTGTCATAGAAAGAAGAAAAAAAAAGATACTTCAAACATCTGTAAAAAGGTAAAAGAAAAAACAAAAACCAAAAACATTCTGGATTCCTCCATATTCTACTCTCCATAAACTGTGCTGTAGCACTACCTGATAAATGAGAAAAGAAAAAATCTGGCCATCTAAGTGCTTTCTTTTCCCACCCCATCACTGCCCTGTTTGTCAAACAAAGAAAGCACCTGTTGAGGCAGAAGCCCCACTGTGAGTGTCCACAAAGTTCCACGATCCAAATGATGTAACATCGTGAGCAGCAACTTGCACTGGCAGCGCACTGTCTTAATAGCCTGACCTCCTGAGCGCCTCCTGATTACCTGGATCTTACCTCCCAAGGGAAAATGACTTCAAAGACTGAACCTCTTGCCTGCAGTTTTCAGAGATGCAGTAACTTGAAGCTGCAGACTCTCTTGGCTTGTTTTTAACATGTACAATAATGCCAGAAAATGGTGCTGAGTTCCCTTAAGAAGCCCAGAGCACTGGACTGAGCACCTTCTTCCTGGTCTTTTCACACAGAGCTGCATAGTTCGCTCTATCATCCCAGATGCCGTGAAGAGGAAGGCTGTGAGCTTCATTTTTTTTTTTTTACCAGTTGTTTTTAATTTACCACTTTAAAAGCAGAGTCTTAGCTTCTTAAGTCCATTTTGAAAGTCAAACAGATTTAAAAGAGTTTCAAAACAGTGCTAGCCCAAATCCGGTTGAAACTTTTAATTAGTCTGATGTTATTTTTAGACACTCTCAAAGCTCCTAATTGAGCCCTTTGCAGTTGTACAAACAAATAGAAACCTTGTAAGTTCTTGAAATTCATGATAGTTTACTAATGAAGTCAGCTTGGAAAACTCTTCATTGAATATTGTAATTTGATTGCCATCTTATTCTGATTGGACCCTGGTTTTGCATTTAAATGAGTATATATTATTTGAAATGCAAAACAGCATGTTATCTGGGGTATTTTGCTAGAACAGACAAGATTAAAAACATCTAATGTTCCATTTTATAAAAACATTACAAAATGGAAGTGCAGAGCTGACTTTTAAAATTTATTAGTAACAGCTTACAATAATTGGACATTAATTAATCCTAAATTACAAGACATTTCTGTGGAAATGCATGTTATATCCTACCCATCAGCACTCAGCAGATTCATTAGTAGTATTATTTTTGTTTGGGATATTGAAGGCATTAACAGTTTCTTAGTTACTAAAGCAGTCATTGTTACAGAATTGACTATTAGTCATGTGGGTTTAACACACTGCATCATCAGTTACTTACTGGTGTTGCAACAACTGACCTTGAATATCCAATTAGAAAAACAAGAACCCTGCAGCAGCAGCAGCAAAGGCAGGCTGCGTTCCCGAAGTAGGGTCTGTGTTGGCTTGTTTTGAGCTTTGATTTTTGTCAGCTTTTGTGTGTTTAGATGGATTGGAAAGCATTTTCTGATTCTGTAACCCTTTATTATTATTCTCAACTGTGTGGTTTTCATGTCTTACATAGGAAATTGTTTTCAATTGCACCACCCAGAAAAGATTTCTGTTTGAGAGGAACATGGAAGCAGCCATCTCTTCATTTGATTGCTTGGCTTTCTGAAGTTTCCATTACATTTTCAGACACATATAGTATCTTGCAATCTATTAGGCTGGATTTTTCTTCCCCTTCAGGATTTTACTGACAAAGGATTGTCAAAACAGAACCTTATCTAGGTCCCCAGAAAAATTTTTAATCATTTAGATGTTGTAGAGTGATGGTAATCTTGGAATGAATACTTTCTGTGGATTTTATGGTATGAGATAAAGGATTTCTTTACATATTTTGTATTTCTGACCTCCACGCCAAGAAAAGGCTCATTATGATGGAGGAACACAGGTTCCTAGAGGGCTCCAGGATGGAGTGATGAAGGAGAGTGGTAAAGACAATGTCTGAAACAACGGTAGAGAGAACAGAGGAATTGTATGACTTTGCAACTGCCCTCCTTCCTTTGAAGACCTATTTATTTGTGTTAATCAGCTTATTGTAAGAAATGCATTCAATCAAACTCTTCAATAGAGGAAAGGTTTGTTTTGGCTCACAGTTTTGAAGGTTTTAGTTTATGAACAAGTGCCCCTTTGGTTTGGGCCTGTGGAGAGGCAGTATGTCATGACAGAGACCACATGGTGTTCCCCTTTGAGTAGCTGAGAGAAACAGGAAGGTAGGGTCCTTTTGTCCCCTTAAAGGGCATAACTCAACATGACTAGAAGATTTCCAACTGCGAACCTCCTTCCAGTAGTGGTTCTATCACCTCCCAATAGAGTCACAGGCTAGAGACTAAGCATTTAACACAAGGGCCTATGGAGAACACTTAACCAAAACAGCAGATCCCAACCACCATGTTAATTCAAAAATGCCCAGCCCTGATGGATAGTACCAAGAGTTCCATGAAAGTGCTATTTTATGCTGCAACATGCATAAAAGTATCATTGCTATATAATCCACTAGGTGAGTTTTGCCAAAGTAATTTTGATTTCTGAGATTCTAAGATTAGAGGATCATGCCCTTAATCTTTCTCTTCCAACTCAGTGGCTGTCAATCCATGAAGTAAGTCATAATTTTTGTAATTAGGAAAAGGTAAATTTTCCAAACTGAAATAAAGCTTCAAATCAAACTGTCTTGCCTGAAAGAAAAGTTGCTTAAAATCTGAGGGCAAATCTTAGGCAGAATAGTCACTGTATGAAAATAAGGAACAGCATACAAAGTCAGAGCTGATTTTGGCTTAAAGGAGGTACTAGGTAAGGTCCATGGCTTGTTTTGTGTCAATGACAGCTGTCAGCCTTTCCTCTATGGCCCAAACAACTTGACTAATCTGGGGATTATTGTCCCACCCAAAGTGATCTAACAAAGTGTTTCTTTGCTATGGTAGGTAGGAGAGGTAAAGAAAATGTTAGAGAATAAAAAATATTGAAACAACTCAGCTATATGTGAATATAATATGCACTGTACTGTAAGTTGCTGAATATTAGGGAAGCATGGTGGTAGAGAATGAGTAAGTAATTGGGGGGGTTAATTTGACTAAATCATGATATACACAGGCCTGTATTACCAAGGTGACCCCCCCCCGGGACTATCAATATATACTTAAAAAAATGAAGGGCAGGAGAGAAAAATAGGACTTTTGGGGGGTTGGGTACCAGTGGGAGGTAGGTGGGTACATGGAAAGGATGAATTAGGGTGACTATGGTGGATGTATCTTGTATCCATACATGAAAACAGAAGAACGAAATCTGTTGAAAGAAGGGGGAAAAAAGAGGTAGAGGGAGAATGATGGAGGGGGTAATCTAATTAAGATACATTGTAGGCACATATGTAAATATCACAGTTCATCCTCCTGTATGACTATTATATGCTATTAAAATGAAAAAATGTGTATATAAATAATAATGATGATAATAAAAATAGTTTGATCTGGAAAAAAAAGTTGCAGCTTGGAATTGGGACCGTGCAAACTCAACATTCACATTTGAAGCACTTGGCCAGGTGGTGGTTCCACAGGTGGCAAACAACGAAATGTACACATGGCCTGTGGTTAAGAGGATGTTCATCTTCCCTTTATCTTCCATCTATCATCTGAAGCTTTTTATTATTGCTCAGCTGGCTTGATGCTGCAAGCCTCTTTTCTGACCTATGAGTAAATATTCTGACTGCAGACTGATAAGGACGGTGTGTGTATTTTTATGCTGGTGCATGTCAGGGACCTATTGATTTAATGCAAACCTTTCCAAAACAACTTCCCCTACATCACTCTACCCCACCCTATCCCCAACCTCTAACAGACATTACCACCAACTAATCAAACAAAGGCTTGGCAAGTTGGGTGTATTATGTCAACTGGCAAGATGGGAAAAAACTTAGCTATAATATTTGACAATACAGCCAGTTTCCTTGGGTTTCATTGACAAATTCACCTACTAGTACTGAGTAACGACACTGTGCTATCCACTGTGCTGGACAGTGTGCTTATGAAGCTGAGTAAGATAAGGTCACTAATCTCAACATCCTGCCATATGGAAGGAGCAGACAAACCTGAATTTTAGGACAATATAAGTATCATGAAAAGGATGCACAAGAGCACCTTGGGAGTCTGGAGGAGGGAGCATCATTTCAGTCCCAAGTGCCTCACAGAGGCACTTGAGTGACAATATGTGAGATGAGCTTGGCAGCTGTCATCCAATCCAGCAGGTGAGGAAATAGGAAATACAACTAAAGTAAGATAGAAGAATAGAAAAGTTCCTCAGATTAAGAAAATGGCTAAAAATGAGTATGTGTATGGGATGAGTAACAGAAAACCAGACCACTGGGGGCTTAGAATTCTAACCAAAGATTTTTGACATCTGTCCTGGGTCCAAGAATCACACCCTATATCTACCTTGCTACAGTAGGTTCACTGCCATCAATATGTACCCCACTACTCAGCATCTCTTCTCAGGCCTCATTGCCCTGTCAGATTAGTTCAGGTAGCCCTCTATCTTGCCACCCTGACACCTACTCCTTTCTGCCTCCATTCTCCGTCTTCCTTGGCTCCTTCATCTACTTGAGACAGCAATACCATATGTACTTAACTCGGGAACCACCAGTGTGATAGCATCCCAGAGATTAATATAAGCAGATGCCTCCTTCAATCCCCAGGGCCTGTGAGTAGCCTGTACAGGGCCTTATGCAGGAGCTGCTAGTGGAAGCCAACAGCTGGCTATGATGTGTATCTGTAGATCTTCCTCCTCAGCAGGCAAGTATCTCTGGCTGAAATATTTATTTCAATTCATATTGTGTTTGAGAAATGAGACTGTGAAGAGCTTAACGCTTAAATCTAGTATTGGTGGTGTAGTCAACTTGTAAGAGCAATGTTTCAATGAAAGTACAGAATAGAGTTTGACAAAAAAGTGAAGGGAAAGAGTAATCAGAAGAAAGCCAGTGTGTTAGGTTTTCACTGCTGTGACAAATACCTGAGATGAACAGTTTAAAAGAAGAAAGATTTATTTTGGTTCACAGTTTCAAAAGTTTCAGTTCACTGTCCCTTGGTCCCTTTGCTGTGGGCCCATGATGAAGGACAGCATCGTGGAAGAGGACACAGTGAAGCTCACCTTATGGTGGTGGGGAAGGAGAGCGAGAGAGAGAGAGAAAGAAAGAGAGAGAGAGAGAGAGAGAGAGAGAGAGAGAGAGAGGAGACAGAGATGGGGAGATGTGGGGGTGCTAGGACGGGGCCAGGGAAAGATATATTCTTCAAAGGCATGTCCACATGTGACCTATGTCCTCCAACCAGGCTGTACCTCCTAACTGCACATTCAGTACCAACTTATCAATCAGTTAACTCACCCATGAAGTTAGCATCCTTATGAAGCAATCACTTCTCAACAGCACCCTCCAGTTGAGCCTTTTGGGGGTTCAATATATGAGCTTTTGGGGGTTATCATACCTTTAACGCATGAGATTTTGGGGGTTATCCAAGGCAAAACAATCAGGAATCAATCATTTTTGAGCCCACCAGTAGAAGTCTTGACATAAACAGTAAAAATAGCAGATATAAAAATGGTACCATCTGAGTGTCATTTTACCAGAGAAAACTGAACCTTATTTGAAAGCAGACTAGATAGGTAAATGCCCATTTCCAACAATTTCATCCAGAGGGGATGGAGCACTGAGCCCAGCAGACCATAGGGCAGGCTTCATACACCATGGTGAAAATGGGAAAGAGGAGGTTCACCATATTCATCCCCACCACCTTGCTTCAGAACTTCAGGGGTGCTCTTCAGTAAACTTCAGTCACAGTGCACTAATTCTAATCTCTCATGTTCCTGCAGACTATAATAAATTGCCAGAACCAAACAGCCAGTTATTTTGTCTCCATGTTTTTCCCACTGATAATCTGATTTTTTTAATCCAATATTTACTGAACACAATCACCTTTGATCTGAGTGTGTGTAGTGCTGAGAAAGTTATGACAAGAGCAAATATATTACTCAGAAATGACAGACATCCTTAGTATAGGCCCATTCCCAATTCCACAGACCAACATGTAAGTGCATACTTGCGTTCAAACTGATTACTATGTAACAGAAAAATCAACACAGGTATTCTTACTGGAGGGAGAAAAGTGACATACTCAGAGAAGAAAACAAGTGAAAGGAGGATCAAAAATATATATGTACCTGTATCACCATCTCTCTCTCTCTCTCATCTATCTATCTATCTATCTGTCTATCTATTATTTAACTTAATCAGTTCTTTAAGGTGAAATCTCTTTCAGAAATCTGATATCCTCATTCTGCAGGGAATAATAGGATTATTAATATGTAACTTACCCAATGCCCATTCCTATCTACTTAACAGAACCTTGACTGTGGTAGTAGTGGGGGACACGAGAGATAGACAATGTATTTTTAGCTTCATCTCACTCATAGCTAAGGTGACCATGTGACAGAGTTCTGGCCAATGAAATGCATCGGAAAGTTACCAGGGTCTCGGGGAGAACCCAGTGAATGCAGGCTTGCTCCTTTGCTCTCAGCCCTACCTCTTCTTCCTTCCCAAAAAATTAAGTGTGACTCTGCTGGAGGCCCATCCTATTGAAACCACAGGTAATCAGTTAGGTAAGGTAGAGAGACCTGGAAGGCACAGGAGTCATGGTAACCACCTGGACTCCTAAGGGGAAAAATATACTCCTGATTTATTTAAGCCATCATTTATGCAGGGTTTTTCATTACAATCAGCTGAACAGAATCCTGATTGATAAATTATTCATTCTGAATGTTCCATCAAAATCAAAATCTTCAATTTTTTATATCTTTCAGTTTTATGTTTTTTAATGACATTTAGTGATTATATTCTGAATTCTTCATTAAAAAAGTAAACTCAATGAAAACTTCCAGGTTTTCTAAAGTAAAGAAGGACATTTGAAAACTTAATTGCTATGGATAATAAAAACTAGCTTTTATTCAGTACTGAACTGATTATATTTAATAAAATGTACAGCTATGTAATTGGATCATAACATTCAGAAAGGGATAAAAATTGGTTTCAATGGTTAGAATAATGTCTACACCTTGACCTTTAAATAAATCATTATAAATCTCCAACAATAGGAGATCTAACTTTGACTCTGAAATATCAAAGAACTGGAAAAAATTTGTATTTTCTTATTTAAAGAGGGTAATTTGGTGATTCAAAATAGTTACTTATTCAGTCATTGAAATTCAATGGTTGGACTTTTTTTCATTAAGCAATATAAATGAATTAAATGCCTTGTTTTCCTCTCAACAGATCTGAATTAGAAATTAAGAGTGAGTGTTTTTGTTTTTTTGCTCTTGCTTTTCTCTATCCTTCTTGAGAAAGTCAAAATGTAGCTTTCTATAAGGAAGGCTGTCAATTCAGGAAACTAAGGAGTGAAAACAAGGTGACAATTTATTTTTTTCATATGCAAAGATGAGGAGTTCTACTGAGCTCTGCTGTAACAAAGAAGGTCTCATCACTTCCTCCAGGATGGGCATGCTGATCACCAAAGAGATGAGTAAACAACAAAATCATCTCCAATAGAGCAAAGCTGAAGATGCTGGAACTAGAAGGGGCTTGGAGATCATTTAGTCTAGTACTCTGGGGATACCCAGCTAAGTCTTTAAAGAGCCTTAAACCAAGGTCTTCAACCCCAGGCTCTCACTACTACACCATGCCAAGGACACTTACAGCAGGAACAAACATGAAGCCATCACATTCTTTTCCTAGTTTTTCTTACCATTGCTCTTCTCTCTGGTCTTGTTCCTTGGTCACTCTGTTTACTTTCCCTGTCCATTGGCATTAGGACAGTCCCTTTAGGGACTGCTTTAGGGAAGGAATACTGAAAAGCCTTTTAGGTTGTTTCACTGGACATGGGGCATTTATGGACAGAGAACAGAACTGGGAGCAAGGAGCCTTTGCCTGACTATGCCCCTAACAAATGATGTGACCCTGGAGAAGATATTTTTTTCTAGGCTCCCATTTGCTATTGACAAGATGAGGGCAAAACACCCAGTGCTGCTTAAGGTCAATTCCATGATTGGTATCTTGAAAGATATTGTGCCTCCAATTTATTAAATATAAAAATAATCCTGCCTTTAGTATGTTTAGGAACTAACCAGGGAAATCTGTTTTTAAAAGCAGATTCCTAGTACCCACTCCCCACAGCGGTGGCTTGGCAAATCTGTTGTTGTTGGGTTCCATGAATTTGCTCTTTTCTGAGCACCTCAATTGTTCTGAACTGGCTAGTCTTTGGGCCACACCTGAAAGTACTAGCCAACAGAGAAGGCAGGTCAGGTCATCAATGTCACTGTGTCTATAAACAGGCAAATGCACCCTTCCCTGAAGGAATTTCCCATGTTGAAAATTAATAAGAATTTAAATAAGAACAGCAATAGTAGACATTCTCTAAACATTGACTATGTCCTAGTACTGCTCTAAGGGACTTATGTATATTAAAAACATATACTAACTCATTAAATCCTTCACAAAAGCAACTTAATTAGAAACATAAGCTAACAACTTTCCCCTAGAATTAGTCACTTGGAGACTTTCAGAGATACACACAGGATTTAAGAAAGATCAAAATGGTTCAAGTCAAGACACATAAAGCAATGATGTGGATAGATCAAAGAAAATGATCTTAAAATGTTAACACCAGTGTCTGGTAGATTGGAAAATATACCTTTTAAGACAGCATATGGCAATTTATACATAGTAGAAAACCAAGATGTTTAATGTCTGAAACCAAAGAAAGATAAATTTGACTATTCTTTCTTTCAACAAATGTTTCAGTCTAATCTTTGTACAAAATTATGAGAAAAAACAAAACTAATATAACTTCATGCTTTATGATATTTTCTATATTCTGTGCAATCTACCTGAATTCTTATTTTACTGTTATAACTACCCTACAATGTAAAATATAATAGTACTAGAAATAATAGTCCTTAACACTTATTGATGTCAATACTAAGAATGCAGGAAAGAGAGAAAGTGTGAAGAAAGAGGAGCCAGGACAGTACAAGTTTAAGAATAAAGATAGGGGAGATCTGCAACAGAGACAAAACAAAAGTAAGTGACAGAGTAGTAGGATAACCAGAACAGAACACACTATGTCTGATGCCAAGGGAGAACTGGCTTTAAGGCAGAATATGGATTGTTTTGAATGCTACTGAGAGATGAAGTGGAAGGTGGTAGAAAAAGCAGCCACTGGATTACACAACACAGAGGCTCTCCAGGGTCATTTCAGGAACAAGACCAAGAGTGGTGAGGAGGGTCTCAGCCAGACTGGAGCAGGCTAAAGGGTGAAGGAGGGAGTAGCGAGTACCCAAAGCAAGTGCAGACATCTCTTGAAAGAAGGCAGACTACAAAAAGAGTTTGGAAGGGGGCTGGAGTCCTGAATAGATGATTTTTAAGAGAGTGGTATGAAGGTAATATCAGTATGGTTGTGGGAACAGTTTTATAAAACAGGTTGGAGACAAGATAACCAGAGGAGTGCAGTGCTTGAAAAAGCATTAGGGCAAGGGATAGAGTACACATGAAAGGACTGGCCTTAAATGGAGCCAGAAGCTGGACATGGTGGTTCACATCTGTAATTCCAGCACTTAAGGAAACTGAGGCAGGAAGATCATGATTTTGAGCCTGGGCTACATAGAAAGACCCTATCTCGAGAAAAAAATAATTATAATAATAAAATAGGAGCCAGAGGACCAAGACAAATGAGGCCAGAATTTTGGGTCATTAGATGAAGTGAGTAGAGCTTTGTAACTTAAAATTAAAAGCTAAGTAACATAAGTAACTGAGAAATTGCTCAGAAGAGGTAACCCAAGAATGTACAGACAGCAGTCATGACAGACTACTATCAGAGTCAGGTGCTTACTAACTAGAAAATCAAACTGGCCATGTATCAGTGAAATAATTTAATCTGGATTGACAAGGGGGACAGGTCTTCTAAAAGGAAAAGCAGAGGAGAAAATAATAGTGTAGAGCTTCATATGTGACGAGAAAGAAAAAGAATTCAGTTTCCTGCCTCTGGTTTGAACAAGAAACTGTGGCTTCTCTTAGACAGTACTGGCAGCCACAATGGGACAGCCCACAGGAGGGAACACAGATGGCTTTTTGAAGGAAATAGGGACTAAGGAGCACAATGTGGGTACAGAAACAGTAATAGAGATGCAAATTAGAAAACCTGGAACTATTTCAACAGAATGCCAAGGGGCTTAGTATACATAGTCCCAAGAAGCACATGCAAAGACCGAACACCAACAAGAAGAGCCACTGCCAACCTGTAGCTGGGAAGAAGCCAGGACATCATTCACTCATTAGCTACACAAAGCAGAGGTGTTTCCACAAGCACAATGGCCATTGTTAGACACCAAGCATTCAGTCATGTTGGGGAAACTGTCTAGATAAAGGCTAGGGAATGGATTTTTCATTTAGCAGTGAAGAGGCAGTGATTTGACAATGACGAGGAAAGCCCAAATCCACACATCTTGCCCATTATAGATGGTAGCACCACTTCCCAACAGTCTAAGAAAACACCTTCTGCACATGTTACTTCTTAAGATGCACTTTTTACTTATAAGGGTCCACCTCAGAAATGTCATTTGTTCTGTAAACTCATATTACTTCACAGATTAATTTCTGCCTTCAAGAAGATTACCAGGGACTTAGCATAGCAGCTCATATCTATAATCCCAGCTACTCAGGAAGTAGAGATTAGGAGAATCTCAGTTTGAAGCCAGCCTTGGCAAAAAGTTAGCAAAATGCCATCTCCACGAACAAGTAGTGTGTAGTGGGGCACACCTTGTCCCCAGCTATGTGGGAGGTGAAAACAGAAGGATCATGGGTCAGGCGGGTTCAGAGCAAAAATCTGAGACACCATCTGAAAAATAACTAAAGCAAAGAAGGCTGGAGGGCATGGCTCAAGTGATGAGAGAGTACCTGCCTAGCAAGTGTGAGGCTCTCAGTTCAGACCTCAGAACCACCAAAAAATCAAAAAAAAAAAAAAACAGTAACGGTAAATAAAGATTCCTACTACAGATCTAACAGAAATGTTTAGGTATAATGATGAAAAGATATGTATGTCCCAGATTGTTCAAAGTGACAGCAGTAATTATAAATGTTCAGTCTTGAGTGGCAAAATGATGTTGGAGCCAAAGCCCTCAGTGGAAGCAACCTGAGTACAGGCCACTGCTGAGCAGCAGACACAGTGGTGAGGAAGTGAGGGTGCGCCTCAGTGTCTCAGCCCTCAGGAGGTTTGGGGATAGGGACGTGCTTCCATGGGCCAGTTATCCACAGAGACAAGTACCAGGACACTGAACGAACTAGGCAGGTAGTAGCCACAACAGCGGCAGCTTCCATTCAACAGCACCTACCAAGTGTCAGAAAAGCAGCCAGGTGTGTCACATAGAACTCATCTTTGCAACCACACCCAATGACCAGCTTCAGAGCGCAGGAAATCAATGCACAGAGAGGGAAGGTAACCAGCCCAGGGCCACACAGCTAGTATCCACATAAGATTGTAATCCCAGTCTGTTTGAAATCTAAGCTCTTTTCTCTGCGGCAGCTCACGGTCACTGGTTATTGATCCCACTCATATCCAAAACTACAAGAGTTTAATTTTCAATTGGCAGAATTAAGTTAAGGGAACATGAAGAAAACATTGTCTACTAGGTAGTCAATCACATGGGTTAATGAAATGGGGGGGGGCACCTTTGAACAGACTGGAGTTCTACCTCAAAGAAGAGGGCTTTCTTAGGGAATTCAGCACCAGGTTAGAGACTTGCACACCCATGCAGAGGGCTTTGCCACTGTGTATGGGGACACAGGGACAGGTATCTAGTCACAGACACAGCTGAGACACTACAGAGTAAGTTCTCAGATGGCAGCAGTGGGTCTTAAAGCTTATAATGATAGAAGAAAATCCTAACGAATGGTATTAGTTTGCATAAAAATGAAAGAGGGGAAATAAAGTGATAAGCCAGAAACTTAGTTTTCAGAAGTATGTGAAGATGTGCTATCAAACAAATCCTGAAGTTCCTGGGGCCTGGACACACAGTATAAACCATCTTGTGTGAGGACTCATGGAAGTTTTCCACAGTCTATTGGGGTTTAAGACACTCCAGTGACAAAGACATTTTAACAAGAAGAAAATAAGAACTGACAGAATGTCACCTTAAAAAACAACAATAACAACAAAAAAACCAAGTAAGACAGTTGGGTATCAATGGCTCAGAGGCTGAAATCGGGAGGATCACTGTTCAAGCCCAGCCCTGTCAAATGGTTCATGAGACCCCACCTCAATCAGTATCTGGTGACGAACACTTGCCATCTCAAGCTATGCAAAAGATTGAGATCTGGAGGATCATGATTCCAAGGCAGCCACAGACAAAAAGTTTGTAGGACCCACCCCCTGCCCATCTCAATGGCAAAAGCTGAGCATGGTGAGGCATGCCTGTCACCCCAGCTATTGTGGGAACTATAAATAGGGCCACAGTGCAAGCTGGCCTGGGCAAAAAGTGAGAACTTATCTTCAAAATAACCAGAGTAATAAGGGCTAGAGGTGTGGCTCAAGCAGTAGAGTGCCTGTCTAGCAAGCATGAAGTCCTGAGTTCAAAACTACAATAGTGCA
Source organism: Castor canadensis (assembly GCF_047511655.1). Taxonomy (NCBI): domain Eukaryota; kingdom Metazoa; phylum Chordata; class Mammalia; order Rodentia; family Castoridae; genus Castor; species Castor canadensis. The sequence goes on along the minus strand of NC_133388.1, from coordinate 83,322,594 downwards.
AAAAAAAAAAAAAAAGCCAGACACCCACCCACATTAAGGGATGAAGCAGGTGGACAGGTAGCTGTTTTGCAACATGTGGAATGACCATGCTTTCAAAACCAAAAACTCAGCCTTTGCACTCATGTCCAAGCCAGGAACACGGCACCCTGGGTGTTAACATGTAATACAATCCCAAAGAGGTCAAGTGGTGGATCCCACTGTGTTCTTCACTCAAACATACTGCTTTTTAACCCTGTGTGTATTCCCAAAGCTCCAACTGCAGCCACATTTTGCACTCCCCCAACCACCACCACCACCACCACCACCGCCGCCATCACCACACACACACACACGCACACACACACACACACACATGACACAGCATTTCCTGAGGTTTGCAGTGGACTAGGCTCTCTGCTGGTGGGCTCCTTTAACTTCCACCCAGGAGGTGTGAGTCATCCTCACTGTTTAGGCGAGGAAATTGGTGAGCAGAGGTTAGGCACATTCTGTGACCACAGCTAGAGAGATCTGGCTGAGATCAAACAGAGCTGAGTGTGACTCCACTCACGCTCTGACTCCACTCACGCTCTTACTCAACACCCAGATCTTCTAGCATACTTAACCATACTCGTGAACTTTCCACCTGCCTTTCAAAGAAAACGCCCTTAGTTTGTCACTGTCTTCACAACAGTCCTCCAAGGTAACAATTTCTAATCAGTATTCTATGTTAAGTGGATATTTTGGCTCCAAAAGGTCAAGCGACTCTCTGTGGGATATATAGGTAGTAGTAATAGAAACAGCATTGAAACTCATGTTTTTCTTTCTCCAAAGCCTCTGCTCCTACACAGTCACTTCTGATGAGTTACTTTATCTTGAAAATGTAAGAAACACACAATTATGTACACACAAAAAACTATCACTTTGTTAGAGATTACTGGACCGTAGGCTTTCCCCACTCAGTGTTCTGTGGCTGACAAAATAAGCCCTCACACCAGAAGGGGCTTATGTACCAATATAGTTTTTTTAAGCTCTAGAATAATAGTTAATATTGCCTTATTTTGTTAAAATAAAGCAAACATAGTATATGCAAACTTATGTATAAAAAACTCGAAACTTAGGAAACTGATGCTCTTCAAACATAAAACAGAAGTTTGAAAAACAAAACTTAAAAGCTCTAGTTGGGTTCAGTAGGCTTATGCTGTAGCTAGAGTAGTCCAACTCAAACACAAGTAAAGTAATTCAAGCCAAATCTCATTTTTAATATAAACAGATGGAAGTATTCATGATGCTAACTGCATTGTATCCAAGTGCTGGATTCCCTGAAGACTGTTCTTCCCTCCAGGCAAAAATTAAAGTGATCGTGGAGAAATTTAAACTCATTTCTGAAAAACTCTCCCTTCACATGTGACCTGTAAGGTTATTTCTAATACAGACTCAAAGAGCTCATATTATGGGGAAGAAGTTCCTTTCTTCCTTTGACTTCAGTGTTCACAGAGCTTCCTACAACTCAAAATAAAAAGAGATTTCAGAAGGAAGAGAGTTTGAAATATTATGTACAAAAATCTTGGCAATAAGATTCCTATCCTAGCATAGTCTTGAAGCCAGAGAATCTTATCTGGAAGGCTAGCTACATAGTGATTTAAAAAAAAAAAAAAACTAAACTAAAATAATACCACAAACGTAATACCACAAACACACTTTTTTAAAACGGAAGGAGGTATTTACAAAGCTAGTGTGTCCTGCATCTAGTCAGTCCTGCAGAACCATGGTCAAAACATGCCGTTCAGGTGCTGGTCATCGTGTGTGCACACAACCCAGGGAAGGCACAAAACGGGGGATGACAGTTGCTTAATAAATGCTCTCAGTAACAGTACCACAGCCACCTCCACCACCATTAGTTTTAGAAGGGTTGCCATTTACTTTCTCCTCCTCTTCCTCCATTTTCCTCCTCTCCTTCTTCTTTTCTCTGTATTGAGGTTGAAATGAGGGCCTTGCACTTGCTAGGCAGGCACTCTACTACCTCAGTCACATCTCCAGCCTTTTTTGCTTTTGCTGTTTTAGAGATCTATCTTTCTATGTCTGAGCTACCTAGATCACAGTCCTCCTATTTATGCTTCCTGCATAGCTGGGATGACAGATGTGTGCCACCACATCCGGCTTTTTATTGCCTGAGACAGGTTCTTGTGAACATCTTCCTGTGGCTGGCCTGGAACGGTGATCTTCCCTGTCTCTGCCTCCTGAGTAGCTAGGATTCCATGCATGAGCCACCAGGCCTAGAAAGGGTTGCCACTTTCTGCAATACAAGTCACTCCAAGGAAGGTGTTCAAATGATGCATTTGTTTTCACAGGTTTTTTAAATAACATTATAACTTTACTAACATTTTAGATCAGTCACCATGAGGAGTTGTGCTTTTAAGAGTATTGGTGAGGAAGGAGAACGAGAGATGTCAGGTTGAGGGAATAGCAGCCAGCCATGATGGTGTGCAAAGAGAAGCTCTGGAAAGCAGGGGCACTGGTAGCTAATGGTGGATGGACAGGACACCTGAATAAGGAGCAATACAGACAGGCAGAATGGAGAGATCCTTCCTTTAATCTCTGAAATACATCCTCATAGAAAATCGAGTCCAGTCTCAGGGCTATGTTATTTCTATCTGTAGCAGTTCCAAATTCCACAGAAAAGAGAGTATTGTGAGTTAAGTTTATCTTCATGTAAGCCGTGGCAGTAGTCTCCCTTTATCAGCCATTTAGCTTTCCTTAGTTTTAGTCACAGTGGTCAACTGCAGTCCAAAGAAATTAAATGGAAAATCACAGAAATAAACAGCTCAGGTGTTAAAGAACTTTTTAACAGTACATTGTTAGAAATGTTTTATCATATTACTAGTTGTTATTGTTAGCTTCTTACTGTGTCTAATTTATAAATTAAATTTTATCATAAGTGTATACATATAGGAAAACTGTGTATAGGGTTGGGTTTCAGATGTCCACTAAATGTCTTAGATAATATCCCTTGTGGAAAAGAGGGAGTTACTGTATTAGAATTTACATTCAAAAACTTTCTTTCCCAAAGAAGGTTGCACAGTCGGCCTGTAAGTAAGTGGTCTAATAGGCTGTACACACAAAGTAGAAGAACTGACAAAGAAATAATTATATACAAAAAGGAAAGATCCTAGCTCATCCAGAAGCCAAGGACTTTGCTGTATCAGCAAAGAATGAGACTCCCCTGGATGAATCAATAAAAGCCAGGTCCAGAAAGGAAATGTAGGTTTCCTTTTATTAAATAGTACAAAAGGCCAAGAAGCTTCAGAACTAAATAAACCAGGCCCAACCTGATGATGCCGTAAAAAAGCAACGCCACAGATGTCTACATGCTGTCCAAGTCAAACCTAATATTAGAACTGAAACAAGTAACTGTATCAACCAGATTTCAGGCTCCCAAAGGAGAGCAGACAACCCCTGAAATGAGAGCCAGCATTTCCAACTAGTGAGTGCCAAGCACTGTGACCGGTACCTTGCCTGGGTCAAGACATGGTATACATAGCAACTGGTTCTCCACCTTTCAGAAAGCCACAGAAGTCGGGGGCAGGGTGGGAGGAGAGAGTGGGGTTGGGAGTGAGTCCACAGGGATGTCATCTGCTCACTATTTTGAGCAACTACTTTTAAAGTCAGAGATTATCAAGTTGATTACAGTCCTCTGGCCAAAAAATGTTAATAAAGTATTAAAGACTTCCACCTTTCTGGACTCAAGCTAGTGGGTCTCCAAGTATTCCTTCAATAAAAAATTTGAATACTAACTTCCAATATGTGCGTATATTGTAAATTATATACAAAGCCTAATGTCCTAATGTATTATGGTGATTATAAAGCACATATAAAATCAATATAAATTATTAAAATATATTTAAATTTTTCAATTGAAATGTAATCTTTTCTTTCCTTAGCTCAAGGGAGCACACACATTTAGAGAAAATGGCATTTGGTCTTTTCCCCTACATAACACCCCCCCCGGGTACATTCCACATTATGGGTCCCCAAGTCTGGGAGGAAGTAAAAGAGAAGAGGGGTAGGCCTACACACTTGGCCTGCATGGCTGAACCCATGCCCTTATAATAACTAAACCTTAGAAGAGACACAGCTTCTTGATTGGCAACCAAGAGGCTCTTCCCAACAGCAAGTGGTACAAACTGCTCTTGCATTCTGATCTGGGAAGGAATGGCAGAGAGATGAAATCTGAAAACTCACCTTAGCCACCAATCCATCTCTTCCTCATCTAATCTCTCTTCAGCCACAGTCAAAAATCAAATTGACAAAAAGATAAAAACACAGTTTTTTCTTAACTGTGAGATTGGGCCAGCCACTCAATCCCTGGGGGCCTCATTTCTTATGTAAGGACTGGCATTACCTTTGAGAATGACTACAAATTCTTTCAGACATAAAAATCTAGAGTTGTAAAGCAAGATTCCTAAGAAGTTATTTTCCTTCACCCTAGTTGTTCGGAATGCTCAGATGGTAGGTCTGATAAAATGTCAACTGTGAATCATTTCACAGAACATGAAATGGCTCTTTTTTCCAAGAAAAAAAATAATTCATATATCTGACTGCTTTTTACCACTTCCCCCAAATCTCAACTAACAATACAACAGAAAACGTCTAATGAATTCACAACTGAACTGAACAGAAAGCTGAGGAGCATTAGGGCTGAATATAGGTCAGACACATATCTTCCTCCCCTTTCTCTGCAAGCACAGACACAATCACTCACAGTACACTTATGTATCCCTGAAAAGTGTTGGAAACCAGATAACGGCATAACCCTACAGGTCGAAAGCATCACATATGTATCAGAGAGAGCTCGGTGTAGAACAATGTTTAATGTTGTGGGGATTGCTAACTGGTTGTTAAATACACAAAATGCAATAGAAAATTTTACTTTTAAGGGATTCTGGCAGACACAGGTTTTATAAGCTCATTTTGGTCCACTATAGAGGACTGAGAGACTAGTACATTCTATCACTCTCTAGCAGTGTAGACATTTCCTTTAAACAAGTTACATGTTCCTCCACTTCTCAGATTTAAAAAGGTATATAACCAGGCATGGTGGCTCATGCCTATATTCCCAGCTACTCAAGTGGCAGAGATCAGGAGGACAGCAGTTTAAGGCCAACCCAGGCAAAAACATTAGCAAGATCCCATCTCAACCAATAAGCCAGGTGTGGTGGCATGCAGCTGTAATTCCATCCATACCAGATGCTGTGGGTAGGAGGATTGCGGTCTGAGGTCAGCCCCAGGCAAAAATGCAAAACTCTGTTCAAAAAATAACTAAAGCAAAAAGGGATGTGGGCATGGATCAAGTGGTGGAGCACCTGCCTAGTAAGTGCAAGGCCCTGAGTTCAAATCCCAGTTCTGCCAGAAATTAGCAAACAAAACAAAACAAAAAAAGTACGGTTAACTCTTGACCTAGCCACAAGAGAGAAACGATTCTGACCAGAGGTAAAAGCCTATGTAACCGCTATTTATATGCACTGTAGAGTGAGAAAAATACAGGCGAGACGCTCTCAATTCCAATGCTTCCTTTATGAAAACAGAAGCCTGACTCTCAAGGGCTCAGGACGAAGGATAAGTGTGCCATCTCAGATTCACTTGCCAAGCCCGTGGGCTTCTCAGAGCCGTGGACTTTGTTAAACTGACACAAACGTCAGACGCGATCTTGCGTGAGGTCTACGAACTAAGCCACCTACGATCCATGTGTGGCCAATGAAGATGCTTTGCACTGAGCAGGTGGGTGAGAGCGAGTATTGGTGTTCTCAGAGGGCTTACAACTAAAACACAAAAATAGTTCCCATTTTCCCCTGCAAAGCCCTCTTTAAGTAAATATAGAACGGAACTTATTATTGTGAGAAAAGAACATTTGGGGAGGTTTGGATGTCTTTGGTGCCCATTAAGTGATCAGTTATCCCCATCGTATGAACTCTTTAAGAGAAACACTCAGGTACTTCAAAATTTTGAGATAACAGCTTCCTACTATGGGCCACAATGGAAGCATTTATAAATTGCTTGTTGTAGATGATTCTAAAAGTCTGAATACATCGGGGAAATCATTTTCTTCTTGATAAGTGGGCCATCAGGTAGAATAAAACCTCTTGCTTGATAATCTGATGAACACCAGGGGAATTAAAAGGCCATGAAGCAGCAGCTTAGTGTGAATAATAGCAAATTTCTGTAAAGCCAATCCAAGCACCAGCTGCTATGACCCAGAGTGAACGTGTGAGCTCCTGGCCCTGTGCTCACACCTAGAAAGTGAGTCCAGAGCTCAGGCCTTCTCCTTTTTGGGGCTAGGACTACTCCGCAGAAGATGGGATGTACCCTGGACTGCATTTGTTCCAGAGGAGGACTGTGGCCAGCGCCCTGGGACTAGGGAGGTATGTACCACACTGCCACTACTCTCTAAAGGCCAAATAAATAGGCAGCTGACAAATAAAACCTAGCGAAGTGAAGAGCTGTTATGAAGAGGACGTGGGAGGCCACAGTAACTCACCGGTCATCTAGTCTCTATGGTCCTGAAGACCTGGCAACTTCACTGTGATTGTGGTTATTTATAGTTTCTTCTGGAAAACTCCACATAAGGTTTAACATGACTATTGGGGACAGAAATATCACTCATTCATATTCTGTCTTTGCCTCACTCATTCTCTAACATACACACACACACACACAGGAAGAGTAACAGGAAAGAGTTAGGGAAACAAAAACAAGAACCTGAGCTGTGCTGAAAAGCTGGGTCCACAGGGCTCTCCCACTTCTGCTGCTTGCTTAACAGTGCACCTGACTGACCTCAGAGAATATTTTGTTTTATTTTGTTTTAATTTTTCTTTTGATCCAGTAAAGATAGGTGTAGGAAAATAACATCTCTCATTTCAGGGACAGGAACCTGATTGACTAAACCAGTTCTCACTCCCCATGGTGCTGGGATAAAGAGACCCAAATACAATGGACTTGAGTGCCCATGCACGTAGCAACAGATACCCATGGGATTAGATGTTTTCCACCCAGACTCTCTGAAATACCACAGAAGCACACCACCACCTACTAATCTACTTTTGGGGAAAAATAATCTTGGGGCAAAGAGAGTAAGAGAAGCCTAATTTAGAAAGCAGGGGTCAGAATGGCTGTCAGAGTCCTGTCAGGGGTGGGACACAGAAGGGAAAGGAAGCAAACTTGAAAGGGAAAGGCGAAAGCAGTAAGGAGGCCAGAGAAAACCCACAAGACCAAATGCAGGCTATCATATGATGTACACATGAGAGGGGCCACACACGTTTGTCACAAACTCAAATTAACACATTTTTTAAAACGCTGCAGATGAATTATCTTTGTATGGCAAGAACCAGTGGTAATAACATCGCTTCAAAGCTGAGTACCTTCTATGAATCAGGCATTATACAAACACATGTATAGCTCAGTTACTCTTCAAAATCCCCTTGGAATACAGATATTATTCCCACTTTAGAGAGGAGAAAACTGAGCCTCAAAGTTGTGATAGAACCAGGAGTCAGTATCTTAATATAAGTCAGTCTTATGTCCAAGCCTGTGTCCTGCAATAGCAGAGGTGGAAGAATACAGAGCGCACTGGAGGCTCCTTGTTTCTCTAAGTGCCTCTTTCTGACTAAAACTTAACAGTAAGTGAAAGCCAATGATGTCAAAATGTCAGTGCATAGCAATGTGTGCTAACTTCTAAAAGCATAAGCTCAGCAAACACCCTAACAATCTTACAACAGCACAGTTTGGCTGTTGTTTAGGACATCCACCAGGTACTCAGTGCCTCACCAGCCAGTCTAGAAGGAATGTTGCTTAGGTTTGCAGTCCCCCTCACCACTCCTTGCTCTACCTTTGCAATGAGTCAAAATGAATCAAAACGAATATGAGTGAGTCAGCTGCGAAACTCCTGTTCCAAACAGTGGGCTGTGTGGTGGGAGAGTGCACAGATGGAGTTTCCTTTTTAAATGAAATGTTTTGGCACCAGCCTCTGTCAAGAGCTTTCCCTTGTTTCCATCTGGTTTTAGTCCTGGAATGCATACATGAGAGAATGGAAAAAGAAACCTCTAGGTGGGCGAGAAAGAAGACTCTGTCAGTGTGCTAAACCACTATAATACCTCAAGTGGCTGCCAGCACCTCCTCTAAATCCTCAGAGATTTAAGCACTCTACTCATGGAATGTTGTCACATTGTTTTCAGGGAATGGGAGAGTTCCTCAGACATAGCTCTATCCTGGAAAAGAATACTGAAATGTGTATATACTTTGGAGTCAGATGAACCCAGATATGCGTCTCAGCTCTGTCCTTCTGAGTCACCCAACTCTGGGCAGTACACTTAACCAACTGTAAGCCTTGGCTATTTCATCTGTACAATAGAAATAACCACAGGGACTGCTGTGAGGATTACGAGAGGTGATGCAAGTTAGATGCTTAGATTTCTACAGTTGGATACTCTTATTTATAAGGCTTTAGAAAAGATAAATATTATTACCACCACTTTTCCCAGGAAGAGATGCAGAACCATAAGGAAATGCTAAGAAACTTCAAGGGATCTACTTTTCTATTACACAACTGAGCAAAACAAGTCCATACATGGCCAGGTTCCCATCAAGAGATACCGAATTTCCCTGGGGAGTTAGTTTTCTAAGACTCATATGCATCTACTAAGTATCTTCAAATATGCAGACTTATTTATTTATTTATTATTCATATGTGCATGCAATACTTGGTTCATTTCTCCCCCCTCCCCCACCCCCTCCCTTACCTTCCTCGCCCCCTCCCTCTGCCCCCCACCCCCTCGATACCCGGGAGAAACTATTTTGCCCTTATCTCTAATTTTGTTGAAGAAACAGTATAAGCAATAATAGGAAGGACCAAGGGTTTTTGCTAGTTGAGATAAGGATAGGTATACAGGGAGTTGACTTGCATTGATTTCATGTGCGTGTGTGTTACCTTCTAGGTTAATTCTTTTTGATCTAACCTTTTCTCTAGTTCCTGGTCCCCTTCTCCTATTGGCCTCTGTTGCTTTAAAGTGAATATGCAGACTTAACAGTGTACAAGACTGTCATCACCCAAACAAAACTTAAAGCTACAGGAGACCAAAGTATTATGGAGACATGATTATCAGTGCAGCTTCATGAGATTAAGGTAAGGACAGATGTTTGGTTTGGGAAGTTTTCTCTCATGCCTATAGGACTTGGACAGCACAGCACAGCTGCTATGGAATCAAATGACGTGGGTTCAAATACTTGTTTTGTTACAACTGATGATCTTGGGTAAGGTAATTAATGAGAACAGTACTGTTTGCTACCTCTGGGCACTGCTGTAAGGATTAAATGAGCATATATGTGTCTATCTATCTATCTATCTATCTATCTATATCTGATAGAGGAACTCAGCAAATGCCAGTTTGCCAATACTAGTGTCACCAATCCAAAGGTGAGCTGGTGCCACCCCAACCATACTGAGCACTGAAGCGTGTGATGAGTGCATGGCAGGTGCTATCCAAAGGTCCTTTGTAAGTGACCCTTGCTGGCCAAATCTACTGCATCAGAAGTAAATCTCTTCTTTTAACTCTAAGTAATCAATAATTACTGTTGTTATATATTTTAATCAAATGTCTCTATGTACATATCACAGAAGGATGAAGTTTTCCATAAACAGTGCAACACAGACTATTGCATTTTTGTAAAATTAAACAGGCTATAGGAAAACTCATAGAAATAAGACATCGGGAATAACTCAAGAATTGCTTTCTTGAGTTACTTAATTTTACCAAATCTCTATATTAAAGAGATATGATGCTCATCCTCACAAATATTCCAACTGTAGGAGAACCTGAGAAATTATATAGGAAGACAGTGTGGAGGCTGAAAATGCCACAGTTGTCAGGAGTTAGAGCGGAATCTTCCCTTCAAATACCACAGCCCCTGCTGAGTTGAGCCAGAGGAAATGCAGTGCTGCAGCAATATGAATGTGTTTATGGGATCGGGAATGGGTGCTTTTTAGTTCTGCCACTTCCAAATTTGTGACTCCAGGAGGTCATGACCTCTGGTAAATATTCGTTCCTTTATCTGTGAAATGAAAAACATACTACCTAGTTGTTAGAGGTGCTGTGGGGTTTAATTGGAATTAAAATAAACAATAAAACATATAAGATGAATGCTTATTTTTTTCTACATATTTTTCTAAAAATTTCCTATTTCTAGCAACATTTACTGCTTGTATAATAAAAACAATAAATATGTATCATAACTGTAGTTGTTTTGCTTTTTTTCTTCACTGCTAATACCTTTGTACACCTTCGATTTCAGTGTGAATTTCTTTTTCTTTTTCAGGATTAAAAACTCTTAGAAAGTCCACCCACTACTGATAATAAATCATTTCTAACAAGTCCTAATTCCTCCTCTCTTGTATTCTTCCCTTCTCCCTCTTCTAATAATTACAGACTCTGAGATGAGATGAGATAGTCTGAATTAGAAAGCAGATAAAAGGAATTCTGTTATATGCCAGATCACTTACAATAAAATTTGGCTACCCTATATTCCAATAAAAACCTATAAAGAATTTTCTCAAATCCTCATAAATGTTTAAGTGTCCATTCTGATATTAAAACTTGAATTCTCACGCCTGTGATCCTAGCTATTTAGGAGGCAGAGATCAGAAGGATCGTGGTTCAAAGCCAGCCCAGGCAAATAGTTTCATGAGACCCTATCTCGAAAAAACCCTTCACAAAAAAAAGGGCTGGAGGAGTGGCTCAAGGTGTAGGCCCTGAGTTCAAGCCCCAGTAACGCAAAAACAAAACAAAACAACTTGAATTCCTCTCTATATGATATGTATGGAATACGTAGGAATTTTTATATGAAGCTACAAAGTGGGTCCAGAATCCTGGAACTTCAGAGCCAAATGAATCTCAACAAACTACCCTGAACTTTTCAATTGAATAAATCCAGATGTTTAATAAAGGTCAGAAAACAAGAAGATTTGTTTAAGTTCAAGAAACTTCTAAAATTGAGTACCAAAAGTATATCATGTCAAATATTCCAGTGGACAATCCAGAATATAACTCCCTAAAATAGTGAAACTAACTTCTCAACCTTAGTTTCAGAATCTTGCACATTTAACACTTTCAAAATACAGATTTGTGCTGGGCGCCGGTGGCTCACACCTGTGATCCTAGCTACTCAGGAGGCAGAGATCAGAAGGATCACGGTTCGAAGACAGCCCTGGCAAATAGTTCAGCAAGACCCTACCTCAAAAAACACCTCATAAAAATAGGGCTGGTGGAGTGGCTCAAGATGTAGACCCTGAGTTCGAGCCCCAGTACTGGGGGGAAAAATATACAGATTTGCTTCCCCAAGCTACCTAGTGCACATTAGTACAACATATAAGGAGCCAGATCATCTGAATTTGGAAAACATTTCAAGGTTATTCCAAGAAATATCTATGGTTAACAACTACTGAGAAAAAGGACAGGATTGCTAGGTTCTACACTCCTAATCTGTGATTACTTTCCATAGAACCCATTTACATAAATTACTTCATCAAACAGTATTCAAATCTTTTTTTAAAAGAGACAATTTTGCTCTCTCTATAAATTTAAAGCCATTTAAAAGAGACCAAGGTTCTCTGTTCCAACAGGATATGTAAAAGAATGTACTCATCACAAAAGTTACAGTCTCCACATGTTTCTTCTGTGGGGATGGTGAGTAGCAGCCAAGAAGAGATTGCGATTGATTTATGAACATAAATGTAAAAACTAACATCATCTATTACACACACCAAATTAGAACAGGATCAAGAAAATGAGACTGTAAACAAGAAATTACAGAACATTCAGTAGGCAACTGCATTCTAATAAACTAATTTTAACTCAGCATGTTTCTGGTTTAATTTTATAGACTCAAAATTATCATGGAGATGACAACTGATTGATTGTTGTGGGTGGTGGTGACCTTACTCTTTGAATTCATTAACAGTTCTATATTAATTAAGTCTACACTACAATCAGGTGTGCAGTAAGCCATACCCCCACCTCCACAAACAACATCTTCCAATAAGCAACTATTGTAATTATACCTAGCACTGTGGCAGGTGATAGGAGGAAATTAGAACTGAGCAAGTCAGTTCTGTTGCTTGCATCTATCTATCTACCCATGTTGCTGCATGTATGTGTAGTCATTTCTTTTTATTGTCAGGTACTCATTCCACTACATAGATATAAAACCATTTGTTCATCCACTCGACATGTACATGGAGATTTGAGTTATTTCCAAATTTTTATTATGTATAAAGCTTATGAGCATTTCTGTATAACCTCTTTGAATATAACAGGTTTTATTACTCTAGAGATCTCCCTCTCAGATTATTCCAAACACTGGAAAAAATTCTCACAAAGAAACTTATTAGTAAAAGACACTGGATATATACAACAAACCCAGGCCTACATGCATACTTTGGCAAGCTTTTAAAGTCATGCTCTCCCCTTTTTCTTTTTCTTTAATGGCTCATACTGTTTGAAGAGTAGCTAAGAATTATTTGTGGAACCTTGCCTTAATTTGGACAAAGTTTGCTGGTTCAAAACAAATAGCTGGTTTTCATCAACCAAACCACAATAGTTCAAGGGCTGGCCTCCCAGAAAGCATAGGCAATTCACACTAATAGCAGGAAAAAGACCATCTTTCTAGTGCTCAACTTTCACTTCAAAGACTCCTGTGTGTGGTCAACTACAAAGAAGTCATCCCTAGACTTGACAGGGGAAAAGGAGAAGCCTCAAATCCTGCTTGGTCTGCTAATGAAGCTGCCATTCCATCCCTCTGCCTGCAATGACTGCACACCCACACAGTCCTCTTCAAAACAAGTGAGGCTCTGCTTTTCTAGAACCTCTTGGTTCTTCAACCAGTCCAAATTCTCCCCATATATGCTTATCTACACTTTTTCCTTTCTGGCCTTTACACAATTTTATGCTTATTTTAGAGAATAACTCATTAATGTCTACTGCTTCTTCCTCACTGAACTAAGACTAAGTAGTCTATAATTTTTTTTTCTCTTGACTGTACTCAGGTTTGAACTCAAGGCTAAGGAGGTGCTCTAGTGTTTGAGCCATGCCCCCGACCCTTTTTGTTTTCGTTATTTTTAAATAGGGACTCATGTTTATGCCCAGCCTGGCCTGGACTATGAGTCTACTATTTATGCTTCCTGCATAGCTGGGATGACAGGTGCACACCACAGAGCCTATTATTTTATTGGTTCAGATTGAGTCTTAAGAACTTTCTGCCCAGGCTGGCCTTGTACTGCAATCCTCCTGGATCTTTGCCTCCAAGTAGCTAGGATTACAGGAGTGAGCCGGTGGGCCCAGCTGAATTTTTCTTGTAACTGCGACCTTATCACCTAGGATACTCAGCACATAAAAGATACTTAGTGGAGAGGATGAGCTTGCTCAATGTATACTATACACATATATGGAACTGCCACAATAAAGCCTTGTATTTTTAATGAATGCTAATTCAAAAGTAAAATAAATTAAAAAAAAGAATTTATCATGGATTCATTTTTAAAAGGTACTAAATGCATATGTGACTAATAACTTTAATTAAAGCATAAGTTTATCAGAACTGGTATTCCACTGAGCTTCATATAAGCTACTAAATAAAGGTGGCTACTCCTTTGTCGATTACAAGAAGAAAAAAAAACATACTGCAAAAAACAGGTGTCAAAGTTGCCTGAGTTTTCCTGCCCCAAATTTCCATTATACTGTCTGCTGAAATGTTAGATCTACTTTTTTATCCTCTCAAAATTCAAAACCATGAAAAGGATAAAGACTTTCAGAATAAGAGATTTTTCCTCTATTAGAATGCAACAAAAAAAGCAATTCTTATAGTTTCAGACTTTAAACCTGAAGGTCTTGATAATTTGTAAAGGAAATGCAGCTCTCCAATAAATCCCAGGTCATTGTCTTCTATGGCAGGGGAAATGGCTATGCTATTTCACTGAGATGAGGTTGTCAGAATCTCTATCACTCTCTCAGAGTTTATGATCAGAAATAGGCAGACACAGCACAGGCCTACATTCCAAATAAAACTGTTCTCTTTTAGTTACAGGTTTATACTAGGCAAAACTCAACTGGCTTCTGAACCATCCATCTTCCCTCAACTACCTTTCTATGGGAAATCTCAAAGAAACATTGAGAGAGCAAAGCTTAATAAAATTAGAATCATTATGTTCAATGTTCAGCTCAATCAATGTTCAGCTCAGCCTAAACACAAAACAAAATTTATTGGCATCACTTCATACACTCTTGGTACAAGCAAAACTCTAGGATCTAAACTTAAGAATATGAGTGTTTTAAAGATCTGAAGCTTATTAATAAAACACTAGGAAGGTATTAGGAAAGGCTACTTCTTTGTTTCACTTAATCTCAAGTTATTAACTGAGCTCCTATTATATGCTTAGAACATGAAAGACACACTAATATCTTCTAGCAATAATAAAATGTTATTAACCTAATTCTTATTTGGGAAAAAAAGACCAATATTTCTAAGGCTAATTCTCTCACCTGGAAAGTCATTTTTACCAAAATACTAGATTCTTATTTCATTTTAATCTAAGATAAAGTCTTACAAATTTACATGTTCTGTCTAATGAAAAGTTATTTATACCTTAAAGTGAATAATGATAACAGGCTTAATTTTTAAAATCTAAAAGTATACCCAAAAAATAAAGTTTTATTCTCAAGTGAAAGGTTTTTAGAAGATGAATTAAAGCAAACTTAATTCTTCCATCATCCCATTATAAGAAATAATATCAGAACTATTACAAATGCCCTAGGTGTTCAGATTAGCAGCACCCATATCTCCATGAAACACTTATCCAAATTTTATCTAAAAAAAACTTGGCATGAATCCACAGTAAATCCCACAGATCTCCTAAAAATAATAATCCTACAAAACTCTAAGCTTAATAAAACAGATGCTCATTCCTGACAAGGCACTGTCTGTCAGGCAAAGCACTGATTGTGAACTGAATCTTCCTTCCTACATTCCATAAGGTATCAATATTTATCACAAGACAAGCTATTACTAATTATTGGCAATGGTCTAGGAAAAAAAGTCAATGAAATTCAAGCTGCTAATAATGACAACTGTCTAAATTCCAGTAACTATTCTAAAACAAAAATCCCCAAAGGCTGGACTACTTCCTAAGAAGGAAAGTATGAACAAAGAAATGTATCTGTCAAGCCCTTTGCAAAAATTCTTAATAACTACAAAAACACATTAAAATTAAACCACACTATCTTTTTAATACAAGCAATCCTCAAAAATAGAGGGACCACTAGTGAATAAGGATCATAGGAAGACAACAGAGAAAATAGGAAACAATCTACAAAATGAGTATGACCTTCACAGACACCTAAGAATTAACTATCTTAAAACAGAAGTTATTTTAATGATAGTAAGATTTGGTTTTCGTTACCTGACAGACAGATGTAAGTTAAATATTCGCCTTGACCCCCAGTTGCCAAAAAAGGAATCTTTTTCTTTGTCCTCCTCTTGACTTGGACAGCTCCCAGCATTCTTTCATCAAGAGGTGCAAAAATTTCCTTGCTGATGGCAGATTTTGCACTCATTGTAGAACAAGTGAGGTGGGCACACAGTGAATTTTCTAAAAAGAAAGAAAAGAAAACTTGGAACTGACAATTTGTAGAGCTCATACAAGAGTGAGCAGCAATTTCATTTGCAGGTCAAATGCAGTTTAACCTCTTATTTGCTTGAAATACATCATAGAAACTTTAAAAGGCAAGGTCTTCATATTTCTAGTAGCTATGAAAAATTACAAATGAAAAGGAAATCTGTATTTACTCCCTGAAAATGTCAAACCTAAGGTGAAACGAGCAGCATGAAATGGGATCTAGGAACCTTGTCAACTTGTACCCCAATTGTACCTCCTTTTAACTGGCAAGCTGTACCCGCCCCATTCCTTTTTGTAAGAACACAAATTCTCACTTCCATTTGAGGAGTCTTTCCACTGTTCAATGATGCTTGAAGTCAAGAAGTTCTTTACACCTCTTCCAAATCTTCTTTAACACAAGTATAAAATCCATTTCCCTAATTCCATTCATAGTGGAAATAACTGCATCATCTTCTACATAATAACTATATAAGCAGCAGAAGTTCATTAATTTACCCCTCCTTTAGCTGTCTTTGATCAGTTAAGTAATGAACTCTTATTTATCACCCTCTTACAATGAGCCTCATTTTCCAGCATTCCTCTGCATCTAGTTGCCAGACTCTGGACCTCACCAAATTCTCAACATTTTCCTTCACCCAAAGCAGACACGGAATTCCAAAAAAGTATCTGACTAATGCTTAGTATTTTGGAAATGTTACCCAGCAGTTCCCATGTATTATCCTCCTGTAGTTAACTGGCAGTGGGTGCCCAATAATTAAGAAAATAAAGCAGTGTGTGGCTGAGTCACAATGAATCTCCCCCCACCAAACTCACACATACACAGTTCCCATGTTATATTTAGTTTTCCGAAAGTTGTACTTCCCTAATGGTCTTAATTCTACTTGTGTCTGTCATGTTCAAGGTCAATCTGGATATGAACCCTACCTCTGTAAGGACCAAGAGCAACTTAACAAACCTTCTCTACTCTGTCATTTTAGTATAAATATCTGTGATTAATTAGTAGCCAAGATTTGTTTGGGAAGTTAAAAAAAATCATATATTAAGGTTTAGGAAGAACCTTTGGGTTGATCATACAGATTGTGCCGGAGTATCTAGAGATCACTGCTATATGTAGTAATGCAGCTCGAAATGTTGATCGCACTGCTGGAAAATTGAACCAACTGGTAAACAGATTCTTGTTCTTTGCCACTTTATGCTCAGTATTAGAGATACAATTAAAAATGAAGACATGGCTTCTGTCTCTAAGGAACCGACAATTGACCACATCAAAGGTTTCTCATAAATCCCGATGATTTATGATGGAAGACCATGGGAACATCCTTCCCAACACAAAATTCACAAATGTTAACAATACAGCTGCCCACCTCTAGCCTGTCTACATCTGTAACCTTCCAGTGGGGGAAAATATGTATTTAAAAAGAGCATCTCACTGGTTAAAGAAATATCTCCTAGTTTTAATTCTGAAATAGGGCAGGTTATTCTAGTGGTATCAAGAATACAAATCAACATATGAGCCAAGAATACATATCTATAGATCTAGATTTTATAGATCTACACTCAGATCTCATACTCTGATCATGACATTTTTTATCATTGTTATCAGGTTTTTCACACTGAAAAAAAAATAATGACAACAGGGCAGGAGTGTCTGGTTTTTAATATGTTGACTACTGACTGATATTGTGATTTCCTACAAGTTAGCAAACAGAACTCTCCCACCAGGCTTAAGGCTATGACTTATCTAGTAGAGTACTGTAATTTATCAAGGACTTTAAAAAAAAAATAAAAGAGGGAACCACATGCTAGTTCTTTTCTAGCTTCAAGGCATCTCATCTCTCACCTTTAGGGACATATTAAAAAAAAGAAGCAGGAGTTAAAATCCTGAAGAAAATACCATGCTGGGAGTAAGAATGGCCTGCCCTCCGAGCACTGGTACCAGGAAAAAGGCTCATCTTGCAAGAGAAACTATTCCCCAGGTAACTGAGGCACCCTGGGGAGTGAATTATGAGAAGCCTACATAAGCACAGCTGTGCCCAATAATCTGCAGGCTGTGTTTGCAGCCACAGAAGAGGGCAAGAAAGCAAGATGCAGCACAGCTGCTTTTCCTAAACTGTTTACATTCAGAGAAGTAGCAATGCAGGTTTCTCTTGTTACAATGTTACGCCCCTCCCCAAGAACTGCTGCTCCAAGTCCTTGTTTACCACTGGATATAAAAGACCTGCTGAAGGAGGATGCAGGTTTTTTTGATGGGGGATTGATGGAAGGTTTTTTTGATGGGGGATGGACTGATTGGTGGGCTGCTTGTGAGAATGATGCTGGTGAGTTATGCTAGAAGTTAAAGAGAACATGGGACAGTGCAAATCTGCACTAAGAATTTTATACATAGGCTTTAGAAAAGCTAAGCTAAAGAAAACATAGGACAGTGCAAGCCTAAGGACCGAGACTTTAAGAGTTATGCTAATGTAGTTTTTAGACATGGCTGCTGTAGGTTTTAGACACGGCTGCTGTTGTTTGCAAGTCTGAGCACTGAGACTTTAAGAAATCTACAGAGAGAACATGGGACAGTGCAAGTCTGATGGGATGGTGCAAGTCTGAAGGCAAAGACTCTAAGAGAGATTATGCTAAAGAAAAGCTAAAGAAGGGACAGTGTGAGTCTAAGGAAAGAGACTTTAAAGAACAGAAAAGGAGCAAAGTTTTAAAGAAAGACTTTAGAAGCAAGGTTTTAAAGAACTGTAAAGGAGTAAGGCCTTCAAGAATAAAGATAGAGAAAAGAAGCAAAGTGAAAGAAGAGATTAAGGCACACAGCAAAATCTACCCATGCATACTTCCTAAACTTTGTTTAATCTTTTTCAGTAAGTTGTAAGACTGCTTTGGGCAAGGCAGAGACAGACTGAGAACTTTTTTCTTCCAAGTTTTGATAAAAACTGGTACAATTTAATAAATTATTTTCCTATCTATTTATCTACCTGTTTCTCCTGCTGTGGGCCAGTGTTTGGGTCCAGAGCCTAGCTTTATGGCTGGGAGTTCTGGTGAAACAGCATGTTGATTTCAAACTACTCTCTAAGCAAGGTAGAAAGAAAACTATGTTTCCAAGCTCACCATGCATTGTCAGACCAGCACCTCCCAACTAGCATAGCTTTTGCTTTTTCATTTCAGATTCACATTTTTTCTCAAATGGTAGTTAAAAGAAATAGCTATGGTTTTGTTGTCTAAAATCTATCAGAAAAAAAAATTTACCAAACTCTTAGGAAATCTTAATCTTTTCCGTCAAAAACTGGTAAGCAATAGAAATGACCTTTTGTTTTTTCACACTGATATTCAGTGGTCAAGAACAAATTTGGGGGTAGGGTGTAGGAAAGATAAAACCAGTAATTTCATTGAGCCCACGTTTTGGAAACAAACAAGCCGAGGCTTAAATTTTAGTTTCACACATAAGCCCTATTAGATTTATTGATAAATCTCAAAATTCCTGACCCTCAGTTTACTTACTGCAACATGGAGATATCTTCCCCTCGGTCTTGGAACTGAAGAGTTGAATAGATCAATGTGTGCAGACCACTTATTCAAGTCCCTGAATAATAAAAAGTTGCCTAAAAGTAGAAAGTTTTTAACTCTCCTACTATCATATGAATAATAAAAAACCTTCTGAACCTGTAGCAATTAAATAAATGTACCATCCATACCAGAAGGTATCTGTAAAAGTGAAACCCAACTTTATCCACCAAAGTCTCGCTTTTCTCACTCATGAATATGAAACTCTCTACATATGAATAAATGGTCTCTTAAGTGGAAAACTCTGTCATAAGTGTTATGAAGTTGAAGGATTTATAGGCTTCACTCTCAAGAAATTCACTAATAGACTGTCAGATTCATTCTATGGGAAATTACCAAATTTTCTGTTCAGGGCGATGGTATCAAAAGATTGCATGCTGTGCACATGTGTGTATGTTTTTTAATGTCACCTGGGAGTGGTAATGTACAGTGGGCTAGAAGGGAAAGAATCAGAAAGGAAAAGGGGTACTGTTGTAGCTTTAGGGCAATGAATTATATCTCTACAAGAGTGTTCCAAATCTGATTGTTCATCTAAATTCAGCATGGAGAGCCTTTCAAAAATGGTAAACTCCTGGAGCCCTCTTTTATTACACACAAAATAAGAAATCTTGGTTTTTGTTTTTTTTTAATTCTCTAACTGGCTCTCTGGCTGCCATGCAGTCATCCTGCCAACAATTTTAAAATATATTAGCATAAAAAAGAACTAAAATCTAGCCTAGAAAGGAAGTGATGGGTTTGGAAAGGAAGGATCATTTCAAGAGAGAATACTGAAAAATAATGCACAGTATTTTTTCCCTCATGATTTAACCTTTAGCTTTATCAGGTCTTACATCTTGCTGAAGGCAAATCAATATCCAGCCCAGAACCAGGTGTACATTGGAAGGAAATAACATAAATAAAACAGCAATGATGCACCAATGACTATGTGTTACTCCAACCTACACTATCCCATGGAAGCTTGTCCTTTTCTTGCTCCAAAGCTTCTATAGGATATAATTATAAAGCTTTTCTATCCAAGAAACAAACCTACAATATGATTTGCAAGTCAAAGCAGCTGGTTGCCTTAAGTGATGATTGCAGAAACTACTCACATTTAGATGAAGAAAATCTTGATCAAAACTGTCTTTCTTTCAGTCATATAAAATCCATTCATATCCACTTTTATTAGTACCGGGGCTACTGTGAGAAGATGGCCATTTACCACCCAAGTAAACAGGAAATAAGATTATCCTTTAAGGAAGTTAGACACTCAAGTGATCTCAGTGACCTGGCAGATGAAGTAAGTAAAGTGGGGAAAAAGCATAAGATGTTTTTGTGCTTTAACACTAGCATTTTTGCTACAGTTGCTATTTGTCCTCTGTGGTCAGGAGACTAGGCAGAGGAAGAGGAACTCTAGCAAATCAAAACTTGCCACTGGCAAGGCTTTCATTATCATACAGGCAATTCTACACGCCTTAACTATTTCTCATTTGAGAAAAAGCTCCTCTAGTGAGGTAATAGTGTCATCTGTTCGGCTGAATACTAACAGATGCTTGATTTATCTAACACTATCTACTTCTTCCTTATGAGCCTACATTTAACATACAATCTTCTGAGCATGTTTTGGCCCTGGCTGTGCCAAGGCAAGTATTCTGTCCTGGTTTTAGATGTCACCTTCATAAAGTAGTAAATATGATTCAACTCTGAAGTGGATGTGCTCAACATGGTAATATCCAGGTCAGAGGCATTGACATTATAAGTAAAGTAATGTCATAGTAGAAGACTTTGGGGGAGAACCAGCTGGTCTTCCCTAGACATGGGAGCTCCAGTGAGGTAAACCCAAATAACAGAAATAAAAGAAGTGAGATTATTTTCTAAAATTGGGCTTCTCTATATTGCCACTTTATTTTTAAAATTCTACAAGTGCAACTTTAATTTTCACCTGTAACCTGATGAGACTGTTATGGTTTGGATCGTAAATGCCCCCCAATAGGCCAGGTTGTAAAGGCACAGGTCAGCCTGTGGTGCTATGGGGAGATGGTACAGTCTTCAAAAGGTGAGGCCTAGTAGAAGGAAATGAGGTCATTGCAGGAAGGTCCTTGCAAGGGATATTGGGACCCAGACCTTCTTCCTCTCTCTCTCTCTCAGCTTCCTGGAAGCCCTGAGGTGAGTAGCTTTGCTCCACTAAGTACTCTCTACCACGATTTTTTTGCCTTACCACGGGCCCAAACCAGTGGAACTGACCATGAACTGAAATCTCTGAAACCCTGAGACAAAAATACCTTTCCTCCTTTTAAGCTGAATTTTCCTGGGTATTTTGTCACAGTGATGGAAAGCTGACTAACACAAAGAAAAATTACATGTCCAGCTCAGATAGCCATCCTACTTTTAAAGCCATATATCTAATTATCAACTGAGAATTTTCACTGAGAGTTAACTTAGATTCTTCCTTTCTCCTCAAACCTTCCAACTCCCCACAACAACCAACCAATCATCAAGTCCTGTGGATGTAATATTTCTGGTTCCACCAGTTTTTCTTCATTCTCATTTCCTCTGCCTTAGTTTGGGGCTTCACCATCTCTAGCCAGACTGATTTAGAAGTCTCCCTGAAAGAGCTCCAGTTCTGCTGGAATCAACCATCTCTACTGTCTAGTGTAATATTTTAGCATGCTGTCCAGTTGAAGATGATTGAAGCTGAGATGTATTTGTTTCTTCTCCATGCCTCAGGTCTTGACCTCAGCCAAGAAAGGATCAATGTTGTAAGTGTTGAAACCAAAGTAGAAAAATGTGAAATTACTTCCCTCAAACTCCATGGTATATACATACTAAATGTTGAAATCCAGATGTTATTACACAATTTTTAAACCTAAATATTATCTAAAAATGTTAATTTTGCTCAAGTCTAAAAACTTCATCACGGAGTCAGAACATATGCAATTTGCTCTGAAAATAAAATCAATTTTGCTTTCTCTGATTTCGTTTATTAGGATCAATGAGATAATCTCATATCAATTTAACCACTTTATAAAAGTTCACTTAAGGTTTACTGATTTTAAATACGCGAAACTTTTTCTTAGCCAATATTACTCTAATAAGATAGCTTTCCAAGATGAAAGTGCTCCTCTTTTCATAGCATGTAAGCATGCAGGTAAATAATAAACAAGGAAAAAAATTTAGTCTTCTGCCAAATAATGTTTCCATGTAGTTCAACTAATCCTTTTAACTAACAGTTCTTACAAGTAGAAGCTAAAGGGGGAATCAGATAAGCCACAAAAAGAGACAAATAACTTTGGTGACAACATTCAAAGTTTATAACTACAATCGCTACAAGTTCAATCATATAAACAATAAGGACCATGGAATGGGCTTTCCATGGGATAGGAACAGCAGGATTCAAAAACTTTACAAAGTCTAGACTGAATTAATAAGGTACACAAAAATTCCTGCAGGAACATCCTTGAAGGAGCCAGAAACTTCTAAACAGGAAAAAACAGAAATAAGAATAAAAGCTAAAAATATGCTCTAGACTGCTAGAAAAATATTTGAAGACAGGCAAAGAAATATCTTAGAGGAGGAACTCCAAATAAAGACTACGTCAACATCACCTGGGGAGCCCAGGTCCTGATCAGAGATTCAGGGGCACAGGGGCCAGGGCTGGAGACTTGTTTCCCTACTGGCCTTTTCAATTTATTCTGCTGCACCACCAGGCTGAGAAACATTGTCTTTAGGAGTTTCTACCCTCTATTTACTGAACTATTTATATTCCAAAACAAGCACTGGTAATGAATCACTAAAGTTTGTACAACACTGCATGAATTCACAAAGTATTTCCATATTCAATCCCAAATGTAGAATCAAAATAGCCACTAAATGTAGTTTTCTTCAAGACTATAAAGTAGAATCTTTAGATATTTGTACTTAATAAATGGCAAACTGTGCCATTTTTAGCTGACCCCTATTTGTCTAAGGATTATGAGAAAGTGTTATAATTTGTCCCTCACAGAGATTAGTATTTGAATTGAAACTCTGAACCACTAACTATTAGAGAAATGTGTGAACGTGCACACTTGTGTATTGTAGATGCGTGCTTACCTCACATTCACTCTTAAGAGCAAAACATTATAAACAATCTAGATATTCACCAATCTTCATTGGTTAAATAAAGTATATCCCATCAATCTGATGGAATATTTACATGTCCTTTTAAAATTATGGCACAGACCTATAGATACTGACTTGGGAAGATGACCACAAAATAACAGAGTGAAAACAAAAAGGTTACCAAACAGAAAATAAACTAATGGATGTACAATTGTATAATTATATGCACAGGAGATGTCCAGAAAAAATGTTTGCCAACATGTTAATAAAATTATCCCTGGATTTTGAAACATGAAATTAGGTGACAGAATCTATTGCTTACTCCACTCTAGCCAGACTAGAGTATTTCTACAAACATTTTAGTTTTAAGGTACATGTTCTCAAACCTGGAAGTTATGTAAAAACATATTATTGAGATTCAATTATTGCTTTTGCTTTTTTACTTCAGTTTAGTCGTTATTGGTAACCAATGGGAAATTATTAATTTCCCACCTTCAAAGAGTTGTGAGAAAGCAGAGTAAATACTATGAATAGTCATGAGTCCTCTCGGCCTGAAAAGGAAATGGCACCTTTCCTCTGAGCAACTGCAGGGCCACCCCAGGGTCCACAGCCTTTGGTGAACAGTGTACCAGCTTGTGCTTTCTCCTAGCGACAGGTACCTTGGGAGCAGTGGAAAAACAACACTACCATACAACAGCCACAGTCATAATTAACTCTTTAAGGAGAGAAACGAGGACTCTCTTTTCCAATATTGGGCTCGTTCGGCTTTCTTTTCCCTGTGTATATAAACTCTCCTTCTCAGGAGAAATATGTTCACAGGATTCTCTGAACCACTGACTCATGTTTGCTTCAACTGTAAACCCAGACTATTTTCATCTCCTCTTCCCTTGTTTATAAGTTTGGTAAGTACATTCCTCTTGTAGGTTTAATATCCAAAGAACGAACCCTGATTTACCACGAGGCTTGGGTTTATATGTTCATTTGCATTGCAGCTGTACTTTTTAACCTTCTTGTTAATCACTACCTCCTCATTTTAACAAACAATATGAAAAAGCCAAAAAATACCACCAACAAAGCTACACATGGGATACACAGGATTTTTTAAGGTATTAAGTCAGCTTTCTGTCACTGTGACAAATACCTAAGATTAAACAATTTAAAGGAAGGAAGGTTTATTTGGCTCATGGTTTCTGTACAACTTTGCTTGCCCCTGTTACCTTTGGGCCTGTGGCAAGACAGAGTATCAGGGCAGGGAGCAAGTGGCAAATAAGAATGCTAACCTCATGGTAGATTAGTAGCAAAAGAAGAGAAAGAGGAAGGGGCGAGGGGACACCCTCAATGATGTGATTTCATCCCATTAGGTCTCACCTCTTAAAGGTTCCACCATCACTCAATAGCACCTTAGGCTAGTGACTTAGCCTTAAATACATGGCCTTTGAGGGACATTTCAGATTCACACCATAACATGCAGGATATGCCATTTGGAGGGTTGTTTTTTTTTTAAAGGTGCGATGAAGATATCACAAGCATCCTTCATTATGATAATAGAATCTTAAGTAAGTCTAAATTCCAAGGACCAGTTAAGTTGGTTCTTAAAGCACCCGCATACCCCTTCTACAGTAAGAAGTAGAAATAAAATACCAACGGGAAGACTAGGCTATAATGTACGCACAGGATTATGACAGGATCATCAATCTAAACTCAAGACAGGCCTTAAAAAGTGAGTTTAGCTGGGCACCAGTGGCTCACGCCTATAATCCTAGCTACTCAGAAGGCAGAGATCAGGATGATCATGGTTCAAAGCCAACCCAGGCAAATAGTTTCTGCAAGACCCTCTCTCAAAAAACCCTTCACAAAAATAGGGGCTGGTGAGGTGGCTCAAGGTGACAGCCCTGAGTTCAAGTCCCAGTACCGCAAAAAAAAAAACAAAAAAAAAACAAGTGAGTTTAACCATAAACAAAGAACAATGGGTAGTAAGATAAAACAAACTATAAAGAGCTATGTAACTGAAGTGTCCAAAGGCTAGCTGGAAAACTAAGTAAACAATATATTGGCCTGAGAACATCAATTACAGCAGAGAGCACTGAAAAGAACCAAACCTATCCCAACTATGTGCACACACAGACAACAACCACACAAGCATTGCTCTCACATGAAAACAGACATCCTCATATGTGTCAGGCTCTGTGTTACTTGCTGAATTGGTGTGCTTGTTTTACTTATGCTGAAGAAAAGACAGAAGATGCAAAAGGCACTCACCCCATACATAAAGGAAGCAGACGGTTAGGCAATAGTTAATTACCTTGCCTTTGAACACAGTTTAATTTATTTCAGAAATTATGGATTCTTTTTAATTTCATTTTATTGTTTTGACATTTCCTTACATGTGTATACATTATTTGGGCAACCTCCCCCCAGAAATTATGGACTTTTAAAAAACCTACAATTAATAATAAAGAAAAAAAATTCTCCAGAACATACAAGATTAGACTTTTCTACCAGTTATTTTCTTCAGTTGAATCTTAGGGGAATTTTAAGTTTTTTTGATTAAGCTAATTCTGTTTTGGAACAGACCTGGAACATACACTAAAAACAGAATGAGCCTATAGAGTGAACCTTCATTTTTTTTTAAGTGTATGAAACCTATAAAAAGCTAAAATATAGCTGAAATGAGTATATGTGTTTTCTGGTTTCTTTTTTAAAGCAAAGCATAACTGCCTTAAAATAGTTTCTAAATCTAACATTTGGAGGGTGGGCAGTACTGGGGTTTGAACACAGGGTTTCACACTTGCTTGGCAGGTGCAATACCACTTAAGCCACTCTACCAGCCCTGTTTTTGCACTGATTTTTTTATTTTATTTTATTTTTTTTTTGAGATACGGTATGGCAAAAAATTTGCCCAGGCTGGCTTCGAACTGCAATCCTCCTGATCTCTGCCCCCAAGTAGGTAGGATACAGGCATGAACCATGGGCACCCAGTTAACACCAATTTTTAAAATAATACCCCCTACTTGAATCCCTGATTTGGAGGATCCCACATTACAACTTCTTGGGAAGCTTCAGTTAGTGAGTTTCTGGAAATGACAAGTCAGTGTTATGCTCTCCCAGGAAGTCTTTCACGGCGGGACACAGCACAGAAGTGGCATGCTTCCTGGGCCGATTTTAAACCTTGTTGATTTAAAAGTCAAGACACTCTGTTCTTCAATGCCTCAATTTTTAAATAAATTTTTCAATAAGGTTCATTAATACTTATGATCTCATAAGGATCTCACCAAGGACTATAATTCTAACTTTTAATTGGTCTCCCCAATGGTCAACTTTGTGAATTTATGCCTGTGCAGTATAATCAGAATGGTAGTAGAAAGGTTTATCTCCAGCCTCCAAAAATACTTTCCCCTGTCATTGCCTCAAATATTGACACAGAGAGGCATATACTTAGTACATGACTTTGGTATTCAAAATTCAACTGCTTCACAATTTTGCCTCTGATCGGCCTTGATTTCTGGTAGGCAAGATATTATTATCATCTCTGCCCAACAGCTACAAAGATAATGAGTTGGGCTATAGTCTGAAGTCATTCTTTCTTGATATTTATTCATCTCTAGTGTGCATGTCACGCTGTTGACTTGGCAAAGATCACACAGTCTTGTTAGGATAGAGCTGTTTTGATTCCACAAATTAAACTGGGGAGCTGACAATACACTGGCAGAGAGATTCTACAATAGATCTCTGTCTCCATAAACAGGACAGTGCCCACTGAGCCTCATCACAGCTGTTGGCCTCTCTCCTTCAATTCCTGCAGTTTGCAATGAGAGTCAACTCCTGAGATCTTGGATGGCTTCCACAAGGCAGTTTTATGAACCTTGTAGGCTATTTTCCAAACCAGAAAACGCTTAAATATGAAAGGCACATATTTCAAAGGTTTCTGCTGGTTCTCAAGGGAAATTCCTCTTTCCACTTCCTTTACTGTATTACCCCCCTCTGGCATTTCAAAAGCAAAAACTTGGACCCTCTTTGTTACCTCCCCCTCACAATTTCTGTGCCTTCCATCTTTTGCTGCCAGCACTTAAGCAATTTTAGCTTGCCTAGAAGCAATGCCTTGAGTTTCACCATTTAAAAGGCTCTGCAAGGGAATTTAATCCATTCCACTTTACTGAGAGTGAGAAGGATCTCAGCAAGATCTTCACAAATGAGCCAACCAACAACCATTCCTTGATACCTTTTCAGGCCTTACCCACCCATAGCTTATACTGAGGCTGAAAAGCAGGGGCAGGGCAGAATTTTGGCATTCCTAAGCTTCAAAATTCAATAGATGCCAGTGATCTTGGTGATTATCTACTTCATCCAATTTTCTCATTTAGAAGCTGAGGTAGAGGGTAATTCCAAAGCCATACACCTGAAAAATAACAAAGCTAAGGTTTGGACTAGACATTGCTCTGAACTTTACTGCAATGCTCTTTTAAGTAAAAATCAGAGAAGCCTGAGATAATTACATAAAATATTACAGCAGTTCCAAGTTAGATAGCAGTGGCATAGTGGCAGAACAAAAAGAAACAGAAAACATGATTAACTGCAGTACAGACACTTCTCAGATTCATTCCTTTTCTTAGGAAATGGCACAAAATTAAGTACTGGACTAGAATCCCTCTAGCCCATAGGTGTTTGGCTGTCACCTTTTTTGCCTTGAATTTTCACAGTTTGTGTTTTCTCACTTGGTTGTGGAGGCCAAAAGCAATGATAGTCTGCCCAAGTAGAACAGCCTGGGGTAATCCAAGAATCACAGAATAACTTTGACCACTTCCTAACCCACAGGACTCTGTACTGACCCCAACCACAGAAGCCCCTTCAACAGTCTTGGTGCTCTGAACCACTGGCAGGAGAACACACCCTGGGCAAAGGTGCACGTGCATTATTAGTCTGGGAATTAATGTTCTAGTGCTGGTCTTCTCCTAACGGTACATTCTAACCACACCAGTGCCTAAATCAGCTGTTGTAAGGGCTTCTCGGTACCCATTCCAGGCCCTGGCACACAACAGGGTAGGAAAATAGGAATCTGATAAGCCCAGATCTTGTCTTTGGAACTGTACCCCTCAGCCTCGATACAAAAACAGCACCAGGTGCATGCAATCTGTAATCAGAGCCCTATTAAACTGCTCCCCAAATGCCAGAATTATCTCGATTTTCACAGGCAGCTGCACGAGGTCCTGTTGGGTAACTGAAGAGTTTTTACAGGTTCATGTGAGATTCCCAAGTAGCAACAAGCTAGAATGCCATGATGAGGATCCAGCATCTGGTGACTGTGAAATCCCCATAGGAGTGAGATGAGTGGGTACATGGGCATCCCTAGTCTATGTCTTGGGTTGTCAGCGAATAATCTACAAATCCAGGTCAGACTCAAGGTTCATATGCAAATGCAGACTCTGCCTCATTCAATCAGCTCTTCTGTCATTCAGTGTCAACCTCTTTTTAATCAGCATGTCCCAGAAAATAAATAACTTCTGACCTAACTAGCTGTTTGATAGGGAAGAAAAAATCTATCAATCGAATACAACTTTAATATGAACCCAATTAACACTAGTACAAACTTAATGGGATCACACATTAACAAATTACAAAGACATTCAAGCCCATGTGATCAAGATCATCATCCAGAAGCTGCAGGCCAGGACACAGTAGTTACTTCTACCCTGCCCCCACCTGATGGACAGGTGGATGGTGAAAAGAAGTCTACATTTGTTATCAGAAGATCTAGGTCTGAGCCTGTCTTTGCCTTTACTCCATAGGCAAAATTCTACATTTCTGAGACCTGTATCTTCATCTTTAAAATGCGATAGGTCTACCCACTTCACAGGACTGCTGTGAAGGTGGTAGAGGAGGTTATTGGAAATCAGCTCCCTAGGAGTGACTCCTCCCACTTGAAGTGACCAGGATTGAAAGGCAAATGAGCATGTCAGGATATCAGCTTACATATGCAAAAGCACGTCCATTACAATGTATTTTACAAAGCTTTTCCTCAAATGGCCTCTTATTTCATTGTGCAAACCTATGAGGGAATTCAAAGAGGTGTATCTTTTCTCCTAGACCGATGAGGGGAAGGAAACGGGTCTTCCTTTTGCAATCCTATCCTAGTTCCACTGCTCTGCAGCATATGGGACTGCCATCCTAATCAAGAAAATAATAATGGGAGTCAACTGAATGAAGTCTATCCACTGTGAATGAAGTACTGCTACCCTAAGGAGATGCAGAGTGCTACAGACATCAGAAAAAAAAAAAAAAAAACCCAAAGAGAAAGAAGGAAGAAAAGAAGAAAAAACACATGCAAAGAGTAAAACAAAGTTGGGTTATAAATACACTCATTCAACATGGCATCCTTGTCCTAGACATTAAGGATTGTGAGAACCAGATCAATAATGTTCTTTCTTGCATGGAACATACATGCTAGTGGGGAAGAACAACTGACAAGTCAGCAAACCAATGCAGCGTTCGAGAAGAAACCTATTTAGACAGATCCTGTGAGTTCAGCAAAGGGATAGAGTAATGGGATGAAGAATAAAAGTCACTATCACCCACCACTAATCATCTGGTAGGGAAATTAACAGTGGTGACCCAAGCTCTCCAAATCTTTTAAGATGATATTCACCTGGGTGTGATGAATATTTGTGTTTCTAGGATATAGTAACAGTAGTAACAAAGAAATTTCATCTAGAACAGTACCTGTCCTTTTCCATTTAACATTTATGAGTAATGACTATGACCTGGGTTGGAGATCACAAACAAGTTAGATATATTCAAGGAAAAAAATCATCTAGTCAAGGAGAAAGGCAAGGAAAACAGGAAGCTAACTGACTAAGTTAAGAATGTGAAGTTGCTGCTGCCCAGCACAAGAGGCATTTTTAATCCTTCAGAGACTGTGATTACTTGAAAAGTAATGAAAGAATTTAATTAGGCTGCCTGCATGGATTATGCAGGTAGATCCACTTCAATGGGAAGCCATAAGGGATGCTTTAGGAAGCTGTTTGTGGGTGTGAGTAACCTAATGTACCTTCCACCTGTGATCTGCACAATGGATGTGCCCAGAGAGACTGACCCCACCTTAAGGTAGAATGCACAGGATACTCTACTAGGAACCATTTCTGCACAGAATCTACATACTTAAGGAACTGCAAAGGAAAAAAAAAGCAATTGGTTATAGGAAAAAGGTGTCTGAGGCAAACAGGAAATCTCTGAATGTCCATCTGGTACTAAGCATCGTTCTGTGTGTGTTGGGATGGAAAGGGAGAGAGCCGTACTTTAAAAATTCTCATCCCTTAGCGTGCTCAAGGCCACTGGTTCAATTCCCAGCACCAAACAACACTCATTCCCACCTCTAGGGAGATGGTCACTGAGGTTAGAAGTGAATAGTTTTGCAAAAATAGTTTTCTTTACCCATGTATGTATTACACATATAATTAGTGGTAACAGATTTCCAGTTTCTCTTGAAAATTGGAAGAACCTGGCAACACTAGACCCATACCCTTTACTGTCTCTACAATCTCAAATCTCAAGTCCCACTACTTCCTGTCATACTGTTCAAAATGAGGCTTCATGCTAGTTGACCTTCATCATCCTGGTTGCTGTGTTCTTCTAGTAACTGGTTTATCACAAGTATAACTAAGGATTTAGAACCTGGCATAAATACTAAATTAATTAGCATGATTGGGAAAGTGCTAAGAATACATTTTCAGAAAGTAGGTCAGAGATTTTTTTAAAAATTAAAAGAAGAAGAAAGAAAACAAAGGTTCTGCCCAATGGGAGAGGAAAGCAGGATTGAGGAATCAACAATCCCTCAGTTGGAGGAAGTGAGCAGCAAAACAAACAAACAAAAACAACTACTCTTATCAAATAATCTCAAAAAGTTTGTTTTTGTTTTTGATTTCTTTTTTCTTTTTTTTTTTTTTGCAGTACTGTGGCTTGAATTCAGGGCCTTCACCTGTAGCCACTCTGCCAGCCCTTTTTTGTGATAAGTTTTTTTTGAGATAGGATCTTTTGAACTATTTGCCCAGGCTGGCTTTGAACTATGATCCTCCTGATCTTTGCTTCCTGAGTAGCAAGGATTACAGGTATCAGCCACCAGTGCTCAGCCCTTGTAAGATTTATGAACAGTTTATATGCTCTTCCAACATGCCCACTGCTCTGATAAAGTACCACAGACCAGGCTCTGGAGAGAGAACATACAAAGATGGTGAAATGTGTGTCAGGGAGAGTAGTGTGGTATGCCAGTAGTCTCAAACACTGTCAACTGGTATAAACTTCTGCAGGACACCTCAGTTTATGTACAAACTCTAAAAATAGGCACAACTATTAAAACTGCACATCTTACTCATAGGTACTTTTTCCAATTCCAATCACTAAACAAACAGGCAAAGATGTATATTCAAGGATTTGCATCTACTTGATTGGTATTCTTAAAAATCCCAGCCTGGTAGTTTTCTTCCACTGCTGTACTAGTTAATCTCTTTATATAGAATCAGTGTTCCACAGAAACTCGAAAGCTAGACCTTATCTATTTATGTTTTCATGCTTTCAGTCAAGCATTTTGTTGAGTATCTACTGTGTTCCAAATCTGTGCTAGGAATCTCAGAGATAAATAAGACAAGTACTGCCCATGGAGAGGCACAGCAGGGCAGAAAATGTCAGGAGACTATGCCAGATGGAGCGCTGAACCTGTAAAGCAGTTCTGTGTAACTGGTGCTGTTTCAAGGATATCAAATCAGGGCTTAACTATGGAAGATCTGTGGGTTTTTTAGCTTTTTGTTTTTAAATTTTATATCGAGCCTTTCTCTCAAAGTCCTATGCAGCAAACTTCTTAGATTTCTGTGTTCACCATAAAAACACTTGGAGCGTAATATTATATAATGCCAAGGTATTATTTCCTAGACAATCACCATGTGTTTCACTCCCTATATGAAATACCTAAGACAACCCATTATTACACCATTGGTCTGCTAACTCTGTGTATCTTCCTGTAACACAGAAATTCGCCTGGGGTTCTAGATGGCTGTACCAATGTGGTATTTGATGGAATGGCTTTGCATAAGGCAACCCAGCTAGAACTGGGAAGCCCCAAAGAGAAAGAGTACAGGGTTACAAATCAGGAACTTTTATTAGCCAAATTAAAATTAATAAAATGAGATAAGGTAGATAAATAACATATCATTAAAAAGTACCCATGCCTTCATTAGTTTGAAGTTACTTGGTATTAGTTGGTGACATGGGTGTTTCTTGGCCACAGTGTTCCTTCACGCTGGGTTATTTACAAAATTGCTATGCTAATTTCCACTATTGCAGTTCTGCTCGTTTATCATATGCTTCTCAATAGTATGTAAATATAAAGACAGCTCACTGTATTTTGCGAGATAGAAAAGTAAATGATTAAGTGCAAATCCAAAAGTATTATCGATACAGTGAAGAAAAATAAATTTTTCATTTTTCCCTATGCAATTAACTTAGAAGCCGCATGGAAATTAGCAAGAAAGAATGCTTAGAAATAAACAAGCTTGAATTATAGAACCAAAATCCCATAGATACCTACTTTATCTATTACAAAGTTAGGGTGCTCTAATTTTTTAAACAGGGGTTGAAGGAAAAACTCCCCCCAAAAAACCTGGTTTGAGTTTTCTATTCTATTCTATGTCATGTCATTAACTTTTGAAGAATTCATTAAAAAGAAAAGAAAAATAACTCCACAACCAGATTTTCATAAGGAAAAGTAGAACAGAAAAGAGAAGATTCCAAGGCATTTCCAAAGATCCTGAACAATCAACAACCTACAGACAGTACCTTTAAAGTGGCAGTTTAAAGATCAGGGAACTCATTTCACAGAAGAAGAGGCAAGGCCACAAGCCAAGGTCCTAGGAGTCATGGATTCTCCAAAAACCCTTACTATTTCCAAGCATCAGAATGCTAACAAGATGACTGCTCATCCCTAGGTGTAGACTCTAGTCTTCTAAACAGAACCCATGTTGAGCCAGTGACAATGTACGATGTGTCTTTCACAGCTATATTGAGAGGTAGAGATCTCTTCTCCCCTTTGTTAAATGAGTGTTGACAGTCCTCAGCATTGCACATAAGGCAGGCAGAGTGGACACATACACTATTTAGTCTATGAGTTGCAAAATGGATGAGAGTCCTGGAGTTGTAAGAAACATCATTGAAAATTGTGGATTCAGACTGAAATGAATGATCCTTCGTAAGTGGCCCCATGGCTGCTTCGTAATGTACGACTTTCAGATGCTTCCTTCTGGGAAAAGAAGTGACTGTGTAGTTTTACCTGTGATGATTGTATTAGAAGAGAAGATCACTGGGATTATGTGTAAAAAATGAGTTTGGGGCTAGGCAAAGACAATTCGTGCCCCAGGATGCCTTGCTTCTCATTTTGTGCTTCTGAAGAAAGCTGACTGACCTTCTAATTTTATGAATGTGGGTATGCCTCCCAGTCCAAGCTCGGTTGAACAGTAGAAGGCCCTTGACCCAAGAAAAGTAAATCCAGCTATAATACAGCCTCACTAGGAGAGAGATAAGCTAAACCAATCAGATTCTGAAAGCAAACTATAAGAAAACAGAGCTAATGTTCATACAACAGTAGGAGCTGAAGATTTGAGGTTATTTATGATACAGAGAGAGGCTGCAAGAAGACTAGTCATATACAAGCAAAATTCCAGAGAAGTGCATCTGTAGGTTGAAGAAAGGGCAGTGTAGATATGTGGGCAAAAAGAGGGGGAGAAGAAAGAGGGAAAGGAGAAGAAAAGAAAGAAGAGCGAGAAGTACACAGAACTTCCTAGGATCATTCACTCTTCCAGTTCATATACAACCTTATGAAAAACTCCTATTTTCCTAAAGTAATTGAAATGAGTTGTTACTTGCAACCAAAAGAATCTAACAAAAGCAATGAATATCAGCAAATAAAATCTGCAAGTATGAATCTCACTGTCTTTATTCATGTAGGAGAGGCCTAAGATCTGCCCAAATCAGTTTACACGGGTCTTTAGAAGAACACAGACTAATGTGAACATGTAATTTCTTATGATTAAGGTGTGTGGATAATACAATGACACCGCCCAGGTCAGAGTTTTAAATACACAGGACTTTCACTGCCTATACTAGATGCTCAGTTCACTGAGCTTTTATCATCCCCAAAGGCAAGATAAATCCAGTCAAAGATATATTAATGCAAGATAACTGTTGTACTTTACATTAGGAGAAAATCAACAAATTCAATGATATGATTCCCACAAACTCAAACCACACTAAACATGTCTTTAAAAAATAAAGGAACGAAAAGAAAAAGAAAGAATGTCTAGAAGACAAACTTTGGTGACAGACAAATAGATAGCTTAGGACCTCAGAACTGCCATTTACCCATGACTGCACAAGCTCAAGGGTCCTGCTTCTCACACAGGGCTTCTGATTCAGAGCTGAGAGGTGGCCCCAGCTCAGCTCACATCCTCTATATCTACTGCCAACTCAAACCTGAGACTACTAATAGCCCCTCTCTAGATACCATGACTCCTCTTCGGCTGCTTCCCACTGAGCCAGGCTAAGTGTTACTCTTTTCCACCAAATATGTGTATCTTATCACTGTGTCAACTATGTTGTAGGAAACTAATGGTCACTTATGGGTCTGTGTTTCCAACCAGATTCTGAGCCACTGAAGCAACCCCAACATCAAATATAGTACCTTACATATTATAGAGCTGGAAAAGCATCTTAAACTCATGGATCTAATCCTCCTTCTCTCTCCTTTTGTTCCACCTTCTTTTCCTTGCAGTTTTCCTTTTAAGAGTACTACTTAACCCCAGGGTCATGAAAGTGATGGCTGTAGCCATTCACTAGCTTTTCATTCCATTGGCTCCTCTACCTCTATGCCAAAAGCAAAATCATTACCAACTCTGTGAAGGCACAATCTATACTCCACATCTCCACTAACAGTGTTAAACAGATTTTTTGAAAACAGGGAAAGAAAAAATAAAAGGTCAAAGATAATCATATCAGTTTATATAAAACACCTAATGTAAGACCATTACCCAGGGGTCAGCAAACATAAAAGGCCACAGAGTAAATAGTTTAAACTCTGCAGATCATATGGTCTCTGATACAACCACCCAACTCTGCTGTTACCACAGTGTGAAAGCAGTCAGAGAGAATACATAAGTGGATGGGCATAACTGTGTCTTAATACACAGTGGCTGATCTACAAACTGGAATTTGCTGACCACTGATTAAACGAGCAGAGGAGAATCGTTCTCTGAAAAACGGGAGGACGTAATGAGTATCACAGAACCACAAAGCACACAGAGCAGTCAACTGCAGAGCACCTGAATCACTGACCATGACCTCCTCTTTCAACACTGTTCCCTGGCTCCTGGGACACCACACACTGGTTTTCTTCCAACATCTCTGACCACTCTTACAGTACTCTTCACAAACTTCACTATTTGTGTTCTTTCCTAAAATGTTGTTGTTCCTCCAGGTTCTGCCTTATGCTGTCTTCTCTATGCACTCTAAATTCTCTCTTGGTGAACTCATTCATTCCTAAGACTTCAAATACCATCTATATGCTGAAAATACTTCACATCTGCAATGAATTTCCACCTGGATTAGCCACCGGCACTTCAAACTCAGCAAGTCCAAAACTGAATGAATCTAAACAGTTTCCAATCCTATGTTTCTATCGCAGTAAACAGCACTATGATACACCTAAGTCAAAGATGTAAGCTTCCTCAACTCCTCCCTATCCTTTATTCTTACAGATCCTAGTCCCTCATGATATGTACACTGCCAAGTGCTGTTCAACTCTGCTTTCTAAATCTCTCCACATCTACTCACTTCTCTTTCTCACTCATCATTGTTCTAAATCAAGACACCATAATTTCCTGCTTAGGTTTCTACTGACATCCTCCAGGCTGATGGACCAGTACGCAGGTTTCCTTCCCTCCAATTCACTTCCCACAGTATACAGCAAGAGTTACTCTTCTAAAATGCATGGAATAAATCAGTTACCGGCTGTCTCAGCCAAGCCCACACTCTGCCTTCATTGTATGATACTGGAGCTAGAAGTCTATAAACTACATTTCCCAGCCTCCCTTGTAACTGGCTTCTTATTGGATTCTGTCGATTGGAATCAATGGCAGGAGACTAGAAGGCAGACATGGAGAGAAGACACTCTGTTTTCCAGCTTCTGTCAGGCTCTACAGTAGCTAATAGCTCTAGATTCCCATGCATTTAGCGCTTTGTCTACCAGTCACAGATCCCCTTGATGGTCTGACTGAGACCATCAAGGCCAGAAGGCAATCCCTCCCTAGAGGTCCAAGCACCTCCTTATCAGTCAGCACATCAATTCTATGAATGTCCCCACTCCAGGTTTAGTTAACAACATCCCCTCCCATTTTGGCCCCCAGCCCCAAGGAAGACAGTAGCCTCTTGAAGTTACTAGTCTTTAGATTCCCTCTCCTTCCACTATTTGCTCTCTGGCCATCCAGTACCCTATATCCCCAATTCCCTATTTGCATTCATCACTATCTGAAATACTAACTTTGCATCTATTATCTCAGTGGAACTTAACTAATGCAGTACTTGTTACTAGTTGTGGCTCCTAGGAAATAAAACATTTAAAATGGAATTCTGGTGTTGACATCCTATCTCTTTAACCCTTCAAAGACCTTGCCTCCCTCCAATACATTCTCCCTACTTGGCACTCACTATGCTTCTTCTAAAATGTCTACAGCCACCTCAATAGCTCACCATTGCTATCAGGAGAGCGGTCTGATGAGGCTATCAGGATTCTAGAGCCACTATTTTTCTAACTTCTCTTCCTGACACTAATTCCTCCTCCCTCTGCCCCAAGTTTGAACCACCCTGAGCTTCCTTTCCACTATGCCTCTTTTATTCCCTTCACAAGGCTATTTCCCAACTCTTATATATCGTTCCTAAACTTCTCTGTTCACCCAGCTAATTCTAACTTTGCTTTGGTAGCACTTTCTCCAAGAAGTCTTTCCAGACTTGCATGCATCCTGAACCTCATCTATTACACAACTAAGGACATGCCTCTTATCTCTGTGTACACAGACTGTATTCCTCCCATGAAACCGTGTATTCTAGGAAAGCAGGTGTCTTAATCTATTTGGGTGTCTGTAGCAAAATGTCATAGACTGAGAAGTTTATAAACAACAGAAATTGACTTCTCATAATTCTGGAGGCTAAGCAGCTCATTATCAAGGCACTAGCAGATCTGATGTCTGGTGAGGGCCCAGTTCCCGGTTCATAGATGGCATCTTCTGGCTATGTTCTCAAATGGAAGAAAGAACAAGGCAGCTCTCTAGGGATTCTTTTGTAAGAGTACTAATCACCTCCCAAAGGCCTCAGCTCCTAAAACCATCACATTAGTGACTAGTTTCAACATGTAAACTTGGGGGCAGAGACAAACATGCAGATCACAGGAGATACCATGTTTGTCTTGCTCACAGTTCTAAACCCACACAGTAGCAGTTGGTAACAGTTTGTTGAATGAATGCAGAAACCCATGAGTGGAAGATATAGATTAACACCTACTAGGGAAATTTGGAAACGCTTCCTAAGGAAATATGATTGTGAAACAGACACTAGGCCCAATCTCCAACACTTTAGATAGTTTAAAGAAAATGACATTATCCTTAGTTTCTATAGACTCATAGCAAAATAGGTTAAAAAGATTTTGTTTTTTTTTTCTTTTAGGGGTATCTAAATGATTACACTTCTTGGGAATAAAACTTCTATCTTTGGAAGCATAATAATTAAACTCCCTTGGAAGATGATCAGCCCATACATTCCCCTTTTAGAGGACTAGCCTGATTTCATCTTCTAACTGTAAAAATGTATGCTGAGATCCCAATAAACTTACTTTATTGCTTTCCTTTCACAAACCTCACAGACATTTTAAAAACTGTTTTAAACCAAGTATTTTATACAAATCTGAACACTGTTTTCAGAACTCAGTAAGTGGAAATAAAAGTGCTTCAATGAGGTAAAAAAAATCTTCATCTCTCCATTTGTCTCTATATGTAGTTTTACTATATAAATTACAGGTATGTCTCCATATTTGGAACCCATTCTCCCCTTTACCCATTCTCTGTTCCACCCATGAGAAAACATGTGATCATTGGCTTTCTAAACCTGGCTCTTTGCTTAAGAGGATGTTCTCCAGTTCCATCCATTTACCTGCAAATGACAAAATTTCATTCTTCTTTATGGCTGAATAAAATCCCATTTCCTGGCTTTTAGAGTTTGTGCTGAGAGGTCTGAAGTGATAATCTTATATGTGTTCTTTTGCATGTAAGATGTTGTTCTCTTTCAGCTTTCACTATCCTTTCTTTGGTCTCTAGTTTTGACAGACTAATTATGATATGATGTCGAGTAGTTCTTTTCTGGTCATGTCTATTTGGAGTTCAAAATTCTTCCTGTAGACTCCTTTACCTCAAATAGTAAAGATAAAAGAAACAGCTTAGTTCTTCTATAATTTTATCATTTTGAGAGTAAAAATAGTAAGTGTACATGAATTTTACTTCTTAAAACTTAACCTTCCAAAATTTTTTTATGATGAAATAGTTTGAACATTGCCCAAAAGCTCCTAAGTTAATTTTTTTTCTAATGCTTCCTGGTCATTTACTAGTAGACATTTTTTGCTGTGTAAACACTGTAACATTTTGTAGTTCAAAGGTTTTAGTCTTAGGAATTTTGGTTAATCATTTAATTTTCCCTTGATCTTTTGGTAGCAACAATATGTCTAGCAGAATATTGGAGAGAAAAATCAATCATATCCTCCCTACTTATTTTCAGGTAATTACATTAATAAATCCCTGTCATGAGGTTAAAATGGTGATGTAGCACCAAAGGATGAATCATTCTCCAAAGTTATTTAGATTTTTAAAGCAAAAAAGTGTTGCCACGTTCTCTTGTTGCACCTTGTTTTTTGACTTTGACAATGGCTCAAGTGCCTGCTCCCTGCCTTCCTTCCCTACACCAAATTCCGTGGTTGAGTTGCAAATGTCAACCTAAGTGACATTCCTACACCTGAATCCCTTGGCCACGTTTTCCTCTGCTACATCTCAAGAAACTCCCTCAAAGCAATACCCCAAACACGCTGAGTTTCAGTTAAGTCTCGACCATCTCACTCTTGAGAGGGAGTTTGAAAAGGGGTGGGTGGGGTGAGGGGAGAAGAGAGTAGCAGAAACCTACCTCCCAAGTGTACAGACACAAGAATGGGCACACAGTCTTGCTGGGAAATAACAGCTAAGAGAGTGAAAAAAAAAAAAAGGTAAGGCTCTTGTGTCAATCTGTGTCAGAATCACAGTTCTGACAACTGTTAATCTTTGATCTTAGTCTCAGTATTTGTCTCTTTGTGCCTGCCTCAGTTCCCTCATCTGTACAGGACTAATAATGTCAACACCTACCTCATGAAATTGTCATGAGGTTGAAATGTGATTAAGTCACACAAAATGTTTAGAACAGCATCCATGGTATGCACTCAACAATTGTTACTTGTTATAACTCTTCATCCTAAAAAGGTCCGTGTATGCACACAAACTAAAGAAAAGTGGGAAATCAGTAAGAAACAGAAGAGATATGAAAGAATTAAAATGTCAAGAAGCTAGGCATAAAGTAAAGAAAACCACTTTCAGTGCACTGAGAAACCACCTTGAATATGGCTGCTCAGCAGAACCTTAAGAAGGGAGGAAATTAGGCCAAAATGGAGACAAATGTAAAGGTGAAGGAAGTATTGTCATCAAAATAGCATTTGATATCTTCAGACCTGAAAGGACTGTCCTGCTCTACAAGGTCATGGTTATCCATTGGTGTACCCCCAAAACCCTGTGGCCACCACAGAGCCCCTGCAGGAAGCTTTCTGCCGATGAGTAGGGGATAATTGCTGCACCACCTTCCACACAATGGAACCACACCTGTTAACTGCAAGAACTCAAGTACTGTAGCTCCACATTTATCTGTTTGGTTTTCTCCCAATGCTGAGCATAATTTCCTCTAGGTAAAAGGTTCTAAAAAAAAAGGGAAAAATAAAAGCATATGAGGCCACTAATCTAACCCAACATCTCATTTTCAGATTAAAAACTGAGTCCCAGAAAAGTGAGATGACTTTGTCAAAGTCTACATAGCATATATTTGTCAGAGGAAAGGACCAATTTTCTGATTCACAGGCCAGAGCCCTATCCTCTCTTCTCAGCATGCTTGGTCCTCACCATCTTCACCATTACTCACATATACAGGCACTCAAATACTGCAACTTTCTGTACTTACCAAATTCAAACTCAACACCGCCATCCAGGCTTTTACTCTCATGCTCCCACTTACTATCAAAACCCAAATCTCTTCAGAGTCTGTTCAAACACCTTCTGTGGTTGCTTTCTTATTCTCTTTCACACCCAGTTCCTCCTGTCCCCACCTAGTCAAGCTGTTAATACCACTGCAAATAAAAGAAAAAAATGTTCCTTGTTGCTGTAGGAATTTCAGTTCAAGTTAACCAAAGGGAAAAAAGCAAATGCTCATTCAACCAAGTTATATGTTACTACAGAGTGACTACTGTTTGAGGAGACTGTGACCTCGTTACAGGATTCTGAAAAATAAACAAAACTCAGCTACTTTAGTCCATGTGTTAAGATTCACAGATTTGTACACATCAATCTAAATTTACTGAACATCTTCTGCAGCTGTGGCAAACACTGAAGATAGAAGCATCGCTAAGATCCAGCCCCTGAACTCAAATAGTTTCCTTTTTTGTTGTTTAATAGAAAACTCTTCTGGGGTAATACTGATTTACCATATATAAAAACTTCATAAAAAGTGTTTAAAATCCCAATATTCTGCCTTTAACAGTTAAAAGATAAAATGTTCATTTCCAAAAACATATTGTCCATGGAATAAAGTGCAGAAAGTTTTTGCTCTTGGGTACATACAATCCTTGCTCTCACACCAGTGAATATATGCCTCTTCATGTTAATTATTGTTTGAAAGACAGGGTTTGGTTTTTTAAATCATTAATATACTACTTAATTTGTATAGTCAGAATGCCCCACGTGTATGCCTCATTCTTAACGTGGTGTGTTGGAGGGTAAGGCAGAGACCTGAGGTCTCTGCACTCCAACCAGCACAGTAACTAATCACTCAAGTAAATCCTTGAAAAGGTGCTAGTTACCAAAGGCAGAGGTAAAGAGACAGACGTTCAAGTATTTTGTTGTGACAGGAGAGAAAAAGAACCTCTGCTCTCAGATTCTTCTTGTGGTTATCAATAGACCATGAACTGTCATGACCTATTCCCTTTCAACCACACCTGAGTTTATGCTAATAAGGTGACTTTCACTGCTTCATGATGGGTCGAATCACAGAAAGACCAAGGCATGACTAGAGGGCTGGAACTTTCAGCTCTGTGCCCAGGTATTCTTTGTTTCTGTTACTATGTTTTTGATTTCTAGCAGTTTTCCTTCCACTTGTTCTTAAGAGTTTCCATCTCAACTCATACTACCCATCTGTTCTTGCATGTTGTCTGCTTTTTCCATTACAGCCCTTGTAGATCATAATTCTTTGAAATTCCTCATCCCATAATTCCAACATCTGTATCACATCAGAATCTGGTTTCTTATTTCTTTGTCTCTTCTGTTTTTTGTTGCTGTTCAGTATATCTTATAATTTTTTTGGTGAGTGTTGGACATGCATCGGTTAATAAGCATAAGGTAAATAGATCTCTAGTGTGATAACTTTTTATTTTTCCATCATAGTGACTATAATGAAAGCAGAACACAGCATTATTGTTTACAATAAATCATTTTCTTGTACTTATTCATCATTACTGAATAAGTTCAAAAATGCCCCTTCTGTAGGTCTCTGGTCTGACATGTACTTGCAGAGTCAATAGGCAAGTTTCTCAGGTCACCATTTAAAACAACATCATTTAGGCCACTAGGAAAGGTAGACTCATGCCATTTAGCACGGTTAGAGAAAGCGCCAATAATCTGTGTTCATAATAAACAAGGCGCTTTTCTTATAACCCTGTAACACATTGATGTTTCAAGAGGACTTCTCTAAAACGATTTCCTGAAAGTAGATGAGGCTATACACCAACGCATCATTTAGTACAGTGATTTGAGATGCAGGGAAAATTTAACGCTTGCACAATTAATCATCACAAACTACTTTGAAAAGAGAGAATTACCTACCTGTTTTCAACACAAATGCTTATACTTTCTTGGAGCCAATTTATGACAGAGAATCCCATATTATGGAATTCATATAGCTTTCTAAATAGCGTGAAAGAAACAGTCATTTCCCTGTCATCACAAACCTAGTTCAAGTTAAGCAACAAGTCAGTACCAAAATGTTTGTGTCACAGATTCTTAAATGTAAAGGTCAAAGAATCAAAGATGTGAAGATGATCTTTCATTTCACCGACTTTTGACAAAAGAACCTTAAGCTGACAAAAGAGGCAGGAAGAACAAGATCAGAGGAAAAGGTCTGACCCTTTATTTCAGTCATCTCTCAGCCGGGGAAGGGAAGACAGCTGTTGAGCCCAAAAATGAAGGAACATGTGGATGACAGTGCTGCTGCTGCTGCACTAAGAAACAGAGATGCTGATGAAAACGCTACTTACAAAGGAAGAGTGGCAGGTCCTCCTACACATAGCTTCTCTCCTAGCCCTCCGTGTCTTAAGTCCTGTTAGGTCACCACTCTGTTCCACTATCACTATTAAAATACGCTTTTAGGAAGGAACATAACAAGTCCCCAAGGGAAGAATTTCAGCTGTAATTTTATTAGGGAAACAAGCCTAACTATGTATGTGCATAAGTCCCTTTTTGGAGAACTCTCTGGAACCTTCAGTGAGTCAAGCAGGACCTAAAATACAAA
Organism: Castor canadensis; assembly: GCF_047511655.1. Classification (NCBI taxonomy): domain Eukaryota; kingdom Metazoa; phylum Chordata; class Mammalia; order Rodentia; family Castoridae; genus Castor; species Castor canadensis. The sequence goes on along the minus strand of NC_133388.1, from coordinate 83,279,351 downwards.
CAAGTCACCAGGCAGGAAGATAAATTCTTTGTTTTTTTATTAGACTGAACATAGTACATGTAACATGAAAAGATTCCTTTAAAGCCAGGACCTCACACATGCAAGCACTCTACCATTTGAGCCATGTCCCAGTTCTTCCGTTTTTATTTTGTTTTTGAGAGAAGAGCTCTCTAACTTTGTCAGGACTGGAAAAGTTGTAATTCTCCTGCCTCCGCCTCCCTCAAGTTAGCTGGCATTACAGTAACGCAACACCACACCCAGCTCATGAGATGATTCTTTTACCAATAAAAGCAAAGGAATGTGGTCCAGTACCATTCACCAGACATGAGCTATAGAACTATATGGTGGACCAGTTCAAGACATCCTACTACATTCACACAGAAACCTTCAGCACTCCATCACTTTTTCTCCTTAAACCTCACGCTGGGTGACTCCTGTTACAAGCTAAAGCCAAAGTAGTGTCACAAAAGGTAAACAACAAGATGAAGTATCACATGATCAACAGCAACACAATGGTATAAGGAAGTAACACAGAAGTTAACTTTCCACATAGGAAGAACAATTCACCAAGCATGAAACTCAAGAAGTTCTACCGGTGTAAGAAATATAAGTAATCCATTATTCACCAAACACTGACTGAGCCATACATGATATAAAAAGAGTACTGTGTTATGCTTAGAGTAAGGGACTAGTGAAATGAGCGCAAAGACAGCTGAGGTCTGGTGCCAACCTCAGGGGATAAGTATATCATCCTAGGAGGAAAACAGACAAGTGACAGTAATAACCCAATTGATGTAATGATAAAAACTGGTAAGTGCCTAGAAAAGAAGAAAATGGTTGACATTTGAATTCAACTTGCAATACACTGATAAACGAAATGAAAGGAGCCATTGAATCTGCTGAAACTCACAGCTAAAACACAGCTGAACAGGATTTTCTGACTATTCCCCTTATCTCACAGTACTCAGTTGTTCCTCAGAAAAGTAACAATTGTGATTCTTTTACTATGGGTCCAGCTCAACAGAATTTAAGAAGAAAAGGGCACGCAATCAACTTGCTCTGGACAATGCCATACCTGCTAAGCGGTCCATGTGGGAAGGGAAGGCAATACTAAGTAGAGTTGTGTAGTGGTCTTGGTAAACCTGATTGGGTTAGGAATAAAAGAGAAACAGCACCTGAAGCTAAAACAGCTCTCAACTCTTGACAAAATTTCAATTTCAACTGAGTATCTTTGCGAACAGAATCCATGTTTTTTTCATTATTCCCAATATCACCGAGCATAAGGCAGGCACTAAGATAATTGAGGAAAAGAGGAGGAAAATGTGAAGCACCAGTTCATACTCCATAGATTTACCCTAAGCCTGTGAGTGAAGGACTGAGTACAGAAGCACAGATATCTATAAATGGTGAGTGTAGTACACACACAGTCTAAGCCTACAAGGACAGTAACCACCCTCAACCAAGAGCCCTGTCTGTCATTCAGGTGGAAACAACTAGATCAGGTAACCTGACAAAGTAAGACTAAGGTACTGAAACCTCAGGATTTGCCTCTCTGCCCACACATAGCTATAGTATTAGTTAGGAAAAACTAGTCACTGCTGAAATTAACCCAGAAATGTCTAATAGCTCAAACACCTTTGTTTCTTGTTCCTCTTCCTATGCTAAACCCTGGATTCAGTCTGACAGGCTCCCTATCTTCACCATGGTCACGCTCTTGACTAGAACTCAGTCACAGGGCTGCACCTATCCACAAAGAAAGCTACAAATGCATTCGTGCTGTCAGCTCAGGAAGAGGAAAACATGGATTTTGGTGGGAAGTAAATATCCTCTGCCACTGTACTTTATGACTTTTCCTTCCCCTTCCAAGCTTTCCCTTGCCCTGTCTCTGTGTGTATATGAACATAGATGCAAAAATATATTAATATACTTGTGCACAGTAAACTGATCCCATCTACATAATAAATGCCAGGAATCTTCCCACAAATATGAATAATGCTCTACTTCTGAAGGAACGGGAATCACCTGGAATTAGGGCCCAGAAGAAGGAGCTTATGAAGAAACTCTGCTTCAAGTCGGGAACAAATTCTTCTGCATCCACGCTCTCCTTAAGGCCCTAACAGCACCCACCCACACAATAGACTCATATGAGGAGTTCAGGTCCCAGCTGGCAAGTATAATCCCCTTCATACAAGCAGCAAAATGCTAAGTGTTGTCTTGAGGCCTTCAGTGATTCCATTTTCTGCCCGAGAACCTTCAAGCCTTAAACTTGAACTTAAACACTTTCCAACAGTAGAAGGTGACTTTCTTTGCAAAGCAATTGTTCACACAGAAAGCCTATTTCACCTCAAAGGCATTTTATATATTAAACAATGAGTGGAAAAAACACTGACCTCAAATGTGGATACCAGTCAACTTGCTAAATGTACTCCTAGATTAGTTACCCTGCATCAGCCTTCCGAAGTGTCTGACTCAAAATCATGCCTCAGCAAAACAAGAAATCAGCCTTTGTCACAGGCTTTCAGAGGCCACCTCAAATGTTAAACCACTTGAGTGGAAATGGTCTATTCTATGCATATACCAGACCACATGACCCTTTGGCAAGGTACCATGTGAATTCTCCACAACACCTTGCATCCCTCATCATTTAGTAAACACGTGCTGAATGAACAGTCATTTGATTTTTTTATTCATCATTAGTAACTCCTCTGCCTGTGTATACATGAGCACTGTCAGTCTTTAGGCCAAATACTTAGCTGTGTGACTTACTCTGTATACAACTTTGCTAATAAAAGGGTGTGGAGAATTGCTTTCTGACTGTGATTGGGGCAATAGCAGTGGTGACTATGATGGCACCATCAGCCATGATATGTAAAGGACTGTGACATTTCATGCCTGTGGGGCCAGTCACTATCATAAGTATTTTGAGAGCCCAGGAACTAACATCTAGGGAGATCTCACAGACAAGCCACTTTTAAAACAGAGCTTCTAAAAATCCAAGTTAATTGTCCTATAAATTGAAAATGGACAGAATCTCAGTACACTTTTGATAGCTTTTCACTGAACAAGACACACACATGCAGGCCTGGCTTCTGTTTCTCTCCACAGTTCTGCGCAGGGCTGAGCCTACACCATAACCCTGTGCATAAAGCCAGACAGGAAGATGGGAAATTCCTTTACATCAGACTTAAATCCGCCTGAGTTCCATATGAACAAACTTGCCATACTTTAGACCCAGCTGTATACACAGGAAGCAGCCAGAATATGTTTAAATAAAAAAGTATAGTTCAAGTTAAACTTCAGCCTTCCAAAGACAGCCATGCACCTGGTAAGATAAATTACTTTAGGCTGTTAAGGAATTGCTGGATGTTATAATTCAACAAGCTGTTGCTTGATGAAGCTCTATCTGTGTCTTATTTAGTTTCTGGCATATGGAGAAGAGTGTCTATTGCCAACGATGATTCCTATTCATTCACTCCTCTGTTGACTCTCAAAGAGTAATTAAATAATACTCCCAAAGTAATGTAAAACTACCAATTTGAAAATATATTACACAAAAGACATTGTTCACATCAAAAGTCTTTATACACCCAGAACATTTTACATCCTAAAAATTTTGAGAATAGTAAACATTAGCATCTAACAATTCATAGAAGAATGGCTGTTTTTAAATCCCAAAAAGAAGAGTTGTTCTAACATCGTCCACCATTCTTGTCACACTTTTCACCAAGACATTCTTCAAATAAATGCTCAAAAGGATTGTTTCAAGTTTTATTAGTTACCTACCCTACCCAAAGCACCTGACTCAAGCACCGAACTCAGGAAGTGCTTGTTATGTGCTAAATCCAGAGATGACTTGGAGAATTCCAAGATATAACTTTTATCAGAAGTTCCTAAATTCATTAGCAAAATAAAAATAATGACTGGATAATAACTAAGATCATTTATAGTTAATTTGTACTGTTTGACTTCAGTAGTCTCAGACAACTTTAAAAGCATATTATAAGACATCAAATTAAGGCAGCAATTAAAAAATGAAATTTCAGAGTAGTTCTTTTTTCTTTTCTTTCTTTATTTATTTTTTTGATGGTTTGAACTCAGTGCCTCATGATTGCTAAGCAGGCACTCTACCACTTGAGCCACTCCACTTTTTTTGTGTTATGTATTTTCAAGCTGGCTTCAAAGTACAATCCTCCTGTTCTCTACCTCTTCAGTAGCAAGGATTACAGGTGTGAGCCACTGGGTGCCTGGCTCAAAATAGTTTGATAAGTTGAAAATTCTTATCACTTCAAATATTTTATGTCCTAAAACATAAATATAGTATGTCAGACCTAATTTCATTTCCTTGGGACTTTTTCATCTTATTCTCATTTGAAGATTACCTGGTTCTTTGCATTTTCCTACTTGCCTCTCAAAGCTAGAAAGAAAAAAATTACCAAATTTTACAAAACTATCCAATAAATAATATATACTTCCTTTCCATCCCTAAGGCCCAAAATATTGGGTTACACAGGATCATTCAGCATAATCAAATGCCCAGAAACTCTCACCACCCCCCTCAGTGACACAGCTAGTGTCCAGCCTAATCCAGCTGAGGAACAGGGTATATTCTTCAACAACTCACTGTCTTGGTGCTGACTCTCTCGTAAGAGTGCAGATTTCTAGTTCGACTGGTTTGTTACTAGACTTCAAACACCAAGGTAGGCTCTTCATGCAAACTGAGACCACACACACACACACACACACACACACACACACACACACAAAACTTACATTTAGAATCAAGCCAAAACATCACAAATTTATACAGGACATGTTGCCAAATTTTCAACAATAATGACTTCTACTGTATGAAATGTAAATCATTCAGTACCATTATTTATCTTTTCTAGAAAGGGTGGTACTCTCCAGAGACATGCTATTCTGATAGCTTTTTCGAAACATAATTCATATATCATAAAATTCAGCCATTTAAAGTGTATGATCCAATGGTGTTTAGTATGTTCACAGACTTGCCCAGCCATCACCACAGTTAATTTGAGAAAGAAACTCCATGAGCATAGTCCATCATTCCCAATTTCTCCCCATATCCCTAGTCCCACGGGAGAACCACGCTGTTAACTCAGAAACGCATGAAAGATACCAGACTGTTCCCAACAGTAACTTAGTGAGGTTTGGGGGAAAGGGAAATGGTCTTTAGAGTTTTGAAAGTGTATTTGGAGATTCTGACGTAGCTTCATTCCCTCTTGGGAATCGTAGCTATAATGTATTCCACCTCCAGACACATTCCTGGAATTCTGGGTTCTCAACATAGGGACTCTTAGCCAAGGCAGTTGTCACGAAGAGTTGTTAAATTATGGCTCATTTTATGATGGATTCTCCCACTTGCAAACAGACTTATGGACTACTCTAAAATTGTCTCTAATTAGACACACAGCAAGAACAAAAATAATCTGGCCCTCATTTCTACTTCAATAAAACTTCTTCTCCAGGAAACCTATTCGGGCCATTAAAATTAGTTCCAATTTCTACTTGCCAAGCCTTTATATCCTTTGCTCTTAAGAGAAAGATGAGAAGTGAGCAAAACACAAATTTGAAATCTGAATTCAAATTTCCTTGGGCTACTTCATACTTAAGTAAGTGTGGAATAAATTAAGAAATGTTTCACATATATTTAAAACATGTTTTTATAAAGCATTCACCCAGCCTTATAATTAGGACTGCACTTCATGGAAAACTCCACACATAAAGTACCTTTCCTCCAGCTCTTCTTATGAAGAAGCAGAACTTTCTGAACAGGAAACCAAAATGTACAAAGGCGGGGCCATTTTCCTTGGTAACAGCAGAGACCCAAATTCCTGGCATTCCCCAGTCATAAGTTCAAGGCACCCATCATTCATGTTTGCCATGTGGACATGGGCCTGTTCAATAGTTTAGCATGAAACTTACATATACACACACACATATCAATATAGCTCATATGTTTACATACAGAGATCATGCGTATGTGTATATATGATATTATATGTCAAAATGCCAAATATTAAATAAAACTTTGACAAGACCTGTGGTGGTGACACAGAGTTTCATGGCCCATCCCCATAAAAGATCACCTTCTGCTTTATTTCTCACTTTCAGGTATTCCAACACTAAATTTAGCAAAGTTAACGAGATGACTTGCTACAAAAGCCCAGGCAACTGACATCTCAAATATAGAACTCTAAATGCAACAGGCCACCTAAAACAGGTATTTTGATCATTTCACTATGACAGATTTACAATTGAGGCTCTATTGGAAAGTGAATTTACTGATCAATTAAAAAACGAATTATCATTTAAAACCTTTCTGACAAAGAAATTTGTATTCCAGTATGTGCCCTACAATATTTGACAATCTGCTTTCTCACCCCCGCCTGACCCACAAAGTAATGAGGAAGCACCCCAATGGTGGTATGGGCTCTGATCCAAGTTCCTATAAAATATGACAGTTTTCCAGATGGCACCTGAGGCTATCAGGTACAGTCACATATTTCTTACATTAGAAAAATACTCAAGGACATTACATAAGATGGTGCCTCTCTCCTATATGCACTAACTTTAAAAAGCTACTGCTAGCCACTCTGGAAGCACACCTTCTGTTCTTAGGATGGAAACTCTCTCACATACCTGGGAAATATGAGTTAATGTTGTCTATTAGCCAAGACAAGCAGCAGTTACTGGGAAAGGTGATGAAATGGCAAGTTACTGAATTTAGCTCAAGAAAACAAGACAAAGATTCCTCTAAGGCTCCAGAGGTTGCAAAAACCAGTGGTTTAAATGTTTGTATTTTGGAGATTTGTATGGTATTCAGTAATGGAAAAATGAGAATCCAAGGCTTAAAGCACCACTACTTAGCTTTCAAATTTTCTGAATGTTTTCTTGCAGGATTTTGTTCAATTATACATTTGAGCAATCGACTGGATCTTAGATTAGGGAATTATTGAAAAACACATGAGCCATTACCGAATTCCACAGTGAAGGCAGGCCCTCCTCTGGATGACTGAAATTTTCAGAAGTTAACACACTAATGAATTACAACTGCATTCCAAGTTTCCCTGCTGTGACTGGGAAAACAACATGTTTAGGACATTGCTTTTTAATCATACCATGAGGCTAGACCAAACACTCATCCTGACTCTATACTTCTGTTTTTGAAGGACATTCCATTTGAGAAAAAGAGCATCTAATTTTACTTGGTAGCCCATAAAATGTTTGTGTCTGGCACAGTGGACAGTGTTTACAGCTTCTAAGCATTAATTAATCATATACTTTTGGACCACAGTGATTCTGTTTTATGAGTGATTCTGTCTATGCATAAACATCTAGCTTCAAATTCTGGTTTTCCGCTTATTAGCTGTAGGACATGAAACAAATCTCTCTCTCTCTCTCTCTCTCTCACACACACACACACACACACACACACACACATACCCCACTCATTACATATATGTGGCAAGAAATGCAAAAGATAAGCCTACAACAGTAGTTCTCAAATTTTTTGGTCTTAAAACCCTTTTGTAGGCTTAGAAATTACTCAAGAATTCAAAGAGCTTACTTTAGAAAATTCTGAAAAACACAAGAACACACATGCACACATTCTAATAGCCAACACACTGTCCCTACAAAACTCTTACATGGGTATGTGAGATGAAGTAAATGAGGTAAGTTATGTTTTTTTTTTATTGTGAAAAGTTTTTTACCTCCCAGACCCCCTAATAAGATCTTGGAGATCTCTAGGTATTCTCAAACCACACTTTTGAGAACCAGTGGCCTAGCATACTGAAAGCAGGAAGGCTGTCAAAGACTATTAGGGTTATATTAAAAAAAAAAAAATCAAGAAGCCAACACAAAGAGGACAAAATGGGACAATTTTAGTTTCAATAAGGATAAATGCAAGGGATTGAAATACCAATATATTAAAATCTATGAGTTCTTAATGAGTTACCTCTTCTCTACTCCCCAGTTGGTTATCTTTGAATGAATGGAAAAGAACCTACTATTTTGAAAACTGGTAAATAAAGGAAAAGAATCAAGCTTTTCTTGCCATTCCTATATAAACTGTACCTCAGGATATCAAATGAGCTGATTAGCAGTTTTTCTTTGTAGAATTAGACTAGGTAATAAATGAAAAAAAAGATTGACATGAAAAAAATATTTTGAAACCCCTAATGAACTGATAGATTTAGGCAGCAACAATTACCATAAGCTGTCAATATTCATTCTCTGTTCTCACTCCCTCTCTCTCCCTCCTTCCTTCCTCCTTTCCCAAACCCTCCTCACACAGGAAACTGATGTTAGTGCCTCCTGAGGGCAACAAAAAACTGCTGATATAGTATTCTTGACAAAAAAAATTGAAATAGAATTTGATCTTGCCTCAGAACATAATTAACAGTTCACAACAAATACAGAAGGCTAAAGGGATATGTTAAACAGAGCACTTAACTCCAGGGATGTAATGAGCAAAATCCAGAATCTGAGGAACTTTGCATAATAAACGGTCTGGTTTAGGGAAAAAAATCATAAGGATAAGATAGTAAAAGATGAATTGATAGATTGCAAGGGACCCAAAAGGCATGTCAACCAATTGCAATGTATGTGTAAAAGATACTTACACTAGCCAAGCATCAGTGACTCACGTCTGTAATCCTAGCTACTCAGGAGGCAAAGATCAGGGGGATCTCGGTTCTAAGCCAGCCAGGGCAAAGAGTTCACAAGACCCTATCTCAAAAAAAAAAAAAAAAAAAAATCACAAAAAAGGGCTGGTGAATTGGCTCAAGGTGTAGGCCCTGAGTCCAAACCCCAGTACTGAAAAAAACAAAAAAGAAAACCCTGATACTTAAACTGCTTTTACTGAAAAGCACTGACTCCTAACCTGGGCCCATGAATTAACTAATGCAGGAGAAACGCTTGGCATCCCTACTTCCATTTGTATATCCATCTTTGAGCCATTCTCTCCTGCAGATGGACTTCAAGAAGGACAGAACCGACTGATAACAAATTTAGGACAAGGGACCAAAACTATTCCTAAGCAGCCTCCTAGAACAAACCAACACCAAAATGAGAGCAATCACCTGGAGCTGGAGTAATGGACAGTACCCTGAAGCAAAAATAATCATCTCAGGAGATCCAGATTGCTCCCCTCACGTGATGATAGCAGTAACAATTTCTCCAGATTCTTAAAACAAGGACTGAGATAATGGTCACCAGACCCCACCTGACTCATTTGACCACTAGAACACACCTGTGATGAGGACTGTTTATCTATGCATACCTTTTGCCCCTGCCCTAATTCTTTTGTCTACTTAAAGCTAAAGCTCAATGCTTATACCCTGAAGATGGCCCAAGATAAACTGACATGCTGTCTTCCCACGGTTTATTACACTGTGTAATAAACCTCCATTCTGTGACTTTCACCACGTCTCTACTTGAGATACACAGGGGAGTGGCCAGACATGACATGTAGAATGCCACGAGTTTGGCCTGGGGTCTAAAAGCTATGGTTTCATGTGGACGTTATTTGAACACTGATATAAATAAATTGGAAAGAAAAATGAGAAAAACATGAATTTGAACATTGATTAGATATCCATAGTCAAACATATTATTGAATTTTAAGTGCAATATTACAGTATTAAAAAAAGAGTCCCTATTTTTTATAGATTTGTATAGAAAATATTTACTAATGAAGTAACATAACAGGATATTAGAGACTTGACTTAAAGTAATTTGGAGTAGGGAAAGGAGTTTGGGATGTAGATAAATCAAGACTGACCATAAATTGAAACGACTGCAGCTGGGAAAAAGGCACATGGACTCTAGTTATTATATTCTGCTTGGCATGTTTGAAATTTCCATACCAAAAAAAGAAAAAAGTTTTAAAGACTAAAAATTATTAATAGTAGCCATGAAAATGCCTGTTTGTCTTCTCCAGCTCTACGTGAGATGCCCAGGGTCAAGGCTGCATGTGTGGCCTGCTCAGCACTGCTCCAGCACACAGTGTGTGTCCATGGAGCCACAATGAACCAGGCTGCCAGCCAAAATCTGCAACCCTGAATGACAGGGCACAATCAGCAAAGAAGTTCTGAGCCAGCTGTCTCTGAACCTCAGACCTCTTTTCAACAAGGCAAGAAATAAAACTGTACTTTTAAAATATGATCATAACCAAGAAAGAAAACAAAAAAGGGGATAAAAATTAAAATTAAAAAAACTCTTCAGAGGAAAAAAATAGATGCAAACAGTCCCCCCACCCACTCTGGGGTACAGGTGTTTCCAAGGGAAAACCTAACTAAACCCTCCAACTTCACTTGCTCTTAAATGACTTAGTCACTAGTTTTGAAGGTCACACAGCTGGGCAATGCATTAGTCTCCCACTAGCTTTGCTATAGATAACACCTCTGATGTGTAGATTCTCATGACAACAGTCTCCCAGGTTACTTTTCAGGGACGTGAAGGCTACTTTTTCAGGAAACACTGACCTTTACTTGGTCCTGCAGATATCTGATGGGTGACTGGAATGGGGTAAAAGCCTGGCAACTTTGCCTTCCCACTGTGTCTGTCTCCTTTGCTGCCTGAACCCTTGGGCCAGATGCTACTCAGTCCTGCATGTTGATCGTAGAGAGGTATTTTGTTCACAACTATAATGCAGGATTAACTTGACCTAGACTTGCTAGTCTCTCTCCTCCCCATTCAAGGCTAAAGATGCCTACCAGCTGCCATAACCAGAAACACTAGGTCATGAAAGGATGAAAACAGGTGACATCTGAGTGTCTGGAAGAACTCTACCTATTCCCAGAAAATACATGAATAAGCCTCCCCTTTATCAACCTATCCCTCCCCTCATTATCCTCATCCGAGAGCCCCTCAGTCCCCTGGAGTGGGGAAGCTGATCTGTGAGCAAAGTACCCTTTTCTCTTCGGCCATTGAGTAAAACCTTTCTTTATCCCCTTCACTCATTTCTCGAACAATGATTTTTCCATGGGATTAGCTTCTGGACCTGAGTTTGGTAAAGTACAGACTACTGGAATTTGTTCTTCTTTGCTTCCGTTTTTCCCAAATTTTCTGTAGTTACCAAACTATGCTAAACTTTGGAGGAAACTAGAAAATTTTTACTTTAAAAAATCACTTATTTCAAAGTTCTAGCAATGGCTACTTTTACATAATAATGACATTTTGTTTTATTTACATGACTCTTTCTATGGTTTGGATAAAGAAAGATATAATAATGAAGAAAATATATAAAACTACCATGGAATCAGACATGGTGGCACATGGCTGTAATCCCAGCACTCAGGAGGCTGAGGCAGGAGAATCACAAGTTCAAGGATAGTCTGGACTAAATAGCAAGATCCTTCCTTAAAAACCAAAACATAAAACCTGTCATGGGAGATTATAAAAGCAATATAACACACTTATTTGTATTTGGGGAATGGAAGATATCAAAACCAAGGAGAACTGCTATTTTTTTCAAAAACCCTACCTAGATAACCTAGATCAAGGGACCACTTTGGGGTCTCCTAAAACTTCAGTTTCAGCAAAAGAAGTTGGAAGCAATCAGAGCTACCTGAGGTCTAATGTAGGGGTCTTCTGTGCTCTCTCCTACCCTCTCCTGTCAGATACATACTTTGTTCACCCACCCATCTCCATTCTGCCTCTTCATCAGCTCAAAGAAAGAGGAAGGAAAAGGACGGTTTAGTTTAATGCCCAGTTTCCACACCTAGCAACAGTATATTCTCCAAGGGAGGATGCATCCTGTAAACAGAAATGGATTTATGACTTTTTAGAGAAAATACTCCTTTCAGATAAAAATTCTTAGAAAACTAGTCACCAGCTTCAATTATTCCCCTCAGAAAGAATACATGCACCAGTTAAGCATTGATAACCACTGTTTTCCACATGGGTCTAGTAAAGCTTGATTTAGACTGCATAATGCCTTTCTTTTTCAACTCTACTATTAAATACACAAACAACAAGCAAAGAAAAGCTTCAACTGCCACTTTTCCTGTGTCTTACATGTATTATGGGAAGTGCATTCGACATGAAGAAAAGTCAAAATGAGTATGTATCAGCGCAATTTTGTAGCTCACAGTATGAGCTTTGGACCAGATAGATTGTCACAGTCAAAATTGCTGATCTGCCATTTATTAGCAGTGTGACCTTGGGGAAAGTACACATCATGGGTTCCTCATGTATAAAATAAAGATAGCTTTTTGTCTACAATAAAGAAAAAAGATGGAGTCAGAGTCCCCTTCACTTCTGCAAACCATGAATGGAAGCAGAATCCCAAGTCTTTGAACCTAGAAAAAAAAAAAAAATCACACCATTTCTGAAGTTCCAAAAAATCCTGAGATTTAGAGAGTTAAGTGACATCCTAACACTCTCTAAAATCTTTTGTATTGGGAATCTATTTTCCCAATTATACTAAATTCTCATGAATCTTGCAAAAGAATAGAATTCAGAAAAATTCATGCCCTAAAAGAACAATCAGGAGAAATTCACGTAATTCCAGAAAAAGGAACACAAGTCTTAAAAATATCTGAGCATTGTCAATGACATTTACTCAAGCAAAAATGCCAGGTGTGTTTGTGTTATCAAAGAGATTTCTGGTTTGTGACATGAAAAGGTTTGCTGAAAGCATAAATGAGCCTACAAAAGCATGAAAATTGTTTTTAAAAAACTCAATATATTCCCCGCTACAAGAAACCATGTGGGCAAGGAGAAGGAATGGGATTCACACAGCACCCGGGGCTAATGATAGAAATAAAAGCAACTTGGAGACTTACATTGGAGAAAGGAGGTTGGCAGACAGATGAGATGAAAGGAGTTTGAGGTGAGTCTTGTCCAGAGGGACAGCGGATGATGCTGAATATGCAGTGAGACAGCAGCAGTACTAATGCAAACAAGTCCAGTAACGGCATGGTCAATGGCCTGATGGATTCAACACAAAGTAGAATCTCTGGTTTTATATATGTGCACCCAAGCAGAAGTGCACATAATAAGATCATTTTTACTCACCAGAATCCTGTGTTTATTTGTGCTAGTTGTTAAGATATAAAAGCGAGGACTCCTTCCCGTCCTGTGACTGCCCCAATTTGGATAGAACTTTTTGATTAATATTCAAGGGAGAAAGAATATAAAGTGCAAGTAGGATTGCAAAGCTGGTAAAAGAGCACACGTGTCAAACTCTGACCCTGCAAGTCTTCTTTAAAGCCTAGATGGGACTTGATTCCCTGTGGAAACAGGTGTGGGAGAAATGCCACCTTTAGGATGCATATGAGGGACACAGAAACAGCAACTCAGAGGCAGAGGGAGCTGCACAGAGAATACCGGTTGATGCTCAGTTACCAAGATAAAAGGGTGGCAACATAAGGTAAGAATGCAATGTGTTCAGAGATCACAGATTCCACAGGAACCAGGAAGTCATTGTCACATGACTAAGGGTGGCCTTGGGCAATAATGCATCCCAGTGACTGACTTTGTTCTATGAAATCCTTAGAGGACACCAGAGTGCAGGAGTACTTCCAAGAAAGTTTACTTCTTTTGTGCAGGGGGAGAGAGGAGCTATTGAAACATGGCCTTGTTCTGTAGCCCATGAGGCTGGCCTCAAACTCTAGATCCTCTTCCTTCAGCATCCTGAGTGCTGTGGGATTGTGGATGTGTGCCATCACATCTGGCTAAGAAAACTGACTAACTCTTAGAACTAACAAACCTGAATGGAAGATAGTAACTGAAACAGCAAGGACTTGATGGAATGGTTGTTTCCTCGAGGCAGTGCATCTCAGTGGGCAGCTCAAGCAAGGCAGACAAGCAGCACAGTGGCTGAACTCTCCAACCAGGAAGCTAACCTGTCCAGGCTTGTATCCCCGCTTGTGGAATACTAGGTCAAATTCTGGACTTGTTCTCTCTACTCACGCATCCATCCTGAATTTCCCCTATCCAGAAGCTCTTGGCTATGGATCACTCAACAGATCTTCTTCCCAAGTAAGAAAACACTGAAGTTCTCTGTAGCAACAACAAAAGTATATACTGCCTCCATCTCAGCACATTAGAAAACACATTTTTACTGTGATCTTTGTGTGACTTTCTTTCCATTCACTGTTCTAACCTCACTGAGCTAGTGGCTTAGAGCACTTTCCTAACAGTCTGTTTCTCTGTCTTTCCTCCTGTATTTCCAAACTCCTCCCCTAAGAGTGACTTTTCAAGGTCATACACCATAGTATATGGTATATAGCAGGATAGTAGACAAATCCTGCTTCCAGAACCCAGAGAACTGAGACCTTGATCCAAATCTGCCTCTTAAATAGCATGGCTTGGTACAGTCACAAACTTTTCTAGGACTAGCCAGGCACCACTGGCTCATACCTATAATCCTAGCTACTTGGGAGGCTGAGATTGGGAGGATCATATTTCGAGACCAGTGGAGCAGGAAGTTTGCAAGACCCCATCTCAACCAATACGTGGGCAAGGTGGCCCACACCTATCATCCCAAGCTATGTGGGAGGTTGGGATCAGGAAGATAACAGTTCCAGGCCAATTCAGGCAAAAGAATTTGTGAGACACCATCTCAACAGAAAAAACCTGGGTGTGGTGACACGCACCTGTCATCCCAGCTAGGACAAGAAGTGTAAAACAAGAGGAATGGTCCAGGCTGGCCTGGGCAAAAATTGAGACATTATCTCCAAAACAACCAAAGCAAAAATGGGTGGTGGCATGACTCAAGTCATCCAGTGACTGCCTACCAAGCACAAAGCCCTGAGTTCAAACCCCAGCATCACAAACAAAACAAAATCCTTCTAGCCTCAGCTTCCTTCCATGTAACATTTCCGAGATTTGTTTCTAGCCTTAAAGATAACTTCTTAATTTATAAAGTTCTTCATCATAGGATCTTCCTGATCAGTCAAACAGGCCAAAAAGGAATCTATACCATCAACCGGACATGGTGGCACAGTTTATAATCCCAGCAGAAGCAGGAGGATCATAAGTACGAGGCTATCCTGGACAAAGTTAGTGAGACCCCCTATCTCAAAAACAAAAGGGGTGGTGGGTATGGCTCAAGTGTAGAGCACTTGCTAGCATACACAATGCTCTGGGTTCAATGTTTCAATTCCCAGTACCCAAAACAAACAAACAGAAAACCCAGAATATCTACCATGAATTAACATCTCACTCTGCCAGGCATTATTCTTGTCAATCAACTGCACTCAGCTGAGACTTCCCAGAGGCTCATAAGAAAGTGAGGGCTCCCTGGCAGTAATTTAACTCAAACACCTTCTATCTGTTGAGCCCAAGAAGCAATACTAGATGGCCTCACACCTCACCTCTCACATTTATAGGTATTAAAACTCTTAGTAAAGATGTGCACAAAAGCACAGGAGAATAAACAGCTGCAAGAACAAGGGGACCAGACTGAACTAAGTATTATCCCGAGAAAAACGTTCTTCCTTGAGTAACGCAGAATAAAATAGAATTCCAGGAGATGCAATGTTTGTCAGCATTAGAGATGTTCTCCACATAAAACTGAAGCAAGCCTTAAGTACCTCCAGCCCCAGGTGCGAGAACCCAAGTCTCAGGACTCCTGGACACATCTGGGCTTTAAAGGAACTGGCCCATGGTTAAGTCTTGAACAGATTAGAGAAGCAATTCTCGCACTGGCGACAGTTTAAGGAAAAGATATCTAAGGTTTCTCACAGCCTAACAACCTAGAAATTTACTGAGGAGCTGCCTTAGGTGGCAAGCCTATGGTTCCAGCTACTTGGGAGGCCAAGACAGGAAGATCGCTGTTCCACACCTGCCTGAGCAAAGGTAGTGTGAGACCCTACCTGAAAAGCAAACTAAAAGCAAAAGGACTAGGGGTTAGGAAGAGAGAGCACGCTCACAGTAACAGTAAAATACACAAACTGTAAATGCAAACGAATTGGAGAGAGAAAAGATCTAGTACCATGTTGGGCTTGAGGTTAGCCCTGCTGGGAAAATGGATGAGGCAGATGATATGCAGAAAGAGAAGAGAGGTGTTAAGATGGGCACATGCAGGGATGAGTAAACAAAGTCCTCGGGGAATAATAAGAGCGTGCTCTACAGAAAGCAGAGCAGTGCCTGGTTGGCAACACAGCTTCTCTAGGCCATAAAATACTTCATTCTGTGGCAGGTGCCTTGAGTGCTAAGCAGCTTCACCTGCCTCCTTCTTTCTCAATTCAGCCTGAAAACATCAACACTGACGACCTATGCTCTGTCATTAACTAATCTTCTCAGAACCAGTAACAGAGCTGTATCCAATGTACTGCATGCTCAAATGCTGTTCTTTTTTTAGATTACAGATTTCTGCATTCTGATTATGTTGTGAGGATTTTATCACAACCTATCAGACGTTTTGAAATGAACAGGTTTAGTGCCTCATTATAAAACCCAAGTGCTTTTCTTTATCCATAGTGAGCTTTTCAACCCCCTTTCCCTTTCAAGTCTAAGGAACACTGGCTCAGATGCCTTGCCATTGAGAGAAGTATTTTTTTGAGCTCACATCACTGCATATAAACTATAGACTGGTGGGCTTGCCTGGCTTCATACACTTTGCTCATGACAACAGATGTCTCCAACATAGCTTTCTACTTACTCTCCCTCAACACACAGTGTGGAGCCATACTCCCTCATCGGAGTGACAGCCACGAGGGATTCAGCTAACTTGGCCTGTTCTTGAAAGTTTGATGGCACTGTCAGTCACCTTCAGAGGCAACACGACCACGTAAGGCAAAAATGAGCAAATTATCCCAGCAACTGAAGATTCTCCGAGCTGAGGATATTAAAATGTCTTACGCTTCCTGTCATAACATACAAGTGGTGAAAGACACATTTTTCCTGAGAAAATATTATTCCTAATACTTAGTTCAAAAACAGACATTAACACATATTAACATAACCAGTGGTTAGTGGTTAAAAAAACATTAATATATATTCTCCTAAGTAAATTTCCATTGCAACATAGGTAAGGAGGTTTAGAGGAAATGAAAAATCTGTTCTTACTAAATAAGCCAACCCAACCACCTTATTTAAACTCTGCTCAAAATCTTCCTCCCTAATCCTGCCATCAGCAAGGACAGCCTCAATATCCAAACCCATCAATACTCTCTGCCTTCTTGTCTCTACTCACATCCAACCACCTTCTGCTCCACTCCAACCGAGCCACATACCACCCAGCCAAACTGTCCAACCCTCAACTGCAATACAACTTCCTTGTTGAAATCCCTTTCACTGTGATCAACCGTTTGGGCCTCAGCAATTTAACTTTATGTCCATTCTTACTCAGCTTCCTTTCTAAAGAATACCATTTTCATAAAGCACTTTCTATCACACTGTTACTAAATGTTCTAAACTTACCTTAATTACCCTCTTTTCCTTCTACAGCTGCCCAATCCCAGCCTTCAGTGATGTCTGCTGTAGCTCTGCCTATGTCTACATACTTTCTTCAGTATGTCTACATACTGAGGCAGACACACACATAGAAGAAGAAAGTCACACACATGCAGGTAGTGGAACTCCCGAGTTCAAACTGCAAATGAGTTCTCAGCAATGCTGGGCAATCCCACCACTTTGAAATCTCACCCTTTCTGACATCCACACCATCCCCACATCCTCACACGACTGTGCCACCACAAAGAGACGTGGAAGCCATCGCTCACAGCAACTTCCCATTATCAGGCTGACTTACATCTATACCAACATTTGCCTTCTTCCCTCCTGCTGCATTCTGTTCCTTCTCTTTGAAAGCTAAGAAATCCATTTGGACTTGAGACCCCACTCCATCCTACATTCTCTGGCACACACTGACCACCTTATGTAACTCCTCTTTTACAACCAGATCTTTATAATCAGCCCTCAAATTACATCCTGCTTTAAAGCACTCCAACTCAATCTCACAGGTCTCTAGCTACTGCCCTAGCCACAATGGTTCAAGTGTTTGATGTCCCCACTGCCGAGAAACTAATACAGAAACCTTAAAGTGACAGAGGTCAATATGGGAAGGGGATCAGAAACCAGTGAAAAAGTCAGTTAGAGACGAATCAACTTGGGTTGTAACACATTTGTACATGGAAGCAATGCTAGGAATCTCTCTGTATAGCTATCCTTAACTCAACTAGCAAAAACGCTTTGTCTTTCTTATTATTGTTTATGTCTTCTCTTCAACAAAATTAGAGCTAAGGGCAGAACAGGTTCTGCCTGGAAGCAAGGGAAGGTGGCTGGGGGGGAGGGGGAGGAGGCAGGGGGCAGGGGGGAGGAATGGCCCAAACAATGTATGCACGTGTGAATAAATGAATAAAAAAAATTTTTTTTAAAGTGAGCTTGTAATCGAAGTTGGCTCAGTCAGAGAGAATTTTGAGACTGTGAAAGAGGAGGTCCAGAAAGACTTTATTTCCTACTTAAAGCTGGAAGGATGTGGACAAGGTCCAGCAGTTGCCTTGCCAGCTTGGAATAGACAGAGCTTATCTGAAAATGGGGACCACGAGGAAGAAGTGGAATTCAGATACAGAGGCCAGTCCTGATCACATTGATTAACCCCTGTAGTCAAGCTGTACCTCCAAGTCTTTCAGTTAAATGAGCCAGCAGATTCTCCTTTTGGTATAACCCAGTTGGAAACCAGGAGTACTTTTCAATTGCCACAATACAAGAATTGTGAGCTTTCATAGAGACATCAGGATTTGGGGCCTGAGCTAAGTAATGGAGCTCTAGTAGGAGCTCCTGCTACATCGGTTTCATTGTAGTTCATATCACTCTCTGCTGTCTTCTTACTCTGGGTCAACCACTTCATTTGAAACCAGACACAGAACTTTGTCTGAAACACAAGGGCTGAGACTGGAGGACAGAGAATTCTTACAAGAAAATCAGGATGCTGCTACCAACAGGGAAAATATATTCTGGGCAGCCAAAAAGCCATAAACATATGCTACGGCAACTCACTCAAATACCTGTAAAACACACACAGGAAAAGTAAAACGTGGCTGCTGGCTGAAGGTAGTTTGTCAACCTCCAGTTACAATCTTCCTTGTTTCCAAGGTGATCCCATCCAAGAGTGAGACTTCATCCACCATTGCTGCACCAAAACTGCTACTTTTTTTTTTAACTCTGACTCACAAATTCAACTGCCTGCTCAACGGCTCCACTTGGCTGCGTCAACCTCACCTCAAATTCAATCTGTCCAAAATAAAATTCATGCTCTTCCCACCTCCAACCCCTCTCCTACCCAAATTGGCATCTTCAAGTCCACATTGCAGGAAGAGAGAAGTTCAGCATCAAATCCCTCTAGAAAAGCAGTTCTAAATGGGGAACCACAAAACGCAACCCTAACCTTGTAGGTACTACAAGTTTCCAGAAAAGTATTTAAAGGCCTCCGACAAGAAAACTGGAAACTGTGAACAGAATTTAACAATGCAAATAACTACTTCTCTTATAAACAAGTGGAAACTATTAAGAAACTCTTCTGTGATTATTAGCTAAGGCTTCAGCTTGGCTCCTTCTCGGCTGGGAGTGTGGCTCAGTGGTACAGTGCTAAGCACACACAAGGCCCTGGATCTTATCCCCAGCACCACAAAAAAAGGAAGGTCAAGTGGGAGTTTATATCACCGTAAGTATACAAATATTTATTCCAAAGACAGCTATTTTTCTACCCTTCTACCTATGTGACTCAGGTAATTGTTTTAAAAGAAAAACAAATCTTTCAGGAAGCGAACTGTAAGACTTCAGTGATATTCTTTTGTTACTTTAAATATTCAAGAAAGATATTTGGTATTTTAATTCATGTAAATTTGCAATTTCCACTTTCTATTTCTTCCCAATTTATTTCTAAGATGCATAGAAAAAGTTTCAGAACAAATATAAAAGAGATTTACTTATTGGCTTGTTACCATAGCCACTGTTTTCCAGCAAAGATTATCTGATTAGACCCTGACAACCACCTGCAATATTGGGCAGATATTACCATATTCTGGCAGAACTATAAAACCACTAATTGTAAAATGTACCATTATTTTATGCACCACTCTATTAGAGAGAAAATCATCACTAATTAAACCATAACACAAATGCACTGTAAAATACATCTTATTTTCAAATATGTTAAAGTGTAAAATAAACAAAAATATATGCTTTAGAATCTGTGAAAAATACTATCAGAAGCCTCACTTCACAGAGGATTACCCAATGTTAAAGGTAGTAAATTCAAGAACGGACATAAATCTGTGGATTTGTTTCCTAATCCTTTTCCCTCCATCTAGCTCCTGGGTCTGGATGGGCTCTAGAGTGCCTTCTGAGCACCACTTTTTTATACATAGGTGAAAAAGAAATCATAAATGAGTCAATTCAATAAATGCCTTTTAACTGACATGGGTTCTAACACTGAGAATAATTTAGAACTTGACTTTTCTCTAACTCCTAGGAGCCTAGGAATACGCTGGCATAAATAGTATGCCAGTTGTGTAAGAAAATGAATGTCATTCATTTTGGCGCTAACTCAAGAGGGGACAGGTTGACACAAAAATTTTTATTATTGACCTTAAATGTGACTCACAAGATGGCTTTTACTTATGAAGTGTTATTACTGAACTTTTAGTCAAGCTAAAAGTTTCTTTTGTAATATCCTATGCCCATTTAATGATATTTTTTGTTTCTTTGTTTCAAAAATATTCATTGGGGAAGGTGCCTTTTATGCTTAATTATTGCATACACTAATGAAAAGCAAATGTGTAAACCTGAGAGCTCCAGTCGCCCTGTGCAGGAGGCCTTTTGATTTCAACACCTAACATTCATCAAAAAGAAAATTTGCTGAAAAAGCCAAGAAATCTATTGTATGTGATCTGAATAAGACAGGTAGGCTTGATTCATGACAAGATTCTTTTTATTTAACTCTAATTGGCTTACACTTTGTATTCTCCACAGCATATAAAGCGGTGTTTTAAAGAGACGCTGCGTAGTAAGTGCACACGAGATATACAGTAATGAAAATAGCATTCCTTCCTCAGTTTTCACGAATGTTCCCTCCATCTAGCCCTGTGCTGGCTCTGGAGGAGAACGTCTATCAAATTTTTAGTGGTGCCTACTACGGGGCTGCATTTGTGTCAAAGCCACATCAAATTTAATACTTTTAAGTCCTCGAAGGGCTGACAGTCTAATTAATGAGCACAAACACAAAAGATATACAGGTGGTTGATTACCTTTAAGTACTCTTAGTAACTTAAAATGTTTTAACATCATGCTGTACACCACTGAATGTAGAATTAGACCACCTATTTTGGTCAGTTACTGGAGATGACCTTGGGCAAGTCAGATCTCTGACCTGTTTTCTTTTGTATTGCCTACCTCTCCCTCAGAGCTGCCACAAAAGAAATTAAAGCAAGAGAAAAATCATTTGCCCACCCAAAAGCACTGTTGCCAAGAATACAGCAGGGACTTCCTTTAGTGGTCCCTTAAGACGAAGTCACAGGACTCTTTCCAAAATGCAAATCCAATTATTCCATTCCCAGTCTTAAAGACTCCTGTTGCTAAAGGATAAATGTTCACCTGTTTCGCCTGGGCAGATAAGGGCCTGAGAAAAACTGGCTCCTTCACCGTCATCTCTGGCTTTCCTTTTTACAGACAGTAGCAATTCTACAGATGCTCCCGGTCACGTTCTCCCCCACAAGTCTTTGCCCCTGCATTGTTGATGGAGTTTCTGGCTGTGATTATCCTACTATACCCAGGACTCCACAGACTGCTATTAAATCACTCTCCACATTGTAATGAGACTGTGAGCTTCTGCAGGGCAAGGAAGGCCAATGCCTTATTCTTATCAGTAGCCCCTATACCAGGTACAAGGTCCAACCTACAATAGCCCAATAAATGTTCCTTGAGTGACAGGCAACAAATGAAAGTAGCCACACACCCAACAGCAATGGGAAGATTATAAAGTACTCTGAGATATCCGGATTTGGGGGCACATACAAATGGACATCATCACTGACAATGGTAGCAACCTCTTAGAACACTAAAAATAAATTTACAGAAATTCTGGGATTTACCACCGAGAGACCAGTTAAAAACAGTGATGCACAGAGCAGAAAATGGATGAATGACTGACTACATACATGCATCTAGACATACATGCATATTTTTAGCAAGTAACTTCTATTGTTGATTTCTAAATGGCTCCCTGGTTTGGGGAAAAGAAATGCACACATACAATGTATTCTAAAGCCAGTATCAAAATATCCCAGACCAACCTGACTAGCTTCCTTATCAAAGTAGAACCAGTAACACACTGATACACAAATACATCCTTTAAAACAACCAGAAAGATGCCCAGGTAATACCTCATGTGAAAATTTTTCTTTTAGAACCAGTGCTAGCAACAGTAAAGCTTTCCCTGAGGAGCTGTTAAGTGCTTTTCTTTCTGAAAATCATACTATACCACATACTAGGAAGAGGAAAGAGGATGCATGACCCATTTCCCATAAATACTTATACCCGGATACCCATGAGTCTCCAAATTCTTATTTCGGGGATGGTGAAGACTCTGTCTGAACATTTATGACAGGATTCACTTGATTTTTTCATGTAACAGCAACCATTTACCCTACCGAGCCCTTGCTTCCTGCACAGCAGGGAGCTTGAGCAGGTTGAACATCTCAGTTAATCCTTACATTAATAATCAAACCTACCACAAAAGCTTAGCCTCTCATTTTATACCAAAGAAATTGGAAAGCCAAATGACTATGATGTCATCTCTTGCCAGTTACATGGTTTCTACTCTGGAAAAACTGGTAACTCTCAAGCTCACTCTCCGTAACACACACTTCCACCCAAACTATACATCTTTTCCAGTAAGTATGGAGCAGAAACAACTTTATTGTCTATGCTTAATGCCTTTTCTGTGTATCCCAGCCAAAATGTGTTCTGTCTCCGGTGAGTGTGTCCCACCCACCCATCCTTCCATCCCCTTTTAGGTACCCAAGGTATGCCAGGCTCTGAGCTGAGGGTACAAAACGCACAAGTCACAGTCTCATTCTTCATGTTTTCAGTCTAGACATGTGAGCAAATGGTCATGTGTGAGAGTAAGATACACGTGGCACAATCAGCACACATCAGCTCTGCCTTGAGTGAGCTGATTCTCACAAAGGACTTCAAGGAGGTGAAGACCCCTAACTGAGCCTGTGGGATGAAGGACGAGAATTACTTTCAGGGCTTCTGAACAGTATCATCCGCCATGGGAAGACAAAGTTGAGAAGGAGGAACAGAGAAAGCCAGTTGGCTGGGGAAGCAAAGATGAACAACCCCAATCCTCCATGCCTGCCTGATCACACACTCAAGACAGCATCCTACCCTACTAGAGAGGCAAGGCAGGGCCTGGGGCAAGTGCCCAAGAACTCACCAGGAGAGCCTGGCCACTTCTTTCTGTTGGAATTGATAACCCTCCGGTGCCGAACACAGACACACAAGAGACAGAAAATCCGATAAGGCAATTTCTCTTGATCAGAGGGTGCAAGCACATGCTTCCTCCTGCTAAGCAAGCACGCAGGTGCAAAATGGCTGACAGTGGCTTCTCCTTATATTCCTGATGCAGTCGTACCTGCCCCTCGCCTGGGATTTGTTCAGGTCAAAGTTCACAGTCTTTCCCGATTGGCTAAAAGACTTGGGGGATGAGTTAAGGCATGCAGTTTGGCAGGCAATGGAGCTGTACAGGAA
Organism: Castor canadensis; assembly: GCF_047511655.1. Lineage (NCBI taxonomy): Eukaryota > Metazoa > Chordata > Mammalia > Rodentia > Castoridae > Castor > Castor canadensis. Next base: position 83,255,618 of record NC_133388.1, on the reverse strand, counting down.
TCTAGAAGAAGCAGCAAGGACCCTTTAAACATCCAAGTCACCTAAGACAGCAACCTGAGGAATTTTTAAGTAATCTAAGAGGGTAACAAATACTCTGATAGAAAAGATCATTTTCTTACACTTCCCAGCATGATCTCCAAGTCTCCTCGGCACCCCCATTTCACTACAGCCCTATGGACTCTGATAACTAGTCTCTGGTCAAATTAATTATAACTCCAAGACCCTGAGTTGAGGAGAAGACAGTGTTCCCTCAAGAATTCTTCATCCCCAGGGGAAGCAAAGAAAACAAAATGCTACTGAGCTGGGAAAGGGAGTAGGAGAACTGATCTTAGGCAGATGGCTTTAAAGGGAAATAGAACAGAGATCATATCACATGCAGCTTCAATATCTGCCTAAACACCAGGGCACAATGAAGTCTGGCAGGGTCCTTATCCTTCCTGGGCATTTAAAGCTGCAGTCCTCATGCTTCCAGAAGTCTGTCTGCTCTGATTCATGGATTTCTACCTCCTCTTTAAAAGAAAAAAAAATCCTCTTTATGTTCTTTACTTTTAATTAAGGCATATTTAAAATAACTGCTACGACAATTTCTTGACACCCTATATAATAATTAATTAGACACATCCTGATGTCCTACACAGAGTGAAAAATCACGAGGTCAAGTACTTGCCCCTCATAAAGACAAAAATAACAGCAAAAGGACAGTGTGTTCCAATAGGAATTCAATCTCCACCTATCGGAAACTTGGCCAGACCACACATAAAATACTGGGACACTTCAAAATTTGTTATTCATATATACACATAATATTGCCAGATTCAATGATATTATTCATACAGCAATAAGTCTTTGTATTAATTTTAGAACAAAACAAAGCCATTGCTTTCTTCTCCCCTTGTACCCAAACCAATTGAAGTTTTGGTTACCATTAAGTTGAGCGATATTCTCAAGGAGAAAGTGACTTTAAAGTCAGATTTTAAAATGAAAAGATTTAGAAGTATCTTAAAGTTCTAGAAAATCACAATGAGCTAAGGAATCAAAAGACTGCAATCAAGAATCCTAAGATTACTATTGATTCTGTTTCCTCTTCTGTAAAATGGAGATATAAAGAAGGATGACAGAGTAGGAGGAAGAGAAGACAAAAGATTAATTAGATATATAAGGCCTTTTCCTGCTCAAAAACAATGGATTCTATGAAATATACAAAACAGATCTTTTCTAGAAAGGGACAAATTCCCCATTCCAATTTAAAAATAAAAGCTTTAAAAATCAAAGAAAAAGAGGACAATAAATTTGCTTCAATCATCTTAGCATAAGACTAAGCTCCTATTTTATGCAAACATCAGTTTATGAAATACAAATGACCGAGGGATACAAAGTATTTTATAGAGATGCCTAAATGTATCTCCCAAGCAACCTTTATACTCAGTTGTATATATTCTAATGTAAAAGACAAACAAGGATAATTTGGCATGTGCTATTATTTCCCATTATCTCTACTTAATTTAAGAAAGTAACATAGTCACCATTAATATGCTTAGTGGTAGACAACAGATGAGCACAGAAGGGAAACAACACAAGGTTACTCTTGGACCCCAAGAAAGAGTCTAAGAAATGCCCTATTTCCAACCAAAGGATGAAATGGTCAACCATTATCACTGAGTTAAAGAGAAAGCAAAGAGTGGAAAAGACAGAATAAAAATAATGGTAAAGACAGAAAAAATACAGTCATTCTAGCATATCTGAATTGACAGAAAAATTATACACACGGAAAAAAAAGATTGAAATATAAAAGACAGTAAAGGCAAATGAGAGGAAGACACATCAACTGAAAAAAAAATTTTTTTTGAAAGCACCCAGTGCTTGCTAAGCAGGTGTTCTACCACTTGGGCTACACCTAGCTCTTTTCTGCTTTTACAACAGACCCTTGGTATGCACAGGTGTGGCTCCAAGGAGAACACCGCTGAGAAGAACACACGTATGGTCAGGATACACCAAGTTCAGTGCTGTACTGTGGATTCTTGGTTCATTCTTTCCATTACACTGCCTAAGGCCCACTAAAGACATGCTGCCTTTGAACAAATCTCAAATTTGCACTTGATTATTTCAATTAAGCACATTCACTTTTACTTTGCTTTTGGGTACCATGTACTTTTGGGAGGGAGATTTTCACAAAATTAAGGGCAGGGAAACACATGACTTAAATACAACTGACAATATCTCGGAACAGACTGAGAGCTTTTCTGCATCATCTGAGCTGCATTACGCACCTAAAACGTTTTTGTAATTTTTTTATTGTTTATCATTTTTTTTTTTACTGTTCTTGGTCAAAATGCATGTAATAAGTCTACAAATAAGTTGGGCTTACTGTAGTTTGTTTTTGCGATTGGGTCTCATGCTTTTTCCTGGGCCAGGCTCTGTGATCCTCCTCCTCACACCTCCTTTGTAGCTGGGGCAACAGGCATGCACCACCATGCCCAGCTTATTGGTTGAAATGGGGTCTTGCTAAGTTTTTATCCAGACTGGCCTGGAACCACCACAATCCTCCTGATTTCTACTTCCTGGGCAGCTGAGATTACAGGCCTGAGCCACCACACGCCACCCTGTGCCAAGCATTCTTCTGTGTAGGGGGCAGGTGCTGCAGGAGCTCAGGTCCAGTGACAATCACCACACTGGAACTGTCCTCTCTCCAGTCTTCAGGAAGGCTGGTGGTAAACCTCATCATCTTATCTTTATCTTCACTGAGGACCATTTATCCTCAGCAGACGCTCAACCCTGGGTTGTTGACACTTGCCTCAAGCACCCAAGACCAGAAATCTAAAACAATCTCCATGAAAAAGAAATTAGATCTAACCTATCTTTGACTCATTTCCCCACCTCAGTCTTCAGCATTACATCAACAAAAAACTCATCCACCAACTCATTTACAGAACGAAAATATGTAATGAGGAATAAATATTTACAAGTATTAGTAAGTATAAATAATTCATATTTACCATATTTGGGCAAAAAAAGAAATACATTGACATATGCCTGAGCCCTCTAAGGAATACACTTCATCTTCCGGAAGTCAGTTGTTACCACAGGGCCTGTGTCCTCTGCATCTGCTAGTGGCAGAGAGGACTGTATGGAGGAAGGAAGAACAGATGGACAGACTCCAGTTAATGTGAAACCCTTCATATTTCACAAAGTTATCAAATATAGCCCTGGCAGCTACTCCAGAAGTTACTCAGCTCATCTTACAGATGAAGAAACTAGGGGTCAGAAAGGGTGAGTCTATCAGGAATAGAAAAATGTAGACTCCAAGTGCTAAGAGGTTCAGAAAGACTTGGGAGCACTTCCTAAAATCGATAGCTTATCTCCACATGCCTTTGGGGCTGTGCTCCAACTACAGTGCTTTTCTTTTCTCCTACCACACTAACTACTAATTACCACCAAGCACAGAGGGCATTTTTCTCTAGAAACTCAGACTCAACAAAAACGAACTGAGTAACTTCTACGGGTAGCACTGTAAAGACTTCAACATTAATTAGAAAAAGATCCTGCTATCCAACAGCCTGTTGTCCACTTGGGAAGACATGGCAATGTCCAAGCAATGGCACCATCATCATGCAATTGTGCAAGCCTAACAACTAGGAACCATCTCTTTCTCACCCCATACTTCTAGTCCATCACCCATATCCAGTTTTATCACCTCTTTCTCTTTCTACCCAGTTGTCTCCATCATTAACATTCAGGTCAGGCTATCACCATTTGTTCATACACTAATAGAGGCATTTCTAAATAGTCTATCCATGTCTCCTTTTGAGTTCCCTCCAAACAATTCGTCCATTCTCTTTACTGCAACCAAAGTGAACTTTTCAATCAGATCACTTCATATTCATGTTCAGAAACCTTGTAACTCTTGGAGACGACTTTCATATCCACTAACCCCCACTTCCAGCCACAGGAGCCTTCGTCTGTCCCTCACTCATACCAAAGTCCCTCCACCACAAGGCCTTTGCACATTCTGTAACCTCTATAATGCTGCCTCTTTTCTCTTTCAGTCCTACTCATCTTTCAAATCTCAGCTCGCCATCACTTTCTGAGGAAAACTGCCCCAATTGCTCTGAGTAGGGCAAATCCCTCGACATGTACCTCCATAGCTGTGTGCATGTGGAAACTGGTTACACACAGTAGGCACTTCTGCTGAATGAGTGAAAAGATGAAGTTCAATACAAAACAAAATTTAAAAGGCACCCCAAGAAAGACAGAGATAAATGACCCTGCATGATTTTAAACTAGACCTCTTGCCTTTTACAAGAATGCTTTGCAGGGACTTTCTTGGGGTCTCTTCACCCCAGCATAGCACTGGAACACCGCATCCATGTGAGTATGGAGAGGGGACTGAGGCATCTTCATTTGTTCTTCCTTCTCTCCCAGGCTGCCACAGGACATAGACAAGAAGTGGACTCTGCATAGGAGCATGGTCTCGTATGTTTGCTTTGGATAAACGGAGGAGGAGGTACGGGGGTTATTCATAAACTACTGAGCAGTTTGGACCTTCTCGAGTGTGACAACCCCCATGTCACACTGCAGAAGTCTTTCCGGGGTGTAGGTCAGCAACTCTAAATGTCAATGGAAGACTGTCTTCTCAAAATCCTGTATGTTCATGAAATCTGCTCCAACTGATTAATTTCGGCACGCCTCATCTATGCTGGGCCTACTTCAAACACAGGAGGTGTTCGTAAGGATATACTTCCTATTAACAAGCATCCAGTTTCTCAGGAATAGCCCCAGCTTCTGGCCCCACTCTCTAGTTGCTCAGAGTCTCTGCACAGCACAGCATGGTGGTCAGGAGCTCCAATTCAAGAGTCACTCACTGATGGACTGTGTGACCTGGGACCAAGGGACAACCTCTCTGACCCTTGCTTTCTTATTCTGTAAAATGAGGCTAAGAAGATCACATAAATAAGAGAAATGAAAGGAGTTCATCACACTACTTACATGCAACTATTAGCTTTTAATATAATTAACATTGCAAGTATTTTATGAAGTAAGGTTCTTATTCCCAGCCTTTGTTTTTTCCCCTCCTTGGAAAAAAGAGCTGCACAGTTGTATCTGCAAGGTAATACTGCCCATGTGTCGCAAGACAGTGTTTGCTGTGTCTCTGCCAGAGCTGCCAGTAGGACCCAACCTCCATACCAGTGACCATCAGGAAGCAGTCATTATTTACACCACTCAGAGGATCCTGTCCTAGTCCTACCACACAATGTACATCTTGTATTTACTCACTGCACTGCAAAATTCAAAATACAAAGCACTATTTACACTTTTTTTTTCTTTTGGCGGTTGGTGAGCAGTAATTTGAAATATCCACCAGACAAGTCCAAATCTGATGTACAAAACCTACACGTGTGTATGGGATAGTAGAATCTGATAGGGAAACAGGTTTAGATGGTCACGCCAGGTACTCACAGCCACTAGGCCAGCTGCTCCTTAATAACTCCCAGCAGTTCACACCTGCTCTGGAATCCTCTACAGGAATTAAATGTGATATGAAAACCACATTACCAAGGGAAGTTTTCATAAAAATGTCTTCACATTTTCTTCTCAAGTGCCTCACTTTATCTGGGGAAAACTGTGTGAAAATAAATAAAATTCTAATCTGTATAGGAAGTTTGAGTTACCTGGTCATGACCCAGGGCTCTGCCTGAAAACCAAGTCTGTGCAGATGAAAGGAGTTAAAAATAAAGGAATCCCAAGACAAATCCATGCTAGTGTAGAGTCTCAAGGGGAGTCCAGAGGCTTCTTAGGATGCCACTTTTAGCCAGAAAAAAAGGCAGTACCTCTGCTTTCTATATCTGTGGTGTTATAACAACATCCCCAGTCTCAGTGGAGAGAATCAGCCATTGGGAGTCCATGATCTGGGAAGGGTGAGAGCCTGCCTCGCCTGGTGGAGGGCTTTCTCTAATATTTCCTGGGTTCTTCCCATCTCAGGGGTACATCAATCTGAAGGTAACCAGCATTCTTTTCAGGTCTAATTTCTGTAGTCTTTACTAGATGCTATAGACATTAACCCACACTGTCTCAGGGAAGAGTAAAGGTGACTTTCTTTCAAGATCAGGAATGAATAAACATTACTCAATCAGCAATCTTCTGCCTCAATAGCCAAATTTATATAAATATCCATCCAGAAAAAAGGACTACTTTCTACACAGAATATCATTTCCAACAATGACGTTATTCATGAACATGACCTGAAGCATTTTCTGGGTGGTTCTTTGCCAGTCAAGAAGAAAAGGGAGAGACATTGCAAGGTTTTCAGGTCAGCTTATGAGATCTGGTGAGACACCAAAAACCCTGCAGAGGACCCACAAAAAACAGCACCACCATTCATGTCTAGGAAGAATAACTGTGTCCTGAAGCCAGACACAGAATAACAGACACAAGAATAACTGTGTCTAGGAAGAATAACTGTGTCCTGAAGCCAGACACAGGCTCTCCCCAAAGAGCCCTAGCTGGCAGAGGCCTAGCTACTTCCTCAGGCTCTGTAACAGGACAGTGTGGAAAACACACTTCACCATCAGTGCACAATTTTCTGGCTCTTCCAAGAAGGTTTGGTAATTCTTTTAACGTTTGTCAAAGAAGGGGCAGAGGTATGGTTTGAATCTTAAATGTCCACCAATAGGCCCAGCACGGTGACACATGTCTGTAATCCCAGCACTCAGGAGGCCGAGGCAGGAGGATGGTAAGTTCAAGGCCCACTCTGAAACTGTGAGTCAAAATAAACCTTTCCTCCTTTAAGCTGTTTATCACAGGTATTTTGTCACAGCAGTAGAAAGCTGACTAACACAGGCAGGATAAGGACCAGGAAAGGGAAGACAGCTAGGCTTAACTCCTAAATAATACTCCTGCTCCTGTTTTCTCTCTACACCTCTAATTTTTCATCTGTAAAATTATTTTTTTTTCATTTATTTATTTATTTTTGGTGGTACTGGGGTTTGAACTCAGGGTCTCACATTGGGTAGGAAGGTGTTCTATCACTTGAGCCACTCCATCAGCCCTCTTTTGTGATGAGATGGGGTCTTGCAAACTATTTGCCCAGGCTGGCTTTGAACCATGATCCTCCTGATTTCTGCCTCCTGAGTAGCTGGGGTTACAGATGTGAGCCACTGGCTCCCGGCTCATCTGTAAACTTAGAATACTCAAAATGATAAGCACCACAGGGGCACTGCACACAGCATCTTGGGGTGGTGCTTTCTTCCTCCCCGTTAAAATCTTTCTTCTTGGCAAAGAAAATTAGTTCCATCTCTTTACCAGCAAGTCTCATAGACAAAGTCACTTGTGAAGGATCTTCCTTATTCAAGGCATTTTATTTTGCTTTTGCGTGTGGGGGCTCACACCCAGGGGCTGTGAGTGCTGTACAAGCCTCTATCACCAAACTACACTCCCCAATCCCAAGAGGGGCATTTGGCTACTTCCCTATATCACATCCAGGTTCAAATGTCATCTTGAAACCAACTAAAAATAGTTTTAAAAGATACCTCAAAGCATTTCCAAAAAGGTTTTCAGCAATATTTTGGTATCTTCCAGAGTGACTGCTTTATAAAAGGAAAACTTCTATACATTAGATTATTTTAAGCTTTCAAGTGGTCTCTTAATGCTACATTGTCTAGACCACATTGTCCATGCTGAAGGATTTTATGACCCTGCATTCCTAACCCAAAACATTACAGGGTATGATCAGGTACCAGTGACAGGTAACCCCTATGACTATTAATTTCAATACTTTTCACAAATGATTCATTTAGCTCTTTTTTTAAAGTAATTAGCACCCCCCCAAAATAGCCAAGTGTAGTGGTACACAGCTGTAATCCCAGCTACTTGAAAGGTGGAGATCAGGAAGACTATGGTTCAAGGCCACCCCAGACAAATAGTTATCCAGATTCCATCTCAACGAACAAGCCAGGTACCATCGTACATGCCTGTAGTCCAACCTATGTGGAAGGCACAGGCACAAGGATCTTAGTCAGAGTCTGGTCCTAGGCAAAAACCTGAGACCCAATATGAAAAATAGCTAAAGAAAAATAGGGCACGGCTCAAGTGGTAGAGCATCTTTCCAAGCAAGTGGGAGTCTGAGTTCAAACCCTAGTACTAGGGAAAAAAAAAGGACAGAAAAAGAAAAAAAACTCAAAAGTGAACAAGAACTTGCACAGGTATTTCACAAAAGGCATCCAAATAGCCTATACATACATGCAAGCATAATAAGCTCAAATGCTAATGAGGGAAATATAAAGTAACATCATAGTGATAAACCCCTAGACAAACACCAGAATGACTAAAATTAAAATGACTTATCAAGGTAAGTGCTGATAAGAGTATGGAGCAATGGGACTCTAATTCAAACCTCCTGGGAGACAAGTTAAGCATCTACCAGAAGCAGTTGTGGTATGTTCATATAAAGGAATATTACTCAAAAGTGAAAATGAGTAAATTAGCATTGCATAGATGAATCTCACACACAGAATCAAGATAAAGAAGTCTGACATCCAAACCTATGGAGGCAGAGAGCAGACCAGTGGTTAGGAAGAGGCAAGGCTGGGGAGGTGTGAGAGATGTTGGCCAAAAGATCACAAAATTACAATTGCATGGAAGAAGTAGTTTAGGAGATTTATTATACAACATGGGTCAAATCAATGGTCACACTGGAAGACTAGCTGTTCCCATTAAAGTGACACATACTCACATCTTAGAACTCAGGGCTGTACACACCAGAAACCAAACCTACATCCACTAAGAAATGTATACGTGAACGTTCACAGCGTTATTTTGCTGAAACTGGAAACAATGCAAACAGCTATCATAAGTAGTTGTGGTATGTCAATACAAAGGAATATTATTCAACAAAAACTCATGTGGGAGAACCAGGTTAAGGAGATTTACAGTACAATGTGGTCACTCTAGTTAACAACATATTGTATAAATGAAAACTGCCAGAGAGATATGAAGTGTTCTCACACAAATAGAGGTGACGTGATACATGTTAATTAGCTCGATTTAGTCATGTCACAATGTACACACACATCAAAAGATGATGACATACCTGACAAATACAATTTTACTTGCCAATTAAAAATAAATTGAAGCGGCAGACATAAAAGAACACAGAAGTATTAGTGCACTCGCATACATTCTCAAAATCAGCAAAAGTGTGAGAAGTCAGTACGGGGACCTCCGTGGAGAAGAAAGCCACCAAAGGGGTGGCACAGGAAGGTCTCGGCCTGCTTTCTTGCTATGTTACGATTAAGTAGGTACGCCTATTTAATGGAAACTCACTGAACTGCACCCACATCACTGGTACTTGTTTCTATACATATGTTACACTTCAGCAGCATTCTGTCAAAAAAGCAAACTTGTCTAGATGCTGCTTCCTGTGCAGTCACACTGGGGACAATATATGCACTGTCCACAGGTCAGGCCCAGGGAAAAGCACAAGAGCCACCAAGTCACGCTCCAGCCACTGGGCCTGCTCCCAGCTCTATCCCATGTCTTGTGCTGGACAACATCTACAAAAATTGCCTGGGTGATTATAAGAATCAAAAGAGGCACTGCAAGGACGTTTTGAAAACCAAACATTGGCATCCCAGCATTTGTTCCTATGGTGTCAACACGCACCACAGCAGGCGGTGGCAAAGAGCAGAGAGAACCTGAGGCGACTTTGGAGAAGTCTGAGGAGCTCTGGGGATTACTTTCAAGTCTCCACTCTCAATAGCATGGGTTCTTTATGAAATTTCACTTCAACTCAAACAGGAAATGGTCCTATCTCTGCAGAGGCAGTCCACAGTACACTTCTCCTTCATAAGGAGCTAGCATTTCAGCTGGCAGGTGGAAATGGGCACACTTTCACCTTGGAAGTACCCACTTTCCTTCAGTGTTTCTTTCTCACTCTGCCTTCAGCTTGTTTCTATCTCCAGGCAACTTCACTGTCTTGCTATATGTCTCTCTGAATGTCTTATGCTTCTCCCTGGGACAAGAGTTAGGAATTAACTTTATTTAGGCAAGATGGTGCTTGAAATACGAGCCCAAGAGTAAGTACTATCGCTTCTCCTTCTTGCACAGTTGAAAGTAATACATCCTAACCAGCCCCTGCATGAATGGCCTCACCCCATACGCAGGCCCTTACAAACAAGATGTGATCCTGTACTTGTGACTTTATTTTCCAAACTCAGGTCACATTTTTCTGGAACTTGAGAGTGGGCAGAAAGTGGGAGGTGGGGGAAGGGAGGGAGAAAGGAGGACAAGGAAGGTAGAAAGGCATGCCTAGTCTCCTTCTTCTGTAACTCTCAGGAAAGGGGGGACGGCCATATTTGAGAGCTGACTTATGAAAAGTGGGGCGTCTACGGTTGCTACATAGGGCTGTAGGACCTTAGACACATCACCTACCCTTTCTCTATCTGCTTCTCAACTGTACAAGAGGGAGCGGTAACAGTGCCTTCTTCTGAGAATTTGTTGTGAGGAGTAAAGGAATCCATCATAATGTGTTGAGAACCATGTTCTATGCCAGCATATATCTTCAGGTAGATGTTAAATAATAAAAATGATTTACTGACAGATCAAAGGACTAGAGTGTGAAGAGGAATCCTGGAAGAACAGAAGCTCAACATACTTGTATTGATTTTCTTCTATATCCAGATGTGTGTAGTTTGTATTTTCAGGGATTAAAAAAAAATGAGCCCCCTCCCCCTTTTGAAGGAGTTTGTAATCTAGAGGGGTTGGAGAGATAGGGCTGGTCCTTTCTAAATTCAGGATTCTTTGTTCCATTTTTTTTTTTTACATCAGCAATTAAACCAGTGGATGGCTGGCAGTATCAGAAAAAGAATCTGAAAGTCTCACTTCTCATTTTTCAGTAAGTGAAAGTGGGAGAGATGGTCACTTTATTAGTTTTTCAGCTCCTTACACAAGTATGGCATTCTACCTTCAAAGCAGAGGATTTTTTAAATTATTATTATAGTTTTACAGGATTTAATTTTAAAAGAACTTACTTCAGGAACACCCAGCTTTGTACTCTTGGCTCCTCTCAGCAGCAGGACAGCTTCCTTGCTGCTATTTAATGCTGGGGTAGAGTAAATTCTTCAAGAATAATACTAACTTCACAACTACTAGGTACCGCTGGCTTTCACCTTAGGTTGTGTGAGGCACCATGTCCCTGGGCAGCCTAAAAGCAAAGACACCTCACTGATTTTAGCCTATCTGACCTGGCTCGGTCATCAGCAGGTGACTAGATTAAAGCACACACATCACCTGCCTTGGCAATCAGGCAGTTCCCACTTCCACAGGCCACCTCCCCCTCTGCCTTCTGTGAGGACAGCACATCTCAGTGAGACCTCCTGTACTACTCTTCAACCCAAATACCTTATCTTTGATTATTTGATGTTGGTGCATTATCAGTTTAAACGTATTTAAACTGATATTTAAATGCAGCCCTGGTATTGTTAACAAAGCAAACGACCTCTTTTCTTCAACATCATCAGTCGTCACAGACTCAAACCTGTCAACTCTTGACAGAATCAAATGAGAACTGGAACAGGGTCTCACGGGGTAGATTTCAAACCTCCAGGAAAGCAATGAAATTCAGGCTGTGACAACTGGAAACTAGTTGGATTTACTGTATTTTGTGGCTTTATCAGTTTTTTGGTACAGGGGATTGAATTCAGGGCTTCCCACTTACTAGGCAGGTGCTCTACCACTTGAGCCACTCCACAAGCCACAGTTTAATTCTTAAAATTCTTATTTATTGTTTCCCAGAAGAAAGCAAAAAGGATGTATCAACTTAATTGAAATATAAACACAATTTCTTATTTCCTCCTACTTCAAATGACAAAGGAGACAGAAACAGAACAAAAGGGAACAAGCCACCAACTTACCTTGTGTAAGCATGTGAGGGTGGAATTACCTAACCAAGTATGACAGAGGAACAGTGCTTCATCTCAGCCTGCAGTGCCCTCATACCAACCCCACAGGGCAGTCTGCCAGCCAGAGGCCGCCACAGAGGAAGCCGAGGCTCCCTAGAGCCAGTAGCACAGGCTCCACATAGGAGACTCATAGTCAATGCCAAGATTGAGTTTACAGTTCTTCCTCTTCAACTGCTTACCCTTTAACTATTCATTTAACCTTCCCAGCGTTAACAGACTCACAAAAGGTAAACTAACCGAATTTTCACATTTTCTCAAGTCAACAGTGAAGCAAATATTTGCAACTTCATTCCCAGAAACTTTCTCCGCAGCTGCTACCAAAGCTCAATGGTTTGCATTTTAGCTCCTTTTATTTCTTCTCACCCTCATCAGAAATAAATGTCATCAGAAATAAGTGAGGGCAAAAGCCAGCTAGCAAGGATGGGCAGATACCAACACAACCAGGGAACTGTGGCACCAACTGAGCAGCTTAGGTTTGGCCAGCTGAGACCAGCACAGAGATCTCACCAAAACTATGGGAATTTGAAAGTCAATAAGCAAAATAATTTTCCCCTGACTACTAGGATTTGTGTTTCCACATCCTATAGCACTGCCCACATTAAGCCCATCCACACAAATTATAAACCTCTTTCTCTTGGTGTTTTTTTCTTTAGCCCTCATCAGGCAATGCCGGCCCTTTGTGGAAAGAAGAAAATAAATAGCATAACCATCCCCAGCAAATCAGGCTAGGCACAGCTTATGAGCTCAGTCTTATTCTGATCTTATACAAACTGTGACCCAGAACTTAATTAACTTGCCAAGGTCCCACAGAAAGTTGATGGTAACGCTGCGTTTCACACGGCTCCAAAGCCACCTTCTCTACGCTCTATCAGTTTCTGCTTCGAAGTGTGATGCGTGAGAGGATGCGTCAATGGAAGCGTGTGAGAACTGCAGAATCCAGGACCCAGTCCAGCCTACTCAAGGGATTCTGCAGTCTAACAAGGTCCCCAGTGCTTCCTGCACCAATTTGAGAAGGACTGTTACACCACACCACTAAAGAGAAGTTTCTCTAGCCACAGGACAACAGCCTAGCTACATCATCACCTTTGGACCTAACACACTGATGCTCACAGGATGCCAAGCAACCACACGAACTCGGTTAGAATACAGTCAGAGCTTTTAAAAAATGGCAAGAGGGCAATCTCGACAGAGATCCACAACCAAATTAGCAAATGACACTAAAATGTCTACCACTGTCAAATCTTAAGGAAGAAGCCAAGCGTTAGCTGCCTACTCAGCATGCCCTCTGGTGGCTCACAACAAGGCAGCCTAAACTGCCTTGAATCCAGAAAGAAGCTACTCTGAAGACAACCAGGCATTCTCCATGAACTGTCCTGCTGACTTGGGAGCAAAAAGGAGCAAGACCCTTTTCAATTCAGAGGAAAGACTTTCAGAGAAAGAATAATAGGACAATCCTAGCACACTCAAGACAAACAAAGAGAGACAAGCCAGATATTTTTCCAGGTAGCAGAAACTGACCTGAAATTGACACCCTATTCCTGGACTTCTCTTGTCACTTTTTAAATTATCCTTTGACCTCAGACGTGGTGGACTTCTTCCTACATTTTTTATTGAGATATAATTCATATTCCCTAAAATTCACTCTTTTAAAGGGTACAACTCAATCGTTTTAAAGTGTGACCATCAGCATCTAATTCCAAAACCCAAAAGAAGCTTTTTGCCCATCCATGGTCACTTCCCTTTCCTTCCTCTACTCCACTCCCAGCAGTCACTACTCGACTTCCAGTATATAGGATTTTCCTGCTAGGGACACTTCATAATGGAATTATACAATACGTGGCTTGTTGTGTCTGACTCTTCGAATTTTTTTTTTAATTGGCATGTACAAATGGCACGTAGTAAGAGATTTCATCATGACATTTCCATGTATGTAAATAATGTACTTTGGTCATATCCACTACCTCCATTATTCTTTCTTATCCTTCCTCCTTTCTCCCCATTTTCCCTTCCCCTTCTATCTCTACAGTAGTCCCCCTTTTACTTTCATGACTTAGTTTTGTTTTGTTTCCCCCTATCTTTCACAAATGAGAGAAAACACAATACTTGTCTTTCTGGAACTGGTTATTTCACTTACCATCATGATCTCCACTTCCATCCATTTTCCAGCAAACAATATACTTATAAAAGTATGGGTGGTATATATGCCCCATTTTCTCTTTCCATTCATCTGTTGATGGGCACCTAGGCTGATTCCATCATTTGGCTATTGTGAATGGTGCCGACATAAACAGGGGTGTGCAAGTATCACTAGAGTGTCTGGCTTCTTTCACTTGGCATGTTTTCAATGTTCATCCATATTGTACCATGAATTAAAACTTCATTCTTTTTTATGGCTAAATGGTTTTCTGTGCAATGGATATACCACATTGTTTTTTACTCATTAGTTGGTGGACATCTGAGTTATTTCCATCTCTTGGCTATTAGTATTAATGCTTCTATGAACATTCATTTGCAAATGTTTATATGGACATGTTTTTGGTTCTTTGAATCTGTACCTAGGAGTAGAACTGTTCAAAATTTTGAAGAACTGGCAAACTGTTTCCCAAATTGGCTGCACATTTCACATTCCCATCAGCAACATACTGTATGAGTGCTCCAATCTCTCCTATATGTCTTTTTGATTGTGGCCGTCGTGGTGGATAGGAAGTGGCATCTCATTGTGGTTTTGATTTGAATTTCCCTAGTGGCTGCCAATCCTGAGCATATCTTCAAATGCTTCTTCACAGAAATATCTATGCTATGCAAATCCTCTGCTTACTTTTAAACTGAATTATTTGCCTTTTATTATTGAGTTGTAAGAGTTCTTTCTTCTTGCTATTTTTGAAACTCCAGTCAAGAACTTTCTTTCTGGAACACTTTTCCCCACTCTCCAATATTCTTTGAAGGCGCCTACATGTTAATGAACCCTTTGTATCTGGAACCACTATCATCTGAAGGGCCCAGAACACTTCCACTCTCTCCTGCTGACCGGGAACCCTCCTTACTCTCATCCTGAAGGTTGTACCTCCACCCTGTTCACCCACAACTAGTTCTCCTGTCATCACTAGAACTCACCTGCTACTTCAGCAAATTTGCAGAATAGAGAACTGAACAATAGCTTCTTTGACCACCATCACACCATCATACAAGACAATCCTTTGTCTTGTATGCTCTGAAAATTGTTTATATGCAGACACAACTATAAGCCTTCACATTCGCTCTCCATCATACCACCACCCTAAAAAACTCCTCTTTACACAAGTGCAAACCCCTCATCTACATTACCACAGCCCAGCCCCTCCACGGAAACTTTCCTAGACTCCACAGCTTAAAATGCTTCCCTCTGAAATTAAAAAAATAATAATAATCACTTAGAGAGTTCATTAATCAACCAGCATCCATAAAATGTCCCTATATTACAGGGATCTATTAGGTGAGACCGCCTCACTCCACAGCTGATATTAAACGACATACAGAATTATTAGAAAGTGCTAATTCAACAATGAGGTCCTATAAGATTCACACACAATCTCAAAAATGTTCTATGTTCCTGGAAATGTTGACTGGAATAAATATAGCCAAGTTTTTGTTGTTGCTGCTGTTAAATGTAGGACTTCTCAGTCTTTGATATGATGATCACATGTTAAGAATCCCCATAAAGGAGGAAATAAAAGGCAGTTCTTCCGAAATTGATTTGCCCTTTACAAGAGCACACCTATTAACATCCATCCTGATAGCATTCTTACAACTGAGCTAATTCAATTACTGCTCAATTCTGTCGACTAAGCAACACTGAGTAGAAGCCATATTTTCTACTGGGATAAGAAAATAAATTTGCTTTGTTTTAAGATGTCATCAATTGGTAGACACTCTCAACACACTAGGTTACAGAGAAAGACACTGTATATCAAATGTGTTCATTATGTTTAAGATCAGTCTGAATTTTTGAAATTGGAAATATGCTGAAATGTGAAAAAATGTATCTTAGAATTGAGCTAATGCAAAACTAGGTGTTTGTTTAAAAGCACCGCTAGGAAGGTTGAGAACAGTGTTTGAAGAAAGGGCCTTGACTCTCTTTGACTCAGTAATAACAGCCTTGTTGACCAAAGAGAAATAAAGTATCATAATGATTATGTCACAACAGACTTATTTAAAGGGAGCAAAGATACCAGGGGGTCACTGCTAAGAAAAGAAAACAATGGTGATAAGGAAGAAGGCTTCTCACACTGGAAAAAATCACAGCAGCAAAAAGTAGGGGAAACACCCAAAATATAAACATCAAATTATGGGAAAGAGTTTTGAAACAGAAATGTTCCCTGCTTATGGTAAGTGGGAGGAACCATTTAAATAAGCTATCAAATCTTAAGAATTACAACCCAAAAGCTGTCCCTTCACCAAGTGCTGATTACTGTCAGGAAATCAGGTTTGAACCTTGCGGTTTTATCTACTAAAACACTAAGTGGTACACTTGAGTTTTTGAATAGATTTCTGATTAACTGATAGGTTTCTCTAGTGTTAATCATTTTAACACTGACACAATGCACAAATGGAAAGCTGAGATAAAGATGATGGTCAGCTGGGATTCCATTCACCATAGTAACACAAAAACTAGTTTAGTGTTGACTGACCTCCTCATGCACCTTGTCTGTGTGGGTTCCACATTACATAAACTACTTCTTCCTTAGGGTGTTATGTCAAGAACCCTCCAGACTCAAGCAGGCTCCTGAAGCCTCTGAATCAAAGCAGTTAAAATTCAAGGTCATAGCAAGTCAAGGCAAGCTCTCTTCACAGAACATGGATGGTTTGAGGGACAAGGAATTTAGTTTAAGATTGAGTTGAGCCCAAACAGTGCTTTATTGTAGGCCACTTCTCCCACAGAACCCTGTGGATATTGCACCACCTGAAGGCCAGCAGCCACTATCAAGGCCATATCCTCCAGAAGGCATGGCCTCTACGGGACAACTGTCATGGAGTGTACATCACTCTCTCCAGAAGACTTGGGTAAGCTGTTCATTCAGAGAAGATGCACTGAAAATCCTTTGTAAATTTGTTCCTAAGTGATTTTACCTGTCCTGAAACTCAAAGGTTCAAGCTACCAGAACTGTATGCAACCTGCATTCCACAAACATCTGAAAACCTCCAAAGAAAGGAAATAGAGGAGTTTCTGGATTTATCAATGTAAGGGTCACCAATCTTAGTCTACCCAAGTGATCTATAAACCAGAGGCTGTGTATTTTACAGTATGAAAGGGGGGAACCCTATCTTTATGTAAAATTCATTCATTTGAAGAGCAACCAGTCATCAAAACTTGACAATAGAAAGTGGTACAGGAACTAGACTGTAAACTGCTGAAAGCAACTTCCTAAAACACCTGGAAGAAACCCTGTGTCTACAGGCATGGCCTGGGAGCTAGCAAGATTAGCACTATCTGAAATCAGAAGTGTGAATTGTGGCACTGCATCATAGACCTTGAGAATCAGACCTGTGGATTAACAAGCTCTCCAGGAGATTCTAACGCTCATATCTGGCACCTCGGCCCTGCAATAAGGGAACATACATACCTGCAGTGGTTCCGGTATGTATGTTCCCTTCTTAACTGAATAACAGACAAGCTCCCCTGTCCTTGCTTCTGATTGGCATTGGCTTTTTGAATCACACAGACTGATTTCACCAATGAGGGGCTGAGTCCTTAGTTCAAGGTCATGATGAAAAGCCAAGTCAGAGCTCTATCCCAGGGCTTGCTGATTTCTTCATCAGCCTTGGATCTCAAACCAAGGCCTTGCTGACTTGACAATTCTGGGGCTCAGGATGATGAATTGATAAGGCAAACTTGCTGGTCCCTTAATCTGTACTACATTGCCTCCCTCAGAAAGGTGTGAGGGGTTTCCAACCCCTAAACTCGGGAGATGGATTTGAGTTGGGCTGGGAGCAAATAAACCTCTTAGTGGGGAGTACACAGGGGATGAAGAAATAGGTGTTTTGTTATAATTAAGAATGTTAATTTAAAAAACTGATCACAGAGACAATGCCTAAGACATGAATAATATTGTAAAGTTTTCTTAGCACTTTTCATTTCCATTGTCTTTCAACAACCCTGCAATGGAGAAGGATAAGGTCAGGATTACCCCTCAGTTCATAGAAGACAAAACTGAAGCTCAGAGTGACTAATAATTTGTCCATCACCCTTGTCACAGCTGTAAAGCTGCAACTTGACCTCAGGTGTACTTGACTCCACAACCTGTGTATTTTTTCCCAAAGTGGGCTGTCCCCAAGGATAAAGTAGAGAACATCTAACAGAAACAGTGAGCCCCTAAAACATGGCACTTGAGCAATGTGTGGGTGCCCCTTTAAGAACTTAACACACAAACCCAACAGCCAAGGTGTTCAGCCAAAAAAAAAGAGAGAGGCATATTTCTAGCCTGCATAATCATTTCTGGATTGATTCCCACTAGCAGCCTCTGAGGGGAACAGCGGCTCACTGCCTGGGCTGAAGCTCCTCCACCCCCCTGGGTCATGACAGCACGGCTCTGACTTGTGCGCAGGCAAAATCCCAAAACTCTCGAAAAAAGAAGTGAAAAAAGTGGAGCATCCTCCGTGCCCTTGCAATAGGCTCAATGCCAGTTCCAAGGTGCTGGGGTCGCCTACATCCTGACCTTAGGAGAGGGTGGAATGAAGTAGACATTCCGTGAACTCGCTGGCCCTATTCTTTCCCACCCAACTCCCTGGGGAAGAATAAATACTAGGCGAGGGTTCACTATGAAGTCAGATAAACCCCACGCCCCCTTTCCTAAGGTACAGTATGTCTTTCTAAACTCTCCATCTGCCACTCCAGGTCTAGTCCTTTGCGACGATGAAACGGGTGGGGTGGTGGGGCTTTTTCACGCTGAAGAAAGGCTAGAGGAAAAATCGGGCCATCCACCCACTCCAGCCACGTTGCCCCGCCATGTGTGTGAGACTGGATTCTGGCGCGCATCGCAAGAGCGAATTCGGAGCCCCGCGCCCTTGGGCACATCTGAGGTTGGGGAGGGGACATCGCCCAGTGCAAAATGCCCTAGAGGAAGGAAGCCATGCCCGTGTGAAGAGCCAGCCTCAGTTTTGGCAGCAATAATTTTCCGAAAAGACACCAGGGATTACAAAGATCAGGGTTATTTGCTGATTTCAGCCCGGGTGGAAGAGCTCAGTTTAGGGGCCCAGCGGACCTGAGTTCCCCACAATGAGAGCCTCCAAGCGGCATCCTCGGGAACTATACCACAGCGGGGACAGTGCAAAAAGAAGGACTCCAACCTCAACTTTCCAGAGGAAACTGCTGCGCTCTGAGGTCTGCTTAATCTTGCACTCGCACCGGGTCCCAGGTTTCTAGTGAACCAGAACCGAGTCCCCTTCCGCGCGCACAAAGCAGCTGTGCCCAGACGCGCAGCCCCTTCTCCCACCGCCCGCCAACTTGAAAGCATCTCTGCGGGTTCCTGCTCACTTCTCCTGCCCTGCAGCCGAGCCCCCTGCCAGGGACCGGGCGCCCCAACAGCCACGACACTATCAACCGCCTGTTCCCCGTGGCCCCGACCCCACCTCGCCCACTGGTTTCCCCACGCCCCAACCGTACCTTGCAGCCTGGCTCGTGTCCGGGAGGTGCCAGTGCGCGGCACGCGTCCCAACCGGCAAGACTCTGCCCCGGGGGCTGCCCCGCGTGGGGCTCGGAGCTCCGGACCCGGCTCGGCCCGGCCGGGTGCTGGCTCGCTTCTGCTCGCTGCTCCCGCGCGGGCTCCTGCTGCGGCGCGCGAGGAGGGAGGGGTCGCGGGAAACTCCCGGCAACTCCAACTCCGCGCGCCGAGCTCCCGCCGCAGCCGCGCGTCCGCCCGCCGCCGCCGCCGCCGCCGAGTGAGAGCGCGTCGAAGCCAACCTGCCCCCGCGCCCGCCTCTGAGCATGCCCAGTGCCGCCGTGGGCGAGCCGAGCGCCCTGGCCCGGGGCAAAGAGCAGCCGCTGGGGGCCGCCGCCCGCCCGGGGCTGCAGAGCGCAGGGAACGAGCGGAGGAAGGGTAGGGGCGCGGGCCCTGAGCGCGGGACCCAGGAGAAACCGGTCAGTGTGTGCAAGGCAGTGCGAGTTTCAAGGCTCGTGGAAGTTTGCAGACTGACAAAGATGAGTCGCTTTGGCAAGCCGCTCTGCAAGACCGTATTAGGAAGGACAGCCAGGAAACATTTATTCTCTTAGGAAAGAACAAGTGGGCCCGGCAGATGGTTTTTTTTTTTTTATCCACTCGTTCCCCTGCTTCGGGTGGCAAACTCAAAGAGCTAATGGGGCCTGGCAGGCAGTGTAAAATGAGTGAGAGCGGTAGTAGGAAGACAGCTGGGGAGAGCTGCAATGGCAGGCCGGCTGTTCTGCTCTAAAAGCCTATTGCTATCATGCAAGAATTCACACCTGCTTTTGCTGGATTTTGTGATTTTTCAATACATGGCAGAGATCTACATTTTTTCATGTAAATATTCTGGTTATCAAATCTTGCCAAAATACTCTAATCTTTTCGAAACACCCTAGAGCAAACTAAACATGTCTGGGTCCCTTCTTTGCTCAGCCGATTTGAGCCAATGTATTCTGCATTCTTGTAGCAGAGAGGTGCTGAGTGCTCACTGTGGTTTAGGAAGGCGCTGGAAAGGATCCAAGATGATTCAGACTGCCTTCATAGTAGTAGGGGAAATAGGTTTCCCTGACAGAAGAGAGCTACTGATTAAAGCCAGAGCATTCAGAAAGAGAGAACTAATGTGGAAAGGGGTTGTGAGAACTAACTTTGAGGAAACCACATTAGCACCTGAGTGAGAAGTCACTGAAAAATAAGTAATAGACCCCCTCAGAGACACTTCAGAGTCTGAAGCAGAAGGCATTAACAATAACGCTGAGCCTATCTTCATTTGAAAATTCGATATTTTTTCATCATGCACTTTTGCATCAATTTCGATTTTTAACCCATTGCATTAAAATATTGATCTCGATTGCTGTATTCTTTGACAAACCCTTAAATTCTGTGTTCTCCCTTACCTTAGCTTGGCCCTGCTTGGTTGGAGTAAAAGGAGCAAGACTTAAAGGGAAAAAGGATTACAGGGATGATGGGGACTCAGGTAGAGGAATTGGTTGACAGCTTGCAGAGATGCTGAGGAGAGTGAGTGGCAAAATCAAAGCTCAACTCTGGGAATCCTGGCTAGGAAGGTGATTTGGAGGGGAAGAATGGGAGGAATAAAGATGACTGGGGCATGCTTGCTGTTTGTGTAAAACCAGAGGGAGTTCCCTGATAAACTCATGCCTGTCTCTGGAGAGACACACATGGGGTTAAGCTTATTCCCAACAGGAAGTTCTTGAGTGGGGGAGGAGGCGGGTCTAGCCTCAGCCATTTCCCCATCAGGTTTAGAGGTGGCAAGTAGCTCCTCCTCTAAGCTGTTATTTCTCCATCTATGAAATGGAAAACAATTTTCTCAGAGTTCATGTGAGGATTTGGAGAAAGAGTGTATGATGAAGTTTTTTAAATGGCAGTACTTTAACCAAAGACAAGGCATTGTTCTTGTCTATACATCAGCTATATCAAATCTGAATTGAAATAAGGAAGTCCTACTGCTTTGCAAAAGTTGTCTTAGTAGCAAGTTTCATTGACTTAGCAAACTCTTTAAATGGATGCTGTTTATAAAACTTTGGAATCAGCTTTTGGGTGATTCAACAATTTTTTTCAAGTGAGACATTCCTGCATTATACTAGTTTCTATAGTCAGTCACCTCCTCCTTCCTAACCACTTTCCTTTTTTAATCTTCCCTTTCATCTTTCTTTTCTAAATATTGAATGTCTAGTTAAGATCACTCCTCCTTCTATACAAAGTGCCCTCTAACCCTCATGCAGGTTATCAGTGTAGTATCTGACCCAACCAGACAGGCACCCAAGGCGTGTCTCAGTTCTGTGTTGTGAGTGGTTCTTCCTGCAGGTGTCTCATCAGTTGCCACATTCATAGAGAATGGACCACTGCTTATTTTTAGGAAGCATTTTAAGCATGCAGAACTCTCAAAGGAAAAAAAATCCTTGGGTGTTTACACAAGAGGCCTTCCAGAAGTTATGGAAAGGAGGAAGTATATAGCCCAGGACCTATCACATAACAGGTAGTTACAAATATTTGCAGAATAAATATCAGTTTCCATCATCAAAATCTTCTGTGTCTCTGTTCTACCTCCCACAGTTCCTAAGAATTATTATTTTTAAAAAATCACAATAATGGTAAGGTCATCAAGAACAGGATGTAAACATTGATGTAGGGAGGGGTTCTGCTTTCTCAAGTAAGGTACTTTGCTTACATTTTATGCTGTTTTCTCTTTCTTTCTTCTTCTTGTTTTTTTGGTTTTTTTTGGTGCTCAGGTTTGGACCCAGGGCCTCAGGCATGCTAAACACATGCTCTCCCACTGAACCACCCCCACACACCCTTCTGTTCAAATTTTAAATTAGTTGTTGCATTTTTAAATTCTTATTAGTAAATAACATGTGGTATTAAAAAAGAAATGCAGTACATAAAAAAGCTCAGTATAGAGAGAAGACAGTTTCCCTCTGCAAGAGCTATTATTCTTGCCTGTTTCTTGCATACAGTTACAGAAGTACAATATGCGTGGACAGCAAGCTTAATTGTTTTTGTTTTTAAAGTCTAATTGTTAAATGATAGAACTGAAAAATCCTTGTAGTACATCTAGATGCCCCATTAGGGACTTTTAAATTGCTGTTACATTGCAAGGAAAACATAAAAATGAACTTTCCTTGTAGCACAAGTAAACTCATGGCTGCTAGGACACCAGACCAAATGACAAAACCCTCTAAAGAGCATAAGTGCTGCAAGAAAAAACCGAGTTCATCTAGAGTTGCCCTGAAACTCATGATACTCACTGTGAACCACAACTTAAAAACACCCTTGGGTTCAGGTATCTTAGGCTGCCTAGGGCTGTTGATGAAAGTGCCATCTAAATAACAAATGGAATGAATTGACGTGGGCACAGAGAGCTTGATCCATGGAATCAGGCACTGTAAACATCACTATTTTAATAGCATCACTTATGATAAAACATCATCAATCACAGTGTCTTCAATACTAAGGAAATATACATACATACAAATCCTTCTACTATGACAGCATAGCTAGTACCTTTTCAAATTCTTTGTTCTAATGATGTGACTTTAAGTAAGAAACCCAGGAATTCATCAGTTTATGGACTTTTTAGGTTAAATTACATCTAAGTGACATTTTTATTGGTCATAATCTCTTGAATATTGGGAATTTCATAAGATTCAATCTTCATTACATTCCCCCAAAATTTTAGAAATAGAAGAGTCCTTCCTTTAAGCTGCTTAGAATAGCATTCATTTTCCTACAAGAATCATGTCACTAAACTTATTCCAAGAAACCTATTTACTATCTGAGGTTTATAATTCTAACAGATTCATATCAAGTTTTGAAGCTATGTCATTTCTATATAGAGGAACAGGAGGAAATTTCTCTTCTTCTCTGGGTAAGAACAGACACCCGCCATGGTTGGTCTTAAACTTCCTAGCATTCTGGTGAAAACCTTTTTCCATGCACCTATCATCTTCACTCTAGTTTTCCTATCTAACCCAACTTCTCTATTACTCTCTATTTCTAAAGACCAACATTGGTTTAGCATACTACAAGTAATAACTGAGTAAAATAACTTGATTAGATCAGTTCATGCTCCTGTGTGGAAGACATATGCAATTTAAAGAGTATTTTGTGGTCTCAAAGGAACATTATCATAACAAAATTTTGGAGTGTGGCAAATGGCAAGAAGTATGCAGGATGATCTAGCACTTGCCTAGAATGCAGAGGGCCTTGAATTTGATCCCCATCACCAGAAACAATGAAAAAGAAAAAGAACAGTGACATGAAAAAGAATTCTGAGAGTAAGTGGTACAAAATGTCAAGGAAGGGAAGAAGTTTAGTAACCTATCATTCTATACTTTTATAATTTCTTCCCATTCTCCTTCAAAACTATGGATTCTTGGAATTGTGGCTGCAGTGGTAAAGTGCCTGCTTTGCAAGCACAAAGCTCTGAGTTCAAACCCCTATTCCATCAAAACTATGAATTATTTTAAGGTTTGGGACTCTGTTTTGCTTTTCAAGATAGTTCCTTTGGCAGTAGGAGTGATCCTCTCAGACTAGGGATAGGATGATGGGTTTTGCAGTCTATGCATCATCTGTAAAGTGATTGAAACCTGTTGCTTCGAGTGGCATCAATACAGTGGGGTCTGGGGTAACTGTGGGCTCAGATGGACCCATGGAGCATGTAGTGAAGATTCTGTTCTGTTTCTCACACAGTTAGCCTTGGTATTTAGTTTTTAACCTGTTAAGAATTTTAGTAGGTATATAACTGGAGTCCACCTTCTTTTTTGACTGAATTTCCATGTTACAGTATTCTGTCCCCAATTTACTAGGTGTATGATTTATTTTTCTTATATGCGTTAAGAACCAACATAAATATTGACTATTGGTATCAAATTTGGTGACTCCTCAGCATACTGTAAGATGGAAGACTTCTGAAAGGGCAAACTTCAGTTCTTTGTTGCTTCCCTCTCCCTTTGTTGGTCTTCTACTGTTCTCTAAACTTTGTTCTGCTTCTGAACTCCTAAGACATTTAAGTTTCATATATTAACATCTAGATAATAGAGACTAGATGGAGAGACAGTTCCTTTGGGAAGAAATGAAACCAAAGCAATTTTTGTCTTAAAAAAAGACTTAGTTACATCTCAGCATTTGGTTACATCTGGAACCTGGTTATTCATTAGTAGTTTCTTATCCATGTCTTTCCAGATAGATTGTTAGTTCCTTGAATGTTGGGAACAAGTCTTAGAGGTCTTCAATTTCCCAGACCCAATGACTAGCACTGAGGCAGACTTGTAAACAAATGACAATTACAACCTGTCACCATTTGAGTGAGTCATCAGGGAGAGGAAGCAAATAGTTCATTTTAGAGATAAGGAATCTGATATTTAGAACACACACATAAATGTTAAATTATATCAGCAATAAGTTTTATAATCAAAAGGCACATTGTGCTATTAAAATTCTAGATAAGAAATAGTGTAATGAAGGAAAGACTTTTTGAAGATCTAATGATTAAGCTGAGGCCTGCAGGATAAATCAGAAATAGACAGGCAAAAAAGAAGCAAAGAAAGAACTGAAGGCAGAGAAAATAGCAACTACAAGGGGACTGCATTTGGAGGGTCACTTAAGGTGAAAAGGCACCTTAAAGGCCTTTAAGTTTAACTTGTCACTAACCCCACAGATTTCCCAATGTAACTCATCATCTAATAAGATCAGCTGTCATAAAGAAAGACACTGCCTGGACAAGGGACATCACACAAAGTGATGTGGAGAAGCAGCAAGCCGTGGTAGAAAGGGCATGGGTTTTATAACAGACAGATTTGGGTTTGAAACTGTTTCAGGTCCTTTCCTTAGAACCTCTGGCAAATTCAACAACTTCTCTATCATATTTCTTATCTCAAAAATATGTGTATTACTATCTAGTTATGGTTCAAATTGGAGGGTTAAAAGGGAGATCATATATAATATACTTAGCATAGTACCTGGCACATAGAAAACGCTGAATAAATATTGCTCCTTTCATCCTCTGTCCACCTATATTGGTAATTTTGAGAAAAATAGAAGGGGGAACAAAGAATGTGCTTTCGATTTCCAACCCAAACTCTCCTGGAAGCACTTCCTCTGCCATGGGCAATCATATTTTATCTCCACAGATGTAATGTACCCTCTCTACTTTTACAAGTTTACATAGATAGAAAGTACTTTTTAAGAAATCTCCACCTTCTGTCTAGATGTCCTAGTATTTCTATGTGTACTGTACTTACAAAGAAAAGGCCCAAAGGGACAGACTAATGGTTTAGAGGCGTTTTAAAACTGAGAAGTTCTTTCTACACCATAAATTAGTCTTTAAGAATGACTAGCTTTGAATTTTGACCATAAGTAGCTAAATACAGCTCTTCTTTCCTTATTTCTTGAATTGTTTGAATTAATGCATAGTATGTACCAGAAAGATTATGATATAGAAAGATTGTTGGAGCCACTCTCTATAGCAGCAGGACCTCCACCTTAACACAGACATGGCTACTGAGGTAAGTTCAGAGTTTGGTAGACTGAACCACCCTAATTACTGCTTCCTTTATTTCAGCAATGTTTTGAAAGACCTATTTTTAGTTCTAAATGACTCTGTCTCCAGAAAAACTGTTAGGCTTTGCTTTAACAAAGAATCCTTCTTCGGCCAGGGCACATGTGAGTCACTGACTACACAGAGCTACTATCTCACCCAGTGTTTCTGTGTTCTTTCTTTTCTCTGTGTGGTTCCTGAGCCCCTCCAAGAGACTAAAGAAGGTTCCGCTCCCAAGTTCCCTGAAGCTCTCCAGCCCAGAGGACCTGTACACCCATGCATGACCCTGTAATTTCCAAACGCTCTCATCTTGGAAATACAAGGTCTAGGAACATTACTACTCCATATGCGCTTTCTGGAATAGCAACTTCAGCATTACCTTGGGAGCTTGTTAGAAATGCAGACTCTCTGCCCACCCCAGACCTGGTGAATCAGAACCTGCACTTTAACAAGATCTCCAGGTAATTCATTTACACTTGAAAGTTTAAGAAGCTCTGCCCTAGGATACGCAGCCAAGAAAGACTGGAAGAAAACAAAAAGCACTTTAAAGATTAAATCAATTTTCTTTGCCCTTGCTGTCCTTTCTTGCTCTAATCTCCAGTCCCAGTCTCCGTATATCTAAATCCTACCCTGTTTTTCTTTGAGCTGTCTGTCTGAATGCCTTCTCTGTGGAGAGCTGCAATGGTTGTGTCAGTCTGCGGCATCTCCCACTACTTCACCTATATCTTCCCTTTGGCTCTTACCACACACAGTCTGCTTAAACTGTATGTGTCTGCATGCACAGGGCTCATCTGTCCTGCTGAGGCCCTGCTGGAGCCTTCCTATATCTCCTATCTTGTCTAGTGGGGGATATAGGATGGAGGGCTACAGAAAAAAACTTGCTTATTCATCAGAAAAAAGGAAGGGAGAGAAGGGGAGCATAAGGTCCATTGATGAAGTAAATAGCTTTGGAAAACTAAGTTCAGACCTGGGTGAACTTGAGCCTGTTTGATACAGAGCCCCAGAAATCATTATGTCCACCTACAAGAGCCCGAGACACTTGTAGGCATGGAACTGTCCAGGCTTTCCAGAACTTCCTGGGCTGGAACAGATTCAAATTACCCCTACCACAATACTCACCAACCAGGCCAAAGCAGACCTCTCTCTAGGAACAGAATCACAGTTCTATTTTCCAGCCTTGAGCCCTGCTCTAACCATGCTGTGGTCTCTGAAATGATCACCTCTTTGTCTGCCTGCTTGTACTGTGTTTATTCCCATCTGAGCACTAATACATTCATTTTCTAGAAGCAAAAGAAAGAAGAAATAAAGAAAGGAAGGAGAAGAAGAAAGAGAGGTAGTTTTTCTTTTCTTTCATTTTTGCCTTACTGGTGATTGAACCCAGGGTGTCTCACAAGGTAGGCAAGTACTCTACCACTTAAGACATCCCCCAGCCCCTGGTTTTGAAAAATGTTTTCAGTGTCTACCATCTTTATAAAGAAATCTTTTGAAAACTATTAGTGTTCATAATTCAAGCGTGTGTAATGCATCCTCAAATAAAAGTGACGGATGGGTTTCTGGCTGCAATTTAAAGGTTAAAAGAACAGGTCATGTTATTACTTTTAGTGAATAACTGGATCAGTTAATAACTTTGACTCTAGATAAGATTTATGATATCATAGTCACCATAAATGTATCTTCCTAACAAACATCCTGGTGTTACTATAATTTTGCCACACGTAAAATATAATGGGAAATGTTCCTAGGACTTACAAGAAATTAGACTTCAGTAGTCTCAATAATGTTGCAGTACATAAAGTGAATATCATGATCCCACCAAGAGACTTTGTGGGAAGACCTGGAGTTCACATACAACAGGCATATAATTTTTGATAAGCATTTAAAAGGTGTGGTCAAGCCAGGTGTGGTAGCATGAGCCTTTCGTCCCAAGTACTCAGGAAGTTGAGGCAGAAGGGTCACTTGAGACCAGCTTGGGCAAAATGAATGCATAAAACAAAAAGTAAAAAAGATAGACTATTTTAGCCAAGATTCATTATTTTGAGGGTGTTGCAATTTGTTATAATACTTTCAGAGAAAACCTGGTGATCCTATGGACAAAAATACCTAGAAGCGGTAATCCTGATTCCTCCCACTGTAAGTTTCCGTCAGGGAGGTAGCTGTATTATTCAACATTAATTAGAATAGCAAAAATGGGTAACACATCTCAGGAAATGGGGACATAATTAAGTGAATTTTGTCTTATTAATTTGTCCCAATATTATGTGTATACTATAAACAATACATGGGATAACCAATCGGTGCTTATGAAACAAGCTCCATAGAAAAAATCAGAACATAAAATCATATAAAAATATTACTGTAACTCATCACATGTCCAACATAAAAGACTTACTCTAGGCCAGTCACTGTGCTAGACACTAAGGACCCAGCAGTGAAAAAGAAGAGTACAAGTTCTTACATTTGAACCAGATAGTGTGATGAGGAAGAATGACAGTCCACAAGTAAGCACACAGTTACGAACGGTGACTTGTGCTATTAAGTAAGGGTGCTAATGTATAACGGGGACCTGAGCTGTTTAGGAGGGTGGCATTTGTCAATAAGCCTTTCTGAGGAAATGAGGAAAAAACCAATTAGCCAAGAGAAGACTGGGGGAACTGTTCCAAGTAAAAATAGCAGGAACAGAATCACAGATGTGGGAAAGGGCTTGAGGCCATCACAGAAGTAAAAGAAGGGCCTGAGTGACTAGTACATAACAAGAGGAGAAGGGTAACATTTAAGGGACCAAGTTGTGCACTGTCTTCAGGATTTATTTTTTAAAACCCAATGGGAAGCTATTGAAGCTTTATGAGCAGAGGAGTGGCAGTGGACATTTGAAGACCACTCTTGGGCTAACTGGGTTTAAATAAGTCAAGAGCAGATGGGAAAATACTATGAAGATCATTGTAGTAGTTCAGGTGAGATAGATCAAAGTGTTTTATTTTTAATATATTTTTTTGGCAGCACTGGGGTTTAAACTCAGGACCCCACACTTGCTCGACGGGTGTTCTTACTGAGCCACTCCACCAGCCCTTTTTGTGGTGGGTTTTTTCAAGATAGGGTCTCGAGAACTATTTGCCTAAGGCTGGCTTCAAACCATAATCCTCCTGATATCTGCCTCCTGAGTAGCTAGGATTACAGGTGTGAGACACCAGCACCAATTCAAAGCATTTTAGATTAAATTTGAAACCTGGTAAGTGTGGAAAAGTAGATGGATTGAACTTTTTTCTGGAGGTAGGAAAAGTAAAAATTACTAGCAGGGTAGGAATAGGGCTGGAAGCATCCATAATATTCTCCATATTACTTCCTTAAACCACTGGGTAGATGATGATCTTTCACCTTGTTATGCTTCGAAATTTAGGGAGAAAAATATTAAAAATTCATTTTGGACATGTCTTCCAAAAGACATTGGAGAACCAACTAGACAGTTTTGTATGGAATTCAAAAAATGGATCTGTTTAGAACTGATATTAATATTGGATAAATGATTATAGTAATTAAAGAAAAGGTCCATTCTTCAACTGCATAGAATTACAGCTTTAAGAGGACTGTTGAGGAGGAGGAGCTATCAAAGATGACTTCGAGACTGGAAGGATGTTGAGTATTAGAGTATAAAGAAAATAATATTTCAGGAAGAAAGGTGTAGCCAACTCTGTTTACTACTGCTGAGAAGCAAATTGAGAGGATTTGCTCCTATGGACCAAACAAATAGTATTTTTTAAAATAAGAATAGTGGGTTTAGAAATATTTTTATAATGTTTAAGCTTTATTTAATAACGAAAATCTAACCAGTATCTGATAATTTTTGATAGCTTAATGTTGGAAGTATAAAACCTGTAAACTTAAAAAACAAAATCTTACCAAATTTAGTTTAAAGATCTAATTGGTTTCTATTAGTGGTTCATTAATTGATCAAGGTCTCACCTAAAGATTTAGAAAAGATATTCCATTGGTCGTGAAAGAAGAGTTGACATTCAAAAGTCCAGCTTGATCAGGAGCAAGGCAGCAGTGCTACACAAAAATCAGATTGGATGACAGTGGCTTCAGATTACTTTCACTGTGGTGTTAAAGTAGTGGACTTCCTTGTTGTGGCTGTTCTATTTGAGAATTTGGCTATCATTTCTCTCCTAATCTCTGGGAAGGACAGATAAACTCAGTTTCAGTTTTCTTCATGAGTGACATTTGGCTTGGCCTGTTGAAGCCAAGAGCAGGAACTCAGTCGATTTTTAAATCAATGGGCTTCCATATTTCATCCAATAATCCCCAAACTCTATGTTAGTCACCTCTTGCATTCCTCTATCTTATATATTAAACAGTTAACTTCCTTATCTCCAGTCTTGGATTAAACCTTCCAAAGGTTAAAACCCAGCCAGCTATCCAGCCTAATAGTGCAGCTGCTAACTGCACAAAGGTCCTGGCTTTGCAGTAGACACCACATAGAATGCTGTTTGCTACACATACAAGATTTTTAATGATCTGTACAAGTCATCCCTTTGTTTATAGAAGTTTTTTCATAAGTGCTATTTTCTTTAAAGAGCAGTAACCTATCTTATTCAGGTGATTTCTTGTCTTAGTTTCACCAACATGCATCAAAGATCATTGAAAGTATCAAAACAAAAACAAGTTTTACATTGTGATATTTGTGAAATGAAGAAAGGAAGTGAGATAGTTAAGACAAGAACTGTTGCCTTTCCAGTTTGGGGAATGGGGGGAATGAGATGACACAATCCATTTACCCTTTATTCTAACCCTCCTCTTAAATACCTTGACTAATCATTTTCTTCATAATGACTCAGTGTCACCACCCTGTACAGTCATAAATTGAAAAAAGAGAAAGAGGAAGAAGGAGGCTTCAAAAGGATTGGTATCAGCAAAACTGGCAGAACCTCACTGACTTCCCCTAACTCTGCACCTTAGACTTTAATTATATTGTTATATGGTACTCTTTCCTCATATACAAATTCTTCTTGGCAAGAATTCAAATTCATGCACATTATCTTCTGTAACCTTCTACAGCTGTGTTATATTTACCAAAGCTAGTCTAAAGTCACTGCCTTGATAAATGTTTCATGAAACAGAAGACATCTTGTCATTCATTTGTATTCGTTCTTTTCTACTTCCTCTTATCTGTTTCATTGGACACACTCTAAGAGATCTCAAGAAAATATTCTATCCTTTCCCTTTGTGTTATGCATGCCATGATGAAACCTATGTACCACTGGGGGTAATGCAGTAGATGGGAATACTATAGAAACTGGCAGCTGGATGGAGGAGGGTAGGCAGGAGTGTGTTCAGAGATTTTACATGGCAGGTGCCATTGCTCAAGGAAGAAGAGAATGAGATGGCACAGGGAAGATCAGTTTTCCAGTAGTGTTGTTGATTTTAGTTTTTACCTAGAGATAATTAAATGTTTAACTTGTGATTTTCTTTTCAGCTGTTGGAGGAGCCCTCTGAGGTCACAGAGGGAAAACACACCATTCTATGATACCTTTCTCTTATCTTAAACAGCTGCTCTTTTTGGAGAACTATGAAAATAATTTTGGCTGTTCTTAGAGGTAGACCTGGTACAAAGTTGTCCAATTATTTTGAGAGCAGGTATTTTTCATTATCAGATCAAGAGCTACTGGTACTGTAACAAAGCACAACAGAAATGTATTTCTTGTACTTCTGGAGGCTAGAAGTCTGGGATGAGAGGCCAACCTGGTTGGGTTCTGCTGAAGGGCTTCTTGATTGCAGACTGCTGTCTTCTCATTGTGTCTTCACATGGCAGAAAAAGTGTAAGAGAGGTCTCTGGAATCCTTTTTCTAAGGACACTATTCCCATTCATGATGGCTCCACCAAATCATCTCCCAAGAGCTCTACTTCTTAACCACACTGAGGGCCACGATTTCAACATATCATATTTTTGGAGACACAAACACTCACTCCATAAAGCTATATTGGTACACAAAGAATGTCTGTTGCCCTAGTGTAGTATTGGTTTACATATGTGCAACTGGTTTACTTGAAGATTTAGAGGAATGGAAAAGAAAGACAAAGGAGATAAGAAATTAAAACAAAAACTGAATGTGGAAATGCTCACCTGAGGACTGGCTAAAGTTTTCTCCAGCCCAAAATTAAAGTCTCTTTTTACACAGTGACCCATATAATGGCTTAAAAGTTACTTTCATCACTGATTCATTTATTGTCATAATTAAGAGTAGTGTTTAGCCAATATTTAATTACTTTCTTTTTCCTGTAGAATAGAATGTACTTTCCTGACTCAATGACTTTAGGTTTGGCCATGTGACTTGCTTTGGCCAAACCTAAAGTTTGGAAGTGAAAAGAAGCTACAAATGTGCTCGCATAATTTGACTTGGGTTTTGTATACCAGGGATCTATCATGAGAAGAGCATGGCCCAGTAGCTGCTCTTCTTCATCCTGAACCCCAGAGCAAACACAAATGAAGCAGACCTGAGGCCTATCCAAAGCCAGAGCCAAGTCCAGTTGTGCTGCATCTAGAAGCATAACTTCCTAACCAAACCAGCCTAGATCAGCCAAGCCATAATCACCTGCAGATCCTTGAGCATTTAATGTGTGTTTTTGTAGTCACTAATTTTCCAGTTTAAGCCCTCAAGGAGGCATCATCAAGATCACTCAGTCATATCATGTAGTTTTAAATGAATCAGGCTTCTGTGGTCTAAGTGTTTGTGTCTCTTCAAAATCCTGACCAGGTGAAATTCTGATCTTCAAGGGAGGGCATTAGGAGATGGAGACTTTGGGGAAGTAAGTAGGTCTTGGGAACAGTCTTCATGAATGGGATGAGTGTCCTAATAAAACAGGCACAAGTGAGCTCATTCTTCCCATCCACCACGTGAAGACACAGAGGAAATTAGCAACTATCAATCAAGAAATGGGCTCTCAGTAGGCACTAAATCTACTGATCTTGGACTTCCCAGCCTCCAGAACTTGAGAATAAATTTCTGTTTTTCATTTACTGTCTGGTTTATAATATTTTTTGTTACAGCAGCCCAAATACACCAAGATATACTGTATATTTCCATAACTTACTGTACATCTCTTATGAAATAAACTTACATAAAAATAAATTGAATTAAAAAATAAAGTCATTCAACATTAATGAAGTCATTTCATTTTCTAGCATTTTGGCAAGAGTTTCCCCAACCCAAATATTCTTAAGTATAGTTCTGCTGTGTGAGTAACAGAACTGCAATACGTTATTATTTGGGAATAATTCTCCATTCTGTCTATCCAGTTATTATTTTTGCAGTTTATACAGTTATCTAAGAATAATGCAGTCAATGTTAGGTAATTCTCATAATAACTTAGAAACAAACAATATAAAATTCTTCTTTCAAATTATGTAAGAAATCCATGATCATTATAGCAAAATTAGAGAATGCAGATAAGCAAACAGGAAAAAAAAAACATAAATGCACCAGTCAGAGATAATCTGTTAAAATTTCAGTATTTATTCATCTTTACCAAACCACACATATGTGGGCTTTTGTATAGACCCACACTGTGCACACCTCTCTGTAAATTGCTGTTGTCACTGAGTATTATGCTGCAACCTCCCTCCATGACAATAATACAAAGAGTCATCTTTAATGGCTGTCTTCATATTTCGTGCCCCCCATCTTTGGATATTTAGGTTATTTCCAGGTTTATTTTTTCCATTATATGTAAACAATACTCAAACATTGTTGTTTGTACATTCTTGTCCACTTTCCCAGTTATTTTCTTAGAATAAATTCCTAGAACTTATCCTACCAATGAAAAGTGTACTTGCACGCTTGAAACCCTGGTCAGCCAAAACCCCAAGGAGGCAGGATTCATTTATATGCCCTCTGGCAATGTGACTTTCACCACACCTTCAAATCAACACTCTCTCTTGCTTTTTGGAAGACCTTCCCTCCACACCTATTACCTGTTATATATCTAATATCTACTGTACTTCTACTTATCACAATTTGAGAAATTTTCTCATTCATTTTTCCTGAGATATACAAAGAAAGAAAAACATGCCTTACATGTCTTGAATGGGAAGAATAACTAAAAATAATCATGGCTGCAAAGCAGTTTTCTTTCTCAGAAGAAAAAAAAAATCCTCTTAATTTTGTTCTCAAGACTGTTTAGAATAATATCTAAGTCAGTTCTAATTTCATGATATTAAATATGGCTTGTTGAAAATGAGTCATTTTATACACATTGGGAGTTTTATGGTTAGTTTAATGCCACTGAATTTAATTAAATTGTCACTTGCCTTGCACATCATTATACTTTGGTAAACTCTCTGCAATGAAGGAACTCTTAGCACTGAACAAAAAATGCACAGTTCTTCTAAGTTGCATGATCTATTGAGTTAATTTCTTAGGCAGAGAAACTGAGGCTTAACGCAGTAGATCCTCTAGC
The DNA here is from genome assembly GCF_047511655.1 of Castor canadensis. NCBI lineage: Eukaryota > Metazoa > Chordata > Mammalia > Rodentia > Castoridae > Castor > Castor canadensis. Next base: position 83,220,993 of record NC_133388.1, on the reverse strand, counting down.
AATAGGAGTAAGAAATATCGTAAACTCATAAAGGTACTCATAAAGGTACTATATGGAGGAAAAGAAAATTAACTAAAGCAGTATTTCCATGCGCCAAATTCAGTCTTTTGCAATCCCTAATAAATGAGATTACAAACTAGCATTGAAAATTGGGTTTTTATTTGGAAGCGACATGTGGTTTGGGAGCTCACCCCAGTGCACTCTCCATCTTATAGAAATCACAAAGACAGGAGTAAGAAATCCTCCCTAACCAAATCATTTCATTTTTCAAAGGTAAAATCTGAATCAATAGTAATTTGAAAGTTACAGATAAACTATTGCTGTGAAGAATATATGAAACACCTAAGATTTCTTCAAGAGAAATTCTCAAGTTGTCTTTATCATCATTCATTCATACATATTTGGAGGGAAATTAGAAGTTCTAATTGCAAAATTAGACTTTAAAGGGCTTTCTTCCAGCATACTATTATACAGCTGAGTTCTGATTTGATTTTATGACTTTTGAAGTTTTTTTAAAAGAAGATTCACATAGAACTTTACACTTCAAAAGTACTTGCTTAATGTTCACATTTTCCTATATACCATGCTAAGCTCAGAAACAGCATCCTTTTTAAATAATTTACACTTTAAACAATAAGTTTTTGTTGGTCTTGATTTCTCTTTCATCATGTGTATTTTCTGACATTGCCTTTTTATTCAAATTCAGCTCAACAGATATTTACTGAATAACCACTTGGTACAAGACTGTGTCAAGCTGCAACTGAATCAGGATAGAGAAAGAAGCAGCGTGGATGCCAGGGACTGGGAGCAGAGGGCAATAAGGAGTGACTAATGGGTACAGAGCTTCCTTTTGAATGGTGAAAAGTTCAGGAACTACACAATGATACAACACTGTGAGTGTGCTAACTAACACTCTATTGTGTACTGTAAATGATAAATATTATGCATTTTACTACCATAAAAATCAGGTAGAAAAAAAAGAACCCTGGGTCGGTGAAGGAAAAGCTTAAGTATTCTGCTTCAGAAGTTCATTTAATCAGAAAACATGCTTAAATTATCCTTCTAATCTCCCTATTGATTTTATGCAATAACTGTGTCAAATCTAATTTAGTAAGCATATATTACTAGGGCAGTCATAGGCAATCATTTCACCTAAAACTGCATAGGAATGCTAAAACGTGCAATTCATGGTCCTTGCCTTCAAGTAGCTTTCAATTTCATAGGGAATAAAGATAGCCATAGAAGTGTATAATGTAATACACAATGTCATGAAAGCTAGACTGGAGAGGTGAACACAGTGTAAACAGAAAGAAGATTAGATTAATTATTACCAGTCTCATAGAATGGCAAGGGTCAGTCCAGGTGAAAGGAAGAAGATAAAAAGTATAGAACCAAGGAAGGAAAGACAGTTATAGAGAGCGCAGAGTATCCATGTTTGGCTGATGGGCATAGTTTAGGAAGCCAGTGGAAGTAAATTGAAGAGGTTATCAGTATAGTGTAGGATAAGATTGAAGGCATATCTCAAAGTAATTTATTCCCAACTATCCATCTGCAAAAATGAATCTTCCCTGCAGCATCTGACAAGGGACCATTCAGCTACTTTTGGAATTCGTCTAGTGACCTAGAAATCAGTGTTTTCTAAGGTGGCCTGGACTGCTGTTAGATGACTGAAAGCTTGAGAGTTCTTACATTGATCAAAAATCTGCCACACACACACACACACACACGCACGCAATTTCTAGCCTTTATATTGGTTCTAGTTTGGAAATTGCATGAATTTTTTTCCCATTTTAGCTCTCCTAGTGTTTGAGTCAGGAAACATATATTCTCATTTTCTTTTCTTTTTTTTCAAGTCAGACATTTTTGGATTCTTGGATCCATTCTCTTTCTCTCTATTTTTGCACAGTGATGGTACTGGGAATTGAACCCATGGCTCTTTAATGCTATGAGAACATTCTACCACTTAAGCTATTTTATTTTAAAGATAGAATCTCATTAACTTTGCCCAGTCTGGCCTTGAGCTGCCAATCCCCCTGCCTCCACCTCCCTAGAAATCATTTCTCTTTGACATGCTTTCAGCAATTCCTGCAATTCTAGTTACTCTGTTCTCTAAATTTCAGCATCCCTATTTCAGTTTTATTAACTAGTACTTAATTGGTTTCTCTAGGTTTAGTCTGACTAGCATCGCTTTGGCTATTCATATAACATTGACCTTAGCCAAAAGATCAAGGAGTGATTCCTGTTTATATAGCCTAAGGTTCTATTCAGAGTTCTAACAGGCACAACACTCAATAGACAAACATTAAGCTTGGAGTCAATAAGACTTGTCTAAAATTGTTTTTTGTAAGTGCAAAGATTAAGTCATTTCTTCCCAATTCAGTACTCAAGTGCTGAACTTCTAGATTTATCATTTAAATTTTTCATTGTGTTCAATTTGTTTTATAATTATCTAGTTTGAGAACCTTCAGGATCTTGATTCTTCTATATGTTGTATTGGTTTCTCTACTACCTTATTGCCATTTATTAATTTAGTAAGCATACTTCTTATGTTGATATTTAAGGCATTGAAATACTATTTTAGAGAAAATTATAGATGATAGAATTTTAGATGAACCACTATAATTTTCTTTCCAGTTAGACTTTGAATTATCCATTAGTCATCTCTGAAAATGTTAATTGAACTAACTATGAAATCACTCAATTGTATTTTCATTTTCATTAGCTAGTATTTTATTATTTTGTCCACAGACTTTATTATGAAACACATTTTAAAACGTATTACTAAAATTGACATATTAGCTAGGAGCTCAGCTTTTGGAGTTAAGGTTTCAGGAGTAGCATTTGGCAAAGCCAGTTGCTAACCATGACCTTGGGCAAACTGATTACTTTCTTTGTGCTTCAGTTTCCTCATCTATAAAATGTGTGCAAAGATATCACCCACTTGAGGAGGTTGTCATTTGGATTAAATAAGCTGTCACCTATCAACAATACAAATGGGAAAGCATTAACTGTTACTATTATAATTGCAGTGATTAAAAAAAAGAGTCCACAAATTCTTTGATACTCCTCCCTTTAAGAGGTGTAGCCTAACCTCTCTGCTCTTGAGTGTGGCCTGGCCTTACTGACTTGGTGGTTTCTACTGTTTAGACCGTGGCATCATTTTTCTATAGAAAAACATTGTAGCTACCTCCTTACTATCTCCTGGATTCCTCCCTCTGGGGGAAGTTAACTGTCATGTCATGAAGACATGTTAGTTTTCTATTTCTGTGTAACAAATTGCCACACATTTGTCAGTTTAAAACAGTTGACAGATCTATAGGTCAGAAGTCCAGCACAACATGCCTGGGTCCTCAGGGTATCACAAAGATGAAACTATGGTGTCATGCAGCTAGAGTTTTCACATGGAGACAATAGGGGAAATCAGCTTTCAAATTCATTCTTGGTGATGGTTGCATTCAGTTCCTTGTAGCTATGAGTCTGATGTCCCTGTTTCCTTGCTGTCTGTCAATGGGGACACTCAGCCCCCAGAGGCTGCCTACACTCATTGCCATGTGGTTACCTCCCTCTTCAAAGCAGTATTAGTATGTTGAATTGTTTTCAGGTTTTGAATCTGACTTTCCCTTTTACTAAGAGCTAGAGGAGACTCTTAGCTTTTGAAATGCTCATTTGATTACCTCAGACCCATCTGGGATTATGTCATGTTCTACCTTAAGCTGATTGCTTGGGACCTTCATTGCATCCCCAAAATCTCTTCACAGCAATACCTGGGTTACTGTTTCATTGAATAAATGGAAGAAAATGTGTGTGCACCAGAGGCCAAGACTCTTGGGTCCATGTTAGAATTCTACCCATCACAGGTACTAAGTTGTAAAACTTGTTTCAATCCCAGAGACTCAGACTTCAGAGCCAAGGCACTTAACCAACAAGCTAAGCTGCCCATTATAACTCTGGGCTATGGCCATATTGTAGAGAGAATGGCATACCAAGGGGAATGGAAGCCATCTTCTGTATTTAAGACATAATATACATATATGTACAGGCATATAATCTTCGATTAGCTATCAAGTGTTTTTGAACAAGTACATTTTGTGATCAGAAAATGCTTCAGAGGACTGGGGGTATAGGTCAGTGGTAGAGCACTTGCCTGGCATGTGTGTGTAAGGTACTGCCAAATTAAGACCACGTCACGTGTGGAAAGGAAAGATTTATTAGAAATCCAGACTGCAGGGCTGTCCCCCCAAGATCAGGGATCAGCGACTTGGGTGAATTGGGTAGTGGGCTTTATAGGAGGGGCCGAGCCATGGGGGAGGGAGAGAGAGTCTCTGGTATTTGATTATCTGTGACCACCAGATGAAACAGGTCAACATGCCTGGCTAGTTGAGTAACTGGAGGTTCCTGAGTTGTTTTGCAAGCTGAGAAACAATCAGGCAGGGAGAAACAGGCAGTCATAAATCAGGGGATCTGGTTTTAAGATGTAGCCTTGGGTCCTTCCGCCCACCCCAAGAATGCCAGGGACCTAACAGTGTGAAGCTCTGTGTTCCAACCCCAGCAAACCACACACAACACACACACACACACACACACACAACATACACACATACAAAATTTGCTGAAGGCTGCTTGAGCAAAAGGATTCTACATAGGAAAACTGGAAGTCCAGAGAGTATTTGTGTTGCTATCCAACAGCCCAAGATGGACATAATGATTGCCCCAAAATTGCTGAGGCTGTCCATAGGACTGGATAAAGAGAGTTAGTGGGAAAATTTCTGAGGAAATAGAACCTATGGGGTTTAGCAAGTAAATTTACTATTGAATTTAGATGCAAAGTTCTGGCATTTTATGGGTCAAGAGATTTAAATGGGAGAAATACAGAGATATATATTAGGAAGTTATTCAGTTGTAGTAATTACTTGAATTGTGTGGGGAATGACATCACAAGGAAGATTGTAAGGAAAAAATAGAGCTGAAAGATGTTAAGAGATAATTAAATTTAGAAGTATAGAAAGTATAAAGTCAGAGATGAGGAAGAAGGAGGACACTTTTAAAAAGTAGGAGAGAGAAAAAAGAGTTTCAAAGAGCAAGGTGGTAAGTAGTATTAATTTATGCCCTATCTTAAGGTTAGCAAGGATGAGAACCTAGAAGTTAAATTACAAACATTTAAAAGTATATTATGAAACAGAAAGAGGTAACCAGAATCTTTCTAAGTTCAGCAATCTGGGGAAGCTGACACAGAAAATAAATATGTTTCTCTTAGAGATGAGGGGAATGACCTGGTGTCTGAAAACCATTCCAATTGTAATGTTCTTTGGAGTTGAGCAGACTGGGTGATTTCACATTTATTCATTGCCAAAAATAACAATGCTGCATCTTAAGTGCTTCCTGAAATTTAAACCCTGGACTCATAATTTGAGTGTGGTCATTCACTGCTCTCAAAGCTACCTTAAGGTGGTTTTGGCATCAGAGACTCCTGACATCCATCACCATAGTCACCTACTGTCCATTCATTTCTGTCACCACCACTCATCAACCAAACTGCCTGGACCAACTGAGCTTCTAGTGAGCTTGGGGTATAGGGACACTGCATCACCCAAACACTGCACAAGATTACAATATACATAAACACCTAGCAGAACCACAATGAATGCTGGAATAAGCATATGCCTTGTTCTTGGCTCTTCTTCATCCCATGTGTCAACCAATTTTATAGTCTCTTTACAGTGTTCTTTGTTATTGTTTCACAATTATACTCATATCATTGTTAATCTCATTATTTTCTTTCTTTTCTAACTCTTCCTTACTACATTAGGAAAATTGAAAATCAATTTTGCAATCACTCTTTGCTTTTTCTGCCTACTTCCTTGTTTCCCCATTTGCTCAAGAACCAGGCTTAATCAATTGTGATAAAAGTAAGGGAACACTAATTATATATCTCTATCAAGAAAATTAAATTTATATACTTTGAAGTTAAATTAGGCATTGTGAAGAACTGATAGCATTAACTTCTAAAAGTCCATGAAATTAGAGGTTATTTCATGAAAACACACAAAGTTATTCTATATATCACTACAGTTCTTGAGAACATGTTTTTACTTAAGCAACAATATTGTGATTCTGTGTGTGTGTGTGTATTTGTGGACATAGTAGCAATTTGACTTTTTAATATTTTAATTGCTAATGTCAAATATTTCAGATATGAGGAAAATAGTATTTCATATAATCTAGAAATTCAGCCACTATGTTTAATCCTGTTGCCAGAGAAAATTGAATCTACAATCCTAATAGGTGATTTCATTTATGGCCATACCACCATAAGTGCATTGTGTCTCATCTAACAAGTAGTTACCAAGTTCAGAGCACAAACCATTTAGAAGTTGAAGACTGTGCACACGTGACCAAAATTCAGTTAAATGTCTTTTCTACAAGGTAGCCAGTCTGAATTTTTTCTGCTATTTTTCTGCTCAAGGGCAATATCACCACAATCACTGTATTCTGTATTTAGAAAAGCTGCAACTCAGCATGGCCAGGATGATGCCTTCAGAGGCAGGTAGAACTGATTCAATTGCTTACATTCTTGGTGGTTCTGAGGAAAAGATTTAACTTCTTAAACCTTAGCTTCCTATTCTGTGAGCAAGAAATAATATGAGAGCCTGTTTCTTAAACTTACTGTGACGCAACAGCCAAGATGCCCCACTACTGATGAATGGATTAGGAAAATGTGGTAGTCATACACAGTGAAATTTTACTCAGCCACAAAGAATGAAATTTTGTCGTTTGCAGGTAAATGGTTAGAATTGGAGAATATGATCTTACGTGAAGTTAGCCAGTTCAGAAAGGCAAAGGCTGCAGTTTTCTCTCATGTGGAATATAGACCTAATACAAATAGAAGACATATTATGAAAAACAGGGCATGCTAAGGGGAGGTCACACATGAGAGAGGGAGATTAAAAAAGGAAGTTAAGAAGGCGAATATGGTTGATGTAATTCCCATTCAAGAATGAATACAAAACTTTTAAGCCCTAAGAATGGGACTAAGGGAGAAAGGAGAAAAATAGAGAAAATGAACCATTTTGGGTTATAATACATTTATGCATGGAAATGTCACAAGGAAACCATTATGCTTGTCATTTTTTTTTTGTTATAAAAACAGAGAACAGGATTGCAGAACAGATCTTGTCTGGTGGGTTGGTACCAGTAGGGGAGAGGGAGGATGTGGAGAAATGTTTAGGAGGGTGAATATGGTGCAAATACAGTGTACACATGTATGTAAATGGAAAAAAGACCTGTTGAAACTATTCCAGAAATGCAAGGATAAAGGAGAATGATGGAGGCGGTGAATTCAATTACGATATATTGTAAGAACTTTTGTAAATGTTAAAATGTACCCCCAGCACAACAATAATAAAAATATATTAAGGAAATCACAGTAGACACTTAGTCATTACTGTTTCCAGACAGTAAAATGGTGTTATTTAAATTACACACCCATCTTAGTAAAAATATTGTCATCATGTAGACCTAATTAATTAATTAAGGCAGTGCTGGGGATTAAACTCAGTAAGGGAAGTGGTCTACCACTGTTTTTAAAAGTAAATTATATACATAGTCTTTCTAGACTAATATGGTATGAACATATATCAAAGAAACATCTAAGAATAATATGGCAAAAGTAAAGAAACACTACTTAAGAATAAATAAAAAATATAAAGTACAAATTCGCATTTATTGTTGCTTTTTAAAGTTTCAAATAATTCCAACACAACTTTTCAGATATTTATTTGCAATATTGCACTTTTTTGAATTTTTAAAAATACAAATTAGAAAGTTCTGTTTCCAAGTGTTTTGCATGTAAAAATAAAAATGTTAATGAATCACATTTTCACACAAAAATTTCACACAACAACGCACAACAATGTAAACATTTCTAAACATTCATTTTTTTAGGCTATTGCTTCCAACAGCACTCAAAATGTAGCAGTTACTTGCTTACTCACTGGTAAAATACCACCTTCACCAGAATGGGACAGGTGTATGGGTTCCAGTGCTTGAAGGAGGCTTACTACTGACAGGCACTTGTCATCACAGAAAGTACCAGCAACTTTTCTTTCCTTTTTATGTTTGCTAGGATGTTCAGTATTAATAATCTCTTTGCATGACAGAATTGATCAGTGAACTTGTAGCACGTATCTTTTCTGTAAGAGAAAACTATATAATTCATCATTAATTTAACATGAATTTAAAATATTTTGCCACCAGATAATCAGTGGACCTATCTGAAGTACAACAGGTTTTAGGGACACTCCTCATCTCATGAAAATATATGTATTTAACAGAGATTTATAAATGCTTACTATTTGCCAAGCATTGTGCTAAACATATTATAAATTTTATCTCACTTGATCTCATAAAAGCATTATTATGAGTATGGTTTCATTCCCATTTTACAGAAGAGATAACTAAGGCAAGAAGAAGTTAAATACATAATAAAATTTGTTCCAAGTCTTTGAGCCCTGGCTATTTTGACTTAGTGACCGCTTTTAACAACCAAACTTGGTGCTTTGAATTCTACTCATGAAGACAAAATAATCTTTAAATGCATGTAACCAGGTACATGTAAACAACAATTTATTATAGTGTGTTTGAAGCAAACATTGAGTGAGGTTGCAAATACCAGTGCTTGGTGTCATGGAATCCCTCCATTTCCCTTTGGAGACCTCTATGTTCTACATACAATACAAGATGTGCCCATCTAACATGTGCACCTAGTGAGGGTCCTAGTGTGGAAGACACTATACCCTTAATCTATTTTGTATTTTTTATACCTATGCAAGTAGATGTTCTATTATTTTCCCTTGAAATTCCAGTGACTTAATATCCCTCAGGGACATTTCACCTTGCTTTGAATGCACATGGAAGATGAGCTTAAAAAGTTTGCGTGTGTCTGCTTCTCAAGCTGGAAGTTACACTGTGTGAGCCTGCCTGTAAGAACTGCTCCCTATGAGCAGCTGGCTGTCCATATTTTTATACCTTAGAATGTATCATGAGTGTGTTGCAGGAAACCTTCTAAGGGTTTCCACAGGATAATGTGATACTTTAACATAAATTTATTTATTTTTTCTGTTCTCTGCCTCCAGGTATTGAAAGGAGCTGCTGAGAATGTAGCAGCTGGAGGAAGCAAGATTTGGGAGGATTAAACAAGTCTTTCACACATGTTTCACGTAGGACACTATATTTTCCACACAGAAAACATTAAAATGAATTTAGTGCTCTTTTTTCCTAGCGAATATCTCATCTCCAGTTGTGGAAATCTTCCTGATGTGTTGGATATTCATATTGCTCTTCAAAATAAGAGAATCTGGCTGGGGGGATGGATGGGGGGTAGAGGTGGGGGGAGCAGTGGATCATGCCTATAATCCTAGCTACTTGGGAGGCTGAGATTGGAAGGATCACTGTTTGAAGCCAGCCTGGGCAGAAAAGTCCGCAAGACTCCATCTCAACAGGAAAAAAAAAAAAAAAAAAAACCACTGGGTGTGGTGATGCACACCTGCCATCCTAGTAGGAAGCTTAAAAATGAAGGATTTGTGGTCTGGGCTGGCCTGGGCAAGAAGTGAGTGAAACCCTATCTCCAAAATAACAAGAACAAAAAACCACAAGGAGTGGTTCAAGAGGCAGAGCACCTGCCTAGCAAGTACAAAGCCTTGAGTTCAAACCACAGTACTGCCAAATAATTTTTTTAAAAAAATAAGAGAACCTAATGCTTAGGTTTTGAATTCTCTAGATGTTTAGATGTGACTTCTGTATATTTATTTTTCATCATGGAAATGTTATTTGAAGCTGAGTATGGTGGTATAAATCTGTAATTCTAGCACTCAGGAGACTGAGACAAGAGGATTGTGAGTTCAAGGCCAGCCTGGGCAACACAGTGAGAACTTGCCCAAACACAAAAACAAACAAAAGAAACAAAAAAGAAATATTATTCTATCCATTTTATTACCATAGCTATGGCTAAACGATTCCTTAATTATTTTGTTTCTTTTCAGTACTGCAGTAATATAAAATAGTTAAATGAATTAGAGCTTCTGGAACATTTAGATGTGATATACCACCCAAAAAATGAGAGGTTACCTAATGCTAGGATGAACTTGATTTTGTCACTTGGGGCTCAGAATATGTCTGGTAATGAGCCTCACTGAATACTGTAATCCCTGGAAGGTAGTAATGATGTTTTTGCTTGTCTGTGTTTTTGTAACTTGAATGATGCTGAAAGGCAAGGCTGTGATATATATTGTTGAATGAGTGAATAAGTAAGTGACTTTTTTGTCTGGAGGATCTGACTTCCCTGAAGAATGCTGCAGACCAGAGCAGTACTTAAGTATATTTGGCAAAAATTTACGTTGCTTTCGGGTTCTTGCCTGTGCTCTGCATGATATTCTTGCTGAATCCCCTCACTTATCATTTCTTCTACTTTGTTTCCACCCTAATTTCATACACAGCAGTCAAGATGGCTTCCATGATGAAGAATATTATTTTCTAGAAGGATAAGAAAACTGAGCTCAGTGTAGACATAAGTGTACTTTAATGTTCAATCCAGTTAAATAACATGTATATGACTCTCTCTTAGATATGAATCTACTTAGTTATCTATTTAGATTCTGGAGTCTATAACTCAAAGGAGAAGAACACAGCAAATTCAATTATGATCCTTTCAAGGACAGAGATTCTCCAAGGGCAAGAGTCTTTTGTTTGGGCTTGGATCAATCTTTGGCAAAGCACATTGTTTGATTCTTCCAGGTGAGCAATGTACAATTTATGTGCATAGTAAACTTGTATTCAGTTTAACTGCCCTCTCCAATGAATTCTAAAGTTTTGTACTTTATTTAAATTTATTTAAATTTTCTAATTTAAATTTTGTAAGATAAAATTGAATCTCTGTTCTGCTAAGAAGTTAGGCACTACACACTGTGTGGTAGACTATTAGGCGCCTACTGAACATGGCTCTGAGTGACAGTTGCTTTGTTAGATGCTTTGTCCAGTGTAGACTTGTTTTAGTGTGGTTTTCAATCACTACTGTCTTTTTTTAAAACATAGAAACTGTGATTAGCATCATTATAAATTTATTTTCAATTAAGATCATGTGGTTAATCCTATAATTGTAGTGATACAGATTGCACTAATAGTACCGTGGTCATTTTTTTCTGTTACTAAACTTTAAAAACACGTGTGTAATCAATGTGATTATTCTCCCTTCCTGCTATCTAGATAATCCTCATTTTATAACATTGGATTTTGTCCAATTTTAACTGATTCCAATGAAAGAAACAGTCATGTAAGTAATTGTCAGAGATTATGATGAACTTTAAAGGAAAATTACCCCATCCCAGATGTTAAGCATAGTAATATTTTGAATGAAAAAGGGCTGGAGTCATGACTTAAGTGGTCGTAGAGTGCCTGCCTACCAAGTGTGTAGCCCTGAGTTCAAACTCCAGTACTACCAAAAAAAAAAGATATTGAAGGACCTAGACTCATTTTTTAGATAGTTAAGCATTAGACCCACACTTATAATTTGCTGGCTACTATCTGTATATGACTATTTAAGTTAAAATTAAGGTTATTATGATTAAAATTAAATAAAATGAAAAGGCGAGTCCTGCCTTTAAGCCATTAGTCTTATGTAGCTAATGGCTTCTGGTCAATACCACAAATATAGAGCACGTCGATCATCACAGAAAGTGCTACTAGAAGCACTGGATTAGACTATAAGACTTTTGAGCAAATTTATTCAAGAATTAACATTTGTAGCTGACAGAATGATACACAGCACTCCCAAATTGTTTAATTTGAAGGAGGGAGAAGAAAACAGACTATTATTCAATCCAAAATAAATAATGGAAGACACTAAATAGAAGAAATCATCAGCCAGCTTGGTAAGCTTGGAGAAAAAGAATGTTTTGTGTAACGTGGGCTAACCATTCATTGGAAACAATGTCACATCTTGGTTGAAATCAAAACTTATAAGAATGCCTTTGAAGCAAGGAAGAGCCTCACACTTTCAAAGAGGGGTCTGTGTTTCTGAAATGTGTGCTTTAAGACAAGGACTGTCCCTTCTTAAATGTAGGCCACCTGCTACTATGTTTTTGAAATAGACATTCAGATTAATTGTTATCTAGAGTCACAGGAGGACTGAAGCTATGGACATTGTCTGCATGGATAGCCATAATAACCTGAATACTTACCATATTTGGAAAATTTCCCCATTGACAACCCCTTTCCCAATACAGAAATGTTGACTTTGATGACACAACTCCAAATTCCTCAGTCTTCCTTACAGGTAAGTCTTATACGTGTGACCAAAGCTCCACCATGTTAGATATATTCACACCAGGCTTGAGGCCAGAAGTAAGCAACCTAACAAAATGGGCTCCCCCACTGTGGGTGGTAGCAGGTGTGTCCAATTTTGATAATGGCAGCCATGCAGTGTTGGCATAGCCACATGCCTGGTACAGACGTGTAGCCAGGCTGGCTGCAGAGCCATTTCCACCAAGGTCCTGGCTTTTAATTGGAGACATTTAATTAATGTCTTCATTAGACACTTCTGTGGTTTGGTTTTGAACATTATTCCTGAAAACGTGATCTCTAGTGTGTTTCTGGAAAACCCCCATTCTTCTATGAACTAGCTAATTCCATTTAAAAAATCCTTTTTCTTGGGGCTTTGGCATCACTCATGTGGTAAATGGCCTGCCTTACAATTGCAAAGCCCTGTGTTTAAACCCCAGTACAGCCAAAAAAAAGAAAAAAGAAAAAACCTAAAAGTATAAAAATAATACCTTTTCTTCTGAAACTAAGCAGAATTGGTATTGGTTTTGTGGTTCCAACTAAGATCCTGAAGCTATAGACAATGATTTCAACTCATGCTCAAATAGTTTTTAACTCACAGTTACTAGTTACTCAATATGCACTTATTGCATGCATTCCAAGCTCTGAATTAAGGTTCCACTGAAGTTTTCAATGACAGCACCTTTGTGAATGGTGGCATCAGGGAGACAGAAAATACAAGTGAGTCAAGTGCTGGACACATCAAGATTGAGAAGCTTCTTTCAGACATCCCAAATCCAGTCTGTTATCAAATTCTGACAATTGTATCTCCTAAATGTCTTTCATATAACTCTTTCCTCCTTTCACAGACTTTTATTCATTGGGCAGAATTTCAGCTCCAGTACTTCTTATTTCTCATAGAAAATTTGAAATTGTGAATTGCTACAGCTATGTGGTTAATGACACCTTGCTGTTACCTGCCAGTGCGTAAGTTCTGAGAACCTAGAAAACACTGCCCTCCCCCTTACTCACTTGAACAACCCCTATTTGTATTTTAACCCCTAGATAATGTTTTGTCTATCTATATACTATGTTGAAGCGTTCAACTTATCCACTTGGCACTAGTTATCCTTCTAGAGCATGATGCCATGTTTTATTTACTGTTGTACTCCAGAACTTGTACTAGTGCCTGGTATGTAAATAGGAACACAATCAATACTTGTTGAAAGAACAAATGACATGTAATTATTTCTTATATTTTCACCTCCCTGTCTAGTCTATGAGCTTCCTCAGAATAGTATGATATTCAGTAATGACTTATTATACACATTACTGGAGTTCATATATGGTATCTGTTGAAGACAATTGGTCAAAATAAAAGTTATGAATTCTAAGAATAGAAACTAGGGCTGGTGACTACAGGTTGGGAATCATCAGGAAGTAGTTTGTGGAAGACATGGGAAGTTTCTCTCAGATCACTGACCATAGGGAATATAAGTGGCGTTTGGCCTCAGCTGCTGAGCCTTACAATCCTTCCCTTGCTTGTGCTGAGGCCAGTCATCACACAGGCTGCTCCCAGACAATGTCAGGTACAGAGGTGGGGGCTCCTACAATTAGTGACTTTTGTATGAGAACTCTCATACCTAACATTGCCAGTACTCCTCAGAACTGAACAACAGTCTAAGTCATCTCCATACTTCCTCATAGCCTTCACTTAGGGTCAGAGCGACATGGAAACCTGTTAAGTTTCCCAACATCTATACATTTCCTTCCCATTTTTCTTTCACAGGTATTTCCCTAAATACCTGGCTTCTGCTTCTCAAAGAATTCAGATGCACACGTGGATGATGCCGTGGGAGTAGACCAGTCATTTGAAGAAAGCCACGGAATGAAACCAGGTAAACCCAAAGAGAGAAGCTTTCAGGCCGTTAGCATTGAGGGAATGGGAAAGCTATTACCAAGAAGAAGGGGTCAGATAAGTAGGAGACAATGAGCAAGAGTGGTACTCCAGAGCAGGCCAGCACTGAGCACTTTATTTCAGAGCTTTTTTTAGGCACTACAAAAGTCAACAATTCACCAAGGAAAAAGAAGAAGCTTTATAAAACCAGTGTAATAAAAAAAAGATACTACAGTTGAGGTCAAGAACTATTTAATTGTCTTTTTATAAATGTAATATTAAAGATGAAAAGAAAGTGAATTAAAATAGAAACAATAGGAAAAGTGTATGTGTACCTGTTTAGACTCATAGAAATAACATTAAAAACTCATTTACAACTAAGGAAGGGCACTTCTGTTTTCACATGTGGTATCTCCTCTATTTTCTATATTGTTTTCCTTTTTTAAATCCCCTGTGATATCATTTAATTGTCAAATACACCAGATAGAAGCAGTGTGGGAGTGTGAATGAATGAATGAATATTTTGCTTCCTCTGAACATAGGAATTAATGTAGAAATAGTTGAGTTGGAAAAGATCCTATGCAACATAGGTAAGAGTAGAGTTACTGTAAATCACTTTCAAGAGAGAAAAGGAGACTCTGGGAACGTAGCTCAGTGGCATAGCACTTGCTTAACATGTAGGAGGGCCTAGTAGCGGGAGGAAGAAGGACTAGTAGACCACTGAAAGAAAGATGTCACACTAAATGAAGTTAGGAGTGGTGGCTGATGAAGAACATCACATCACAGAACCCTGTCCTCCTAATGCTGACTCAAGGAAATCCAGCAGAAAGCAGGCTTTGCAAAGATCCAGAGAGTAAGTTCCATGTAGGCGAGTTATGTTTGCCATTCTCAATGCTGTGTCCTCAGGGCCATAGGAGGCATTTGATAAATACTTTCCATACAGATAAATAACTGACCTTGCATATAATATGTCCAGGTCATCCTAGATGCTACAAAACATTAATAGAACAGTAAATCTTGTAAATATCACCTATTGTTCTAATTTTATCACCTCCAAAGTAATCTGATTGTAATTGATGTTCTGTGTGGCTCTATGAGGAGGAAATGCACTAACCATGCCATCTCAAGAAAATTAGTCTGTGTGACATTTTTGTTTCATAAGGCAAATTAATATATTAGTATTCTGGGTTTATACATTGAACTTATGAAATTAACATGAGCTCAGTCTTCAGAAACTGATCTATATTTTTTCTGAATTGTGCACAGACTGAATGAATTAGCTTTCTATACAAATACCTGAGACAATAAATTTATAGAGAAAAAGTTTATTTTGGTTCATAGTTTTGAAGGGTTCCAATTCATGATCAATTGGCCCTGTTGCTTTAGGTTTGTGACAAGGCAGGTGAGCATGGACACAGAGAGAGGAAGCATAAGGGGAAGAGACTGTACAATCTGCTTTGAGTATACTCCCCCAGTAACCTACACACCTCTTACTAGGCCCCATCTCTTAAAGTTTCTGCCACTTCTTCCATGGGTTGGGGGACACACATTTAATATGTGGACATTTGGTGGACACTTATCCAAACCATAGCAACTACAAAGTTCTGTTAGAAATGTAGTGTCCCTGTTCCCTCAGCATGTCCTTTTACCCATTTGTAGTCTATATCAGCTTGCTCCATTGGCAGCATTCCAAGACAGCACGAGTAGAAACTACAATGCTTTTTAAGGGCTAGGCTGCAAAACTTGCACTTTACCACTGGTACAGTCAGTTGACAATCCAAGTTCTAAGGTCAGCGCAGATTAAAAGAGTGGAGAAATAGACTAGCACTTGACAATAAGAATTACAAAATCAAATGGCTAAATTTCTAGTTTACACAGTTTGCCCTATGGCCACAATTATTTACATTCCTCCTACATGCAAACTATGCCCATTCTTGCCTAAAAAATTTCACCCCATTCTAACTCAGCGTCAAAATAAAAAACATTATCACCTAAATGTAGACCACACGCAGACAAAGATTTGTGGTCTAACTCTTGAGTGTGAATGCTATTCTAGAGATCTGCAAATTTAAAAGACCAAGCTTTGTACACTTCACAACCCAATCAGAACACTGTAAGAGGTGCTTCCATTCCAAAGCAGGAATAATGGAAGCACAGAGCAATAACTAGACCACAGCAGTTCTGAAGTCCAGCTGGGTATACTTCACCAGTTCCCTCTATTTGAGGACAGAATGGTTCCTTGATTGGAGCCCATTTTGCTTTCTAAGTGGTTCCCTAATCCATTGCTCTCCATAGCTTCCTACACCTGCCTATTAAAAAGTCTGTGGATTCTGCCTCCTAAATAGTTCTTAAAACATCCCTTCTAATCTGTGCATAATGCTGTTGTGCCTAAGACGTTTCCATTGGTTTTGAAAGTATTCTTTTTCTTCATCTAGATGTTGATATCACAGGTGTGTTTGCTTTGTGATAATTCATTGAGCTATAAACTTATGAATTACATTCCTTTCTGAATTCTTGTCTTTCCAAATTTCTGTTACCACCCCAATCTACCCATGCCTAATTATTCATTTTCTGCAAATAAATGTACTTTTTGGGACTATTTATTTTTGTTGTGTTTTGAATACACTTTCCCATTGTTTACCTTTTAACTATTACTCCTTCTTTAAAAATAAACCCAAGTGACATCTTTTGGTACAAATTTAAATTCTCTCAATGCATGTTTCGCTTGTGTGTTCAAAGCACACTGCATGTAACTCTAACACAACATCAATGTATTGCTGCACTTATTTGTTTTTCTCAGTCTTCCAATAGATGGTATATTCCACTCAGGAATATACCATGTAACATGTCATATGTTTCTTTCATTATTATCTAACATTGTTATTGGCTTATTACCATAGTCATATACCATATAATGAAATTTTAGTCAATGATGGACAGCATATAATTCCAGAAAATTACAGAACCTATTTAAGCCATTACAACCATCTTACTTTATGTTAAATGCCCTGGATGTGGTGGCATACCTGGCATTCCAGTGATAGGGGAAGCTTAAAATAGGAGAATTGTGGCCCAGGCCAGTGTGGGCAAAAAGTAAGACCCTACCTGCAAAATAACCAGAGCAAAAAAGACTGGAGATGTGGCTCAAGTGGTAGAGCACCTGCCTAGCAAGTGCAAAGCCCTGAGTTCACACCTCATTTCCACAAAAAAAGAAAGAAATGAAAGGAGTTCTAACCCCAAAGTTATTAGGAGTATAAGGAGGTGGGGTGTTTGAGAAGTGATTAGGTGATAAGGGAAACCTCATTAAAGAGATTAGTGCCCTTACAGAAGAGACACCAGAGAGCTGCCTTCTCCATTCTGCTATGTGAGGTTATAAGAAAAAGGCAGCCATCTATCAATAAAGATAATGAATTTATGATCAAGGTGGGTAAGAATGTGGGAAATAAACATGGTTGGAAAGAAAAGAAAGAAAAGGTAAATGAAGTCCAAGATGTTGAGCTTGGACTTCTTAGCTTCTAGAACTCTAAGAAGTAAATTTCTGTTATTTATAGGTCACTGAAACCTGACATATGTATGCTGTTTCATCAGAGCAACCTTAACAGACTAAGGTAAGTCTGACTCCACAAACATGCTTTCAGTACATGAATGGGGGAAGTAGATTAAGGAAACGTAATCTATGAGCACTGCTTCTGTTAAAAAAAAAAAACTTACAATCTACCTGAATAAATGAAATATAGACACATGAAAGGTAAATGAAACTACGATACAAAAATAAATGAGTCACAAGTAACAATTTGCTGAATGATAAGAATGGGCCAACTTGGGGTGTAGCTCAGTGATACAGTGCTCACCTAAAATGCACAAGACCCTAAGTTAAATATCTTCCATGGGGTACTGGTGGTGGTGAAGGAATGGATCAGAAAAATCTGTAGAAGTCAGACGACAGAAGTTGTCAGGCCATGTAGCAATAGGGACTTGGCCTAGATCTGAAATGTTAAACAGTATTTGCATTGCTAAAAAGAAAGAAGAAAGACATTCCAGTAATAGGATACTGTAAAATATTTAGAAAGTAATGATTGAACTATTTGGGGTCAGTAAATAGAATAATCCCACTAAATTATATTTTAAGATGGATGAAAATTGATTAAATAGAAAATTTGGCAAGGAAAAAAGTTCCTAGAGAAGGTTGTAAGTTATATTTTAGACATGTTGAATTTGAGGTTCTTGAAAAACACCAAACAGCTGTTTGGGAAGTGATTAGAAATCTATGCATTTCAAGATCTGCAAGCCAGGCACATGTGGACCAATGAAGCTGTCCTCAAAGAGAATGTACAATGAAAGGGCTAACAATCAGACTTTGCGGGTGTATCTAGACTTAAGTGTTAGAAAGAGGAAAGCATGCAAAATGGGAAACTTGGTGGATCTCCAGAAAATAGGATGGGTCTCAGGGAGAGTCTCGAGAGTGAAAGGAGAGAATTTTGGGAATCAAGATGTTGTTGGCTGTGGCAAATATATCAGAGACATCTAGAAAGCTAAAAGGAAAAAAATGCAATGAGTCTCTTGATTCATTTTTTAGTAGTGAAATGATGATTTTTGAGACTTCTATTTCAGTAAAGTGATCAAGACTGAAAATAGTATAGTGGGTTAAGGAGTCATTGGGAAGGTAGGCAGGCAGGCAGAGATCACTGGAGAGCAGTGGTGTGAGGAAAGGGGAGACTTGGCCTGGTGGAGAGTAAGTGATCAGCAGAGCTAAAAGAAGGTGTCATTCTCATGAGAAGTACCTGAAAATGCTGTAGGTAGATGTGAAAAAGTAGGTGTTTTTGTATTTGTGTGTTTTCAGAAAGAGGTAGAAGATATGAGAGAGAGAGAGAGAGAGAAAGAGAGAGAAAGACAAAGAACAATTGGTTAGTGGTCAAGATCCAATAACAGAAAGGCAAAAAATCAAGAGTACACAAAAACTGTGAAGGAAGAATGTCTGAAGAGTGGAAGAAATTTTGAGGTTTTTAAGCATGGACGTGAGGAGAATAAACCCACATTTCAAGACTTCGATTTTCTTAGCCAAGTAGGAAAGTTGTCTGTCTTAAATGGACAAGATGAAAATGGGAGGCTGAAAATCCATGAGATGGGCTGAGGAAACAAGTGAAGATGAATACAAAGCTTAACACTGAGATAAGAACGAGACAGATACAATATATGGATCTATAGAGAGGAATATCTGTGCATATTGTCTGTATATTAGAGATGTGGTTTGTATGTGTTTAAATAATTATAATACATTTATTACAAAATCCTATCACTCAAAAATAAACATTTTTAGGAGATGTTATGATGGATAAACCCAGTGTCTAACTGCACCTTGAGAAGAAGTATGAGCTAAATAGTTGATGGCGTTCAGAGTCTGAGAGACTGGAAGAGGAAGTGCGCCCTGGCAAATAGGAAGGACGTCAGGTTTAAGAAAGACAATGTGTGATTTTAGTTGTCAGATTTGACATAGAAAATCATAAAATTAAAGAGATAGATCCACATCACCTTACACCACTGAGGCTTTGATAATGAATTTGTGATCAAGGTGGGTAGGAATGTAGGAACTAAACATGGTTGGAAAAAAAAGAAAGAACAAGGTGAATGCTGAAACCAGAGGCTAAGGGGCCAAGAACTGTAGTTAGTGGTACAAGGAAGTCAGAAAGAAAAAGAACAAGGAATATACCAATTCCATGATTAGCTGGAAAACTGTATGTTGAGGTATTTTTAAAAAATATGCACATTTATTTTAGGGCATTAAACATTCTTGTACATTTTTTTTTTTTTTGGTGGTTCTGGGGATCGAACCCAAGCTTTTGCACGTTAGTCAAGTGCATTACCACTGAGCCATGTCCCCAGCCTTCCTTTGAGGCTTAAAAAAAATTTTTTTTAATCAGGGCTTTGATTTCACAATTCATTTTTAAATGAGGGGTGAATGTGATCAAAGTACATTATATGCATATATGGAAATATCGCAGTGACAAGCCTTTGTACAAATAATATGTACTCTAAATAATAATATTTAAAAAATAAAATGAACCACTCCACAATTTCACGTTTATTCCTCAACTTTTTCTGTGGAGACAAAAAGGAAACATTAACCTCACTCTTTGTCTTAGCCTTAAGCCATAGAATCTTTTCAGGAGCCAAACAATTTCAAAACTGAAACTTCAGCAGTCTTTGTGAAATGTGCCTTTACTTTCATTGTCTTGGTTTTCCATATTGGATTTACTTCATCACTTTTCATTGAACAATTTCTGTATCCTTCTGGAATAAGATGATATTCCTTCCCAAACAATGCTTCCTGCCAAGATATATGCAAGCAGTATTTTTTAGTGTAATATTCTCTGAGACGATCTTGGCATTTTTTTGCTTAGAGGCAGATTCAACTGAAGAGAAGCTGACCAACAGCCCAGAGCAGTATCTGTGAATAAGTTGTACCAAAGTCTGTTTTTTTTTGTACTTTGCACTCTATCTTTTTTTATGGAGGCTCCTAATTTTCTTGCCCTCAATGTGTAAGACAAGCTACCAAGAGAAATAAGTATAGTAACTTTTATGCACAAACTAAATGTTCTGGGGTCTTTATGAGACTGCATTTACAAAGTATTCTTCCCTGAGTTTTTCGGTGACTGAGGGATGTGAAAGGCTCTTGAGTTATTTTTACAAAATAATGCAGGCAACTAGACAAAAGTTCTTTAGGTGCAACCAAAATGTGTAGTGATCATAGCTGTCAGGTATGATTAGCAATATATCACAAAGTTTGAAAGCAACATTTTAGTATTTTGTTCCACACATTAGTACTGTTAAAATTAAATTCTCTATCAGTTCTATTTCAAATTATTCTTAGAACCACTTAGAAACAGCTTCTTTCTCTGAAATATTTTTTCTGCCTCTCAGTCATGCATAACAGAAAATTATTCTGCATCTCATCCAAGCTCAAAAAAAACAATCCCAGTTTTAAGTGCTAAAATGGTGCCAAGAAAATACTCAGAATAGAAGCCTCAGGACAGAGAGATCATTTTGTTCAGTAAGGGTAAATGTAGTACTACAAGTTAGCATAAACCAAATTGATCAGGTTGTTATTCAATTCCAATTTGAAACTTTCAAGAGCTGGGTAAAAAGGAAGGAGGAGACAACACCTGCAGGAAGTTTTCTCCTGTATCCATGCCTGCTGGTGACTTCTAAATATATATCCTGAGACAGTGTTGCTGGGTATTGTTGACGTAAATTTATTTGTTTTAAAAATATGTTTTCGTTCTTTTTGGCTTCATTTACTAAGCAAAAATATTTGAGTAGTTACTTTGTGCATAGTTTTGTGTTTAAGGGTAGCTGGAGGTTAAGATGATGACAGGCAAGTTTATGTCATGAGACCCCCAGCAGTAGATGTTTGTGGGTGTTGGAAGCCACATGGAGTGGGTAGGCTCAGCCAGCGCATGGTTGAAGAGATCATGCCAAAAACTGTCTCATGCAAGTGCAGCCTGTTGTGTTGCGAGCAGCTGCTGTCAATATGGAGTAATCCTGATCCACCCAGACCCCAAACCAAACTACCAATTTCTACTAGGATGAAAAGAATCTCAGAGTGCTTATCAAGTATCATGAAGTCATTTCCATACTTATCTGAAAACAATCTTAAGCTTGCAGCATTATGGAATTTCAAAGCTAAGCCTATGCTTGAATCCTATTTTTCCAGGAATGGTAAACTAGGGTAGGTGTTCCTTATATACAGATGGTCTATTGGTTGCTGGTTAATTGTGCATATTTGTGAGTTAAAGATAAAAAGTTTGATGTTGAATTACTTTATTCTTACAATCTTAAAACTCACCTCTTTGGAGGGTATATTTACTATTCTCTTTTTTATTTCATCATTATTAATGAAAATGGATTTCTGCCCCTTGATTCAGAAAAGAAAACCCTCTTGGATCAGAGTTAAAAGTAAATTCATCCAGAACTTTCATATAAAATATTCCAATTTGGTAGAAGAGTAAAAAAGTTTTCTTCCAGCTATACTTTCTGTATCCATGTAATCTTGTAAGTCTGTTTTTTTTTTTTTCAACTTTCTTTTACCTTGTGCAATTGCTTGTGAGCTATCTCCTTTGAGTGTCTCAAAGTCACCTAGGTTCAACTCTCTGGAATTGAACACATTGCATTGCTCTGCCAAACAAGAACTTCCTTCTGCAGTAAATATCTTAGGTAATGGTAAACCTTCCTTGGAAAACTCTTCTGTATCCTTCATAGCCCAGCCTAAATGTCATGTCCTCTCCTCTGCCTTTCTAGCTTCTAAAAGTGAAATTAGCTGTTTCTGTAGTTTCATGAGGCTTGTTCATACTTTTGCTGTTTTATTTACACATCATTTCATGATTCTGAGCTTCACAAATGCAGGGACTCTACCTTGTTCCTTTGCAGCTTCAATACACATGGCATAGGTTTGTCACTAAAAAGGTTTGCTGAATCAATTTACATGTATCTGCTACTGTCTTTCTGTCCTTTGTCTTGAAGTATACATCCCTCAGTGGTAGGATATGTTGATTTGCTGTGTACAGAATGTCATTAACAAGCTGTTTGATTCTGATTAAATCTCTTAATCACCTGGATTTAGTTCCTTCATTTATAAAGCATAGAAGAGATGTTATTTCCTTTCTTAATAATAGTATAAGTATACATGTATTTCTTCTTTTAAGTTCTTTTTACTTTTCTTATTCCCAGCTCTATTTTTCCTCCTCCCAGGCTCTATTTTGAGGTTTGGCTCAAAAGGAGGGTTGAAGACAATAAAAGATTTTTAATTCTGAAGAAAAAGATGTTAGGGGGAGCAGAGGCACTGTCTTCAACTACAGAAAGGACTTTTTGTTGAGAAGAACTGTGTCTGGTTACTGTAGGAGACAGGATTAGGACTAATGGATAAAAGTTATGAAGAAACATCCAGTCATCACATAGCATTTGATATGCATATTATAATATACATATATATATATCTTACACCCAGACTTATGAATTGTTAAAACTCCATAGAACACTCACAATTCCCCCAAATTTGGAGACAAATCAGGTTTTTAACATTTTGTTTTGCCAAATAAAAATACCAAGCCATACCAGGTGTGGTGGTTCATGCCTGTAATCCCAGGTATTTGGGAGGCTAAGACAGGAGAATGGTGAGTTCAAGGCCAATCTGGGCAATATAGCTAGACCCTGCCTAAAAAAAAAAGGAAGAGGGAGAAGGAGGAGAGAGAGAGGGAGAAAATCAAATAGCAACAGAAAACCATAACTACTTTCTGCTATAACCATTATTTCATAAAAGAAGATTTTATAAAAAAAATAGGAAAGTCACAACAAAGAATAGATCCTTTTTGGGGGGAGGAGGTAAGTATAGGGCCGACCTTACAATAATATAAATATATATATGTATCCTTTACATTTTCTCCCCTAACTTTGCTTAGATTTGGTGAACATCAATGCTGATTTGAGGATCAGTAGATCAGCATTTGAGCATCAGTGCCTTATTAAAACTGACATGCCACAATAAGGAGTCAATATATACATATATATTTTCATGAGTACTTTTAATGTGAAGGCTTGTATGGGTCTACAAAGACATTTTTTGACAAAAACATTTTAAAACCTGATATATGGTTATGTTGCTTTGACATTTTTTTATAATCAGAGTTATGTTTTTGAGCAAGTTCCTTGGTTGTGACACATTTTCTCTTTCAATCTCTAAAACAATTCAGTGTGTGTTGGTTTGGAATTCTGAACATAAATATAATGTTGGGGTTTGGTATGGGTACAATTGTAGCTTTATAAAACCTTAAATAAGAACATGAAGATACCATGATCCAGGAGATCCACAGCTTTGTTTCTTGTTGATACTGGTTTCCAGTTTAGGATCAGCTTGACCTGCTCAGAATCAGGGTCAGCAGCTTGGCTTCCTGAGGGGGGGAATGGGTGCAGGGTTAATGCTGGGTGGCCTGAGATGAGAGCAGAATCTGTCTCTTAGGATAGGGGCAAAACTCCTGCTTGAATAACAGGATCCTAGCATGAAGGCCTAAGTGGGAGACTTTGACCTCTGCAGGTTTGTGGTAAGACTTCTGCAGTAAATTACAAGAAAATTTGATTTCCCCAGTTTATGAGACTCGGTGATTTTGACAGCCTCCAGGAGCTGTGGAAGGCTCCTGGAATAGTAGCATAAATAGGTATGAAGTTTTTACTGTCACATTTGCTCATGTTCTCCTGAATGTAAGATACTTTAACAGAAGGTGCTTCTAGGAGCGTTTTTTTTTTTTTTTCTTTTTCCTCTAGGCAATTAGGTTATACTCAGGAAGTTGCATATAACATCTTGTAGTCATAAATATAGGGCTCTGACTATCTTCCACTTAAGGACAACTCTAAAAGTATAAGATAAATAAAGCATTTCAAATTAAAATCCTCAGTTATTATTATGCAGTATTACAATGACCCCCTTTGTGAAGGTAAGGAAATTGTCATGCTAAATGACATACTTGAGTTATAGTTACTCAAAGAAGGGTAAATAAGTCTTGTAAACTGAGAAGTACAGGCTTCCAGACAGACATATCAAATGTTTGAGAAATTAGGAATGTAGATTCATTTTGGGGATGAAAGACCAAGAAACATTTCCTTTTTCTCCTTCTAAATAATATTTAACCTATATGTGCCAAGCTAGTCTATCACTTTCCCATCCTATCCGCTGGTTGAAAAGAACTTTCACAAACTCTTTCCAGAAATTAGAATAATGATCACAATAAAATCTCACAAAGCTTCTCTAAGCCAGAGGCATTGCCATTTATTGAGACCTTGATGTATGTGTCCTGGCAGCCCAACCACAGAGCTAAGTTATAATGCTTTGCAAGAGCCAGGTGGAAATCCCCAGGATTCAGCCTGACATGCTGGAGACACTATGTACTTGTGAAGAGACGCTTTCTGAAAGCCTGAATCTTACCCCTACACTAAACTCCAGATAGGTCTGTGACCTTCTAAAGTTCTCTTTGGTAAACATAATGTAATAATTTGTATTATTTAGAAATTAAATTCCAAGGGAAAGGGGGAATTTTATTTCTATTATCTCCTTCACTAAAGGAGAGAACAGTGTCCTTATAAGGGTGTCACTACACACATGAAATAGAGATTTTTAAAGGAACTATCTGGGTAATTCAAGCAGCCAAAATTTTCCTTTTCTGTGAAATACACTGATTAGTAAAGTAAGTGTTGGCAAGTGTGTGTGTATTGTCTTTTCTTCTCTGTGGGAGGCAGGAGTGGTTTCTGCACTAATTATTTGAATAATTGCCTCCTTTCTCTGTCTCTGTGGGCAAACAGCCCATGCCCCTGGCTATCTTATTGTTGTGGGTTTGCTTCTCTTCCAAACAATTATAAATTATTTGAACTACCTTATAATATTTGTGCTCAGTATTCCTAGATATGGCAGAAAGTAACCTATTGTTCCCATTTAGAAGATGGAGTAAAGGGTCTGAAGAGTGATTATGTGATTGTCACTGGCGGAGGCAGGACCAGACCTGGCTCTTGTGACTCACAATCAGGTGCTCTTCCTCCCACATGGCACTGTAGAATGTTTTTCTTGTTGCCTAAAATTAAGGCTGAATCCAATAAAAGCCAGCAGGACTAGTTCTCCTGGTAAAAGTGTTCCTTCTTACTGATGAATGTCTAAGAAACCCAAGATAAAATTATGCCAACTTCAAAGCCAACCACTGAAAGGTCTCACGGGGGCAAGCTGGCAGGTCTACTTATTGTACTTGGAAATACAGACCCATTCACTTCTACTTACAATTCATTTGTACCTATTGGCAGCAGAATATGCCACCTGCAAACACACCGCTTCAGCGCAAAGATTGTTTTGAACTAAAGACACTTAAAAACAAAAAACAAAACAAAACAAAAAAACCAGCAGGTGCAAGAAGCGTGTTTGGATCCTTCCCTTTTCTTCTTAAAAGAGCAGATAAAACCTCCCCGTGGAAGATGTCCTCCCTGCGTTAGAAGAAAAATACCATTCTTATCATCAGGGTAGGAAGGTGGGACTGACAGAATTCTGTACAAATAGAACTTGTTTCAGTCTTCCCACATAATTCAGGTACTTTTCTACCATTGCCTCTATGGTCAAACTAGTATCAAAGTATTTTGATTTTGTATTTCTTCAGGTCTTCATTTCCTTCTGGCGGAATCCTATGTCAGGTAAAACTTATGCTAATTTGTATGCTTTTCTGTTTAATTCTCAGGCCTGCTGAAAAACTCACAGAGGATAGAGGTAAACTTTTACCTTTGCTACATTACTGTTTTCTAAGGCATCCTTTTTCTGGTGCCTTGGAGTCAGGATCGTTTGTAAAGCACTGCACTGAATTTCTCTGCTTTCCAACCAGGTTGAGGCTGGCTGAACTGTATTAATCAGAGGCTGCTTTGGTCACCATATAGGGTAATACATTAAGTTACCAGCCTGGTGTGAGAGAAGTATCTTTTGACTTTTCTGCAGTGCACCTAAAAGGAGGTGATGGCCTGGCAGATAATCAATACCTCTTAGGGCAGAAATCAATGTGCCCAATCAGGTAATTCCCTGATCAGATTTTCCCTACAGCAGAGTGAAAATTTGCCCAAAGAAATCACTGAATGGCCTGTTCCACCTTCACAGGTGAGGGCATTTCTGTTGGGACAGTCTGTTATCAGCTGGTTCCCTGGGCATCACACAGGAGAAGGACTTCTGTTCTTGCTGCTGACATTGCCGTGGATTTAGATTTTGAATCACATCAGCAGATGTCCTATATTTTCACTTTAATTATGTTTCTGTGTTGTTTTGTGGTTAGACATAAAGTGGATTGTAGGGCTGATCAATAAACTAAATAAATAAGGAGGAATTGACCACATCACTTATCAAATTAGCAGTGGCATTTATGATATTGAGTTAACTGAATTATGTGGACAGTGTGCAGACTTCACTTAATATCATATCAATGTGTACTGGTCATCCTACTTGTTGGTGGCATAGATCACAAACATTTCATTTGGCACAAACTAAACACAAAGGACTAAGTTGAACTCCATATGTTTTTTTATTTCTGGAGCTTTTTACTTCATATACATATTTGAGGCTTTGTCGTCGTCAACATTACTAAAGAACAAATGGTTTGGTTTTGACTCTACTGAGTTGGATTCGTTTCGTACTGCATGATTCTCTTTTAATTTTTGCTATTTTACTGAATATTATGTGTATACAATGTAGAAAATAGTATATAGTAATGGTGACTATTTCCACCTGCAGGGTTTTATTTGTATGGTGGCCCTTGTATTAATAAGTAAGAGTGGAGGTAGATGTTTCTTATCTCTGAACAAAGATTATCAATGAAGAAAAATGGCTGGGGAGATGTAAGCATCTTTCTGTGTGTTATGGATATGATTTGGGAAGGACTCCTAAACAGGCCAGGGCTAGTGATTCCAGACATTGTGCCATTTTCACCTTTGTAGTCTCTTGAGAATTTACAATCCCATCTTCTGGTTGTACAAACATAAAGACTGAAGAGAAATAGAGAGGTCAGACAAAAACTGCTTGTCATGAAGATTAAACAAAAAGCAAAGTAATTCCACTAACCATGAATGTTAGGGTAGGGTGGGAGAAAATTTATGACTGGCTGCTTTTCTCTCTCTGAAATGATACTCTTCCCTGAGCAAAACCCCATGTGTTTCTGTAAATGCTTTGAACATGACCTTAGTTAGTGGAATTTTTTTCCTGAGAATACTGACATTTTTCATCTCAGAGGAAAGCAAAAGGATCCACATTTTTTTTAAACCTAGACTGAATTAAAGTTCTGGCTTCTAACCTTCTAAAGTCCTTTGACAGTTTATCCATGTATCTCTTGTTTTGGTGTAAGAAGCTTTGTTGTAAGCTTAGACTCGACCTGTTGTGGTCAGGTAGACTTAGAATGTAGCTCTTTACATAATGATAAGATCACTTCCAAAGGCCTTGGCAGACCTGTCTCAGTTCTAGGGACCAACATGTCCTTCTGAGGGCTGATCTTTGAGTGACCTACCAAGACCTGGAGACATTACCAATAAACAGCTATCACCAGGTCAACTTCAGGAGGCCCCACATTCCAGGGGTGAAGGAAAGTGTGGTGAGAGCCACAAGCACTTTATTACAGTAGAAAGATTTCTAAATGTCTTCCCACAACACAAGGAAACATGACAAAGTGATACAGAGTAGGAAAGCAATTTAGAAAATAAAATACACTAATGGCAGCCATTACTATAAGGAGCACTCTTAGTATAGTAAGAGTTTACTATAAAGGAAAACAAAACAATTATAAACCAACTGAGCAGACAAAAGCTTACCAAAAAATTCATTAAATCAGTAAGAAAACATTACACTACATTTTTGCATTGTGTTTGTGATTTCCTTTTACAAGTGAAATTAGTTACTCCTTCCTTACTACTTTATTCCCTTGCATGAATTTGCAAGTTTCATACCAGGAGATTTTTAACTCCTTTTTTTCCTGACTATAGTCAAAGTAGTACTATAGTCAAGATTGCTGGAACATTCTCCAAGACTGACTAGTACCGGGCTATGCATTTTATCTACACTAGTGATCAAATCATCCATTAATGTCTGGAGATAGGCAATATTCTTATTCCCACTCTCAGGTGAAATTTTGCTACTCATCCCAATAACTCCAGGCTTAGCACTTTATCCTATTTGAGGAGTCCCTGATGTAGCCTAAGAGTGTAAGGCATCTGACCTCACTATTGGGATGTAGTGTCCTCAGGGTCAGTGACTGGCAGCTATGTGTCCACCAGTTAGCTTTTCCATCTGTACACTGGCACTTACATCCTGATTTCCTCTGCTTGGACCGCAGCCTCAGAACATTCCCAGCTCTTATGGTCAGGTCCCTGACACCATGCCTTGCCTTAGCCATTCTATCTTGATCAGCTTAATCATTTCCCTCTTCCCTGATTGGGGGCTCCTCATAACAAGCCACAAGTACCCAGGCAATTTGTTAAACCCTTCCTGCTATGTTTGCTTGTAACTGGACCCCTTTTTCCAGACTCCATGCAACAGTTTTCCTAGCTACCTTTGCTTTTCTGCCAGTGGACTGGATTGTCTCCTGGTATTTTGAATCTCAACACATTTGTTTTTTTGAGACAGGGCATTTTGCTGTGTTGATCAGGGTGGTCTTGAACTCCTAAGCGCAAGTGATCCTTCCTGAGTGCGGGGATTACAAGTGTGTACCACTTGGCTTCAGCACAAGTTCTTAATTTCCTTGCTTCTTCAGTACCAATATTCTCCTCCTCAGGAGCAGAGTTAGACTTTGTAGTGCTTTTTCTTCTTCATCTTTGTGATTCTTCTTAAAAAAACACAAAATTTTCAGTACTAACTTGGGTACAAATGAAAATACTTATTTGCAATGAGAAAAAAGATTATAACATATCTCCTTGGAGATGCACTACTCTTTCTTCAGCAATCTATTTAGGTTTTTATCAGAAATGCTTACACCACATGCTTCACGAGGTAGCCTGGCTTCTTCCTACCACACGGAATGCTCTGCAAGCCCAACAGGCAGAGAGGCCCGTAAGATGGCCTAAAGCCTAGGTGCCCTGGCTCTACAGCAAATGAATCACTGTGATTCCTTTGCTCTTGCTTGGGGTGAAGACTACTTACTCTGGCCTTCAGTTTCAGAAAAGTGAGGGAGAGAGAAAAAGAGAGGGTGAGGGAGAGAGAGAGAAAGAGAGAAAGAGAGAAGAAATAGAAGAAGGAGAAGGAGAAGAAGAAGAAATAGAAGAAGAAGAGGAAAGGAAGCAAAAGAGAAAGGAGAGAGGAAGGGAGGGATTGAGAGAGAGAGAGAGAGAATGAGAGTATGAATATGTGTGTGAAAGAAAGAGACATTGATTTAGACTATCCCTTCCAACTTATCACCCTTCTCTTCTGGTATTGGACCTCTTTCTTTCTTTCTTTCTTTTTTTGGGGGACTCTATCTTATGTGACATTTTATATTCACTAGTATTTATGGACAGACTTCTGCGCCGAAGGACTGAGTTAATCTATGGTATTTCCTATTATGTTGTGGGTTGTGGGTATGTATGAATTGATTAACCACCTTGGGATAGGGCAAGAACTTGGAACATACAGCCAGGTCTAGGAGGCTGAGGAGATGTATGGACTGCGAGACAGAGATTGGTATTAGGCGGCAGGGAGGTAAGTGACTGAGGTTAGACATCTGGTGAAGCCAGAAGCATCAGGGAGGTCACCACTAGAAAAAATTGTGATACTGAAAGGCTCATGGAACCTAGCACTGTGATCCTCTCCTTCTTGGACAAGGAATCCCCAGAAAGAAGAGCCTAGGGCCCAACAGTTGCCATTTGGCAAATTACTACCTAAAGTGACAGAGTGCCACCTGGAGTTTAGAGGAGGAATTTCAGCCCCTAGAGAACTCTTACCACTTCCGCCCCTAAGAGAGAGGAATCCAGCAAAGTTATTGGAAGAGGAATCAGTGAAGGCAATTCATATATCAGTTGAACTGCTAGAAACAGGATCAAAGTGGAAATCAGATCTTGGAAAGTCTTGCAGGCAGCCTATCATGGTAAGTTGTTTGTTGGTGGCAGAGACATCTGCCACTCTTTTCTGCGTAGATTTGAGCAAGTTACTTAATTTTTCTGCATGTCCCCTGGTGTCTTGTAAAATTCTGTTCAAAATAACTTACAGAGTTAATTTATGGTTAAATGAAGTAACATATAAATGTAAGTATAAACTATTTAGGAGCATGGACCAGATCTTGTTCTAATTTTATTGCTAGTGCCTAATTACAATAGCTAGCATTTAGCAGTCTCTTTATAAATCTTTGTTAAACTGTGCCAAATCACCTTCCACATGATAGGCATATATTATCTATCTATCATCTAGATTGGCATATAGATATATAGATCTATGCATATATGTATAATTGGATCAATCTATCTATTATCTCTTACTTTTTGAAACTGAGTGTGAGATACGTGCCAAGTGACTATAGTCCAAAAGTGTGAGGCCAGAGGATTTCAATGTCTCCTGTCCAAGCCCTGAGGGGGTCCAGCCAGGGCTTGTAACAGTAAAATGCTAGCACAGAGGAAAGATGCAGAGATGGGAATTCATCAGACTTTGACTTGTTCATCCTAAAATACCCTTTCCACTTAAGATGGTGTTAAAACCAACATTTAGAGTGATTTTCCTAAAGAATTTATCACTATTTGTTTTCACGATTCTGACTAAGTGTTAAAAAACAAGTCTTTGCTAATGTCTTCCTGGAAAAAGACTCAAGTATTCAGTGAGCTTTGCTGTTTCCCTGTTTGCCCGAGGGCACCTTTTGCAAGGGATAATGAAGTGTTCTCACTGATTCTGTATTTGGTTTCCAGACTTTGATGTGCTTAAATAATTTTTTTGGTGTTTCTTTTGATCTGGTGAAGCCTAGAATAGCCCTCCACCTCATGGAGGGGGTGGTGGTTAGTTCAGCTTTCAATGGCAGACAACTTGGGACAACAGCAGAGAGTATACCACAGGGGCCAAGAGAAGGGCTTTGGCCACAGATAAACCTGAGACTACTCATGGCTCTGACATTTACAAAGTGTATCATTTTATGTACACTATGTCTCTTCTTAAAAATCTCAGTTTAGCCAGGCATGGTGGACACACTTGTGATCCCAGCTGAGGTAGGAAGATCATAGGTCCCTTGAGTTACATAGTGAGAGCCTGTGTCAAAGAAAAAAAAAAAAGTCTCACTTTCCTCATTAGTAAAAGTGCTGAAATAATAGCTGCCTCATGGAATAATTGTGACCCTGAAATAAGGCCGACAAAATTCTCAGTACAGTGCTTGGCACAGAGTAAGTGGTGCATATGGATTAGCTGTTTATATAAGGAAGGAGGAAGGGAAGAACGTAAAGTGAGGACAACCGCCTTGCAAGGAGAGGATGGGAAAGGAGCCTTGCACGGAGTCCTGTGTGGAGTGCAGGGCTCAAAGCAGTGGTGAGAAATGTGTTTGCTGTGTAGAGTCTGACTGAGCAACGGAGGACTTTAAAGCTAGATAGTAAAGTTAACCAGATACAGAAAACTGTGGTAGATTTCTTAACACATTTCCTTTCAGATTCCATGGAATTTCTTTTAGACATTGCATTTTTAATTGTGCAAAGGGGTTTTATTGTGACATTTCCATGCCTGCATATAATGTACTTTGACCATATTTACCCCCTCTATTACACTTCTTATTTTTCCTCGCCTTCTTCTCTTCCCCTTTCACATCCCTAATAATCCCCCTTTCATGATCATGTCCTTTATCTTCCCCTACGGTCTACGTATGAGAGAAAATATGCAATACTTCTCTTTGTGGGACTAGCTTATTTTACTTGACAAGATGGTCTCTAGTTCTAGTATTTTCCTGCAAATGACATAAGTTCACTCTTCTTTATGGCTGAATATATACCCCATTGTGTACACATACCACATTTTCTTTATGCATTCGTATGTTGATAGACACTTAGGCTGATTCCATAATCACTATTGTGAGTCATGTAGTAATGACCCCGGTATTGAGGTACTTCTATTGCATGTTGACTTCAATTCTTTAGGTTATATACTCAGATGTGGTATAGCTGGATCCTATGGAAGTGCTATTTTTAGTTTCTTGAGGGATTTCCACAGTTGTTGCATTCATTTACAGTCCCACCAACATTGTACAAGGGTTCCTTTTTCTCTATATCCTCACCAGCATTTATTGTTGTTTGTTTTCTTGACCATGGTCATTCTGACTGAGGTGACATAGAATCTCAATTTAGTTTTGATTTTCATTTCCCTGATAGCTAAAGATGTTGAACATTTTTATTGGCCATTTGTATTTCCTCATTTGAAATGTACCAGGCGCCATACTTTCAAACTCTGTGGAGTAAGAATTATCCTACCTACTTAAAAAAATGATCCTATGGTTCAGAAAGATTGAAAAATGAGTATGTATTCACACTTTAAGTCTGCAGGCTCTTTTGCCTGCCAGTCTGTTTGGATCTCTATTTGATGCTGTGCCCCAGTACTTTGCTGAACACCACAGTTTCCTGTCTGTAATATTCCCCATTGACTACTAAGTCTATGCACCCAGGCAGCAGGTGGGCCAGACTTCTATGTCCTGAGCTCTATCAGTCTGATCTGACTCTTTCCAAGTTGCTTTTCCAACAGTGGAGCTTGTTAAAAGTAAAAGTTTTTGGGCCTAATTCTAGACTTACTAAGTCAGAAGCCCTCATGTCGTGGCCACTCATGTAGGAACTTAGATCACATGGCTTTTAAGGTTGGTTGCAATTTAGACAGTTCATGGTTTGCTCACTGGTTGGTTAGATTCACAAATTATATTCAGGCCAATACATTGCTAGAGGTTTCTAAAACCTGTTCAAGAGAAAATGGAGGAACTCATCTTAGAGATCTCCCTGTGCTGTTAGAAGTCCTCTGGGATAACTTGGAAGCTCATCTGCTTATGCAGTTATCTTAGTGTTTTTAACTTGTCCTTGCCCTAAGGTGCCCATGAACCAGACCTCTTGCCATATCTGAAGCATGACTGCCAAACAAGTGGCATCTTTTGCTGAGTACAGGAGCAGAAGTCTGAGCCACTTCTGCCTATCACATCTTGGTATTAGACTCCCCAAAGAAACTACTACACAATAAAGTACTGGATGGAGCAATACTTCACTCAACCCAGGGAAGACACTGCTCAAGACCTGCTTTAGTGCTGGGTGTCAGTTCCCTGTGACAACTGACATCAGGCAATTGGTCTGCATGCAATTCTCTTATGTTATTGCTGAAGGACCCTGTTTCCTCACCATAAGGGACAGATTATAGTAGTGGGGTTGGCTAGATGCTATCACACACACACAAACACACACACACATACACACACACACACAGACGTACATACATAACCAGGGCAAAGAGGTATACATTGAATCTGAAATGCTCCCACATATGGTAACAAGTCTGGCATGGGCTGTGAGGACTCTTTATCACTTGGTAAAGAAGTAGTCCAAGCCCAAGACCCAGTTCTATGTGGCTGAGAGAGTTGGAAAAAATACTCACTGAGCTGCCCTTTCCACTGGTGACCTTGTGGACAGGCTCCTGGACCACATTTGCTCTTTGCTGTCACTGTCTTGACCTTGTTTCTGATTTACTCTTAGAAATGAAGATCTGCTCATGTTCAAAGCCATCACTATCAAAGCCTTGTCTTTGAACTCTTCTGAAGAATAATGTGAGAACATCAGAGATTTAAATGTCTTTTAACATACTGTAAAAAAAAAAAGAGATAGATCTGTCTCCATTGAATCATCTAGGTTCATTAGTACCTGGGATAGGTCTTACTGATGTTCACTTTTGTTGATGTACTAAACATTTAAAAAAATTGATCTTCTCAACTAAGAAATTTGAAAATTTTTAAACATATTAAACTTTAAACTTCCACACAAGTAACTGTTTCAGAATTTTATATATTTGTGCACCATTTTACTTTGCCGTCTTCGTATGTCAGAGAGTGCTTTGAATCAGTGTTAGTGTTTTTATTCCTTTTGAGCCTCTGTATTTGTGCAATGCTGAGAGTTCCTGTGGTAATAAAATATGGTTTTATTAAAGACCAATAAATCCCTCCACTGTTCTCATACAACCCAGAACAAGATAGTTTTGTAAGTCCTGGTTTTATAGACATTCGAGTTTCTAACATTTTCTGAATTATAAAAATCAATATCATGAGTAATGCTAATAAAATCACTTAGATTCCCATAACGAAGAATATCCTGTCATAAAGTATTAAGTCACCAATTTATGAGGAACATTTTGAAGAGTACTGAGCTGGAATTAGTTATCACCACTCCAACAATAGCAGGACAGCCAGACTTGGAGGGAGACACAGTCTGTCATCAGATGCCTTACTGGGGATATTTTAGTTTGCTTGTTATGTTCATCCTAGTAAACATCTTTGCCCACCTCATTAATATCAGGCTGCTCTGTCCTTGTTCCCAAGATGTCATTCCCAGGCCTTATCTGGAAGAAACAAATAAGTGTGCCTCCATTTTAGACACACTGGGTGTTTGGCCTCATCAAATGAACATTGTCTCTAATCATATGATAGAACAGGTGAAGAGGTTTGTTTATCTAGCCAACTTCTCATCTCTTTACCAGAGACTCTCTAAGCAAGTAAAGAAAAGACACAGGTATTGTGTCTCTAAGGTGAAGTGCACCCTGTTAATAGGTTTTTAGTGTTTCAAGTGGAATAAGGAGAGAAGAGGGTATTTTTCCCTTGTTCCAATATGGAATGCTCTGAGGGTGGTCAGGACATAAATTTGAAGTTACTGGAGTAGATTTCCATTTGATTCATAAAGAAGCCAAGTAGCCATAAGCAGAGACAGAGAAGTTGAGATAGATGTAGGAATTGGGAGAACTGGGTACACCAAGTTCCACAGAAACTGCAGAAAGTTTTTTTCATTAGGGAGTATTCAGTTCCCAAACCAACTCACATGTTCTTTCTGCCTTTTCATTTTTCAAAGAAATTCTGAAGGGCTGAAGGAATGGCTTAAGTGGTAGAGCACCTGCCTAGCAAGCACAAGGCCTTGTTTTCAAACCCCAGTACTGTCAAATACAAATGAAACAAAACAAAACAAAGAAATCCTGAAACTTACATAATTATTAGCTCTTAAAATGGTTATTCATGTACTGTAGACCATAGTAGTTATTAATTAAAAGGAAATTTATTTCAAGATATTAAAACACATTTGAAGCCATATTAATTACAAAATGAAAACAAAATAAGACAAAGTACCTAAGAAAAATGTATAAAACTTCTTACTGCATGAGAAAGAAAATGAATTTAAAATTAGAAGTACCAAATCTGTCTTCGCTTGACAGTCCTTGGAAATTCCTGTCAAAACATACAAATATTTTTTAATTATAGGAGCTCTGATCAAGGTATAGGAAGGTGATTTACTGGAGTTGGAGAGGGTTTCTACAACCTGCCACATCAGTGGTGTTGGAGTAAGCGCACAGTCATGGACTCTATTGCTCATACTCTGGCTTGGAAAAGTACACATCATTTGGCGGAAGACGTGAAAACACTCTGTTACCAGCATAGTTTGTGCTAGCTCAAGAATTCCAACCAGGAAGTCAGACAACTGCATTCCTACTTGCATGATGACAATGCTCTGTAGGCAATCAGTTCAGTGTTGTTCTTTTCTCTTTGTTCTCTTTATTTCCAATTAGACAGTATATATGCTAGAAGAAGCTGTGATCTATGTGTGAACCAGTGCAGTGCAATGTTAAGGAGTAATTGTTGACAGCACTGTGAATTGAGATTGTAAGTGTGACACTTGGGGAAGAGACAAGAAGAGTCGAGAAGTATGAGTGAATGAATAGATGTGGGAAGGTGCATGGAGCTTCATGTCTTGTCTTTGGAAAAGAGGTAAATACACATTGTCCCTAAATTTCTAACAAAATCGAGAGATTCTGGCAGTGAGAGAGATTCAGTTATTTAGCCAGAAAGTATTAATTGAGAACCTATTAAGTGCTAAATGCTGTTTGATGGTAGAGAAATACCAGTAAAGAGGAGAGACTAAATCCTGGTTGTATTGGGGAGGGAGAGACAAGAGCCCAAACCACTGAAAAATATAATTTTTGATAATCATCAGTACTACAAAGACAATAAAATGGGGAGGTATGGCAGGGTGACTGGGGCTCCTCAGACCACATCATAGTAGCTACAACACACACTATGCTCATGGCTACAGGGCCAGTCCACAAGAAATCAGAACAAATTGGGCAGAAAAAAATAAAGTTGCTATTATTCATTTTATTGTTTGATCCTCAACATGTCTTATTAGTAGTCACTATTGCCATCCTGTTTTACAGATGGAAAAAAAAACTAAGATAATAAGTGGGCAAATACAGATTCTTGAGAAAAAAATACAAGGAATATATTATTATTATGCTAAATTCATAATTAATGGAATAAATACACTAATTAAAGGAACAAAATTTAGATACCATTTTCAGTTGTTCATATTTTCAAAGTTTAAAAAGAGCAAATTAAGTACAGAAAGGAGCAAGAAACACTGTGGAAGTAATAGGTATAGGCAAGGACTTTCTCAATAGAACCCCAGCAGCCTGGCAACTAAGAGAAAGAATGGACAAATGGGACTTCATAAAATTAAAAAGCTTCTGCACAACAAAAGAAATGGTCTCTAAACTGAAGAGACCACCCAGAGAGTGGGAGAAAATATTTGCCAGCTATACATCAGACAAAGGGCTGATAACCAGAATATACAGGGAACTTAAGAAACTAAACTCTCAAAATCAATGAACCAATAAAGAAACGGGCAACTGAACTAAATAGAACTTTCTCAAAAGAAGAAATTCAAATGACCAAAAACCACATGAAAAAATGCTCACCATCTCTAGTCATAAAGGAAATGCAAATCAAAACCACGCTGAGATTCCACCTCACCCCTGTTAGAATAGCCATCTTCAAAAACACCACCACCAACAGGTGTTGGCGAGGATGTGGGGGAAAAAGGAACCCTTGTACACTGCTGGTTGGAATGCAAGCTGGTGCAACCACTCAGGAAAAAAAATATGGAGACTCCTCAAAAATCTAAACATAGATCTGCCATATGATCCAGCAATCGCACTCCTGGGGATATACCCAAAGGAATGCAACACAGGTTACTCCAGAGGCACCTGCACACCATGTTTATTGAAGCACTATTCACAATAGCCAAGCTATGGAAACAGCCAAGATGACCCACTACTGACGAATGGATCAAGAAAATGTGGTATCTATACACAATGGAATTTTATGCAGCCGTGAAGAAGAATGAAATGTTATCATTCGCAGGTAAATGGATGGAATTGGAGAACATCATTCTGAGTGAGGTTAGCCTGGCCCAAAAGACCAAAAATCGTATGTTCTCCCTCATATGTGGACATTAGATCAAGAGCAAACACAACAAGGGGATTGGACTTTGATCACACGATAAAGCGAGAGCACACAAGGGAGGTATGAGGATACGTAAGACACCCAAAAAAACTAGACAGCATTTGTTGCCCTCAATGCAGAGAAACTAAAGCAGATAACCTTAAAAGCAACTGAGGCCAATAGGAGAAGGGGACCAGGAACTAGAGAAAAGGTTAGTTCGAGAAGAATTAACTTAGAAGGTAACACACATGCACAGGAAATCAATGTGAGTCAACTCCCTGTATAGCTCTCCTTATCTCAACTAGCAAAAACCCTTGGTCCTTCCTATTATTGTTTATACTCTCTCTTCAACAAAATTAGAGATAAGGGCAGAATAGTTTCTGCCTGGTAGCGAGCGGTAAGGGGGGGGTAAGGGAGGGAGTTGGGGGGGGTAAGGGGGTGGGGAAGGGGGGAGAAATGACCCAAATGTGTGCACATATAAATAAAATAAAAATAAAAAAAAAAAAAGAAACCTGCTCCAGGCAGAACTGCATCAGGCAGAACAGAATTCGGTTTCTCCTGTGCACCAGCAGGCTCCAGCCTGTGCTATAAGTACCTTTAGTCTCTATTCCCTAGCAACTGCTTTGACTCTGAACTTCACATTGACCTGCTGTTTTTCTCCAAAAGTCATTTTTTATACTTTCTCCATCCCATTAATTTACATTTTAATGCTTACTGGGGTTCATGACACTGTAAGCTTTTTTATAATAGGTACTAAAGTACTTTTGCAAAAATTTTCATAGAT
Organism: Castor canadensis; assembly: GCF_047511655.1. Taxonomy (NCBI): domain Eukaryota; kingdom Metazoa; phylum Chordata; class Mammalia; order Rodentia; family Castoridae; genus Castor; species Castor canadensis. The sequence goes on along the minus strand of NC_133388.1, from coordinate 83,182,025 downwards.
GAATGAGAGGCAATGCTCCTGGGGCGGTTGTAATCACACCATATGTCCCTGGTATGTAGTGTATATATGAGGCAAAATTCAGAAGCTAATGTTAATGTTAATTTTACTCCAGTAGTACATGAGTTTTTTTCCTTTCATCTATCTTTGAAGAAAAAGTAAGGGTTGAAGGGAAGTAGTGGAGGAGATCAGAGAATAGAAAAAAGGGATGAGGATAAGAAAAAAATAAGAGACTGAAGGACACACAACATTAATTGGTGAGATTTTTGTGTGGATTACACATTTTTTAAACTCATGGTGGTGCCAGAATGCAACTGGTACTCTATAAAATCCAGCCTTCATTGGCACTGCACCAGTCTCTGCTTGGGTCCTGAGCTGCAATTTGCTTTCTCAAACCTGCATGCTTCTGACCACCTCCTTCCCTATTCATATCCTTTTAGCCTTGCCTCACACAGAAGAATTGGCATGTGGCATTTCTGGCATCTGCTATCATCCTTGACTAGGGCTCCAAGTTCTCCTGTGCAGTAAGCAGAATAATCTCCCTCTGACCCCTCACCATAAAGATGTCCACATCCTCATCTCCAGGTCCTGTGACTATTCTATCTTACGTGACAAAGGCGAAGTAAGGGTGCAGATGGTTTTGAGGCTTTTGATCAGTGGACCTTATGCTTGATTATTACAATGGGCCCAAAATAGTCATGAAATCCTTCTCTCCTGACCAGAACTGGCTTCTTGAAGGGCTCATCCACCTATAGGAGTCTCTGCCACCGCTCATCTACTCACTGGAAAAACAAACCCCTAAGTGAGTAACACATGTCCCCTATGTCCTGTCAATCCTCTTATTTGCCAATTCCATCTCATCAGCTAGATTTGCTTAGTGCTCCAGGCCAAGCTACTGCAGTATCTCTTAATTAACTAGTTGCAGACAGCTAATTATGTGTCTCAGAATCTCATCAGTACACAGAGGATATAGGCTGCAAGTTGAAAAATGCCTCTGAGCATTTCCAAAGCGTTACAACACTTCTATTAGAAGAGGTACCTTTTAAATAAGAGGATAAGGTAGAAGCATGGCTGAAGCAAACTTGAAAGAATTATGTTTTGCTTTTCATCTCAATCCCTGTGTCTCCCATTTGCTATGTCCAGTGATCTCTCAAGAGACTTAGTGGAGCTCTCACCTCTTCACAACCTACCCTGCTCTCCTGGTGGTAATACAATCCTTGAAATTCTGGCCCACACTCTTTCTGACTGGGTTCCCATTCTGAGCTCTCAGAGGAGAGTAACATCTACAGAGCTGCCTGCTGCCCACTCTGCAGCCCATTGAAGCTGCAGGAAAACCTTTCTGACAAACTTGGCTTTCAAGCACTTGCTGACCAGTCCCTCTTTGGCACGGATCCAGCTTTGCCTCCAGCTTTGCTGGCTGACTCATCTATGGCTTCCTGGAGAAGGCTGGAGACACTCTCCTTACTAAAGTGAGTTTAGCAGGTGCTAAGGAGGGTGTTACAGATCATTAAGTATCTAATTATTAAGGAATTTAATTGAGGAGTTCTCCCAAGTAGACCACTGGTTATGGTCTCCCTAGATGGATCGGCCGTGCACTGGGAACTTTTTACAGATTCCAATTCAGTCTTTGTGCACTATAAGCTAGAGGTTTCTTGTTGATTTTCAGGTGCAGAGAATTGGGATAACTTATCAAAAGCTATGTATCTAATTAAAAACAATACCAGGCAAGGGGAAAGTACTTTACTTGTTTGGGGAAAGTATATATTTTTTTATTTGCAGCAGATCAGTGCTGCAGTAGTATTTGCTGGGATTAGAAATGATTTTACATGGTGGATCTCATTTTATTTTTCAACTTTTTATAACTGCAGTCTGTCTTGCCCAAAATGGACATCTCAGATGCAATATTATCTCCACTCTTTCTCCTCTTCTGTCAGTTTAATAAATATTGCAATGACCACTCTTTTTCCTTTGAAGAATAGATCTTGTAAATTGGTGTGGGGCAAGAGAAAATGTCGATGGATGACCCAAAGGTCAGTGGCTCACGACCTTGGCTGCACATTACAATTGCCTCAAGAGACCTAAAAACCCCATATGTGATCCACACTCCTAACCTTGCTTAATTAGCATCTTGGAGGAAGGGAGCAGGCACCGAAGTCTGGATGTCTGGGTGTTTTATAGAACTTCCTGTATTCCTTGCAGTGCTTCTGTAACTGTAATGAACACACAGAGCTCCTGGGGGGTCTTGTTAAAAGGCAGATTCTGATGCAGGAGGTCTGTGTGGGTGCTGAGACCTGAGACCCTGCATTCCTAACAAGCTCCTGGGTGAGGCTGCTGCAGTCAGTCTGTCTACAAATGGGGAAGCACCAGGTTAGCTGCTCTCAATCTGAGGCCCCTGGAGCTGTAGCATCAGCATCCCATGCAAATTCTTGGGCCCCTAGGCAGACCTGGTGAATATGTAGCTGTGGGTTGGAGCCCAGCAATCTGGTTCAGTGAGAATTCCAGGTGATTCTAATGTACACCAAACTTTAAGAACCACTTCTGGATAATCTTTTGGCGTCTACTTCAGTCTTAGACTTTGGAGAGGTAAGAGTGATCCCACAGTTTATGCAAAGCAATGAGGAGGGAGGGCATATTGTAAGGATACTTGTGAAAATAAGAAATCTGGTTCTGCAGGAACCAGAAGAATTGCACAGCCAGGATGGACATGACAAACCACTGAAACACAGTGAGGCATCCCAGGAACTGGTATGTGCCTGGGAGTGTGAAGTGTTACTCAGTGTCTGGAATGACTGATGAGGCTGATCCCACACTTGCCCAGATGCTGACGGTCACTGTTCCTTCCTCTAGTGCCTTCTCTTATCAGTAATCCACAGCTCGTCCCTATCTCTGCTTATGGCATGGTAGCTTGCTTGGAGTCTTGGAATGAGGTTACTTGAGTTAGAATTCTGGCTTACTACCTTTACAATAAGGCACGTTAGCTTCTTTTGACCTGTTTCCTTGTCTTGAAAATGGGAGTATTTTCAATACTATCATCTATGTTTGATTATTAAGTGAGATAATGGGCGTTACATATTTAGAGCTGCTATTATTCTCACTTTTTGACTTATTGTTTCCAGTCACATCTATCACTAACTGCCTCTCAATCTCAACCTTCAGTTCCAATGTTTGAGAAGGAGACACACCCTGCTGTAGTGAGTCACTGTCATGGTTACTGGGCCAAGCTCTCTTACCAAGCATCTGTGGACATTCTGTGTATTTGCTGTTTTCAGTAAGATCCCCTCTTCTGTCTCAGTACGTAATACTTAAGAAGTTCCATTCAGGTTGTAACTAAAGGAGGGAAGAAAACATGTATGATATCGTGCCATCTACAGGACACTCTTTGGTTAGTCCACTAAAAGTGTGGCCTTCAAAGTGCCTTATTCCCTAATTTAAACCATCATTAACTTTTAATTTGGAGGACACCAACTTGATTCAGTGGTTTTTTTCATACATTGCACTTTTGAGGCTTATACACTTGGAAAACACATATAAATTTAACATACAAAGAAACCACAACAGTTAGCATCATAGTTTTAATTATATATACACATGTATTAACTTAGTTTTGATTCTTGAAGTAAAACCTTGAACCTTTTAATAGGTAAGATAACAAGCATACATAACTGATAAAGTCAAAATCCTAGATTTCTCACGAGTTAGGGAAGGCTTTGCCAGTGACTCCAAATAGCCCCACTTTTTAATGTATAAGTGTATCTCATATACACAACAATGTTTTCCCAGGCAAGACAAATAGATGTAGTACAGGTTCCAAACAACAGGGCTGCCCAGTGGCAGGCCACTCCCATCTGAATGGCATGACCATAAATATCAGAAATATCAATAGCTTATTGACCATTTTCATGTGTAGGAGTTTAGGTGCAGTATGTAGTAGATAAAAAGGAGGATCACATCAGCTGATCATTTTATATGGGCTCAATGACTCTGCTAGCATTTGTACAACATTAGATAACGCTTAGACACAGAGCTTTATACCATCTTTAGTCAGACAAGGCACCAACTGTTTTAGAATCACTAAAAATAATAGTTGTCAAACTGCAATTATGAGGTAGTCATTTAGAAGACTTGTCATAAACAGACCCTAAATGAACTCTTATTTAGTGTAGTACTCCACAATTTAGAAAACTTGTTTTACATGGATCTGCCAGACTTTAAATTATCATGCAGAAGTGGGGAACTTGCTGCACTCTTTCTGTCATTTCTGCCATCTCCTCTGGAATTACATGATTACCAAAGGGCAAATTTAAATGACAGGTGGTGATGCTGCCCATTGACACAGGTGAAGAGAGTACTATGTAGGAAAAATCATCTCCTTCCCCTCCTCCCTGGAACTTTGAAATATTTTTGTCCTTGTTTAGGCTTGGACAAAACAGGAGCTTATCTGTCACTTAGAAACACTTTTCTGCTGGATTCCTACAGCAAGTCACTGGGTTAATTTACTCAGATGTGTAGACTTTGTAGTTCAAAAACATTAAGGGTAATTTTGTAATGAATCCTCCATGGATGACAGTCCTTATTTGACTAGGTGGTAACTCTTAGCTCTCTCCCTACTTACTGATTTCTGAGTAATGAGATACAGCAATTCAAAGTGTGAGATGTTTCCCTTTATAGTTTGGATTTGCATGATAACATTTCAGTCTTGCTCATCCAGAATGTCTCTGCTGGCTTTTCTTTCCTCTTGTAGGAAAGCAGAGAGAAGATTATGCAATGATTTTACTGAAAAGATTCATAATGATTTGAGGTCACCCCATGGTTCCCATCCCTCCTGTCTGTATCCTCCAGTCATTAGTTTCCACATCAGAGGATTTTAGACTCTGGTCAATGTTTGATTTGGGTGATCTTCAATTTATACAGACCTCTTTAAAAATGAAATAAATTCTTGCAGACTTCCAGCATTACATACCATTTTTTAAATTCTAAAATTCCTTAAATACATAAAAATTTAAATCTAGATATGTTATTACAAAAACAAAAATTAAACATAAAACTGCAATCAGTAAAATTCAAATTAATGACACTTTAAAGAGCAGATTTTGATTGACTGTATAGTAGAAAGACGTGTTAGGTATAATTAAGTTTTCCTCATGACATCTATCATTGCCAATTATTATTTAAATTGTAGTCATTTCCAATATAATAATTTTGCTATTTTAATAATAAAGCCATTTAAAATTACTAAAGGTTGGTCAATTTAGAATACACATTCCCCACTCCCCATACTGAAAAATAAAAGGTAGCATTTAACAAGAGTATTCATTGTGCATTTTCTGGCAACATAAATATGACACTTGGCAAAGGTACAGATGTTTCACTTTTCAACACTGTCATCTGCCACATAACATTTTCCCCATTGCCTTTCATTGTTCAAACTGCTACACAAGTCTTGCAGGATGTGTGGTGGCATTGCTTGCCTTTGGCTTGATATCTACCTAATTGTGAACACAAATACATAGACAGCCAGGGGTTTCCTGCTCAACCAGACAGCATGGTTATGTTTGTACTAATATTTTATTTAGAATATTGTAAAATGGAAAAACAAAGTTACATTCTTATAGACCGTTTGAATCTTGGGAAAATCTGAGGATGTTCAGAGATCCTAGGACTCCAAACTGAAACCTAAATTTCACCCTACTTAATTCCCATGGAAGCTCTAAGATGAAGACATTAGCACCAACCTGATTTCACATATCAGGGCTCTAGGAGCCAGAGAGGTTAGTGAATACACCCAGCACCACACAGGCAGTGAGAGAGGAACCAGGATTCCATTCTAGATTCATTCTGTCTCCAAAGCTTCTCTCCTTGAGCTCTCTCAACACTTCAGAATCCTCAGGGACCTGCTTTGGTGTAAGCACTGGGAATTAGGGGCTTACACCTGTCCTTTTTGCAGTTTCTTGAGATAGCTTAAGGCAAAGGTGGCAAGCATATATTGAACTAGTGATGCACCTGGCTTGGTGGGTGAGGGTCTCAATTTTAATAAGAATTCACTTACCCCCCCATATAATTTCTATCAGAATCAGTCTCAAAGCCATTCAGTTATGATCTAGACCAGCACTAGGCTACCTTCTTGTGTGAATTGTTGTCTATGCCTTAAAGTCAGGCAGCTGCTCATTTATTTATTTATTAACTCATTGTACAGAATAGTCAGCCACTCTTCTAGGTCTTCCAGCCCTGTAAGAAATGATCCTCTCATTTACAGACCCAGCACTATGCTCCTACATCCTTTACCCTGGAGCATGAGTGCTTCTTTTTTCCTCCCAATAGAAGGCATGGATTTGCTGCTGGGTGGTGGAAAAGCACTGACTAATCCTGGCATCAGAATTTCTTGGTGGATGTCCCACTTCTGCTGCTAAAAGCTCTGTGACCTTGAACAAGTGAGTCACTTGTCTCCTCTGACCACAGTTCCTCAATCCTTAAAATGAAAATACTTATAATCAGTTCACACGTTTGTTGTGAGCGGTCCATGAAAACACTGATTGTGTGCGTATTGTCCAGATCAGTGTTTGCACTGGAACTACAAAGATTAGAACATGTCTCTAATCTTAATGAATTTATAGTCTAGTAAGGTAGAATGGCATTTAAAAATGATAATGTAATAAGACTGAATAATTGTACAAATGTGTGCAATGAAATAGAGACAGTATGCCAAGTGGCCTGAGTGGGACAGATTAAGTTTCATAGAGCAGACACATGAACTGTCACTAAGTCATACAGTAGCATGGAGTGTTTGGGAGTCAGAGTCAGAGAGGTGGGTCAGGAAATGAGGTAAGTATCATTGAGTCACAGAGAATCAAGGCTCCAACCTTGGTCTCTGTTTGCATTTCCATGATTAGATACAACTGCAATATCCACCCAAGGCTATTTCCTTTTTGCCTAGAATTGTAGAAAGTACCTACTTTGTGCCATTTAGAATGCGCTTTGAGGATGAAACTGTCAAAAAACATTTCCATGTAGTTGGCTTTCATTGCTGTTTTACATTTTGGCTTGGAGAATCTTAGGGGACCTCAAAGGGGTGTTTCCCCTTACTCTCCTTGACATGGCTCCTTTCCTTTTGCAGGTGCCTGATTTCTTCTGGATCTGTCATGTGTCAACTGCATTGTTGCTCTTTTGAGGGCTCATTGAGTCCTCCAGTGCTAGAATACACTTGCCCAAAGTCAGTCTACACAAAGGAGATTTTACCTTTGCAGCTGTTTAGGAAACAATTGATATTCCATTTTGTCTCTGAAGTCAGTGCCTGGACCATTCAGTGCGATAGCTTGTCTGTTTGCTTTATTGAGTTGAAAAGATTATTTGGCATCTTTCATTCCTAACTGCCATCATTATTATCTTGTGACTTTTGTGAAGAACACAATTTCTATTACATTATCCTACAAATTCAATCAAACCATGACTCAGATAGTGCTGATATCTTCTGAGTGACATTTTCAACAAATGTTCCAAACAGTTTGGCTCAAATGGCATCATCCATAGAACTAATGAAGTGCTAGAACCTGTATTATTCTCATTCCACTGCCTTGAGCCTGGAGGGAAAATTAAATATCTGTGTATCAGGGAGGATGGAAAGAGAAAGTGAAAATCATATATTCTCTGGTCCATTTGGATTTGGTTTGACTGCAATGAGGCTACTTCATAGCCAAAGGCTATGAATTTCAGTATGAATTTGAAAATGTGCAGGTAGTTTCTAGAAACTGTGGTCTCGATTGGAACTCTCCAAAGTGGAGTTGATCATACCCGCAAGAAAATTCATTAGTATCTTGGAAAATGCATTGTAACATCTATGTTCATGGAACTGGAGCTTTACTCTATGCAATAAAGAAATTGGTAGTCCTCCAATAGTCTCAGTGTCAGATGATCAAGGTGCCTTGGGGGAAGGGTGGGAGATGACAGCAGTGGAATAATTCATCTGTTTTCTTTGAGCATCTTGTGATGTTTTGAAGTTTATTTGAGAGTGGTTAGGTTAACAAGGATCTTAGATTTTGGTAATAAGATTAAATAATAGAAGTAATATAAGCTAATATTATATGGTCAATAGCAGGGCTCATCACATCTAAAATTCAAAGTTATAAACAAAACTATTTGAAATAAGGATTTTGTTGTAGGCTTGAGTTGTATCCCACCCCATCTTACCTCCTAGTGTCTCAGAAGGTGACCTTTTCTGGAGATAGTTAATTACAGAGGTGATTAATTTAAAATGTATTCCTGATGGTAGGCTCTAATATGACTGGTGCCTTTAGAAGAACAGGAAAGTTGGTCACAGAAATATGAAAGAGGGAAAGCCACAGCAAACACAAGGAGAAGATGATCATCTACAAACCAAGGACAGAGACTTGGAATAAATTCTTTTCCCCGGCCTCAAAAGAAAATAAAACCGACACACTGATCTTCCATGTCCAGACTCAGGAACTGTGAGAAAAGAAATTTCTCCTGTTTAAGCGCCCCAGTCTTGGCTCTTCATTACAATCGCCCTAGTGAACTAATGCAGATTCACGTTCAGTCTCATTAGCAACGCACTTCAGTCCCCGTGCAGTGCACCTGAGGTGTTAGTCAATGAGCAAGTGACACTGCCAAGACCAAGAAGGCATTTGAAACTAAGCTTCCAGACCATGAAGACAAACCAAGTTCAGAAGCAACAAGATGTGCTCAACTACCTTGCTGGCATGGAAAATATTACAACTGATAATAAGAATTCTAGGAGGAGAAGAAAGGCATTTAGGTACTACTAAAGTAATTTTTCAATTAATGATGTTTCTTTTAATTCAGCTTTTAAAAATTTATCTCCATTTTACCTTATAGTCTATTCCATAATATATGTACATGATATACAAACAAGCACACACACACATATATACATATACACATATACATATACGTCATATACATATAGGAATGCTCAAATACGTGTTATTGACAGGGTATGTAACCGCAAATGTTTAGAGACCATGATCATATGGCTTAGAGTTCTTTCTAAACCTGGATATTTCAGCTCCTTCAGATATTGGACATTGGAAATTCTTAGGCTAAAATGGGCCTAAGAAACCCCATTTTGTAGCTAAACTTCATTTTGTGTAGGCTACTGCCTAACTTTGCTTCTCTTTTCTACACCAGACCAAACTAGTGATGTCTCTGTTCTACTCTGAGAAACCAAAGTACCCAGAAGACAAGTGTCCAGGCTAAAATACACTCTGGTCAATGTGCTGATCTAACCAGAATGCACATCCTGCCATCTATCAAAGGGACCAATGACCAGCCACTCAACTCTCCACCCATGTTCTTACAAACCCTGCCTCAAAAAAAGTCCTTAACACCTCACATTTATAACTTGGATATATACCTTATAACTTTGGAAAGTAAATAAGACTTTGCTTTTGCTTTAACCACACCTTTGTGAAATCTTTCACACCTAGCTCACAGGTCACATGACTGGGACCTAGAAGACACGATAGGACAATTTATCAAGAGAAGGAAGCACTGATCTAAGCAAAATTTCATTCTAAGAGGGAAGAATTTATGAATTGTGTGACTCACATTTTCCTGTGAAGATTTAAAGAAAAAGGTTTCCTGGATGGATTTCAGATTTTAAAGATAGTTTAAAGATGATTTAAACAACTCTGTTTCTAGAGAGAAGGTAAATTTGATTAGTTTTTACTTTTCCCTCTATCACTTGTCTTCTATTAAATACTATTGGTAAAATTCTCCAACTGTAAAAATCAGACAAAGCTCTAAAAAGCAGTGAAGGGTCCTACAAGCCCACTTATTTGGAATTTTTTGGTTATGCATAGAAGAAAAGCAGGAGGTTCAGCAGCCTTCAGAGTGCAACTTAACACAGACAAAGGATCGATGAGTAGAACTGGGTAAGGAGGGAACTTCACACACATCATATGCACACTCTCTCACACACACATGCCTGCATCTACACCGACCTATACCTACATACACATACTCACACACACCTGCATATATACCTACATACACACACACTCTCACACCGCCCAGCATTTCTGTATCCTAAGAAAAGGACTTATCTGGCTTTTCCTTGTTGTTTTTTGCTGTGCTTATTTTTGAGATACGGTCTCATGTTTTGCCCTGGTGGGCCTGGACTTCCTATTCATGCTTCCCAAAATTGCTGGGATGACAGGAATGTACCCCTACACCCAGCTATTTTCTGTTAAGATGAAATCTTGTGAACTTTTTGCTTGGGCTGGCCTCAAACAGTGATCCTCCTAATCTTAACCTCCAGTGTAGCTGGAATTACAAGAGCGAGGCAATGGTGTCCAGTTTGTGTGACATTCTACCTAGCTACTTCCACAGTAAAAACAAATACAGCAATTGGCATTCCATGTGTTTTGAGTGGCAAGATTCAAATTAGCAATGGGGCAATATGAGCATAAATGCTGTTGCAGTTTTAAATTTTCTTCCATCTTCAAAAGTCCCAAAAGAACAAAGCATTTATTCTGCATTAGCACACAGTGCCTTGCCTTATAAGTTCTAGAGTTTTGTGATCACTCTCTAAAAAGCAGAGAGAAACTGGTTCAGGGTGGTTTCTACTTACGCATTATAAACAAACATAAATACCAGCCTAATAAATCATTATGAATGTTCTGGGAGGAACCCAAGTGAACCAAAGTTCTGGTTCTGTCCTTTGCCTTCTGCCTGTCCCTCTCAGCCTGCAAGTGTTGACAATATCAGAAGTTGGAAATATGTTACAGTTGTTAAGTGACAGTACTAGTTCCCGTCTCTGCCCCTTACCAGCTGGTTTCTGTGGATTGGAAAATAATCAGGTGGCAAAAGTTACCTTCAGAGGGAGAAGGTGTGGATGGAGAATAACAGAAAAGGTGGGACCAACTCCTGGGGCACTCTAGCACTAACTGGTTGAGGAGAGGGATCAGCGAGATACCAGGAAAGGAAACTGATAGCACTGTCATGGTCCTCAAGAGAAGGGAGTGTGATCAGCGCTAAGAAATGACACCTGCTACTCACCGTCCTCAATTCCCTATCCATCTTTTCTGCAGGGATGGATAATTTTTTTCTGTGCTGTTAATATATCAATACAAGTTTCTAACCTTCAGAACCTCTTGGGACTTTTGCAATCTTTTAATAATATCCTCAAAATAGTAAATTTACAGTGGAGAAGGCACCACTTCAACAAAGCCATTAAAATGCCATCACCAATAATGGGACACATTGACATCATGTGACTTCAGAGGGACATGGTAACTAAGTGTAATGTGGCATCCTGGATTGGTCCCTGGATCAGAATTTTATTTTCTATAAAGGATGTTGGAAAAATTGGCAAAACTGGAATAGTCTGTAGATTTAATTAAAAATAAATAAAAATGTCCTCAATACCATCCTTTAGTTCTTACTCTCTATTTTCCTTTTGTATCTAACCTTCACGGGATTTGAGTTTGCTAAGAGGGACCAAGTTTAGGTTGAAGAGAAACTCTTCCTGAGGGCTTGGGGATGCTTATGGATTGAAATTCCATTCAGCATGAGTTTACTAAATGCCTATTAAGTATAAGATACCATTCCAGATGCTGCAGGAAATAAAATAATAAAGTGCTATGTTCATAGAAGCCAAGATGTCCTCAAATGCCTGCAATGAAGGAAGGAAATTTTTATAAGAAACTCACGTATAAAATGCTACAAGGATCTGAAGAGGAAGAGAACATATTCAGTAGAAAGGATTATAGAAAACCTGAAGGAGAAATCATGTGTAGGTGGACCTCGAGGACTGATAAGTGATTAAAAAAGCAGATACAAAATAAAGGATAATTTAATGAAATAGAAATACAAATGAACAAAGGCACAGAGGTGGAGAAGTATAGCTCTTTTTTGGAGAAAAAGTTGTCAAATTTAGCTGGATCATAAAGATATGTACTTAAAAACAGTAATGAAAAAGGGAATAGTGAGTTTGGAGTAGAAGCAATTACATCTGTCAGAGAACCTTTGGCAGGGAGGCAAGGAGGCAGGGAGGCTGTGTGGTAAGTTGCAAAGAACATGTGTTTAGGGATCAAAGATGGGTTAAAAATTAAGGTCTCTAAAATAATAGTTTCTCTATATAATATGAATTAAGTCAAATCATCTCTGAATCTATAATTTTTCTTTTTTGCAGTACCAGAGTTTGAATTTAGGGCCTACACTATGAGCCACTCCACCAGCCCTTTTTTCTGATGGTTTTTTCAAGATAGGGTCTCTTGAGCTATTTGCCTAGAACTGTTTGCCTGGGCTGGCTTGGAACGGAGATCCTCCTGATCTCTGCCTCCTGGGTAACTAGAATTACAGGTGTGAGCCCCGGGGCCCAGTTTGAATCTACAATTTTTATAACATAAAAGGCACTTGTATATTTAACTAAAACAAAACTAAACAACAACAACAACCAAAAACCAAAAACCAAGCACCCCTCAACTAGACCAAACTGAACCAAGACACCAGGTTCATAGCGTTGACCTTGAGACTTGAATAAAAATGCAGTTATGTTCCATACATTTTGTCAGGAAGTCAGGGAACTGCATGGGACCCTGTGCTAGGCACCGCCTAGGAGTCATTCAGATTAGCTTTCCTAGAAGGGTTAGCGAAGTTTGTATAGAAAAGTGCAGTATAATAAGACCAATTGTATTTCGAGGGCTTAAAAGTTACATGTGCACCCCTCTCTGCGAGAGGAAAGAGAAAAGGCTTGGGACCTGTGAGGGGGTGGATACTGGAACAAGCCTGGAACAGCATCGCTATGGCCAGGGAGCATCCTGGGAAGTGTGTACGTGCAACCCCAAAGGGCAAAAAGCAAGTTTCTGCAGCTGTGTGGCTTTGTCCAGCACTGGGAGGTGGGCTTGTCCTTTCTCACTGGAGCCACAGAAATCTTTTCCTGGGTTTACATCAGCAAAGGCTCCCGCAGCTGTGGGCACACTTCACTAGGTCGTCTGTCTTCAACAGTGCCACCTTGTGGCAGAGAAGAGCAGTGGCAGTTACAAATCCATCTGACTCCAGGGCTTTCTGCCCAGTCTTGAAAACAGCCCATTTCTCCCTCTGACGTGTGGGAGTCCCAGCATTTGGGGACAAAGCCAAGTGTGTATGTGGAGGAGAGATCATTGTGTATGCCCAATGATGGAAACTATAAGAATATGAGAAGTTAGTTGAAAAGTAAAGAGAAATGGCTATGTGTAATTCAAGTATGGTGAGCCAATTCTAAGTAGTAATTAGAATCAAATACTTACAATACAAGAGGAATCCATATAAAACAAATATCTAGCTTAAAGGGATAACTTTTACCTTTATAGAAAACCCACCTATTGAGATACATTCTGTAAGGTTCTGGATTGAGATTTAATTTCAGTTTTCATTCATCAGAGAATGAAGTGAAATGATTGAATTCTCACTTTACATTTAATTCAAGTTCAATAACAGTCCCTAATTATCCTACCATCATCTATACCTTTTAGCATCTGCATTCACTTGAGTTTCTTATGGATGGGGAGAGAGGTCGAAAGGGAGAGGATGAGAAAAGCATTAGTGACATAAATTGCTGATGAATTATACCTGTTTCTGGTCAACTGCCATTAGGTAAAAACTCTACATTTCCACTAGGGTCCTGGCTAATTGTGTGCTAGGTCTGACATGCGGTCATTGCAAAGTGAGCAATGAATGAACAAGATCTAAGCTAGGCATTTCTTCTTTGTTAACTAATTGTTCATTTATCATTGGTTTAGTACATACTGGGCTTTGGAAAATAGATCAATATCTTAAATTCAAAAGGTTCTTTAGTGGTAATTTACTTTTATGATAGACAGGAGAACTTTATGCCTATCCTTTCTGACTTCCATGGCCAAGGATCAATCAATGCAGGATCTGCTAGAACAAACCTAGGGAGACAGAACTCACTCCTTCATGAAGCAGAGCATCTACTCACTAAGCCAAGTGGAGCGAGGGACCAGCAGCAAAGTCTCACCTGGAGTCAGTAAGAAATGCAGAGTCTGAGACCTACCCCAGACCTGCTCAGTCACTTGACAAAATCTCTACGTATTTGTGCATACTGTTTCAGAAGCTAGTCTCCATTAGACGCTTTTTGACATTAGATGATTGCATCTTACTACAACCTACTGTGTGGTGTGGTCTGTGGCCTCACCCTCAGCCTTGCCTGCTACCAGGGAGCCCCACTTCCATGGTTATAAAGCCTGGGAAACTGCCTCTGCTGTGGTCACCTCACCTCCTTACACTCCAGTGTCACTTTCCTGGGTGAGGGCTGGGCTTCAGCTCACGTTGGTCGCATTGTGGTGGCACCTGTAGCAGCTCTGTCTTGGGTATAGTCTTTGGCAGCTCACTTGGTCCACTGGGTTCTGACTGTCTCAGCACCTCTTGAAGGGCAGGTTTGAAAGGTAAGTAAGAACTGTAGGGGTATTTTGCTATTTAGGAAGATTGGGAAGACCCAAAAAGTAAATTGCTAGTTTTCCTTTCTCCTGTCAGACTGCTCCATCAGATCAAGGAACAATGGCCTGATGCATTTCTTGGTATCTGTGGGTATTCACTAGCTTCTTTTTGTTCTTCCTCCTTCCCTGACCCACATCTTTTTTTGAGACTGCACTCCCAATTAAAGCAATCCTACCTCAGTTTGGCCTTTAAGTGTTTTCTGAGGAATATAGATTAGACATCTGCCTTGTATATGTTTCACTCTCTGCTTCTAATCCTACCATCTGGCCAGCCCTGGAGTGGTCAACATCTTTCATGCCCTCTCCCTTCAAATTCTAGAAGACTTCTATGCAGTACTTTCTCTTTTCTTAGTTAAACACCCTTAGTTTCCTTTAACGATTTTCCAAATGTGATTTTTAGGTCTCTCACCTCTGTCTCACTTTAATATGTCATCGTCTACCCAAATGTGGCTCCTTGAATGTCTCTCCAGGTTTAGTCAATGCAGGGCTGAGTTCATGGGGATCTCATTTTCTTTATTATGAGAATTAAATGAATATTAGTACAGCTTCCCTGTCATGAGCTTATTCTTCTGAGAACTTGATTTGAGTTGTGGTGATCTGACAGGTTAAAAATGAGCATAGGGAAATTAGGTTGAGAGTAAGTGAGGCAGACCTGTTTTGGTCACCTGAGCCAGCTTCTGAGGGAGGCCCAGTTCCTCTAGTGGGCCTGGACTCCTCTGCCTGTCCATATTCCTTACAGATGCATTTGGGCTGATACCCCATCCGGGGGAATACAAGGAGGAATTTATGTTTCTTCCCAAGGGCTTACTCTCTACCGGGTTAGAACCTTCATCTTTTTCATTCAGACCAATCCACAGCCAGAGGACAACTGAAAGCATTAAGCATTGTACCATGTTTCATTTCTCTGTCTTTGAATATGAATCTTATAATGTGATCAGATCACCACTTAAACTGTCTAAGATCTTAGTCTAACATATTGTTTTTCTGAATGCCCCTCTTTTTGTTTTAAAAAAAAAATCTCTCTTTCCACCTCCCCCAACTTTTAGGAGCTTTTCTGTTCTATGAGTAGACACTGGATTCCCACTGGGAGTAAGTACCTTTTTTATGGGAAGCCTCCAGAATCTCTCAAGGCCAGGTAGGCCATAGTAGATACCCTACATAATAAGGAGCAGAGAGATGCATCATGAGTTTGGAGGGCAAGAGAACCATGAGGCTTGGAGCACAGAGGCACTGCGGAAATTTCAGTGGAGAGAGTTTCAGATTTGCTTTACATTTTCTAGCTGAAAATTACAGAGACCCAATTCTTGAGGCCACTGGAAGCTGCCTTGGTAGTTCCCTTATTTCTTAAGGCAAAAGACATGTTATATTCTCTAATATTTATGGAGCATTGTAAGTGCATATGGTATGGTACCTTATCAAAACCAGAGAAATGACATCATTTTATTTAGAGTTTAAAAGACTGGGGGAGAATCCATGTAAAAATAAATAGCAAAACCAGCTCTCTCTTCAAAATGAGTACTTTCAGTTTCATATCAGTCTTCTGTCCCTTGAAGACTAAGGAAAATAGACTCAATTATTGCTGGCATGTTTGCAAACTATTTTTAGCAATACAGAAGTGCTATAGTAATGAGCCAGACAGAAAAGGCAAGCAGGGAAATTGGGGGGGCATTTCAGCATCTATTAGTCAGTTTATAACAGTATATTCTAATGATTCATGGTAAAGACACAGCACTATGTTGGTTTCTTTCTGCTCCCAGCACACTCCTGGGCAGTGTCTTTCTTTTATGACTATAAAGGTACACAGAGAATGCATGGCTTCTGAGGTCTTTGTGCCTTCTCAAAGGAAGGAAGGGAAGACAAGAGTGCAATAATCATTTATTGACTGAATGAATGAACATTAAAGTGAGGAGAGTAATTGTAGTAGTATAAAGTATCATGAATGTCTGAACAGAATGAAGACTTTACAATTATTTTAATATATATTTATTGGCATAGAAAAATGATGTAGTATATCTCTGATCAGAAAAAAACTAATTTACAAAATCTTCCATGTTGTCTTAATATAGTATGTTTAAAAATCAGATAGAAAGGACAAAGAATTTCAGCTGGACAGGAGGAATAAGCTCAGGACAACATGGAGACTATGCTTAGTGACAATGCATCATATGCTTAAAATTGCTGAGTGGATTTACATAGCTGAGATTACAGGCATGTGCCACCACACCTGGCTCTCAATTCCCTATTAGTGAGCACTTAGACTGTTTCTCATTTATTCTCCAAGTTTTCTTACAACACATATGCAACAATATGTTATTTGTGAAAGTAATGGTAAATATTTTTATAAAAGGAGTTCTTAGCCACACATGACAAAAGATAAAAGTCACACCAAAATGTGGCATGGCTAGATTACTAATAATATGTTGTGGGTGGGCTTCAGAAAGTGGCTGTTAAGTTGAGCTTCTTTTTCAACTTGATATTCATCTTTTGGTTTCTATCAGGTCTTTACTGAATCAATCTGAGCATGAGTCCAGTCATGCTCGGTAGTAGGCAGTATTTTATGAGCAGATTAAATTATTCACATTGTTGATGTTATTGTAAGAATTTTTAAATGGATGAAAATTCTTAAGGTTAGTCTTTTCCCAAGAGTGGATATTCTCTTAAATGAGTTATTTTGTATAGGCAGTGCTTGTTATGAAGCAAAATCTTCTGGGGAAAAACACATCCCTCAGCACCTTTCATGCAGAACTTAAGTTCTTTTTTTGTTACCAGTTCGAAATACTGCAAAGATAGAAGGACAGAAAGAGAAAAACAGCATTGTGTGAAAAGGGTGTGGCATTACCTCCATTCCTCACCTCCCCTTTCTAGGGTTCTAGCTTATTGATGATTTCTCTACATCCTTCTCTCCTCTGTTGTTTGGTTTGATTTATTTTTGTCCTTTTAGATTGCTGACATCAACACCCAGGGGCTGAACTCAGCAGGATCCAGAAGCTTATAAAATTTGATGTTCGCATTTTAAAATGCAGGGACTGAGACTTGAACTCAGGGCTTTGTGCTTGCAAAGCAGGTGCTCTACCACCTGAACCACATCTCCAGTCCTAAATTCCAGTTTTTAAGATCTCAACAAATCACAAACTTCATAACATCCAGTGTTTTCTTTGACAACTTATGACACATAGATAAAATGTTTCTTCTAACTTGTTTTGGCTATGTATTTTTGATCATCTCTTTTTATGACAATAATTCTATAATGTTATTTTCTACAGAGAATGAAAGAGACAGAAGACTTTCTTCAGCCTGGTGTTTTTATAACCTTAAACTTATTTTTTCACAGGACACATGAAACATGCAACTTCATCCACAAATACACTCAATTTTTTAAATATCTTTATAGATTTACATTTTGCAAATATAAGAATTCTCATGAATAATAATTCACACATTTCCACCAGAAAAGAAAAAAAATGTATGGCAAACTTACAATCACATAAAAATGTTATAGGAAACATTCCCAATAGGAAAGAGTTTGTGTTTTGAGTAGGTGTTAATGAGAATGGAATTTTGCCAAATTTATTTATGTGCACAGTGGAAAAATTTCTCAGAGTCAAGTCTCTTCCTTGGTTTACTTCAAACTCTTTTCGTCCTGTACTACCCACAGGCTCCTGGCTGCCTTTGGGACGTTCTCAATAAGGTGTTTGGTCATGAATTTTTAGGGTGAGGGTCAGTTAGCAAAGTGGGTAGAAGAAGTATTCTAGGAAGTCAATTGTATTGCGAAGGCCAGTAATTAACCATGCAAGGAATTGACTACAGGCAACATGAATATGCGACATAATATTCTGATTAACTGTATTCTCATCTCACCTCCGCCCAGTGCCCAGAATGTCTGCAGCCTTTCCCACAAACTCAGCTCCTAAGGAAGTGTTACTGGGTGGAGAGGCAAAATGGAAAGGGCCAGTAGCCCACCCACCGTGATGAGTTTTATAATATATTACAGAATCTTATAGTTGCTAGGGCTCCTTTCTGGGCTTTGAATTTTTTTCTGATGGTACTAAAGGTTAAACTTAGAGCCTGATTTTGCTAGGCAGGCTCTCTGCCACTTGAGCCTTGCCTCCAGCCCTTTTTGCTCTGGATTATTTTTGAAATAGCATCTCACTTTATGCCCAGGCCAGCCTGTATGGCAAGCCTCCTATTTAAGCTCCCCCATGTAGCTGGGATGACAGGTATGCAACTACACCCAGCTTTTATTGGCTGAGATGGTATCCCTGTGAACTTTTTGCCTGGACTGACAATCCTCCTATCTGTTTCCTATGATTACCACACCTGCCTGGCTCCTTCCTGAGCATTTTAGGAGCACATGCAAAGAAGGCTCTGAGGTGTAAGATTTGTTAAACTTCATGAAAGAGTTTCAAGATTTCTTCTGAAGGCTTTTCAAAACAAGAGTGGAAAGGAGGTGAGACCAAACTTGAACTCTTACACAGATCTTATTTGGAAGCTAGAGCTTTTTCAAATGCTTAAAAATGCTCATGCTTCTAACACTAGTAGATATTGGATCAACATACAGTTTATATCATATTAAAATAGACATGAAACAGACAAGACAGCTTTGGTGCTTGTCTTGGAAAGTGTGGAGAGTGAATTATGAGAAGCCTGGGAGAACTGGACATTAGCAAGGCAAGATGCAGCTCAACAGCTTTTCCTAAGATGTTTGTCTGTGGACTGAGATTGGCACAGCCTCAGCCACAGAAGAGGAAAATGCAGAACAGCTTCTCCTAAGTTGTTTACATTCAGAGAAGCAGGAACGCAGGTTTCTCCTGTTACATGTCATGCCCCTCCCCAAGAACTGCTGCTCCATCTGTTTGCCACTGGATATAAAAGACTTGCTGAAGGAGGACGCAAGGCATTTTGCTTTAGGGCTTTTTGCTTTGGGCTTTTTGCTGGAGGCTTTTGCTTTTTGTTTTTGGGCTTTTAAAGGGGAATTGCTAAAGAGGGGTTGATAGAAAGTCTGCACTGAGAACTTTATAATAGGCTATAGAAAAGCTAAGCTAAAGAATAGCTAAAGAGAACATGGGACAGTGCAAATCCGAGCACCAAAGCTTTAAGAAAGCTAAAGAGAGAACATGGGACAGTGCAAGTCTGGTGGCAAAGACTTTAAGAGAGATTATGTTAAAGAAAAGCTAAGAGAAAACATGGGCAGTGTGAGTCTAAGGAAAGAGATTTTCAAGAACAGAAAAGAAGACTTTAAAAGCAAGGTTTTATCAAAACCCCAATGACATTCATCACAGAGATTGAAAAATCTACCCTAAAGTTCATTTGGAAACACAAGAGACTGTGAATAGCCAAGGCAATACTCAGCAAAAAGAGCAATGCTGGAGGTATCACAATACCTGACGTCAAACTATATTACAAAGCAATAGCAATAAAAACAGCATGGTACTGGCACAAAAACAGATGTGAAGACCAGTGGAACAGAATAGAGGACCCAGATATGAATCCACACAGCTATGCCCACCTTATATTTGATAAAGGCACCAAAAACATATGATGGAAAATAGACAGCCTCTTCAACAAATGTTGCTGGGAAAAGTGGTTATTTGCCTGCAGAAAACTGAAACTAGATCCATGTCTATCACCCTATACTAATATCAACTCAAAATGGATCAAGGACCTTAATATCAGACCTGAAACTATAAAGCTAATACAGAAAAGAGCAGGGAATTCTCTGGAAGAAATAGGTATAAGCAAAGACTTCCTCAATAGAACCCCAGCAGCTCAGCAACTAAGAGAAAGGATGGACAAATGGGACTTTATAAAATTAAAAAGCTTCTGCACAATAAAAGAAATGGTCTCTAAACTGAAGAGACCACCCACAGAGTGGGAGAAAATATTTGCTAGCTACACATCAGACAAAGGACTGATAACCAGAATATACAGGGAACTCAAAAAACTAAACTGCCCCCAAATCAATGAACCAATAAAGAAATGGGCAACTGAACTAAACAGAACTTTTTCAAAAGAAGAAATCCAAATAGCCAAAAAATACATGAAAAATGCTACCATCTCTGGCTGTAAAGGAAATGCAAATCAAAACCACACTAAGATTCCACCTCACCTCTGTTAGAATAGCCATCATAAAAAACACCACTGCTGACAAATGTTGGCAAGGAAGTGGGGAAAAAAGAACCCTCATACACTGTTGGTGGCAATGCAAGCTAGTACAACCACTTTGGAAAACAATTTGGAAGCTTCTTAAAAATCTAAACATAGATCTGCCATATGATCCAGCAATACCACTCCTAGGGTTATACCCAAAGGCATACAACTTCATAGGTACCTGCACACCCATGTTTATTGCAGTGCTACTCACAATAGTCAAGTTATGGAAACAGGCAAGATTCTCCACTACGGATGAGTGGATTAAAAAAATGTGGTATTTATACATAATGGAATTTTACTCAGCCATGAAGAAGAATTAAATTTTGTCATTCACAAGTAAATGGATGGAACTGGAGAACATCATCTTAAGCGAAGTTAGCCAGGCTCAGAAGACCAAAAATTGTATGTTCTCTCTCATATGTGTACTTTAGACCTAAAACAAATGCAGTGATATTACTGGACATGGGTCAGAGAGTAAGGGGAGAACACATATAGGAGGAATGGGGATAGGTAGGAAACCCAAAACTTGAAAGTGTTTGGTGTGCCCACTGTAGAGGAGCTAACGTAGTAACCTTAAAGTAACAGGCCAATATGGGAAAGTGACCAGGAAGTAGTGAAGAGATCAGGTAGAGATGAATCAATTTGGCTTATAATACACATGTGCATGGAAGCAATGCTAGAAATCTCTCTGTATAGCTATCCTTATCTCAACTAGCAAAAACACTTTGTCTGTCTTGTTATTGGTTATGTCTTCTCTTCAACAAAATTGGAGAAAAGGGCAGAATAGATTCTGCCTGGAAGTGAGGGGGGTGAGGAGAAAGAGGGTAGGCGGGGGGGGGGACAGGGGGGAGAGATGGCCCAAACAATGTATGCACATACGAATAAATAAACAAAAAAAAGAATGGATGTTGACTCCAGATGGCCATATTTTTCTCCTATAACCTAATGATGTGATCTTCAATTATTAATGAATGTTCTGATATTAAGTCAGTCTTGTTTTAATAAAGCAGTATGCCTGTATGATTGCATGCTTTAGATTGTCCTGGAATTGCATTCCTCTCCAGTCACAGTGAGGGGAAAAATTTTTTTGGGAATCATCATTTGTATGAGTTTTAATTAAAGGGTAAGGACTTGAAGAGTATTTGTGTGCTTCTTTAATGAATATTAATTATTTGAATTAGTTAATTAAAGCATGGAGTTTTCTTCTTGTTAAAAATTCAAAAAAAAAGCAAGGTTTTAAGGAAAGACTTTAGAAGCAAAGTTTTAAAGAATTATAAAAGAGCAAGGCCTTAAAGAATAAAGATAGAGAAAAGAAGCAGGGTAAAATGAAGAGAATAGAGAAAAGAAGTAATGAGGGTTGTGGTCTCCATTCAAGCACCCAACATACCTGGCCCCAACTTTCTGTCTGTCTGTCTGTCTATCCTGTGTCCTTTCTACATCTCCTATTGCCACCCAGTTAAGCCCAGTTAGGTTCAGTAATAACCAGGGAGCGAGAGACAAAAGCTTGCTCCAAGAAAGTTTTAGAGTCTATAATTTCAAAGGTTATACTTTTTTCTCCCAAAGTTTTAGTTCTAAAATTTTAAACTACAGTTACCTAAAGTGCAATATATACATTGAGAGTACAGATAACGAGCTTTGACAAATGTATAAGTCTTTGTAGTCCTTTCCCAAATCAAAATACACTTCTGTCTCCCTCAAATTCACTCCTGCCATTTTGTAGACAACATTCTCTCCTAGAATAAATAACTCTCAAAATATAACAATAGAAATTCAGTTAGAAAATAGGAAGAAGACATGAACAGATTTATCACTGAGGAGGATAGCTGATGACAAGTAAGTGTAGTAGACCCTGGTTATCCACGGGGAATCTGGTTCCAAGGAGACAGCTGTTGAGGAAACACCAAGACTACTGGGGGTGGAGAGGGTTCAGGACTCTAAAATTACCCAAATCACCACACTTCAATGGGTCTGAGCATCCATAACTTGAAACTGTATGGAGTAGGCCACATCACTGTCACAAAACCACTGTTGTACATGCTAATATTACTCACCAAAGACTTGATCATAGCTCATGTTTTTTATTTTGAATACTGCAGATGCTTCATTCATTTTTCCTATAACACTATCAACTTTTGCTAAAGACATGCTGCTTTTCAAAAAATCTCAAATTTTCACTTGATCACTTCAATCAAGTGCATTCACTTTTACCTTGTGTTTGGACTCCATTTACTTTTTGGGAGGCATATTTTCATAGAATCAAGGGCAGGGAAACACCCAGCATATCACACAACGATTTTAACACAACCGATGATAAGGCAACACCATCTGGGAGCACTGAGCTGCATAATGTGTTTGTGAGAATTTTAAATATTTACTTGTGAAATTTCTTTTAATTTTAGTTATTTATTTACTTATATATTTTGAACATGATTGGTCAAAACCTTGTATAATAATGAATCCCTGAATAAGGTAGGATTACTATACATTAAAATATGTTTTAAAAGGCAAATATTTTTCTAATTCCTACCATCATGATTATTTCTATCCTTTCTTAAACTTTGTATAAACAAAATTACTTAAACTATTTTTTGTTTAAAATGAAGGGGATGCACCAATTCAGGATACAATACAAATATATGTGGAAATGTAATAATGAAGCTTTTTGTATTGATCTCTTAAACAAAGATGTCTTTTTTTTTTAATGGAGAGCAGGAAGGTAAATCAGGTCCTCTCAGGGGGTTGGAGCCAGTGGGAGGGAGGAGAATATAAGGAAAAGGAGTAGGAAGTTTCATATAGTGGAAATATTATGTACTCATGTGTGAAAATGAAAAAATGAGACCTATTGAAACTATTAAAATGGAGGGGAGAAGGGACAAAAGAGAAAGATGGGGGGTTGAATTTAGCTAAGATATATTGTAAGCACTTTTGTAAATGTCACAATGTACCTCCAGTACAATAATAATATGATAATAATAAAAAACTCTGAAAAAATTAGAAACTTTAATTGGCACAAAATAATTATACATATTGTGAGGTATACTGTGATAATCTGGCACATTTACTCAATATGTAAAATCAAATCAGGGTAATTAGCACATCCATTTCTCAAACACTTACCATTTCTCTGTGTTGGGAATCCTGTCTCTTTTTTTCTAGTTATTTTGGAATACATCATAAATTGTTGTAGACTCTCATTACCCTACTTGTGCTATAGAAGCTTAGAACTAATTCTTCCTGTCCAGATGTAATACATACTTTTTGCATCTTGTTTCTTTTGCTTAACATAATGTTTCTGACATTTTCTGTGTTGCTTTATCTAGAAGTAGTTCATTCTTATTTAATGATGAGCAGTATTTCATTGTACAGCTAGCCAATATCATACCGAATGGGGAACATTCAGTATGATGAACACAAGGGTGTTCACTCTCTCCACTCCTATTCAACATAGTGTTGGAATTCTTAGGCAGAGCAGTAAGACAGGAAGGAGAAATAAAAGGAATATAAATAAGTAAGGAAGAAGTCAAATTATCCCTGTTCTCAGACAACATGATCTTATACCTAGCACACCCAAAAAACTCCATCAAAAACTCTCAGACACCATAAAAGCTTCAGCAAAGTAACAGGATACAAAATCAATTTACAAGAATCAGTAGCCTTTCTGTACACCAACAATAAACAGATTGAGAAAGAATATAGGAAAACACTTCCATTTACAATATCCTCAAAAAAAATTAAATACCTAGGAATAAACTTAACAGATGTGACTAACCTCTACAAAGAAAACTACAAACCATTAAGGAAAGAAATGAAAGAAGACTACAGAAGATGGAAAGATCTCCCATGCTCATGGATTGGTAGACTCAACCAATATAGCAAAAATGGCTATGCTACCAAAAGCAATCTACATGTTCAAAGCCATTCCCATCAAAATCCCAATGACATTCATCACAGATAGTGCAAAATCTACCCTAAAGTTCATTTGGAAGCACAAAAGACCACGGATAGCAAGGCAATATTGAGCAAAGAGAGCAATGCTAGAGGTATCATAATACCTGACTTCAAACTATAGTACAAGCCATAGCAATAAAAACAGCATGGTACTGGCACAAAAACAGATATGAAGCCCAGCGGAACAGAAGACCTGGATATGAATCCGAGTTGCCATGCCCACCTAATTTTTGACAAAGATGCCAAAAACACGTGATGGAGAAAAGACTGCCTCTACAACAAATGTTGCTGGAAACACTGGATATCTGCCTGCAGAAACCTGAAAGTAGATCCATGTTTTTTTACCCTGTACAAATATCAACTCAAAGTAGATTAAGGACCTTAATATAAGGCCTGAAGTGAGTATAGGAAAGAGCAGGGAATAAACTGGAAGCAATAGGCATGGGCAGGACTTCCTCAGTAGAACTCAAAATGGCTTAGTAAGTAAGAGAAAGGATTGATTAATGGGACTACATGAAATTAAAAAGTACAATAAAAGAAATGGTGTCTAAATTGAAGAGGCTGTCCACAGAAGTAGAGAAAATCTTTGCTGGCTATACATAAGATAAGGGATCAATAGACAGATTATACAGGGAGCTAAAAAAATCTAAACTCTCCCCAGAATCAATGACACAATTAAAAAATGGGCAAATGAACTGAACAGAGCCTTTTCAATAGAAGAAGTCTAAATGGCTAAAAAACACATGAAGAAATGCTCACCATCCCTGGCCATAAAGGAAATGCAAATCAAAACCACACTAAGATTCCACCTCACTCCTGTTAGAATAGTTACCATCAAGAACACAAACAACAAATGTTGGCAAAGATCTTTGGAAAAAGGAACCCTCATATGCTGCTGGTAGGAGTGTACACTAGCTATGGAAAACAGTATGGAGGATTCTTAAAAAACTGAAAATAGAACTGCCATATGATCCAGCAATTCCACTCCTAGGGATATAAACAAAGGAATGTAAGTCAGGTTACAACAAAGGCACCTGCACACCCATGTTTATCGCAGTGCTATTCACAATAGTTAAGCTAAGGAAACAGCCAAGATGCCCCACTACTGATGAATGGATTAAGAAAGTGTGGTTTTTATATACAACGGAATTTTATTCAATCACAAAGAAGAATGAAATTTTCTCATTTGCAGGTAAATGGATGAAACTGGAGAACATTATTTTAAGTGAAGTTAGCCAGGTTAAGAAGGCCAAAAACAGCATGTTCTTTTTCATATGTGGAATATAGACCTAATACAAATACAGCAATATTATGTAACACTGGTCACACTAAGGGGAGGTCATGGACAAGAGGGGTGGGATAAAAGAAGAAAATGAAGAACTTGAATATGGTTGATATATTCTTTATACAAGAACGAATGTAGAAATCTTAAACCAACTGAAACCACCATAAGAAAGGGACTAAGGTAGAATGAAGAAAATTATGGGCAATAAACCAATTTGGGTTATAATACATATATACATGGAAATATCACAAGGAAACTCCCTGTGTAGCTACCTTTATCTCAAATAAAAAAAATGTCATTTTTTCTTTTTCCTTCTAGAAAACAGGAGAACAGGAATGCAGAACAGATCCTGCCTGTGGTGGGGGGAGGGTGTTGGTAGCAGTGGGAGGGGGGAGAAAGCAGGGAAAAGGGTAGGAGGGTGAATACAGTGCAAAAAATAAATGTGTACACATGTATGTAAATGCAAAAATGAAAGTACTCCAGGAATGGGGGGAAGAGAGGATAGGAGAGTGGTGGAGGAGGTGAATTCCAGTATGATATATGTGATACATTGTAAGAACTTTTGTAAATGCCACAATGTACCTTCACCCAGCACAACAATAAAGGGAAAAAAAACATCGGGGTAGGGCTGGGGGAGAGGGACAAAAGAGAATGATGGAGGGGTGAATTTAACTAAGATGTATTGTAAGCACTTTTGTAAATGTCATAATGTACCCCCAGTACAACAATAATATGATAATGAAAAACAACCGTGAAAAAAATAAAAATTTTGATGGCACCTAGTAGTTGTACATGTTGTGAGGTATAGTGTGATAATCTGGCACATTTACACAACATGTAAAATCAAATCAGGGGAATTAGCTTATCCTTTCCTCAAACACTTATCATTTCTCTGTGTTGGGAAACCTCAGACTCTTTTTTTCTAATTATTTTGGAATACATCATAAATTGTTATAGACTGTAGTTACCCTACTTGTGCTATAGAAGCTCAGAACTAGTTCCTCCTATCCAGATGTAATATACACTCTGTGTCTTTATTTCTTTTGCTTAAAATAATGTTTCTGAGATTTTCTGTGTTGTTTTGCCTAGCAGTAGTTCTTTCTTATTTACTAATGAGCAGTATTTCATTATAGTGTTATATCCCAATTTGGTTATCCATTATTTTAATAAGTATTTAGATCATTTCCAGATTTGGATTATTAACAATAAGGCTATTGTGAATATTTTGTGCAAGTATATCCTTTTATGAATTTCTGTTTCTCTTAGATAAACACTTCAGATGGAATTGATGTGCCAATGGGCAAGTATATGTTGAACTTTTAAAGACCCTGGCAGAATTCATGTCTCCTCCAGGGCAAGATGGTATCATTCTTTAGTTCTTCTAAAGTACTTGAAAGTTGTTAAGAGAATGAGCTTATTACAGCAAGAATGGTTATTAATTAAAGTTTGTGGCAAAGTATATAATTTTTATGTCAGATATTCTAACTCTGCAAAGAGTTATCTTAATTTCCTAAAATTAAATTTAATAATTACCAAGACATCAAAAAAGTTTTACAGATCAGTGTACTTTTTACAAAATCTTGAAGAATTTTTTAAAAAGGAAATTATTCCAGTCAGGGGGTAGTCAGGAGAAAGAACTCAGTTATTTTAACAGAAAGAGTTTCATGTAAACCATTGTTAACTACATATATTGTTATCAAACAGTTATCTGAAGAAGCAAAAGAACTGTGTAATGAAAATTTAATGGAGGAAAACATAAGGAAATTATAATGTTTAAAATAGTGCTGATATCTTGGTGTGGAGGAGGGGGAGAGAACTCTTTGACAAATACATTCTTTGTACCATGACCCAGAGAGCAGATCCAACTTTTGTTTTTGGTTTGGTCTATGAGTTAAGTATGTTTTTACACACTTTTAAATAAAAGAAATCAAAAGAATAATTGTATGTTTTGTAGGGCCACCATAACCATAAATTCATTCTCTCACAGTTATGGAGGCAAGAAGTTCCAAAATCAGGCAGTCAGCAGGGCTATGCTCCCCGCCAACCCACTGCTTTGAGACTGAAGTAGCATCTTTCCTTGTCCTCTTCTAGCTTCTAGTGGTGTCTGTCAATGTTTGTTGTTGTCATGTAACTGTGTCACTCTGCTTTCTGCTTCTTCCTCCTCGTAGTGGACTACTGCTTCTTCCTACTCCACACTGTGCTTCTTCTATGAGAACACAGTGGTCTTTTCTCTGAGGGTCCATATTTTTTGCATAATACTTTCATGTTCTTATGAGGACACAGTCACATTTGATTAGGGCCACCCTAATGGCCTCATCTTAATTTTATTTGCAAATTTTTATTTCCAAAAGATCACATTCTCAGGTGCACAGGGTTAGGACTACAAAATATCTTTTGGAAGGGGATGCAACTCAAACCTATATCAATAATACTATTTTATAAGATGTGAAAATTATGTGAAATTCAAATTCCAGTATCTATAGGTAAAACACTTACCATATTCAATCATGTAAATATTGTCTATAGTTGCTGCTACAAGAACATAGGACAACAAAGCCTCAGATATTTACTATCTGGGCAAAAATTTGCTGACACCTGTTCTTTGTGCCTCTTTTTGCAAGTATTGGGAAAAACACAAATTGAATTCACTGCTGCTCCTGGAAGAACTTGCAACTCTTAGGTAAGGAGACATATCAGTGCATGATGCTCAGATGAATGCAAAACCCAGAGAAAGCCCAGAAGAGCAAAATGAGACAGTGAGAGCCTCTTCAATATCCTCCAGTCTTTTAGTTTTTCTTTGTTCCCTGTTATTATTGCAGCTTAACAGGGAAGAAGCTGAAAAATCAGAAATGTGCTTTGTGGAATCCTAGTCTCAGAAGCACACAACAAACAGATTGGATAGATTTGAGACTGACAGACAATTGCTTAATAGCTTTCACATACACATACATAATACAAATACATAACTAGCAGTGTAAAATAGGCTTAGTTGCTATAATTCTCATAACTGAACTTGAGGCCACACAGGAACATATATATGTACAGCCACATGTAGCACAACCATGTTTTGGTCAATGAAGATGATATAAATGACAGTGATCCCATAAGAGCACAGTGGAACTGAAAAATTCCTGTTGCCTAGTGATGTCACTCTCATAGTGTAACACATTACTCACCACTTTGTGGTGATGCTGGTGTAATAAAATTCACTGCACTGCCAATCAAATGAAAGTATACAATGTGTACAGTTCACAATACTGTATATATGATGCATAGAAAATAAAAAATAGCATGTTACCTGTTCATGTGTTTGTTATACTATACTTTATCATTATTTTAGGATATATTTCTTCCACTTTTACAAAAGCTTGCTGTCAGTGTGCCATGTAACTCCAGTGGCAGTGCCATACATCTTATGGCTTTACCTCCTCAAGTCCAGATGGAGTGATTGACCTGTACCATCTGGGCTTGTGTAAATGCACTCTATAATGTTCTCACAATGACGAAATTGACTAATGACTTATCTCACAGAATGTATCCCATTGTTAAACAGCACATGGTTATGTATATATAAAACTAGAGTTGTATAAATCTATATATTTGAGTCTGTCAGTCTATAGATAGAAAACTAAATATTGCTTGAAGATATAGATTCACATTCAGGTGTAAGAAATAGTACAGACAAATCCCACGTACTCACTTTCTACCAATGGTTATTCTTGCAGAATGGTGCTGCAATAACACAATCAGCATATTGACATAGGGACACTCACAGTAGAAAATTTTTATGACCACAAAGATGTTCATGTGGCTCTTTTATAGCCATCCTTCCTTCCTTTACCTCAGTTCCTTATCACCATTCTTAGTCCCGAGAAATCATTATTCTGGTCTTTTTTTATCAGTTCATCATTCCAAGGATGTTACATAAATGGAATCATACACTATATGATCTTTTTGAAGTGGCTTTTTTTTGACTCAGCACAATTCTCTGTAAGTTGCTGTATGTGTCAATAGTTTATTTTTTTATTTGCTGAATAGTATTGGATGGTGTAAGTATATCGGTTTTTGTACAACTATTTAATAACCAAAGGACATCTTATTTTTCAGCTATTGCAAATAAAGTAGCTGAAAACATTGACATACAGGTTTTTGTGTAAATATGTTTTCTTTTCTCTGGCTAGAAGCTGGAGCGTGCAATTTCTGGGTTATGTGGCAGTCACATCTTTAGATTTTGATGTCCTGCGTGACTAGTATCTTTCTTATACTCCCACCAGCAGTATAGGAGGGATCCAATTTCTCCACATTCTTGCTGGAATTTGGTGCTGTCACTATTTTTTATTCTAATATTCTGATAGGTATGCAATGATATATCATTGTACTTTTATTTTACATTTCATTAATGAAACTAATCATCTTTTAATGTGCCCACTGTCTATCTGCATACTCTCTTCAGTAACAGTTCTGTTCCCATCACTTCTAAATGAATTATTTACTTCTGAATGAATTATTTATTAAGTGTTGAGAGTTTATTTTTTCTAGAGACATATAATTTGCAAACATTTTCTTTCAATCTGTAGCTTATTTCTTCATAGTAAATAGGTTTTTTTATAGAGCAAAAGTTTTTAATTTTGTCGGAGTCCAACTTAAATTTTTTTCTCATGCACATTGTGCTTTCAGTGTCAAACCTGAAAATGCTTTGTCCAGTACTAAATTCTGAAGAGTTCTTGTATTTTCTAAAAGTTTTTATAGTTTATATTTCCATCCAAGTTTTAATACTTTTCTTACTTTGCTTAATATTTTATTTTTTGTTATTTTTTATTGTTTATTCATTTGTTCATTGTTTAGGCCATCTTCCCCTACCCCTGCCCCTATCCTCCCCCTGCTTCCAGGCAGAACCTGTTCTGCACTCTTCTCCAATTTTGTTGAAGAGAAAACATAAGAGATAATAAGAAAGACAAAGCGTTTTTGCTAGTTTGAGATAAAGATAGCTTTAAAGAGAGATTCCTAGCATTGCTTCCATGCACATGTATATTATAACCCACATTGGTTCATCTCTACCAGACCTATTCACTACCTTTAATACTTTTGGGGTTAATAATGGCTTAATGTGTGAAATTTGCACCAAAATTCACCTTTATGGCTGGTGGATATCCAATTGCTTCAGTGCTATTGGTGAGAAAGTTATTCTTTCTCTGTTGAAGAGCTCTGCACCTGTGTGAAAAGTTGAGCATGTTTGTGTGGGTGTGTTTTGGGCTCTACATTTTGTCCTACTGATCTAAGTGATTATTTCATCACCAATATCACACAATTTTGATTACTGTAGCCATATAATAAGTCAAAATAAAATGGACTTATTGTGTCCTCTGATTCTTTTTCAAAATTATTTTATTTATTCTAGTTTCTTTGTTCTTCCATATTAAATTTTAGAATAATCTTGCTTATACCTACAAACTATTTTGTTGGGATTTTTATGGGAATTGTATTAAGCCTGTATGTCAAGAAATCTCTGAGTCAGGTTTTAGCTATTTGCAAAACTGCTTTGCCTATGATCTCCACTGTTTATTTGCCTACATTAATATTCATTAGGACACACGGATGTGTCCGTATAAAGAAAAAGAGGTGATATTTCCTTGTTATTACTTAGTGTATCGAATGAGAAGCTCAGACATAAGCAGCATGGTCAGGGCGTGGGGCCCCAGTGATAAAAATGGCAGGTAGAAACTTTGGATTTAGCTATTTTGATCTGGCCAATTTGATGCCACTCATTTAAAATGTAATGTCCTTGTTTTATTTCCAACTTGTATTAGCAATAGATATCCCTGTGTTACTCCTAACACATTCCAATCACCAAGGATTTTCACTTGCATTTGTAGTTTTCACCTACGTTTTCCCCCACCTATTAAGTTCATTTATTTTTAATTTTTTGGCAGTGCAGGGTTTGAATGCAGGGCCTTGTGCACTCTACCACCTGAGCCATGCCTCCAGCCTGTTTTTCTTTAGGTAATGTTTTAGACAGGTTCTTAAACTTTTTGCCCAGGCTGGCCTTAGACTGCAATCCTCCTATCTATGCCTCCCAAGTAGCTGGAATTACAGGAGTAAGCTACCACTACTGCCATCTATGAAGTTCTTAAATTAACTTTTAAACATTTTGAGTAGGTAATACATTTACATGGTTAGAAATAGTAATGCATTTTATAGAGATGTACAGCTTATATTATATTCACTGTACCTATAACCTCTCAATTCTACCCCTACTTAAACAGGTATTCACTTTGATTTTTCAATAATTCCAGAGAATGATCAGATTGCATTTAAAGTACTTTAAAACATTTTCATAAAAAATATATGTATGTTGAAGTTTGGTGAGATTTTCCCTCACAATCTTACTTTCCATATAACAATATTATTAAAATAGTTTGGTTTAATTTGGGGACTTGAGGATTGATCATACTCCTTCATTCTGATGATGCACTGAGACCAAGAGAAGAGGAGAAGCTTGTTCAGGCCACAGGGCTGGCTTGTGCAGAGCTGGCCTGGAACACAGGCCTCATCCCAGGGCTGCCCTCTGCCCACTCTGAGCATTCTCACTGCTATAAATGGCTCAGATTTATTACAACCATGGCTGAAATCATTGGAAAAGTGTTTCTGCTATCCATCTCAATCCTCTGTTAGTCAGACAGCCCTCCTTTACAAATGAAGATTTCTCCTTTTTTTGCTGACAGTTTCCTGATTTTAGTTCTTTTTGCCCTCTTAGAATTTGCCCAGTTCAATGATTAATCCTCAAGTCTGAGCCCGCTTAGATTGGAGTAATATCTTGCCTAACAGAATGAGCAAGTGAATAATTGAAATTTTTATTAAGGATGAAACTTCTTTTTTTTTTATTATAAGTGAGAGTTTCAATTTTCTGAGCCTTTCTTATCAAATTCCTTCTTTCATATTATATTCTTTATGTAATGTTTAATTTAAATGGCCAGTCTTCTGTTTTTATGCAGGAAAATAAGTTAGAATGGCTCTCAACCAACTAACATGGCTTTTCAAGTTGGGCTTGTCTTGTATTAATGTAGTAGTCTGACCCCTAGTGGTTATAAAAATAGTTACACTGCTCATTGTAGGAACAAATTTTAACTTTTTCTAAAAAGTGATTCTCAAAGAATTCCTCCTTGAAAAGAAATAAAATGAAAATTACAGTAAAATTATAAGTTAATCAAAAAGTAGTCCTAAAAATAAATTCAGGAAGATTGTGTTTCTACGAAAATTATTTCTAAATCTCTCTCTGTCTCTTTTTTTTTTTTTCACTAGTTTTTAGTTTTGCATGATTTGGCTTCACTTATAAAATACATTTATGTTCCAGGAAGACATTCTGTGTTTTCTACGGAATCTGAAACCTATTTGCCCTCCCTAATTAATATTTTTTTCATTGTTCCAGAATGGTCCTTTCTAATCTGGTATGAAATTGAAATCAAATATAGTTGGATGAAATTCTTATATTCTGAAGACCAGAGACCCAGAAAGAGCTGATCACAGGGTACAGTCACAAAGTGAATTATCAGCAGCTCTGAATGGCTCTGACGTTCAGGTGACCCTCAGATCTAGGAGGCCTTCAGATCTAGGAGGGCCTGAAGTGCAGCAGGGAGCTGGGAGGACTAAAAATAAATGTGACATGTGCTCACTGTAAAATATCCAAACAGAAGATAGTAAGTAAAAACTTGAAAACTCCACCAGCCTAAAAACTTATAGCCTATAAGTATCTACTATTTTGACATGCAATCAACAGATACTTTTTGTGAACACACACACACACACACACACATTCTTCACATGGGTTCATACTATACATATTATTCTATAACTTGATTTATTCACTTAATAACATATCTTGGACATCATTTCAAGTCAGTATATTCTTATTGTCTGCTTCCATACTGTTTTGACATAAGGATGTGGCCTAATTTATTAATTATCATCAATTAATTTACACATAGGTGTTTATAATTTTCTTCTGCTATTTGTAAACAGTACTGTAATGAACATCCTTGTATATATATCTATAGACTTATACAAGCATATCTATGGGATAAATGCCATTATTATGACATTTTTGGTCAAAGTTTATGCATAGCTATAATTTTGATGGTTAATAAAAACACACACATTTGGTCTGCCTCTTTCTTCATGTTTTTTTGCTCCTGATGTCATTCTCTGACCCCCATGGCTTCATGTTTCTCTTCACCTTGGCCAGCTTTGCCTTTGTCCTTTTCACACTTTAGCTTTTCTTTTCTAAAAAGAATAAAGTGTTCTGGTATGAATCCTCTCAACTCCTTTTCTCTACATAGATTTGTTAACATCTTTTACTCTCCCTCTTCATGTCTCCTGGACAGATAAGAAAAGAGTAGCCTTCCTTCCTTCATCTGTTTGCTTTTGTCTGGTCCTCCCTACTCTTCTGAGACCTTCTCCTACCAGATATCTCTCCATGTAATGCTTCTTCAATTTCTCCTGTTTTGTATCTTTTTCTTTCTGGCTTATAAACGTCTCCCCATCGTTTAAGCCATGTTTCCCAAAATCTGTCTAATTAACACTAATTTTAGGAGATATTCAATGGAAAGGAGTCATTCTGTTAAATAATTTTAAATTGCTCTATATACTATTCTCTCTTTTTTGAATATTTAGTACTCACAGTATGCTTGTGAAAGGTTCTAAGTTCTGTAGTAATGAAATTTGTTTATCTTTATTTACTCAGTGTATCGCAAAGTTATTTTTATCTTAGACCAACGCTTTCCTTTTTTTTTCTTCTTCCATGCTTATTAACATTGAAAAACACCTTTTGGAAAATTCACTTTAAGCAAAAATATCCCTTGGCTCTGTGACTCTTCCTGATCATGTCTTTCCTTCTTTCTAAAGCTGAAGTTTGTAAAGTCTAGACTATGCTATTCATTTGCAATATATATATGTATATATATATATATATATATATACATATATGTATTTATGTATACATATATATATAGTTGCTGGCTTCCAGATAACCAGTTACAATATGGCTTCTACCCTAACCATTCTATTAAAGTCCCCTGAACTTGATCGTACAGATTTTGAATGAATTCCCAAATCAGGAGCTTTTGCTCAACCCTTGTTCCTTTTTCAGCAATTTGATATAGGAAATGACACTGCAGACAACTTTATCCTTAAAATTCTGTTTCTAGAGATACTGCATTACTTGGTTTCATTGCAATCTCTAATTCTTCCTAGTTTTAATTTATTTTTCCTTTGGATTTATTTATTTATTCAGTATTTATTAAGTGTCTCCAGATGCATTGTGGGGAATACCAGGGATTACAATCGTGATCAAGACAGTGTCTGCCCTCAAGTAATTGCTACACAGTGTGATATATGCAGACAGCAATCATCTTCCTTCTAAGCAGGACATTTTCTAGGTTACTATGCTTGGCGTCTTCTTCCTTGGCCTTCCCTCTTCTGTGTTCTCACCCCTGGCATCTCATCCATTCACTAGGTTTCAACTACACCATATATATAAATGCATCGCACCTCATTATTTTTCTCTCAAAACCCAGGCTCACATTTCAAAACACCTGCATGATTGATTTATTTTCACGCCAGTAAGCATTAGAAGTCAGCTTTTCAAAATGAAAATTCTCTCCATGTTTTTCTCCTCCAACTCCATAAGATACTATTCTTTCTGGCCTTGCTCTTCCATTGATGGTGTGTCACTGATGTGGCCATAATCACTGCAGTCCATCATTGGCTGTCATCCTTCTTTTTCTTGGTTTGTTCCTTCAGCTGCTGGGGCTGAAGGTTCTTTCTCCTCAGCGTCTGGTCTTCATTGTTCCAACATCAGCTCCCATCCTCACTCTCCTCCTCTAGCTTGGTGTAGCCTCTTCCTACCTAGACTTCTTGAACTTGCTCTCCTTCTTGCCATTGATATGACAATTCCAGATTAGTCACTTTTGCAGAACTGTCATTTATTTTTCGATACTGAGTCTTTGTATGTAGCTTAGGCTAGCCTGGAACTCACAGTCCTCCTGCCCCAACCTCCCAAATGCTGGGATTACAGACCATTCCCTGTTGATTCATAGTGTTTCTTATCAACTTTTAATGCTTTTTTTTGCCTTCATTAAATATATCTTCCATGGTCTACATCCAAGTGT
This sequence comes from Castor canadensis, assembly GCF_047511655.1. NCBI lineage: Eukaryota > Metazoa > Chordata > Mammalia > Rodentia > Castoridae > Castor > Castor canadensis. Next base: position 83,146,011 of record NC_133388.1, on the reverse strand, counting down.
CTTCAGCTGTCCCTCCTGCTCCAGTTCACATTTCTATCCTACTAATCCTTTGACGTCCAACTCAGATGCCGCTTCCTCCAGGCTGTCCTGCTTTGCACAATTGGCTGTTCTCTGTTCTCCGAAGGCCTGCTGGCACCTGTCCTCCTACATCCTGTACCAGAGTAACCTGTGAACATGTACTGACTCCTCTTCTATGTGGTCTCACTCTTCTGTATATTGCATTGGGATTTTTCTCTATATATACATTTTTCATTATTTAATAGAAAATTAGTGATAGGTGGGATAAGTTAAAAAGTTTCTACTGTATTTCTATTACTTTCACATGGTAATCTACTTTCTTGGAATAATACAAATGATTGAAATTCATTGCTTTTTCATACTTGAGTGTCCAGGGCTTAAGAATCAGAAATCAACAACCATTTTTGCCCCCTCACTGTACTCAGTGCAGAAGAAATTCACTTAGGGGAGAGTCAAAATACACAAACATGACCTAGGGCGCAGCGTAGATCACAGTGACAACTCTTTTGAGAGAACATCTCAAAATACTACTAGCAGAATCTCAAGAGCAAGCCAGGATGTTGGATGAAATCACTAATTTGTTGGACAACCTGAAAGAATACTTACCTTTGGATTTCTTAAGAAAACAACAAATATCTTTGATTTAAAATTGCAAATGAACATTTCTAATTGACACACTTAGCTCCTAAAACTTCTCTCTTACCATCTCTGAACCCGTGAACTTTCTAAGGACATCAACTGTTTTGAGAGTTTCCTCTCAGTAGTCAGGCAGTAAGGCAGTTTGGGAAAATCTGTTAGCTGAGAGGAGTTCTAGCAGCGAGGGAAGGAGGAAAGAAAGGTATGTAGGGGAAGCATCAGCAGATATTTTTCTAAGTTAAGAATCTTCTAAAGAAGAGGGAGAACTCAAGCATGAGTTTGGGAATCTTTCATCTGACTGGTATATCATGGCATTGTGTGTAGCAGTGGTAGTGGCTTATTATACAACTTAATTTTCCAGTGTCTGTTGTTTTCAGGTATTTTCTGTAGTTGGTCTTTAGAGGAATAGCTGAGAATTTTGTTCCTGTTGACTGAGTTTTATTCATATAATAACTTGCATGATTTTTGAGCTGCTGTGTTGTCATCATTTGCTAGGAAGTCTCCTGCCTTCCTAAAAATGTTTCAGACACTTCTATGTTTGTCCAAATGAATGTTTTCACCATAAGCATTGGCTACCAAAGTCAGAATATACCAGACCTTGAGTGCTATCCATGAAAGAAATGATAGGGCCACATGAGGCAAGTTAAGATCTTCACAAACATTAAGATATTTTCTTGCAGTAGATATATTTTTGTTTAAATTTTCTATCTCAATTCACTATTAAGATAATAAAGTTAACAAAGTCTGGATTATTTTAGTCATTGTAAAAAGGTCTGGCTACTTGATGTATGAAATGGTAACATGTTTTGATAAATTAAACCTTCCAGACAAACTTAATCATCATAAATATATAAACAAAAAGAGAAAATTGGGAACAAATTTGATTGGCCACTTGATGCCAGTCAAAGGTCAGAGCCAGCGTGATAAAGGCATGAGCTGGGAATGAAGTTGATGGTCAGAAGAGTCTCACGTCAAAGTGGAAACATGAGTAGAAACAGAAAAAAAAGCTGGCTGTGAAAATTCATGGCCCTTGGTGGAGGTGCAATGCCTGATCCACATTTGATGGCGTTGCCCAGGACCAGTCTTCCAAGTGAAAGTGAGTGGCCTCTTCCTCTTGCTGTTTGGGGAGAATGTGTCATCATGCTTACCCTTGGATTAAAAATTGATTTTGGAAAATTTTAATGATCTTATAAATTCCTTTGATAACGTTTTAAAATTTGTGGGGTTTTTTTGAAGTCTCTACCTACTTTACTATATTAAGTCATCAGTCAATATGACTGGAGCATGGTGCTGACTTTTGGTTTTAGGTATCTTTCTCTTCTTTCTCTTCTCAGAGAAAAGCTAAGTGAGGGAATTTTTACCACAAATTGGTGACAGTACTGGGAATCTGGCAGTTTCTGGGACATCTGGGTTGGATACTCATGACTCAAATGTAGTGGCTGAAAAACACCACTTTCTCATGCTATATCTGCAGTTTTTTCCTGCAAAAGAAACGTGGGACTGTGTTAGGGAGAAGGTGTAGAAATTCAGTTTCTCTTCTAAGTCCTTTTACCTTCCCTATGCATGTTCCCGAACAAGAGTTATATAAAAATCAATCCTATTAACTGGCTGCCTGTGGTATGGGACATCCAGCATTAAGAAAAATGTTATTAAGGAGAATGGTGGCCTTTAAAGGGCTTTTTATTGATTTTCAATGGATATAACTGCTATCTCCAGGCTTTCAGACAGCACTATGTCTTCCTATTGAAAATAGATTGTGCTTTTTTAAGCTGAACTTGCATAGTACAAGGAACTCCTGGATTCAGTCTTGATATACCAAATAGAGGACATTATAGTGAAATTTGGATACCTGTAAGGACCAAAGAAAGTTATGGGAAAAAAAGAGGAAGAGGCAGAAAATGAATTAAGGCAAACAAAGGGTGATAGGAGGTAAGAATAAATAGTGCAATGGCTCATTAGCACTTATGGAAAAAAGTAGCCTGATTGAAACCCTGAGAGGCCACACCAGTGATCCGTAAGTATTCCAGGAAGATAAACCTGGAACTGTGTACCTACTCCTGAGCCCTGGGAGGGAAAAACAGCTACTGCTTGGTTCAGAACAACTCCACTCTGAGACAGTCTTTGAAGGAGTAGATGAGGAAAAGGAAAGTACTTCACTGCTAGCTGGAGAGAATGATATACCACAGACATCTTTGGGCCACTGGTCCTTAATGAGCACCTTCAGGATAGCAGAGGTCTGAAGCCAGAATCAATAGGCATACAAAAGGGTACCGAGCCATGAGTTGTTCTGATGGTATTTTACTAACTCTTCCCTTACTGCCTCCTTCCCCAACCTTGAAGATGCTGAGAAAGTGATTTTATTGAGGTCTCAATACTGGTGAGGTATAGAAGCCATGAAAATGACTTATGTGGGCATTTCTGAAAGTCTTTCAAATATCTGAGGAGACAAAGGCCTATATGAAAGAGCTGATAATAGAGAAGATTTTGATTGTGGTGATGGGTATGCCAACGACCCTGATCTGCTCATTGTAGATTGTGCATGTTTTGAAATACCACACTCTACCCCATAAATATGTACAATTGCTACTTTTCAATTAAGAATATATATAATATATGTGTATGTACACACACACACACACACGCCTATTTTATAACCTTCTGCTGTTTATGTAGTTGAGAACTTAGAGCATGAGGTTCGGGTTCTTCTTGCACATGTAATCTTATGTATTCCCTGCATTTGCAATCTGAATCCTAAAACAAATATAACAGAGTTATCCCTTTGCACTTCTAGTCACAACTTTTACCTTGCAAGGTAATATCTATCTGTATTTTAACTAAAGTGCAGCTTCTATAAAAAATTTAAGGGGAAAGACATCTACTATTTTATCTTCTAACCCCCAGACATACTTAAGAACTGAGGAAATGATATCATGAACAGTGTTTCATTCCCAATTTTCTTTTCTTTTTTTTAAAACATATTTATATGATTAGGTTTGTCTACAAGGTTTAATTTGTCAAAACATGTTACCATTTCATACATAGAGCAACCAGACCTTTTTTACAATGATGAAAATAATTCAGAATTAGTGAACTTTATTATTTTAATAGTGAATTGAGATAGAAAATTTAAATAAAAGTAAAATATATCTATAGTAATAAAATGTCTTAATATTTGTGAAATTCTTAAAATACATTTAGAGTCCTACCATTGTAACATAGCTTTATTTTTCTAGTATTCAATTTATTCTCTTCCTGTGGCATTATTTAATACGCTTTGTATTAAGGCATTGTTGGAAAAGCAAACTTATTTAGTTTACTGGCAAACAAAATATTTAAAAATTTTAAAGCAACTGATGGCTCCTACCATACCCAAGGAAGTCAGTATTACCCAGAGGAGCCACCAAGATTAGCATTCACTGGGGAGAATAACTGTTTCTTAACATGTGGCTGGCTCGTGAGTCATACTGTCTGGACGAACAGTGAGTCTGCTGTACCGTGAAGTATGCCAACAGCTGAGCAGAGGCTGCCCAGATCCACTTTGAAGATCACTGAGTCCTGTGTTCTCAATCATCACCTTCAGAAATTATTGAAAGAACCTGTCCATCTCTCATTCATAGAGGCAGAAACCATTAGGACATGGAGGCTTTAGAGATCATCTGTTCCAATAATGATCTTACAGGCAAAACGACCAAAGTTAATAGAGCTCAGTAACTTAGTCCAAGTTACTTAATAATGTTATCTTACAGGCAAAACGACCAAAGTTAATAGAGCTCAGTAACTTAGTCCAAGTTCATAATACTGGAGTGCAAGACAGAAAAAATGGTTTCAAATAACATTCCCAGCATGCGATGGGAATAACAGCAGATCTTGCCTCTGCAAAGGTGGATCCTAAGTCAGTGATTTATTTTTCTGTCTTTTTTTCGTAGCATTTAATTTCTGTTCTGTACTTCCTTAAAAACAGAATTTTAAAAACTAAATGAATATTCTACTATATGCTAATGACTAATGATGTATTTTATGGCTCAGGCTTTCATCAAGTGTTTTTCTTGGTAACCCTAAGTAACTTAGCTACTTTCTCTCAGAGGTACCAGAGAGGCTTAAGACACAGAGAAAATGGTGTAGAATTCGGAGTACCTATATTTAACTCCTTGTTAACAATTAGCAAATGTGATAAGCTCTTGCTACTGCTGTTTGTTATTGTTAATAATATCTAAATCATGACCTTTGGAGAGTCACATCTTTAGGTTTTAAACCTTCATTGTTAAAAAAGAACTCCTCTCAGCTGGGCATGTTGACACATAATCTTAGTGCTTGGGAGTCTGAGGCAAGAGGATGGAGAGTTTGAGGCCAGCCTGGGTTACATAACATCACCCTGTCTCAAAAACAACAACAACAAAAAAACCCTAAAAACAACAAAAATGATGTCCTCCTTACAGTAAGATTCTGTTGTAGAAATGTTAATGAAATGCTTAGAAAAGTTAAAAGCAGTGTGTAAATTACACTTCTTTTTAATTATCTCTAAAAGTAACAGACAATTGTTTTTAAGAATATACCACTGGTGTTACAATTTTTTTCCCCCAAAATTACTTGGGGGTAGCTTCAAAAAGCATAGTGAAATAGCAAGAGAGATATTGGAACCAACAAACAAAGGAGAATATAAATGCTAGCAGAGTGCAGCTTTGTTCATACAATGGTAAAGAGAGACATACAGGTATCATTTCCATCGTACCCTTCAAATATTCCTTCAAACTGTTTCCACCTAAGGAGAGATGTCAGTTGATAGCACTTTGGATGGGACAATTGATTATAACTGGGGCAAACTCTACTGTATGTCCAGACTAAGAAGTCTCATGCCTTTGGTTTGTCCTATATTTCCTTTGTATCTTGAGTTGGAAGGACAATGCTGAATGACATCTTAGTGAATTATAACCAAAATCACATTTTCAAAATTCTTCATATTACAGAAAAAATAAATGAGGAATTTCTGTTTAAGAAATCTGCTAGGGGATGCACAGTGAAGAGCATACAAAACAACCTTGTGAATATTTACATAAATTAGAGGTTAGTAAAGATAACTGGGTGGTTCACACTGAGATTGCTTCTCCAAACAGGACATTCTTTCACTGCAGTGACAGTCCATTAAAAATGGATGGAATGATAGGAAGTTGTCTTTAGCACAAGATAATTAGGTTGAAGCTCTAGGATATATGTACACAGCTCATCAAAATGCTCAGCCTTCACTTTCCAGCTGAAAGAAATGAAAATAGACAGTGTGAGTTTTAGAAGGAAACAAAGCTAATAATTTGAGATTGAAATGAGATAGGGTGGACGGCAAGAGCTATTTTCAAAATTAAATGACATTTGATTGACTATTAGGTGAAGAGAAAGAGGGAGAAGGATGGAAAAATGATAGGCTAGGCCTATGACTTAGAATGGATTCACTGAAGAAAAAGGTTCAGTGTCTCTATTGGCAGTGGGGACTCCTGGATTGAGACTTTTCACTCTACTTCCCTCGTGGGGTTGACAGTGTATAGTTAAATACTTGGCAGGTGGACTTTTGGGTTATGCATTTCTGACATGTATGTAGAAAATCTCCAATGTGCCTTAGTGTGGGGTTAGTGATCATCTTGGTAATTGAGATCAAATTATGTGTTTGGATGTCATCTGCAGACTTTTGGTGTTAACAGAAAAAAAAAGGATATTTGAAGAAATAACACAAGAATAAGAAAGTATATACCTGATGCCTTTATGTTATAGGACAGTAGCTCTCAAACTTTGGCCTGTGGGGACCTGAAAAGTTGCATTTCTACAAGGCCCCCAAATGGTGTTGATTCAGACAGTATGGGGACTGCATTTTGAGATTCATTGCTCATGGGGTTGGAAAGGACTAGGAATTTGAACAAGTTAAAGGTAACTTTTAGACCATAGATAATGGTCTTACACTTAGATAAAGGTTTTAAATTACCTTTAAATTACTAAATTACTGTTAGCCTAGGAGACTAACAGGAGGTGTTAGCCATTGTTGTATGGGTACACAGAGAGCAGTCATTAGAATGGAAAACTGGTCTGAGCTATTGTGGAGCTGTGCACAGTAATGCATAGTAACAGGTGGGATGGTATAAACAAAGTACAAGTGACACTTAATGTGGTGCACAATAGAATGGTAAGAGGGGAAATAAACACAGACTTCCAGTCTACAGTGACTTTCCCCATTCTTCTGTATGAGGCTTCAGAGTCTCTTGCTAAAATTGTAAACACCATCTTCTCCTCTTTAGGGAATAGTCATAGAATTAGTTATGAATGCATTCAGCTAGCTACAAGAAATTAAACTGCTGACCAACAGCAGTATACTAAAAAGACATTTTTTTTTTTAGAATTCTCAATTTACCTAACTTTATCAAAGTTTTACTTTCTTAGGTTACATTATCAAAGCATTGATTTGTTTCAATCAACAACTACTTTACATGATTGAACTAAATTGATCCCAAATTATTTGGTTTTACATTTTCTATTACCTAAATATTGATGATATCCCCAGATCTCTTACCTTCATTGTGCTCTTAAAGACACAGTCAAAACAGAAAATTAATTGTTTTAAATTATTTCAGGAATCCAAGGTAGGAGCCACACTGAAGTATGGATCAAATAGTATTCATAGCCACCACAGTTTATTATGGTTCAATAAATGTATCTAATTCTATGTGATAGTAGACTTAAAACTGCATTCAGTATTGTCAATAAAAAAGTTAAGACACAAAACATCACTAACTAGTTGATTGGTGTTTATGAAAGGACTTTTCTTGTAATTGTAGTTGAACATATAATAAAGTTAATGATGATAATATTCAAGAGACCGTTCAGTGGGAGTTACAGGAGAAAAGAGTTGGCAATTTATATCAAATTGGGTAAGATATCTCTTCAGAAAAAGGACTATAATTCCAACTTAATTTAAAACAAAACTAAGCATTCATATATGTGACTTATTTTTATCTCCTAATAAGAATTCTGAAGGTAGGTGGCTGCTGGGTTGCTCCTGCTTTCCCTACAACTTTCTTGTTTTTGTTTTTGCTTTTGTTGTTGGTGATGGTGAGGTTTGTTGGTTTTTTTGGGATTGAACTCAGGGCCTAGTGGTAGGCAGGCACTCTACCACTTGAGCCATGCCCCTAGTCCTTTTTTCTTTTTTTAATATTTGCCTTTCAGACAGGGTTTCATGTTAACTTTGCCTGAGCTGCTGTCCAACTGTGATCCTCCTACCTCTACCTTCCTCATCTCTGGGAACCACAGTCATGCTTGTTTTTGAAATAGCGTCTTGCTAACTTTGCCTGGGCTGACCTCAAACTTTGATCCTCCTTTCTCCACCTTCTGAGTAGTTGAGCTCGTAGGCATACCTAACTTACTTTCTTGACCTTTCCTTTGCTTAACAGTCACTATGTTAGTGGCCTAGCATATGGGCTGTCTTGGAGAATGTTGCATGTGCACTAATTAAGGATGTATACTCTGTATTTATTGGTTGAGAGTTCCATAGCTGTCTGTTAGTTCTACTTGTCCTTGCTTGGCAGCTAGGTATAATACAGTCTTAGTCTTCTTGGCTGTTCATTCCTACACTGAGGCTCCCACCATATTGATCTGGGGCCTATGGTAAGTAAAGATATGTGAGAAAATCGTAGCAATGCTTCATGCTGTTAATGTTCTCACTAATATTTAAACTTTCTTGAATAGGTGTTTGCCATTTCTTGTATGTCTTTAGGACAGTTTAATAATATTTTCAGCCCCAGAATGGTCACATCACTGGTAGGAGGGTCCATGGTACTCATACCACAGTTCTAGAAATGGATATCTCTTATGTATATTTTTAATACAAAGAGTATCTTTCTACTCTTACATCAGTTGAATAGTAAATTAGAGCTGGGGCAATGAAGTCATAGATAGGTTAATAGTGGGTGAGGAAAAATCAACTTCCCAACACAAACATTTTTCTAAACAAAGAGAATGTTGTTCTTCTAGCGAATATACCTTCTGATAACACTTGAAATGTAAAGACTAAAAAGCAAATGAAGCTTGTATCTCTTAAGAGATACTTTAACCTTTTTTCTTATAGTAAAAATTTAAGAAAACTCAATTTTATGATTACAAGATACTCACTATGCATAACTTTCACTTAAATTTGTGTAACTAGTATGCAAATACTACTAATATTTCCCTTATTTTTCATTTTCAATGAAGGCCATATATAATTCACTGCTTTGCATTCTCATAACTTACTTCATCAGCTTTTTTACCTAAAAATTTCATTAGTTGCTTTTTCAACATATGACCTAGGAGACTGAATAAAAATCTGGAGTTCAATTATTTTTGAGCTGGTTTTGGAGCAGGTAAATGACAATTGAAAGTAATACATTTGAAAATAACTTTGGGAGCAATTTAATATTCAAAGATCAGTTGCATTAAATAAAATGACACATCATATCCCGGCTGCATGGAATTTCCCAAAAAGAATTCAGTTGCAAGCAACAGATTTTCAGTCAACACTCAAGCAGTGCTTGGGTTGAACAGGACATGGGAATAACTAGTCCTTAGTAATATGACAGTTGTAATGTTCTTATTTTATGTTTTACTCATATGAATTAATGTGTACTAAACTCATGACTATGACCAGAGCGAGACATGATTGTGCTCAACTTTTCCTGTTTGGTGAGAGCTAAAGGGTTGTTGCCAGGTAATGTAGTTGTACCTTTGTGTACTCAAGGGATTTGTTCTGGGGTTCCAGGTGGATACCAAAACCCAAGGGTGTGCAAGTCCCTTATACAAAACAGTGAGGTGTAGTGTTTGCATATACCATATGTAATCCTGCTGTAAACTTTAAATCATCTCTGAATTACTCGTACCCAATACCAGGTATTGCTATGAAAAGGTAAAGGTTATGACAATAGTTGTTACATTGTATTGTTTAAGGAATAATGCCAAGAAAAAGTTCTGTGCATGTTCAATTCAGACATTTTTTTCTCCCAGATATTTTCTGAGGTTGGTTGAATCAGTGGATGCAAAATCTGCTGAGATGGAGGGTCAAGTGTGCACTTCCAAAGACCAAACTGGTGTCTTTTGCCACACGTATCCCACAGCTTGATTTTAATGCTTTGACTGCTCCCACTTCCCATGAGACTTATCCTACTCATTGAGCAAGCCACACTCAGGCCACACTGTAATTTTCTGTTATAGACATCACTGTGGCTCCTCTCTGATGTCCAGAAAGGTAGACTGGAGAGTTTATAGGCAGCTGTCACTGCAGAAAGAGAGATTGCAAATAGCAGCTCAGCTGTACCAAGCTCAATCTTCTTTGGTGAACAGGGCTTCTCATGAAGTATAACTGGAGCTTCCAGGTAATATAGTAATCCTTGGGTTAAGATATGGAAATTCCATTTCATTCTTGATCATTTGGCCTGGGCAGTTTCATAATTAACAAAACCATTGGCTTCTGTACATAAAGGAGATGGAGAAACATTAGACGATGGTTGCTTCTTTTTAATCTTCATTCTTTTGCAGCTTTCTTATCTAAGTAGTATATTGGGATTTGAAAAAGAAGCTGACTTCCATACATTTATTAACATTCCTTGCCTAAATATTTGATAAGTATTAATAGAAACAGGTGTTGAAGCATATTCACATTTCCTGAGAAGAGTGTCATCACTCTCTGCCCCTTGGTGGCCTCGATTCACATTTCTGCAGCTGCTGCCCTTGCTAGCTGTTTTATGTAATTTTCTGGTACAGACATCATTGTGGCTCTTCTCTGATGTCCAGAAAGTTGTTCTGTTGGTGTTTGTATGTTCTTAAAGTCACATCTTAGTTTGTGCAGGCTGGTATAACTGGTATAAAAATAAAAAACTGGGTTGATTAAGCAACTCATCCAAGATCAAGGTGCTTTCAGATTCAGAGCTTGGTGAGATGGCCATCTTCCTGCTGTATCCTCACATGGTAGAAAGAGGAAGCTCTGGTGTCTTTCTGTTTTTATAAGGGCAGTAATTGTATCAAGTCCACCTTCATGCCCTTATCTACCCCAATTACAACCCAAAGGCTTCTAATGCCATCACACTGGAATTAGGGCTTCAACATTTGAATTTGAGGAAGTCACACACATTTAGTCTATAACAGTCATAAGTTGATAGGTTGATATATTCAATTTTTGATTAAATATGAGAAATCTGGAATAGCCAAGCCATTGAGTCAGGGTTGGGTGGCCCAGGCACCTTACTTTACTCCATCTGAGCACATATTTTCCTACGAGGGATCTTCTCCAAAGAGAACTCCAGTCTAATGTTTATTTCTCCTTTTACTTAAGGAACATCAGTCAGTACATCTGTCACATGAACATCTTTTTTGAGCATGTCTGCCAGGAGATGTAGCAGGTGATTGTGTAAATAGAATTCCTGGAACTCTATCTTGTTCTCTTGAGTGTAGGGTATATGATTCCAGGTTTTTAAGTTAGAAATGAACAAATATGCTATATGTCATAACAAAGGTTCTGCTTTGACAGTTCAGAGATTGCTTTTAAGTAGGAGAATTAGGAAAAGTTTCATTTAGTTTGTACCCTGAATGACCAGCAGGAGTTTGCTATGATGAGGTATATCAGGAACAATTTCAGAAAGGGAAAATGGTAACAAAAATCAGGAATAGAAAAAAATGTCTGTTTTGTGTAGTTTAGTGGGTTGAATTCAGAATCATAAGGAATTGATACTTAAATAGGAATTTGAGGGAGCAAAGGTGATGAATCTTGGGGATTTTTCTTTTCAGTACTGGGGCTTGAACTCAGGGCCTACATCTTGAGCCACTCTACCAGCCCTTTTTTGTGTGTGTATGGGTATTATCGAGATAGGGTATGTGAACTATTTGCTTTGGCTGGCTTCGAACCACCATCCTCCTTATCTCTGTCTCCTGAGTTACTAGGATTGTAGGAATGAGTCACTGGCACCTGGCACCTTTGTATTCTTTTGAACTCTGAATTCCTTTCTGATTTATTACTGCATGTATTTCTTGTGGCAACTGTGGAGGACTGAAAAATGTCTTGGAGCTTGGAGTCTGGGGGTCCTTGTCTGGTGTGTGACTGACACATTCAGATGTTGTGATTTTCCTGGATTAAGTAAACAGTACAAGCTCTATGCTAGATTACAGAACACACTCACTCAGAACAGACTTCAATGTAACACATGCTCACATAGACTTTAACAGCACACACACACAGACATCAATTGTGTCAGTTTGAAACTTTATTTAGTTTGATTTTTCGTGCCAAGCATGAAACCTAGGGCCTTGCACACTCTAAGAAAACGCTGTACCACTGAGGTATAACCCCAACCCCATAAGTGTTATTTGAATGGAGTCATAATTCACGTGCTCTGTGACTAGAATCTTTATTCAATGCTATTTTCTTGAGATTTTCTCATTGTATAGTTATTGCTGTGTTTTCATAGTTTCATTTGATTTTATTACTTTAAAACTTTTTTGAGGGAATGCACCATACTTTATTTTTCCTACTGTTCTACTTTTGGCTTTTGAAAATGCTGTAATATATATTCACTGGTGAATGTCTTTCTTCTGAGATACACATGTAAGTTTCTCTAAGGTCTATGCCAGGAGTGTCAAGGGAAGCTCATGCCACCTTTTCCTAAGCAGTTGAAAGTTGATGAGCGCTCCTGTTGCTCCATGTCCAGCTCTTCAATCTTTTATACTTTTTCCAAACTGGAGAGTATGATATTATGTCTTGCCACGGTTTTATATTGTATTTTTAAGAAGTGTCGGCATCTTTTTAGTTTCTGTAGGGACTAGTCAGTGAGGACAATACTTCTTTGTTTTTTCGTTTTTTTTTAATAATTGTGGCATTGGAATTTCTCCTAGTTGTCTGTCAATTCTGGTTTTGTATGTTTTGAAGTCATTTTATTAGATGGCTATAAAATATAATGGTGAAAATCCTGCTGATTCAAAGCTTTTGTCACTATCTTTATCCCTTTCTGTTTATTTTGCCTAGTATTGTCTCAGAAGGTTTTTTAGGACTTTTCAACTTTAACTGAATTTTTTGTATGCTAATTCCTTAAATTATATGTGTGTTTATTCAGGTTCGTACATGCAACACATATATTCTTTTATATGCATTTATAATTTTTCATGTTTTAATTGCTACACTTAGTATATTGACATTTGATGTAATTACTATATTTGTATTTGAATCTGCATATTATTTTGTACTATTCTCCATCAGTATCCTACATTTTTATGTTTGTAAATTTAGTGCAATATACATATTGAATTACATATACATTTTTATCTTTGTGTTTTTCCCATAAATGTTTCCTAGGCTGTGCATTATCTTAATTCTTTTGGATCACTTTTTAAAAAATCAACTCACTTTCTCTTTCCACTAGCTTATAATATGTACAATTTGTCTATTTTACTATTTTCTGAACAAATTATAGCATGAATCCTTAACTTACAAATTTCTATTATTAATCAAAATCTCAACCCTCCTCCATGACTATCAATACAAGGTTCATAAAATACTGTGACTCATCAGATAGAAGTAACACATTCTGGTGTTCTACAGCAGTGAAGTGCCTGTTACATTTTATGAATCACCAGATGAAAGGAGCTTGAATGCTGTAACATAAAATAATGATCAGGAGATGGAAACCTTAATTACCCTGTTTTGATCAGAATATGTCATATGCATGTATTGAAATATCACACATACTACATAAATAAGTATAATTGTTATATATTAATCAAAAGTTTAAAAACTCTTATTGAGAGGGAAACTACTATGATTTGATCACTACACACTACATATGTGTATCAAATGATCATACTACAATGATCATAAATTGTACAATTAAAATAAAAAATCAAACATTATAAGTCAATTTATCCTTCTCTCAATTATATATATATATATATATATATATATATATATATATATATATGCCTTTTGTATATTTAAAGTTGCTATTAAACAAATCATAGAAGGCTTTGTTCTTAGTGCTTTAATCAAGGTTTATCTAGATTTGTTTTCATATTCTATATTGTGTTTGCTCTTCATTTATCTTCAATATTAGTTCTTCCATGGGAGATGCTTTATATCTTTCTGAAGTATATACACTCTTTTGTATAGTGTAGTGATTAATGTGTGTTAATGTGACTGGTTTAGTGGACGCCCTGATACTTGGTAAAGCATTATTTGTGAATATGAGGGCATTTCTGGAAGAAATTAGTACTTGAATCAGTAGACTGGTTAAAGAAGATCTACACTCGCCCATGGTGGATGATATCATCTAGTCAGTTGAGGGTGTTGACAGAAAAAATGCAGAGAAGAAAGGTGAATTAGTTCTGTCTGTTTGACCTGAGACCTCCATCTTCTCCTGCTCTTGGATATTGGAAATTCTAGAGTCTCTGGTCTCTGTGATTCAACTGAATTATACGTCTCACTCTCCTGGTTCTCCAGCTAATTGTTAGGTCAGGAGACTTCTTATCCTCCATAACTGCATGAGCCAACTATCATCTCTGCTTTCTCCTCTTTCTTCTCCCTCCTATTTCTTTGGAGAACCTTGACAAATACATGCAGGTTTGCAGAGTTGAACTCTTTTAATTTTCCTCTGGAAATGTATTTACTTTGTCTTCAATATTAAAGGATTTTGTCGCTGACTATAAAATTCTAGATCAGTAGTTATGTTTGTTTTCTAACAGATTGGACATATTTTGTTTCTACTTTTCAGTGGTAATAAAAAAAATCAAGATAATCCTCTTGTCTCTGGATGAATTTGAGATTGTTTGATTTTTGGCATCCTACAGTTTTCCAAAATGCTGTACCTCCACTGTGGAGATTGTATCTCTGTATCTATTTATATTTCTTTATCATACTTGATAATTGTTGGGTTTCCTAAGTCAGATGTTTGAATGCTTTCAAAAATTCTAGAATATTCTCAGTCATTGTCTCTTTTAATATTATTCTAAATTCTTCCATTTTAGTTTTCTGGAACTTCATTGCATGTCTGTTAGAGTTTGTTAAACTTTTCTGTTTTTCTTTAACACCTCCATCTAAAAACTTCATTTTTTATATTTCATACTGTGTTTTGAATAATTTCTTTCAGCTCTTTTTTCTCTCTAGCTATGTCTAGTATGTTGTTTAATGAACCTATTGAGTTTTTACTTTACATTGCTTAGAAGTTCTCTTGTTAGTTTCATATATATTTTGTCATTATTTATAATTTCATTGGTTATATTTTCAACTATTGATTGACTTAACTTTTGGTGGTAGTGGGGCTTGAACTGGGGGCCTTGCACTTGCTAGGAAAGCACCCTACCACTTAACCCATGCCCCTAGCCCTTTTTTAGTTCAAGTATTTTTCAACTAAAGGTCTCACATTTTTGCCTGGACTGAGATCATCCCATTTACCCCTTCCTTGTAGCTGGGATGACAGGTGTGCACCACTATGGCCATTTTTTATGGGGTCTCACTGACTTTTTGGCTGGGCTAGCTTCAAACTGTGATCTTCCCAATCCCTGCCTCCCAAGTAGCTGTTACAAGTGTGAGCCACTGTGCCTGGTCTCTCTTTTATTTTTATATACTTTTGTCATAGTTATTTAATATGCTGTGAGGAATACTCAAATTTTCAAAATGTGAGAACCTCAGATTCTTTGCAGTATGATCTTAAGGTTTGTTACTTTTATTGTGGGTGAGGTCCTGATTATGGTTACTGACTCTCAGGACAGCCCCTTGCCTCCTATTCATCTTCTAGTGTCAAAATCTGTGATTTTTAAAATCATTTTTACATTTATTCACATGTGTATACATTGTTTGGGCCACCTTCCCCCAGCCCCCACCCCCAGCTTCCAGGCTGAACCTGTTGTTGTTCTCTGATTTTGTTGAAGAGAAAACATAAGAGACAATAAGAAAGACATAGCGTTTTTGCTAGCTTGAGATAAAGATAGCTATACAGAGAGATTCCTAACATTGCTTCCATGCACTTGTGTATTACAACCCACAGTGGTTCATCTCTGAACCACTCTGACAGTTTTGGATAACTATATTTGCTCCTCCACAGTGAGCACATCAACCCATTCACGTTTTAGGTTTCCTACCTTTCCCTATTCCTACTGTGTGTGTTCTCCCCTTAGTGTGTGACCCATGTCCAATAATATTACTGCATTTGTTTTAGGTCTATAATCACATATGAGGGAGAGCATGAGATTTTTGGCCTTCTGAGCCTAACTTGGCTTAAGATGATGTTCTCCAATTCCAGTCATTTATTTGTGAATGACAAAATTTCATTCTTCATTGTGGCTGAGTAAAATTCCATTGTGTATAAATACCACATTTTCTTAATCCATTTGTTGGTAGTGTGGCATCTTGGCTATTTCCATAATTTAGTTATTGTGAATAGTGTTGCAATGAACATGGGTATGCAGGTGACTTTGTAGTAACCTGAGTCATATTCCTTTGGGTATATACCTAGGCGTGGGATTGCTGGATCATACGGCAGATCTATATTTAGTTTTTTAAGAGGACTCCATATTATTCTCCATAGTGGTTGTATTAGGTTACATTCCCAAGAGCAGTGTATGAAGGTTCCTTTTTGCCCACATCCTCACCAACATTTGTTGTTGTTGGTGTCCTTGATGATGGCTATTCTAAGAGGAGTGAGGTGGAATCTTAGTGTGGTTTTGATTTGCATTTCCTTTATGGCAAGGGATTATTATACCTAGACTGTTTATTACTTCTTAGTCTTTACATTGGGTTGGAAGTTCATAGGAATTTTGGACTAATGAAGGAGAGTTTTGTATAGGATTCCTTACCTCATACTTTCTCTAAGCTTTTGTTTTATCTTTTGAACCTTATGCAGACTTCAAAGCAGAAATAGATGGACTCCAGGGTTAGCAAGAAAAATAAGGAATCTCATGACTTCTTTCTGAAATTTGGCTCCATCTATTTTTAGGTGGCACTTTAACAGATAAAATATGGAGATACTTTTTACTTGAGTTTGGGTTCCTAGATAATTTGACAGTGGTTATTTTCTCATGAATTTAAACCTGTAATTCTTTCTCCCCATTCACTTACAGAGAAAGTAGCTAAAAAACAAAATGGTATTTTCTTTTGTCTTGCTGATACACAGCTTTGAAAATTCCTTGTAAATCTCTGAGGAGACATTATTCATAAAATTATCTGACAAAATTGTTAATGAGTATAAGAGGAATTAGAGGGATGATTTAAATATCCTATTAAAAGCACTTCAGTGGAATTAGACCAAATATGTTCTTCCAATACCTAATTTTGGAACTTAATTACAGACCAAATATTTGATAAGGTGTGTGTGTGGGGGGGTCAGTTTTCTCACCTTGGGAATACAGGATTTTTCTTCAACTGACGTTCAAATAAATAACTTTTGGAAATACCCTCCACATTAAATCTTACTGTACTTTCCATCTGTACAGTTGGAACAAGCAGAAAATAAGTAGAAGTTTTCAGATGTGTTCTGAAAGAGTGAAT
This sequence comes from Castor canadensis, assembly GCF_047511655.1. NCBI lineage: Eukaryota > Metazoa > Chordata > Mammalia > Rodentia > Castoridae > Castor > Castor canadensis. The sequence continues at coordinate 83,128,832 of NC_133388.1, read as the reverse complement.
AAGAACTGAGCTATTTAGAGGCAGTGTTACCATCACTTATTGTCACCCAATATTTTGTCTATGAACCTATTTTTTTAGTCTCTTTACCTGTTAATTCCTTCTTTAACATGTTTCTCCCTGCCTTTCAGCAAAGGCAAATTTCATTGTGCTTTATGAATCATTCAAATGACGTTCGGGATGGTATTTTCACTGACACTTGAGGAGAGCAGTTCACTGTATCTTTCCATCAGATTAGGTAGCAACCATGAAAATAACCTTAACTTCCCAACTTCATGTGACTGACATGGTAACTCAGGTTATGCTGGCAGGAGGACAGTGCTTGCTATTCTAACGACATTGATTTCTTAAAACTGAGTAAAGAACAACAAGAGACAGCCATGGGCAACAGTGCCAAGCAAAGATGCTGCTTTTGATGCAGCCCTGCAGACTTGTGGGCCTGTACTCAGGAATATGCATCCATTTAATAATTTATGAGAACAAGGATGTTTTCAGTTTTAAAAGAAAGCCATCATCACAAAAAATTGTTATGTAATTCACCTAAAATATCCAATTCCTTAAATATGACTATTCAAAAGATACCTAATTCATTAATGATGTTTTAGCTCACAATTATGTTTAGTTCAGACAGATTTAATGTTCCCTTCAAATCAAGTAAACTGTAGAAAGGTGCCTTTCTGACTTCCTGATTCTAGGCCCCAACCTCCTTTTTCTTGGACCATTTTCTTTAGAAAATTTGCATTTATAAATTCTTCCCCTATCCTTTCAAAATGTAACTTTTCCATGTATATATTGAGTTCTGGCATTTGAACTTGCACTTGGTAGGCATGCACTCCATCACTTGAACCACATTCCCAATCCTTTTGCTTTGTTATTTTCAAATAGGGTTTCATGTTTTTTTGCCTGGGCAGACCTGGACTGGGATCTTGCTATTTAGCTTCTTTTGTAGCTTTTGACAGGTGTGAACTGCCATGCCCAGCCAAGATAAAACTTTTTAGAAGGGCTTACCCATTTTACAACACAGAACAAGAACACACAGTCAAACCATCAAGGATACTTCTCCAGTTCCATAACTTGGTCTTAACTCATGTTGTCGACTTTGTTTTCCAAGTGTCTTTTATACTTTTTGGAACAAAGTTCATCATTTTTCTCTTGAGTTTATATGCTTATATTTTCCCCCGCTTTAAAATTCTTTTTTTACTGTATTCACCATTCAAAAGTCTACTTGTTCTTAGGAACTAGAGGTATGTCATAATCACCTTCCTAAACACTGACAAAGGAAGTGACTTTTTCTAACTCCATTTTGTATATGTATGTATACATAATATACATATATATTACTATTATATGTATATATATATATATATATATAGAGAGAGAGAGAGAGAGAGAGAGAGATTGAAAGACAGAGAAATACATACACACACGTATATATTTGGTAGTACTTTGGTTTGAACTCAGGTGCTCAAGCTTGCTAGACCAGCTCTCTATCTCCCTTTTGGATAGGGTCTTGATTTTTTTTTGCCTGGGTCAGTCCTCTGACTACAATCCTCTTACCTATGCCTCCCATGTGGCAAAGGTTCCAAAGTGAACCACCACACCCAGCTTGTTGGTTGAAAAGGGGTCTTGCTAACTTTTTGCCTGGGCTCTCTGCCTCCCAAGTAGCTGGGACTAACAGGCATGTGCCACCATGCCTGGCTTGTCCTTTGTATATTTTAAGTACCCACATTATATTCCTTGTAGTCAAATTTGAATTGTGAGTATTCAGATATCATATAGCTTATATTTAAAAAAATATTTGAAGATGGGTTTGTGTCTAATATATCTTCATGTGTTCACAGTTATCTAACATCAACCTTATATACAGTAGAAAATATTTTGAAGATATTTTGGGCAAGTGAACACATTAAGGAATGCAAAGTAGTGTTCTCAGCTGCTTCTCCATCCCAGACAAAGTTGTGTGATAAGCAGTGACTGTAGCTATGTGCCCCAGGGGCCTCTCTTCAATTATGTGTGTGAGTTCTCAAGGAGATCAGAACTGCTGATTCCTGTTCTTGCTAACCAGAGTTATAGACATAATCAATTGAGTCACGTTCCCAGTTCAGGAAAACATGGATAAAGTTGGAGTACAGCAGAAAATGCCTTGGTTGAAAAGTCACCTTTCCCTACATTGTTCTATCTCAAGTTAAATTTCTGGGTGACTTCAACAGGGACATAGAGTTATATTGTGTGACGCAGCAAATCTGAAATCTTCAATTCTTCAATTCATGGGTATTAAAGAAAATGAGGATGTGTGTTTTGATTGGCTGGGCTCCAAGTTAAAGGCCTTAAATGAGGCAGGAGAAAAACATCAGTGCACTGGAGGTGGCAACTAAAACCTGGAGGAGTGGCACATCTGGGTGTAGCACATGCTCATGGCTGCCTTCTCAATACCTATCCTACTTTTTAGTTGCACAGCTCAATTTGTTCATTACAACAATGAACCTTCTTAAATACTAATTATACTTTTCAGATAGAAAATGAAGTCTGGCCAATGAAAATTAAGTGAGCTTACTGGATGTGCTTTCTAGGAAAGCTGTCTTAGCCCTTTCCCTTCTCCTGTCTTGTCTGGAACTTGATGTGATGCTCTAATCTCTAGTGATGGGTAACATTTTGGAAGCATAAGAAGAAGGATGTATGCTAAGTATGGTAAAGTGAAAAGATAAGAAAGCTGGGCCCCTGATGGCACCTTAGTATCCTCATTACAGTGATAGACTGCCATCTTTCCTCTATGTGTATGGAAAAATTAACTTATCAGTGTTATTGTTCTTAGGTTTCTATTCAACATGGACATAATCAAACCTGCAAAATAGATTAGATGTATTTATGAGATGCAGGGATGTACTACACTTGATTTTTAAATCATCATCCTGTGTCATCTTCCATACTCCCTAAATTCACTTGTCAGCTGATTGAATATAAAGGCTCCCACAGATGACTTAACAGAAATACCAAAGGATGCTAAAACCATACACAGGAAAAGTAAGAATCTTTGGACCACTATTGATTTGCGAAACATCTGATCAGACTCTGATGTGAGCCACTAAAAAACTTTCATGTTAAACTGGTGAGATTTTGGAGCTGTTGGTCAGAACAACTAAAATATCATCTCTCAGTCCATCAGTATATAAGTGGAGAAAGAAAATGTGGTATATTAATACAATGAAGTGTTATTCAGTTTTGAAAGAGAAGGAAATTCTGTCATTTGTGAAGCATGTATGAGCCAGGAGGGTGTTTTGCTAAGTGAAATAAGACAGTCACAGAAGGGTAAAGATCACATAACTCCATTTATCTAAAGAACCTAAAATAGTCAAGGTCATAGAAGCAAAGAATACAATAGACAGTATTATTATGTTCCCAGGGAGGGAAAGTGGTGCAGGAAATTGGAGGTCATTATTCAATAACTGGTATAAAGTATCAGTTATGCAGCATAAATAAGTTCTGGAGATCAGCTGTATAACATAATGGTTTATAGTTTATAGTATTGTATACTTCAAAATTTGTTAAGAAGGTAGATCTCATGTACTCTTACCACACATGCAAACACACACACACACACAGCAAGGGACACAGAAACTTTTGGAGGTGTTGGATATGTCTATTACCTTGATTATTGTGACAATCATGGGTGTTTATATATATCCAAACTCATTAATTTACACATTAAATATGTGCAGATTTTTTGTATATCAATTTTGCTTCAAAAAAGCTACTAACCACAAAACAACAGAACTAAAACCCTCTATTCTCAGAAGGTCTGTGGTAGTTCCTATGTCTATTAGGATATTTTTGTCTATAAGCAACAGAACACTTCAAGTGATTGACTTAAACAAGGATATTTAGCATCTCATGAGCCAATGGCAGGGCAGTTCCAGCATTGATTAGTTTAATAAATTACATTATAATGGCCTCTAGATTCTTTCTGCTTTGCACACTTCAGCATTTTTATATTTATTTTTTGGGTATTTTCTCAGTTGTAAGAATCTTGTACTGGGTCCAAGGGTCATGGACAATCATGACCTTGACTAGAAAAGACCAACTTTTCTCAGGTATCTTCTTAAGACTGAGGAGATGTTTTTCTGATCAAACAGCTCATGTTTCATGAGACACAAGTGCCTCATATGCTCAGGCCTAAAGCAACCACACGACCACTGGCAAAGGGAATAGCTGAGACTAAGCAGTGTTTTTCTGTAGGAGCTAGGACAAAGCACATGGATGTCCAGAGAAGGGTAGGTCTTTGTATACACAGCAGGGTCTGCGAGAGAGAGAGAGAGAGAGAGAGAGAGAGAGAGAGAGAGAGATTGTCCTGAAAAGAGGATCACAGTGACATTGACCCAGTAGTGAAGATTGGCCATTGGAAGAGACTGAAGATGTCAAGGGCAACACCCAGAGGTATATAAAGGACTATGTTCCTGGTCTACCCCCTAGGTAATTATTTGCTTCCCAAATAGGGAAGCAGCAGTAAGTGAGCGTTCTTTCCTCTTGTCCCGTCTCTGCTGTCAGCTGGTTTCTCGTGTGTGTACTGCAGTGAAGGTGAGGTCGCTCAACTCTCCTGCTCTTCCCCAGTTGTTTGGAGCTTCTGTCTCATGCTTCACAGTGGTGTGCAGTACCTTGGTTTTCTTCTCAGTTCTCCTACCTTGCATCCCACCATTTTCAAAGCCTCATGAACCTGTGCCTCAGTTGGGCATTCTGAGCTTCTGGCATCTCCCTCAGCTGTAGACAGCTGTTGCTTATACTTCAAAAGGGCCAGAATGCTTAAAAGGAGTTTCTCTTAGTTCTTCTTTCTCTAGGATTCCATGGTCCACTTCAGGGAAGTCTCTCTGCTTTCTGGTCCCACCCAAAATCCTCTGCATGATCCTTGGGTGAAGAATCTTTGAAAAGAAATGTTGGAGTCGAGCAGACAGTTTTTGTGACCAGTGCTCCTGGGATTCAAAGCTATTGTGCCACTTATGAACTGTTTTTGAGAAATGTGTTAATAATCGGGTGATCTCTTACCCCTTTCTAAGTTGTCTGTCTTCTCCTCTGACACTAGATTTCCTTCCAGAGTAAGGACAAACTAATTCTCCATAGTCTCGTGTCACTCATGTCATTAAGATTTGGGGTCAGCTATAATAATGATGCTTTTAATAGTTATTAGAAATTATGGGCATTTAATATATCTTCTGTGAGACTTCAAAGGGAAGTTATTGCTATGAAGTGCAGAATTTGGAAATACTTGATCTGTTACTTTTATTGTCTCTGTGATAAAGTACATCTGAGGAAAGATTATTTTGACTCACAGTTTCAGACATTTCAGTCCATGGTCCTTGGTTGTGTTGATTCTGGGCCCATGGTGAGGTAAAACATCATGGCAGCAGGCGTATGTGGAGGAGGGAGCTGATCATTTCATGGAAGAGAAAAAGCAGAGGTTCGACAGTTAATTGCCAGGGAAAATATAGCCCCAGTGACCTGTTCCCAGGGACCTACTTTCTCCAGTGAGATCCTTACTCCTAAAATTTCCAGAGCCTTCCAAAGTAGCACCACCAGCTGGGGACCAAGGCCCCAACACATGATCCCTTGAGGGGACATACCATATACAAGCTGTAACATTTGAATTCCTTGGTTTAGTTAACAACATGGAAATAGCTTTCCAGAACTTTTTTGAGATAGGATCTTACTATGTAGTTCAGTAGCTCAGAATGGCTTTGAACTTGTAATCCTGCCCATGTCTCTCAAGTGCTGGGATTATAAGCATGATCTACAGTGCCTGGCTCAGAACCTTTTTGTATATGTGTGTTTTCTTTAAAAGGATGAAGTAATATGGTACATACTGCTATGTTGTTCTGTGTTTTTACTTATGAATGGTATTAGGAACATCAATAAACAGAAACCACTGTATGTTCCAGACACAGGTGAAAAGTAAAGGGAATTACACAGCTGATGCAAAAGGTGAGGTGCCAGCATGATGACGAGGCAACCCAGAAATTATCAACAGTGGAAAAACGCTTACTACTTTCATAGAATTGAGGGGATGAAGGGAGGGTGGTATTAACAGAACTCAGATGCTGGGGCCATCCAGCAAGAGCCAGATCCAGGAAATGGCTGCATAAGTAGGGCTGGGGTCATAGGAAAATGTGGTGGAAGCTGGAGTCTCAGAAATGATGTAGCTACTGCTGGAGGTGTCCTTGCTGCAGAGACAGAAGGAGAAAGTAACCTGTTTTCTCCATTTCTTCTTTCCTTTGATTAAACACTGTGATCTAGGGAGTTTAGCTGTCTGTTATAAAGGGGGGATGGGACAGATGCTGAGAAGAAAAGAAAGGGACTTGAGAAAAAAAGGAGAATTGCTGTTACAATCCATCCTTTTTGTTACTTTTCCACCCTTCTACTCATATTTAGAGCCTCCCAATAAATTCATATTTCCGTACCCTAGAGGCAGCTGTCATTTATACAGAAAAATGTTCTCCTTCTTTCTTTCAAAATATAGGCAAAAAGTGACTGGGTTATCCAAGTCTATGTTCTTTAGATGAGATGTAGTCCCCTCTATTAGTTTTATATACCTATTTTTTTGCCAAGTCATCTGAGAACTAAATTACAAAATTAGGACTGTCAAATACTTCTCAAATAAAATAGTAAAGAAAAGATAAAAATGGATATATTGTTGATATATACAGGCATATGTATAGGAAAGATACACTTAGCTGCTACAGTGCGTATTTCTGTAACTAGTCATGAGGCCATAGTTTATCATTTTCATTCACTATCTGTACCTACATTCTCTTATACTCCGTGTTCATTTTGCGCAGAGTGAGTCACATTTTTCTTCCTGAATCGTTTGGGTCTTTAGTGGTCCTGCCTTCATTGAATTGCTATAATCTTTCACTGACTCACTACTGGTCATGGTTGTCCTCTGAGGTATTCTGGTAGATTCTGATAAAGACTTTCCTGACCCTACTCTGCAGCAGCAATGTATTTCCCTTTGATAGATTGGCTAAGTCATCACAGCTGATAGAGTAACTGCTCCTGTAAATTGATGGCACAAATGCCCCAGCACTGACGAATGGATTAAGAAAATGTGGTATCTATACACAATGGAATTCTATGCAGCCATGAAGAAGAACGAAATGTTATCATTCGCTGGTAAATGGATGGAATTGGAGAACATCATTCTGAGTGAGGTTAGCCTGGCTCAAAAGACCAAAAATCGTATGTTCTCCCTCATATGTGGACATTAGATCAAGGGCAAACACAACAAGGGGACTGGACTATGAGCACATGATAAAAGCGAGAGCACACAAGGGAGGGGTGAGGATAGGTAAGACACCTAAAAAACTAGCTAGCATTTGTTGCCCTTAATGCAGAGAAACTAAAGCAGATACCTTAAAGCAACTGAGGCCAATAGGAAAAGGGGACCAGGAACTAGAGAAAAGGTTAGATTAAAAAGAATTAACCTAGAAGGTAACACCCACGCACAGGAAATCAATGTGAGTCAATGCCCTGTATAGCTATCCTTATCTCAACCAGCAAAACCCCTTGTTCCTTCCTATTATTGCTTATACTCTCTCTACAACAAAATTAGAGATAAGGGCAAAATAGTTTCTGCTGGGTATTGAGTGGGGGAGCGGGAGGGGGTGGAGTGGGTGGTAAGGGAGGGGGTGGGGGCAGGGGGGAGAAATAAACCAAGCCTTGTATGCACATATGAATAATAAAAGAAAAATGAAAAAAAAAAAAAAAAAAAAAGAAAGTAGTTTCAATTTATAATTTAGGGGGGATTATGTGCCTCTTTGTGGAAACTTAACTGTTTTAGAACCAAGATGTGTAAACCATCAGTACCCAAGGTTGCAATGATGGAATATATGCTGTGCAATAGTGACAAGCATCATTTCTGCTTCCACCTATTGATTTCGGGTCTATGTGTACTGATAATGAGAAAAATAGCACCCTATGTTTGTCTCTGGATCAATATACACTGCACTTTGGAAAATAGCACAACAATGTGGGTGAATCCCATACAAACCATCTTTTATCCTGTCGGCCAGCTGCTTCTTGACCATGGACTTATGATAAAATGAGGGAATAACATCAGTGCAAGCCCATTGCTGAGCCCTTCCTCACCTTTTTTGTTCTGAAATAGCAATGGAGACAAGAGTTTTTAGTTCAAGATTTTTCAGTTTCATGTGAGATACCTGCATGTTTCCATCCTCAGTCATACTTTCCATCTTCCAAATAATCTAACCTTAACAAAGTACTTGAGTTGTGCTTGCATTGAACAACTGGAATGGGCCCAGTAGCCTCTTCTAGGGACACTGTTAAACCAAAGAAAGGAGAATACCCTAGGGTCTCCCTTTCTTCTGCCTTAGGATGATTTACTATGGGGCAAGTAAGCATAATATCCTTGTGAGCAAGGACATTATCACAGATATGCTTCTGGGAAGCCCATGGGGAAGTGGGAAAGGCAGGATGAGAGAAGGGTAAGAGCCCAGCAAACTTCCTCAGAGGGCAGCTGTAGCTGCATCCTACAGGAAGCATCTGGAGTGTTGGCTGCTTCTCAGTTCCCTGACCTGAAGCTAAGGAGCTGGGTGCTGGGTTTTGTTACTCCAGTTCATCTCCTTACTGGTTAGGGGTGACTGCCCTCTCCTGAAAGTAAATTCCTAGGCATCTCTAGCTCTTTGGTAGGCAAAGTGGGCTCTGTTAGTTAAAACCTGAAAAGAATTTTCTGAAAATTAACTGCAAGTATTCCCTTGAAGTGAAATCACTTGGAAGTGTGTGTGTGTGTGTGTGTGTATGGCAGGGGGAGGGGTGCATATAAAAAGCACAAAAGAGGATTCCAAGGAGATCTGTGTGTAGTAATAACACTGTTGACTAAACCCATGTTTAGGTTATTGTTAGTGTGTTTCATTTTTTGAAAAAAAACTGGATGCCAGAGAGCAAGGAAATGGTTCCCTGTGAGATGGAACAGAGCAGAGGATGATGGTGAGTGATCTGAAAACACTCATTTGACCACCACAGCTTGTCATTAAAATCCCTCCCAATATTACATATGTTTCTATAGCCATTTAGTGGTTGTGTAACAGACCAATTTACAGATCTACATATCCATTTCTGTAATCTCCATTTTGTTACATATTAGCTCTTCCTTAGTATGAATATTATAAAGGAACAAACCTGCAACTAGAGTTTTATTTATCCCCTTAATGTTTTCTTTAGAGTAAATAGTGTCAGTATTAGTCAAAGGACATATAACAACATGTAAAATTCCTCGTATGAATGTATGTCAGTTGTTTATAATTCACTGTTTGAAAATTGGAAGATATTTTACATGAAAATGAATATTATAATTGGTGTTTTGTTCTTAATAAATCTTGTAAGCCTATATTTAGCCTAAATACATCTAAACTGCTGAATAATAGTATGAATAACACATTTCTCTTGGCCTCTTTCTCTCTCACCTAAATCCACATCTACATGAAAGGCCATTGTCAAGCTGTGGAAGCCAAATAATTCTACCATTCGTTTAGATTTGAGGAGAAATTTACCATGGGCCAGAAGAATTTGCAATGAGTGTCCTTCACTGTGAGAAGGACATTTATATCTTGTGAAGGATTTTTTAGGTATCAGATATTTACTGAAGAATGTTTTAAAAGGAAAGGTAGAGTTAGTCCCATAAATGATGCTGTTAGGCATGCATACTTTATTTTTGCTCTCATCTAAGGTGAGTACTTGCATTTTCCAGGATGAGATTGGAATGCTTATATTCCAGAAGATGAGAAAAATTGACTTTTAAAAGATGCTAGTGAGTGCACATAAGATTTTGTAATCTTATGCACATTCTTGGTTTTTTTGTTCAATTATTAAATATAACACATGCTTTTAGATGTTATCTAGTACTGTTGAAATAAAACTACTTAAGAATTAGCCCACATGGATATAAACAGATAACCACTACTGGCTTGCCATCAAGTCTGGCTTTAGGTATCTGTAGCTTTAATTTGTTTTAGCAGAAAATAGTTCACTTGTTCATTTAAAAAACTTAAAATTTTTACATTTTCAAATAAATTGGAATTTACAGAAAAACTAGAATCCCCATGCACCCTTCTTCCATATTCCCCTAATAACATTTTATAGTATGTTACATTTATCACAATTATTGAACCAATACTGATCCTTTTTTAAAACTAAAGTCCAGGTTTTTCAGGTTTCCTTAGTTTGTATTTAATACGTTGTTTCTGTTCATGAATCCCACTGGAGAGTACAGTTAGTCATCATGTACCAAATTAGCCTCCTCTTGGCTGTGACAATTTGTCAAATGTTCCTTGTTTTTGATGACTTCAACAATTTTTAGGAACTCTGGTCAGGCATTGTGTAAGATGTCGTTCACCTGGGGTTTGTCTGATGTTTCCTTCATGATTACACCAAGGTTGTGAGTTTTGAGGAGGTGGGCCAGAGAGGAAAAGTGCTATTTTTACAACCTCATATGAAGATTACATGATTTATAACTGGTGACATGAACCTCGATCACCTAGCTCAGGTATTTTTCAGTAAGTTTTTACCCCACTTAAATTCTATAGTGTTTGGAAGAAAGTCACTATGCACTCCTCACACTTTGGAAGTGAAGAGTTATTGCTACATGACCCAGCAATTCCTCTGGTGGTTGCATAGCCAAAGGAAAACAAGTCATTATTTCAAAGAGATTCTGCACTCCCATGTTTTATTGCAACACTATTTACAATAGCCAAGATATGGAATGAAACTAGGTGTCCATTGATGGATGAATAAAGAAAATATGGTACATATACAAAATGAAATACTATTCCTCCATACAAAGAATGAAATCCTGTCATTTGCAACAACATGGATGAAACTGGAAGACATTTTAAGTGAAATAAGTCAGGCATAGAAAGACCAATCCTGCACATTCTGACTTATAGGTGGAAGCTAAAAAAGTTGATCTAAAAAAATAGAGCGTAGAATGGTGATTAAGAGGGTGAGAAGTTGAGAGAGAATGAAGGGAGGATGGTTAACGGGTACTGGCATTCAGCTGGATAGGAGGAAGAACTTCTAATGTCCTACAGCACAGAAGGGTAATTAGGGTTGGCAATTAACTGTATATCAAAAGAGCTGGTAGAGAGGATCTTTGAATGTTTCCCAAATAAAGAATTGATAAATGTTTGTGATACATATGCCAATTACACTGATTTGGTCATTAAACATTGTGTACATGTATGGAAATATCACACTATCCTCCATTAATTTGTATAACTCAAAACAATCAAACAAAAATAAATAAGAAATGGAGTTATGCTTCATCTCCTCAGGGGTGTAATATTTACATAAATTTTGGGCTTTAGATGTTTCTCAATTTAAATGTACATTTTTTCAGAATTGTAGGTTTTCCCCTATAAATACAGATTTGAAAATAAGGAAAATATTAATTTCCCAACACTATTTCTATAAGTTGACATTTTTGTCACAGTGCCAAACTTTATTTATTTTTTATTGTTGCTCTGGGTGGGGGTACATTGTAGCATTTACAAAGGTTCTTACAATGTATCCTCCACTTCTCTCCCCCATTCCCCCTCCCCTGATTCCTGGAACAGTTTCAACAGGTATCATTTTTGCATCTACGTACATGGGTATACATTGTTTGCACCATATTCATCCTCCTACCCCTTTCCCTGCCACTTCTCCACTCTCACTAATGCCAACTCCCCCACAGAACCTGTTCTGCCCTCCTGTTCTCTGATTTTGTAGAAGAAAAAACATAAAAGATAAAATGAGAAGCATGATGTTTTGCTACTTTGAGATAAAGATAGCTGCTCAGGGAGCTTCCTTGTGTTGTTTCCATGCATGTATGTATTACAGCTCCAGTTGCTTCGCCTTGTCCAGTCCTCTTCACTTGTCCTTAATCAACTTCCTATAGTGACCTCTGCCAGTTTAAGATTACTATATTCACTCCTGTACAGTGAGCACATCAACCTCATTCAAGTTTTTGGCTTCCTTCTCTTGCCCTCTCTCTCCTTTGCACAGCTTCTCCTTAGTGTGACCCATGTCCAATAATATTACTGCATTTGTTTTAGGGTCTACAGTCCACATATGAGGGAGAACATGAGGCTTTTAGCCTTCTGAGCCTGAATAACTTCACTTAAGATGATGTTCTCCAGTCTCATCCTTTTACCTAGTGCTAAACTTTAGATCACTTTCAAGACAGGTCTTGATATCTGGAAGACATTGATTTGAAAGGAGAATGTTTTCAACAATAAATTTATATATAATGTGAAGGCTGATCAATTTTTTCCATGTTTATCTCATGGATATATTTAATAGTGCAATGGATTGTTTGGTATCATATGCAAATTGCTAACTAGATTGATTGAAGAGAAAATCTTCATGCAGGAGAGATATTTTTCTTTATCCTATGCACACTTGTATGTTGTATAGCTTCATTACTTTGATGGGGAAGAGAATAACTTTTCTCTGATATATTCTGAGTTTGTATGGAGCAGAACTCTCAGGTAGAAAGTGATTTTACTCTTTGATTTACAGAGCTTTCGATATCCATCATAATTTCTGTCATATCCTGTGGGTATTACTTTGACCATTGCAGCCAGAAATCCTGATGTAATCAGTTCAGTCTTCAGGGAGTTCTTTGAATCAGAACCATTAGGAGTCTCTAAATGAGTCCTGCTAGCTGCTCTTGCCAGGCTGTGTTCACAGGTGAGTTTACATCAGTAATTAGATCTTTCATTCTTGGCGTTGAACAAGCAGTACTTGTCATACTGGGAAACTGCAGGGTTTGAATTTATTTGTGAAATAAAGGAAGCAGAAAATGCAGACCTTACTTTAGCGATAAAGACTATTAAATATTGGCCTTTTTTATTTGCTGGAGAATAACATTTAATTTTTCATTTATAGATTTAAACAGAGAAGTACTCTATAAATGTATTTTCTGCTAAAGTAAAATTTTACAAATTGTTTTTACCCATCTTATATACTTGACCTTTTCCAAGTGGAGATTTTGGATATTCTGTCTCTGTCTCTCTCTCTGTCTCTCTGTCTCTCTCTCTCTCTCTCTCTCTCTTCATCCATCATCTATCTATGAAATGTTTATATGAGGGTGATGCATAGAATTGAAGGACTTAGGTGGAACTGTTGCAAACATTGAGAAGATGGAAGGAGAGTGAGGTGAACATATGGCTGTAACTTTAAGAGTTTGGTGTTGAAAATGTATTATATGCTTCATCTTTGGGCCCAACCTTAATACAGTTCTAGTTATACAACAGACACATTTTTGTTTGATCTCAGAGTATATCCATGCTCTTGGTACATAGCACATAAAATTGTCTATGTATCTATCTAGGAAAAAGGTAATAGATCGACTATATTCACTTTTTAATCCATTTTTAATTGTCCCATTATTTCTTTGTTCAAGTATTTAAATACTTACTGTGTCCCAGGTACTGTTAGGTTAGAAACAGAGTAGTGAGCAGAAAGATACACAAGAAAAGGACCTTGTGAAGCTTACAGTCCATGGGGGAAGAGAGATTATAATAGCATAACCATACAAATATCCAATTAATTGAGACAAATGCCAATAACGTTCTAAAGAAGTGAATAGTTGGTGACACCAAGGTTCTAATGGACATAAGTAGAGTACCTAAAAGACATTCCCAAAGACTTGTATGCCTGGAGTCGAGAGTGGCCCTCAGAAGCCTGGGGACACACAGGGACTGAACAAGGTAATACATGGCTTGCTGGTTAAGGACTTGGAATTTTATTCTGAGAGCACTAGAGAAATACTGAAAGAATTTAAGCATAAGAGAGCTATCATCAAAGTTGTCTTTGGAAAGGTCACAGAGTTTCTGTGTAGACCATGACTTGAGGAGATCAAAACTGGCTTCAAGGAATTGTGTCAGGAGAAATGATGGCTGGCTGGTGTAAAAATTCAGCATAGAGGGAGGGAGGGAGATGGTTGGTTCTGACATATTTAAGAGGCAAAATTATCCAGTTGCTAGTGGGTCACACCTGTAGTCTCACTATTCAGGAGGCAGAGATCAGGAGGATCGTGGTTCAAGCCAGCTGGGCAAATAGTTTGCAAGACTCTATCTGAAAATACCTCTCACAAAAATGGCTGGCGGAGTGGCTCAAGGTGAAGGCCCTGAGTTCAAGCCCTAGTATCACAAAAAAAGAGGCAAAATTAGTAAGCATGATGATTGATTGGGTGGGAAGAGAGTGAGGGACATCAAGGAATACTCTCGGCTCCTTTACTTGAACAGTGGATAGATGAGTGGAAGTCTAATGTTGGGAGAAAACAGTGATGATGAAACAGGTTAAATATTGACAAATAGGTCATTCAACATCTATAACAATGATGTTTATGAAAAATGTTATTCATTGAACAGGAGTTCAATATTGAACTCAGGAGTATGTAGTCCACCTATTTCTATTTTCTAGTTCTAGTCCTGTATTGAGTTATGTGCCTCAAACATCTTAGGTCTACCAAGTGGTCTAAATTTTATTGACCTGCCATCATTTTACATGGGCAGAAAGGACCAGCTGACTCTTACTGTAGTATGTTTTGTGAAGCCCATGGATTTCTCTATGAGGTCACAGGGAGAAATTATTCTGTGATCCTCATATAGTTATCTGAGCAACTGCTATGTTCTTAATTTATAGCTATGAAACCATGAATAAGGATGAGGTTTTTTCTTTATATGATTGGCTATTGAAATGCTGGAAAGCTATTTTATCTCCCATACCTATTAAATCTATAAGACTTTGAGGTACACTGATCATGTTCTTACCTGCCTGCTTCTTTCAACTTATTTGGTTATACATTTCCTCTTGACTGACCATATATTTGTATCTGCCATAAATCTTTTCTGGAACAACTTAAAGTAAAAATAGTTAAACAGAAATCTGAAATTAAACCAGTGGTGAGTTTGAACAAATTAACTGGTTAGGTTTTGTTTCTTCATCTGTAAAAGTAGAGATTTGAACCAGATAAGCTTTTAAGATATAATTTTAGCTCTAAACTTTGTTTCTAAAGAAAATTACAGGTTCAGATTAGTGGTTCAGGTTTGAGATATCATAGACAGTACTTCAAATCTCTAAAACTGATTAAGCATCAACTGCCATTGCTTTGCTCATGGATACTGATTATTCAGAATATCCCTACTATTGAAAGTGATGAGGGCGCTGCTTTTGTCAGACATACTCTTTCTCAACTCTCTCTACAACATTGTGCACAAGATTGTTTTACAGTAACACCAAAAAACATTTCTCTTATTCCTTTTTTATTTTACTCTTTCTCATTTCCCCCTCTCCTTTTTATCATTCAATTGGTTTCATTTTTCTATTCTATTTTCATAAATGCATATTAAGTACTTTGACCATATCATCCTGTATTACTCTTGCCTATCCTCCTCTCTTCCTACTGACTTCCTCTACCTGTCCCCCTTTACATTCGTGTTATTTATTATTTTATGGGTCTAGATCTTACACATAAGAGAAAACAAGGGCTGTCCTGTTTCTACCGATGTTCAGCTTACTTGCAACAATTTCAGGTATTGGCTTTGCTTACTGGCATGAGTCTCATGGTGAGGAAACTTTCTAAGAGTGAGTCTCAAATGTGTAATTGTCCAAGCACCTTAAAGAAGCTATCCCTCTGAGGGATGATTTAGGGCCCATGGTTTCATAGGAATGAAGCCAAAGGATTAAGCCCTAAGGTGGTGTCATTGGTTAGCAACATCACCTCACATTAGACAAAGACCAGTTGAACTTTCTCAGTCTGCAATCAGTCCAGGTGGTAGTCCATCTGATGCACAAGCTGGTGCCATTATATCCACTGCCTTTTCATGGATTTTAGACTTTTTATAGAGTTTCCCTGTACTATATGCTGTATGTATAATTGCCTTGTCTTTTAGGTGCAATTCATTCAATAAACATTTATTGATTAACTTTAGTATACCACACCCTGTGCTGTCAGTTTACAGAAATAAATGAGCCAGTACTGTTTAGCACCTTCTTAGTATTGTTTGGGAAGTTAGGTAAGTAGGTATAATGCCAGAGGGTGAATACTAATTAAGCTGTATACAAAGAAGAATGCAGTAGTAAAAGAAAGATGAGTTGTTACTAGTGTCTTGGGAGAGGAGAATGGAGCACCAGTATTGAGAACTATCTGGGCATTAGTTCATGAAAGACACATAAGATTAATCTTAGATTTCCTTCTAATACTGTATGTCTTAGCTAGGGCAGCAAAAACCCATAGTAACAGAAAGATGGGAATAATGATGGAAATTTTTCTGGGACTTAAGAGTGCCTGTACTTATAAGAATTTGCTAAAGCAGTTCAGTGCTTCAGTGAAGGGTAGAAGCAGTACAAACCTAGAGGAGAATGGAGTTCATCGTGCGGTTGATGATACAATGCAGTGCGGACTGTGGCTCTGAAAGCCGACTTTGATTGCTCAGGGCCAAAGGCTGTAAAAAGATGAGAGCAGAATATAGTGAAATATATGCTACAAAAATTGCTAAAATATAGGAAAAAAAGTGAATTCTGAAGCTGAGAGGCAGGCAACATTTTAAGGAGCATTTCAAATAATCAAGGAAGGGCCTAAGGACCCCTCTGTTTTCACTTCCAAAGCACCAAACATGAGATTCCTGTTCCTATATCATTACTAATTTATTTAGCTTCTACCAACGTCTACCTACAATAATGACTATAAAACCTGACATTTCAAAACCACAATGCAATGTCATCTTACCCCTTATGAGAATGGCTACCATAAAAAGACAAAAGATGACAAGCGCTGCCAGGATGTGGAGGAAACGGCACACTCCCACACTGTGGGGACTGCAAATTGGTACACTCATGGAAACTGTATAAAGATTACTTGAAAAGTTAGGAGTAAGAAGGTCTAGGGTCCTATTGCATAGTAGAGTGGCTGCAGATAACAGTTATGTACCGTATATCTCAAAAAAAGCTAAAAGAAAGTTCAAATGTTTTCAGCAATGAAGAAATGATAGATGTTTGATACAGATATGTTTAACCTGATTCAAATATTGCACCATGTGTATAGATTTTGGAACATCAAATGTTACTGCATTAATATGTACCTTTTTTTGCTTTGTGTATATGTTAAAAATAAAGTAAGGTCAGGCATGGTGGTACACACCTATAATCCCAGCTATGTGGGAGGTAGAGATTGGAGAACCATGATGTGATGCCAGCTCAGGCAACAAGTTAGTGAGACCCTATCTGAAAACAAACTACCAAGCCAAAAGGGATAGGGGTATGGCTCAAGTGGTAGAATGCTTGCAAGCATGAGGCCCTGAGTTCAAACCCCAAAACTGTCAAAAAAGTTTTAAATGTCATCCTAATTGAAACTCAAGTTTTTTATTCTTGTATGTCCCAGAATAGAAGGAAAATGGAAATATGCTTGCTGGATGTTAAGCTTTCCTCTCACCAGGGCCCGAGGACTCTGTGAGAGTGAGTGAGTGGTGTGTTCAGGTGTTCCAAAGGAGAGACACCCAGGGGAGTGAACCACTTGGTTCAGGATCACATAAATGCAGGAGACCTCTGATCAGAACACACATCAGGCTGAGGCATCACCTTCAGGATGATGCGTACTCGCTAGGTCCTCCTGGAGAATAACACAGCTGCCATCTTAGCGTCCTGTACTTTCAGAGTGCCAGGTAGCATACAAGATGCTGATGTATTTATTTTGTATACCCTACAATGTGAAAACCAAGACTTTGAGATTCTTTATAGCTTCCCGCTGGAGAACAAACAGTGTTCGAAAATGAATTATTTGGTCACTGTTACAACACTGATATGCAAGGGAGAAGAAAACAATTATCTATTGACCATTTGCTGAAAGAGTCCTAGAAGCTACAAGTCTGAGGCCAGCCCAGGCTATATGGCAAGACCCTATCTCAAAAACTCAAACCAAACCAAATAAAAAGCAAGACAAAACAAAAACCAAACCAAATCAATCCCCTTCCCCCAAAGCCCCAGAAATGGTAGCAATATATCAAAACATCCAAATTGTAAACATTAAAACATTGTATGAATTATCAAATTAAATTCTCCAGTTACACAACAAGGATCATCAAAAAACCAAAACCAACCAACCAATCAAACAAACAAAAAAAATACCCTGAAATCTCCTCCAAACACAAAACAACAACAAAGAGCCCGGGAATGTAGATATAACTATTATTTCCACTTTCGATATGAGAAACTGAGACTCACAAAAGGTTGTTACTTGTGTGTTGTGTAGCTACCAAGCTTAGAGTTGGAGTTTGAACCCAGGTTTGCTTGTTCAAGTTCATGTATTTTGTTTGGCCTGAATTTAAGTGGTAGTTGATACTAGATTTTAGGTGGTAGTTGATACTAGATTTTGTTTTAATTATATTTTCTTTTATCTACCTCTTTTCTTCCATCATAGGGTGCCACACCACCCTAGAACCTCATTTATACCTAATGCATGTTGTCTGCTCTTAGGTTGTGGAACAGTTTATGCCAAATATAGAATGATAATTAGTGTGATAAAGACCATTAATGTGATCACTATGTGTGTATAAAATTTAGAAGGAAACTTTTCTGCTTTGTACTGATTAGGAAAGGCTTGCTGCTCGGATCCTGAGAAAAAAGTTTGGAAATGACTAGACATTTAAGAGAATCCTGAGTTTTACTGGGCAGGCATTTAGGAGAAATATGGACGACTTTGGGTCTGACAAAGAAAGAAAGAAATTGGTCTGAAATTCCTGAAAACTGGTCGTCATGAACTTGAATTAGAACTGCATTCTTTTTTATTGTTTTATTCTTTTTTATTGTCTTTTCAGTATTGACACTTGAGCTGGATAATTCTTTGCAGAGTGTATATGCATATACAAAAGTTGTCTCCAGCTATTGCCAAATGTCCTTATGGGGACAAAATTACCCTTAGTTGGGAACCATTTGTTTAAAGTTACCAAGTTTTTCCAATGATACCTTTATGTCTATTATATTAAAGTTGTTCAACAGTTCGTTCTGTGTGGTGTGAGAAGAACTGAGCCATGGGAATCTATTTGTACCCTGTAATTAGCATGAAAATTAGCATGAATCTACTCCCCTGCATGGAAGAAATGTTTAAAAGGAACTTAATCTTGGGAAGAGATAAGCCAAAAATTTGAAAGTATGGATAAGTAAAAAATAGTCCTTTAATGAAATCAACTTGCCACAAAAAGGATCATTACTAATGATTTCCATTTGGGTTATTCCTCCAGCCCCTGCATAAGTTATGCATAAAATTTGTTGAGAATATTATTGGATGATTTTCACTTAGCAATTTTCTCAAAGTCCAGATATAAAGTCTACTTCATTTAGTGCCTAATTGAGCATTTGGAATTTGATTAAGGCCCGCCAGAGCTACAATTGTCATGCACCAGTCTTGACTCATTAGTTGCAGAGCAGCCTCTTTTAATTGACTGTCAGTTTCTGTATTGTTTTTATCCTCCTTAGCCAGGAATTGTCCCTGGCAATGTCTCCTGGACATTAGCTGTGAGAAAATACAGAGTGAGGACCCAGTCCTTCCAAAAGTTCCAGAAGTAACCCCAGAGCTCTCCTCCGAATTAATATAGCAGTTTTAAATACCAGGAACTCTCTTTTGTGGAAAGAGAATTAGTGCCTCTTCCAAACAGTTCAGGTTTTAAAAAGTTGAGTATTTTCCCTCTATTATAGAAGAATTATATACCCATGGTAGAAGAGGTAAGAAATGTATTATGAAGAAGAAAATGGTTGTCCATAATCATGTCATTAAGAGACAAACACCATTAAAATTTTAGATTATTTCCTCCTAGGATTTTACTATGCATTTTATACTAATGACATTACACTATAAAATATAATTTAGTATTCTTCTAGTTAGAACTTTAAAGTTTAGCTTTATATTATAGACTTGTTTCTCTGACATTTACAATCCTTAAAATCTTAGATTAGAGAAAGCAGGGTTGAATTAATCATCACAGAAAGTCTTTGCTATAGATAAATTCAGCATGATACCCTTTGTCCAGAAGAAAATTAAAACAGGGGTGGATGATTATTCTCATATATGAAATCCATGTAAATTATTGATGCTGAGATATTTGCATGATTGGATTTGTTTCAGAAAGTTCCCTCTGGCAGAGTGGTGGAGTGGTGCCAGGCTGGACAGGGAGACCAGAAGGAAATTCTATAATAACACAGGTGGGAAGTGATGAAGACCTAGTTGAAAACACTAATTGATGTTGGGGTGGAGGGGCTATGAGATTAAAAAACTATCCAGAATTTGCAAGTATCACTGACATTGGTACTTTCCTCTTCCTACATATGACTTTCATGAAAATTTCTTTTTATCCCATTCTGTAGGGATATGTTAGCAAACTCTGATTCATCCTAACAGATGATTCTTAGCCCAACCCTTTCTTGACCTTGAGCAGCTTTCTGTTTTCTTGATCTGGCTTCTCTTATTCCCTAAAGAAACAGATGAACGGACCAGGAGTGTAATACCCTTCAAACTTATGATGAAATATTTGTCCCATCTATTTAGTGGAGGTGGGAAGAAGCAACTTTTGATGCAAATTGCAGTCCTCCTCTGTATCATTTGATCCTTCCTTTTCCACCTCAACTTCCCTTAAAACAAAACAAAACAAAATGTACCTGCCTTGTTGTAGGAAATTATGAGCTAAGGGACACTGAAGCAGATTAGCAGGAAGCAACTTTTATTGTGCCGGCACAGATCCAGGGGACTCGAGCCCCGAGCCCCGAGAACAAAGAGGTCTCACCTTCCCTTGCAAGCAGGTTACAGAAGCAAAAAGCAAAGCTCAACCCACATACGGCTGCATGTGACCCCATTGGCTATTTCATTTTCCCAGTGCTATGTTACCTTCATGTTTCAATTCTTTAAGTTTTATCTCTCTGCTTTGCCATCCCTTCTCCCTGTCTCATTGTCAGAACACAATCTGTCTGTTTCTTTTCTGCCCTCTCCCCCTCTTTCTTGCTACATTATTCCCCCTTTGATGTTCAGACCCACCCAGGGTCTAAGAGCATCATCTTGACTTAGAGGTTTGTATTTTTACAGCATCATTATATGTGTAGTTGTTTTGTCAGCAATTTGAGAGCTCTTGTGGTTTTATTAGTTATAATTTTACCAACAGCCTGCAGCCTGATGATGTGGTTGAACATGCATAGGGGTGCGATAGCCCCAGGACTTGTTTTTGTCCATTTACTCTTTCTTTATATATGGGACTCCTGATTTCTTTTTACCTTGTCTGAGGGGAAGCAAGAAGAAAGATTGTCGTATTAAGCCTAGCAGGTAAGATCCAAACCAGCTACTAGATAGCACTGTATACGCTTGCTTCCCATAGATCCAATATAGCCCCTAGGTGCCTATCAATCTATGTTTGTTGTAAGATTTTCCCAAGCTTTTCTGAAATTAGACAAGGGGCCAGTGGGTGGGGCTGGGGTTTTGTATGGTTAGGAACTCCCCATCATTTTGTCTCTTGAGCAGTGTCACTATAAAACTTCTGTCCTAAACAAGTTAAATCCCCCACTGAGGTGGAGAATTAGCCTTCTGGGCAGGAGATACAATAATTTCCGATGATGGAAGTTTTTAGGAATCAGATGCCTTTTTTGTGTTTTGGAAAAGCAGTCTCATCAAAAGGTTCTTGAGGGTTCAGCTAGCTCCCTTGCTTCCCAAGGCCAGTGATATCCCATGTTGGTCCCAAACAAACATAGCATGAAGTGACATTCAGTGTCTGGGCTATAGACTAACCCAGTGAGAGGAACAAGTTTTTAGCTTTGGCAGAGATGGAAAATTCACTCCTCACCTCCTCATAAAAGGAGTGAAAAACTTGTGTGAGGAACTCTCATGGGTAATACTTACTAATCTGAGGTGCATCAGACTCTCAGGGTCAAGGCCCTTTCCATCTATCCTTATGTCAGTTATATGTCCCTGTGTGCTTAGTGAAATTTACAGGGTTATAGATACCATGGGTGCAGTCAGGGGCAGCTTTTTCCTTGTGAAGGAGAACTGCGTGCTTAGCCCTCTGTCATGTGGGCTATGGAACACAACTTCAATAAAGGCAATAATCAGAACCTACATCACCACCCAGCCAAGAGTGTGATATGTATATCCTGACACATATACTTTTAATTGGATGTATAGGCTCTTTCCTAAGTTAAACCACCACAGCTGCAGCCTGTGCCTCCATGTCCACCTTGGTCTATAGCTGCACATGCATCACAGAGCATTGACACTGGTTTATCAGGGCTAAACACTCCGGATCTCTAACCATTACTCCTGGGGTAAGTAAGTGGGGTTGAAGCAGATATGCTGATTACCATGGGAGCACACTAGATAGGTGGTGTGATTGTGAGTGCATGAGCCAATGACAGAGACTGCACAGGAATAGTAAGTATGGAAAAGCAAAAGTCCTAATGACAACACTTCCTGCCTAGTAGTATGCATACATAAGTCACAAGATGAGGGCTCTGGGACCATGAAAAGAGGCCATATTAGTAAAAATAAATAGTAATTATGCATCCTGCCCAAAAGAGATAGAAGAGAGCTAATAAATCCAGTCAGTGGAGGCAGTTTCTGCCAAACCTATGGTGAAGACTAGGGTGAGAACTATAGCAACAGATACAGACAAGGAGTGACAATACATTACAGTGAAATAACTGGTGTGGAAAACAGTTCATTTGTCCCATTGGAGAATTGACTCTTCAAGCTTCAGCCATGTGTAGATTAGTCAGCTTCCTGGGGTGACTACAGCAGGACTGTTGTCCTACCATTCTTGGTCCCCTGTTGTTTCTTGGGAAGCAGAGTCCTGCTGAAGGAGGGTGCTAAGGTTCCAGAGGGTGATTTTACATGGTGAAGCTGGATCAGGGATGCATTCCCACTCAAGAGAAGCTGGCTTGACTCAACTGTGATGGATCCAAGGAGCAATCTCTGCTACTCTACCTGTAGTGGGGATAGATAAGACAACAACAATAGGGCCCCTCTAATGGGATTTTAATGACTGGACATTTTATTCTTTTATCCAGACAATGTCTTTTTTTTTTAACTGAGTAGAATTACCATGGCAACAATATAGTATCAGCATATATGTCCAAGAAAACACGTTGTTTTAAAAAAAGTTAAAACTACTATCATTAAGTATTAAAGGACATGTTTAGAGACAGCAAAAATAGTCATTTTGTCTCTAAGCAGAAAACCCTGTCTAAAAATATGAGTATGTATCTGGAAGGGCTTTAATGCCAGATGGCCACACGTGTATAAGAAACACTTCCTCAATCCTCTTGGCCTTGGCTATTTTTGAGAGATCTGGCATGAGTGACTCCATTTGAACTTTGATGGAATCCTCCCCTTTTCTTCAAACTGTTTGTCTCTGAGCAGCCTCTTTTGTAGATTTGTCTCCCATTTAAGTAGTAATCAGGCCTGACCCTGACTTAGCTTCTAAGACCAGATGAGATCGGGAGCATTTAGGATGGTACGGCCATAGACTGAAGATCTTTCTTGATTGCTCATTTTTTTTCTTGAGGATTTGTTTTTTCCTGGATTTTGTTTGTTTATTTGGTTTTGGTCCCACCTTGGTGGGTGGAGGTAATGATGAGCAGATCAGGTGGGAGTCAGCGCCAACTAAACCATTTTGGCTAAATTTGAGAAACAAAGAGTCACAGAAGGAGTTGCCCTTGGACAATTGGCTTCTAGACAAGGACAGTATAGAACAAAATTCAACAAAATCAGATATCTAAAAAGTTAACCTAGTTGACATATAAACACTTATTAGAGTCATTTTTTTATGGACTTGATTGTAAATGCCCCAGAAGGATCAGAACTATAATGACAAAAATCTTAAAAGAGCCTTGGTCAAAATTTTGATAGACAGTTGAGCAATTAACAGAACAGTTTATCAGTATCATTAACTTTTTTTTACCATGTTTATCTAAATTTTGTATTTTAGAAGGCTTGATACACTTGAAAAACATAAATATATTTAGTATAAGGAACCAGCAATAGCATCATAGCTCTAGAGAGGTTATATATACACATTAGTTTAGTCATTCTTGAAGTATAACCTTAGATTTTTATCAGTTGTGGGGGGGGAAGAACAGTTTTAGCAAATCCAAATAGTCCAGTCACAGACACATATAAGATACTGACTGCATTAGAATCACCCAAGACAACAGTTGTTTAACCATGAGGTTATCTAGAAAATTTTATATAAACTGTTAGAAAATAAGAGTCATGGAAGAGGCAGAGAGATGGCTCAAACACCAGCACAGGATTTATTGTTTAGGCAGGGGTCCTGTGGAGGGAGACCCCAGAAAGAGAGCCAGAGCCCATTGCCAAACACAGACTTGGGCTAGATATAGGGGGCTAGTGGAAAAGTACCAGGAAGGTCACTAAGGGATATTGTTGCTGGGCAACCAAGAAAGATAAGTTTTAGTTAGGTCACTGTCTGCCCAACTGTCCTTGGCATCCATCAGGGAGATAAAGGTTAACAATTGTCTCGTTGTCAGTCTTTGGGGTTGAGTGGGGAGTTTCTAGTAAGCCATCTGTAAGGAGGAGGGGGTCTATCCTAACATGGCTGTCCTTACTGTTCCATAAACCAACTCTTAAATGAACATGACTCAGTTACCTTAGTAGTCAAAACTCTGACAAAAATCACCAGAGAACACAGGTAAATATTTATGGGGACTAAGTATGGAGTTAGGAAACATAGTGGCCAAGAATCATGGCTCAGATGTTGATAAGGGATCATATCCCAGATTGTTGACATTAACAGATGGCTCATGACATACGGCAGGATCCCACCAACCTGTAGTCAATGGAGTCTCCCTAAAATAACAGGCCCAATCTGGCCATTCCAGGCCAAAAATTCCCTCTGCCTGATATGTGGAAATAGGACTAACATCTCCACTCTGTTGACTCCAATAAAACCTGGAGGTCTTAACTTTCAGTGTAGTGCTCCTTTTTGAGTTTTTATTTCTTATCCTATCTGGAGGGCGCACTTTGGCTTTTTAAAAATTTTGCTTTACATAAGTAAATCTGTCTTAACCCTCCTATCAATGTAGCAGTGCTCCCTATGCTCAGCTGCCTCTTGCTTCTCTGTGTTTTAATAAATTCTAGTCTTGACAAATTTGTCAATTAACCTGTAGTGCCAAATATTCCTGACAGCTAACTTGACAAAACAAAAACCATTTTTAAGACCGTTTTTGTAAATGTTATTAAGAACAACATTTTAAGATAGTCTTGTTGTCATGAGCTTAGAGAATTAAGTTTTAGTTTAACATCAGCACATTAAATTTTGACCTTACAAAAACCTTTAATGTAACAGGATTTTAGTCAACTTAATCACATAAGCATTTATAAGCTCTATCCTTTTATGACAACTTATTCTTCACCTTTATGACAACTTGTTTTGTATCCCCTGGGGGAGCTTGCCTTTATCTTTTTTTTAATTTTAAAGTATTTTTTATCCATTTATTTAAAAAACCATATCTTTAATATCATACCTATATTATATAATATGTTACTTGTTGAAATTAACTTATAAAACCTTTTAACTTAGAACCTTATATCTGTATGGAAAAAAGCAGAAAGAAAGCAACCTTAAAATTATTTTTTGTATAAAAACAATTTATAGAAAGCCCATTTGTTAATAGACTTATGTGTTATAACAGAGAATGAAATCCCAGATTTTATTTATGACAGAATATAACAGGCTAAAGTCATTTTTTAACTACCCAAATTTTCAGATTTCTGTTGCAGACTGTAGCCTGCCTTTTTTTTTTTTTCTCTTCTGGTCTAAGCTGGAGTGTTAACCCCTGAATTCCTGCATCTTAGTGAGACCTGATTGAAACAAGTTTGAAAACCTGTTTTCTTAAAAGTAGCAGTAGAATAGAGTAATAATTTTTTTTACATTTACTTTATAATAAGATCCATCCTGAGGATGTTTACATATTTAAATGTGAAAAGCTTAAGCAATTTGTAACAGAGATCTTTAAAATAAATACTGTTTTTTTTGCTACCTTGAATAGCATATAACCTTATAACAGCAGTTTAAGAACCATTTTGAAGGTGCTTACATATATGCACACACACAGAGACGTATTATAAATTAAGTTTGCCAGGAAAAAAATGTCAACTTAAGCTCACATAAGATGAGCTGGGATTCCAGGAGCAAATTAAATTTTGCATCGTGCTTTAAACAAATTTACACACACACACACATACACACACACAATTAGAGTGCACTCTCAAAACAAGAAAAAAATGTTAAAATTATACCCAGAGGGCTAGCCGGTGGAATGGTGGATGATGCATCTGTTCTCGTGGGAGTCTCCCCTTTTGGAGCTGAATTTTTTGTTATCTATTCCTTAATGTCAGTTGTGACTATTTCCTGGGAAAAGCTCAAACCCCTGTAACTCTTGGAGGTGTCTTATACTCTTCTGTAAAGCACAGTATTTCTGCCCCTCTCCTCAAACTAAGAGTCATGGCTTCACCCCAAAAGGTGGTTATTATTAGCTGATCACCTCCCCTTCTGCCTCCTCAGGCAGGCCTGAATTTGAATCTGGGTTCTCACCAGTCTGATGAGCACTGTTCCCAAGTTGATTCCTGTGCCTCACTGGGTTCCGTTGTGCATCCAAGGCCCTTGCTCCGACTTGCCTGGGGAATGAATCCCCTCACCGGATCAAGCTGTCCATTGGCACGTGGTGGGATTTCCTCCCAGTGGTTTGGGGCATGCACCATGGTGACAAGGGAGGTGATAACTCACCATCTCCACAATCCCAGCAAATGAGCCCCCAAGAAATGTTCCGGGAAATTATGAGCTGAGATACAGGACACTGAGGCAGATTAGCAGGAAGCAACATTTATTGTGCTGGTACAGACTCAGCGGACTCATTTCCAAAGGCTGAGCCCTGAGAACAGAAGGGATCTCACCTTATTTACCCTTGCAAGCAGGTTACAGAAACAGAAAGCAAAGCTCAATATGTCTGCATGTGACTTTACTAGCTATTGCATTTTCCCAGTGCTATGTGACCTTCATATTTCAATTATTTTAAGTTTTATCTATCTGCTTTGCCATCCCTTTCCCCTGTCTCATTGTCAGAACACAGTCTGTTTGTTTCTTTTCTGGCCCTCCTGTCCTTTCCTGCTACAGCCTAAGTGCATTATTGGCCAATGTAGAATGTAATTAAAGCTCTATAAGAAAATAAGGTCACCATTCACATCTTGAGGTGGCATTCCCAGAAATTTTCACTGGATATCTCACTACTTCCCATCACCTCTTCTGGACCCTATTGCTTTGGGTTTCTTTCTCTCTGCTTCTCTTTCTTGCTTTCTCATTATCTCTGTTATTTTTTCCTCCAACCTTGGCAGTTCTGATTTATTTTTCCTGAATCTTCCCTTGCTCCATCTCCATCACTCTTTTTATTCAGAACAATTTATGTCTTTCTTGGTTTCATTTACAAATTTATATGTTACCACCCACTACTTAATATTGTCTTCAAGTACCCAATAGCCATTACAAGAAAGATGAAAATTTTAATTGTTCTCAGGAAAAAAAAGATCTTCCAGTTAGTTAACAAAATCCATCCTCCTGGGAAGGCTCCAGGAGATTATATATAAAAAAATGTTATATAAATATTGACATTCAAATTGAAAATATGTGCAATGGGAGAGAAAAGCAAGATGGTGGATACTGAGGGACCCCGGGACCCTGAGCTCCATGATTTCAGAAAAATACTTCAGATTCATGTAGCAAGGATTGGGTAACCCTGCTTTTTTTTTTTTTTTGCCAACTAAGATACCACCAATACATAGGGTGCATATAATGTTCAAAGACTGGCCCTTAAATTAGCTTTTCATAGCACATAATACCTGGGGAAGCCCTGGCACTGGGATGGGCAGAAGTTTCTGATTCACCCACTGGGAAATCATTTTTCTTCTACTCCCATTTTTTGTGGCTTCTTCTCTCCTGTCTTGGAAAAGTGAAAACATAGCACAGAGAACCTGCGACCATCTGTGATGTCCTGGATCTGACATAATTTGTGGACACAGAACCTGCTTGTGCTGCCTGCCTTTGCTGTCCCAGAAGTGAGAAAACTGTACCCCGGCCAGGTAAGTGTGATACCTTATCAGCTCTGAAGGGAACCACATAGTCCACTGCAGTTGGCGGGCACATTGCATCACTCCCCCTCAACAAAACTGGTCATCAAATAAATGGAAGGAATGTTTCACCTTTGCCTGGCAGGGGTGGGGTGGAACGCTGAGCTGACCCAGCCTATGTGGGGGTGGAGTGGTCCTGCTGTTTGGTGAAAACAAAACATTCCACTGCCTTGGAGAAACTGGTCATGAGCTGAAACTGACAAACTTCCAAGAGAAAAGTGGTGGACCAAAAAGCTCAATTCTAGTTCCCAGGCTTACCCTGCCAGCAGTAGGGGCTGGTGACTACTCACATACCAGCTCCTTACATGACAGCTTTGGAGAACTTGTCTACACTAGATGGCCCATCCCATCAAGAGAATTCTGGCTCAAACACCCTGAGCAGCATCCCCTCCTGAGCTGTCTGATAGAGTGAGGCAACAACTATTTCCACACAGCCCACCATACCAACCTCAAGAAGGGGCAGAGATGCAGAGAGAGGCCTTGTCAAAACTATCAGTAACTGGATTTGAAATCAGAGGAAAGATTTCAGAACATTCATTGAACTGTTTTTTTTATTATTATTTTTATTTTCATTTTTTTTCAATTTACTGTTACCTATCTCCCTTTTCCACTCTACCCAAATATCAATTTGCTTAACCCTCCCTGTTCCACGTACCTTTTTTGACCCCTCTTTTTGTATTTTTATTCTTTTTTCCTTCATATTCTTTGTTCCTCTCTTCCTCACTCCTCCTTTCCTTCCTCTCCTCACCCTCCCTTTCTGCCCACTGCCCCTACCTCCTCCATACTCACCACTCACTGAATAATCTATTATACCAACTTTACACGTTACCCACATCCTTCCTATCCTTCTGCAATCCCTAACGATAGCACCCTCTCCCACAGTGACTGAACACATGTTAGGAACTTAATCCCCCACACCTCACACTTCTTCCCCTTACCCCATCCTCCCTCCTGCCCTCTCTTCTAGTGCCATCTTTTTAATTACCTAAGTATCTATAAGTATCCAAACAACTGTTGTCTCCCCAATACCCACTATTGATAGATAATAACACCAATAGGTTCCTTATAGATAATATAAATAACTGGTTTGGCATTGAATTTGTGAATTTGTTATTGCTAAGGTGTACCTCCAGGTCAAGGAACAGAAATATTATGACAACCTAGCTAACAACTAAGCTAGTCAGAACATAGAAATTAAGTCAGGAAAAGATAACAGTGATTAAAACCCCCAACTAAACAAGGCAAGGGCAAAGCAGAAAATATAAACATGGGGAGAAAAAGAAGGCAGGGTAATATGACTCCTTAGAAGACTACCAAGGACATAATAGAAGATTTGGTGAAAGTAAAGGAGAGGGCTGACCTCAGAAGAATGATGATAAGAATGTTCAATGAGCTTAAAGAGGAGCTTAAGGAGAACATGCAAAAACAACTCAATGAATATCAAGAGAACATAGATTAAAAAACCACAAGAAGATGCATAAATAACTAAGTGAACTCAGAAGTTCAACAATTTCTAAAACGAAACTAAGGAAATTATTTTAAAAAAGAGATATATACGAAATAAAGAAGACAGCACAAGATATGACAAAAAAGTGTAACAAAGATATGGAAAGTCTCAGAGAAAATAATCAAACAGAAATTCTGGGAATAAATGTCCCTTAAATCAAATAAAAAACACAGTTGAAAGCTACTCCAGCAGACTGAAAAAAGTGGAAGACAGAATTTCAGGGCTTGAAGACAAAATAGATATTGAATTAAAAAACAGAACACTTCTTGGACAAAAGACTCAAGAGCTGCAAAAGGAATACAAAAGAACTCTGTGACTCCATCAAAAACCAAACCTGACAATCATGGGCATTGAAAAAGGAAAAGAGGTGCAAGCCAAAGGGTTATGTAATATATTAAACAAAACAATAGCAGAAAACTTCCCAGTTCTAGAGAAAGAGATGCCCATTCAGATACAGGAAGGCTCCAAGACACCAAACAGATATGACTAAAACAAAACCTCTCCAAGGCATACTATAGCTAAAACAATTACCACAAAGAACAAGGAAAGAATACTAAATGTGTAATAGAGAAAAATCAAATAATATACAAAGGCAAAGCTACCACAATAACAGCAGATTTCTCAACAGAAACCTTAAAAACAAGAAGGGCATGGAGTGAGGTATTTTGAGCACTGACTGAAAACAATTTCAGTTTTAGAATACTCTGCCCAGCAAAGGTATATCATTTAAAACTGACAGAGCAATAAAAATCTCCCATGATAAACAGAAACTAAAACAATAAATGACCACTAAACTATCACTACACAAGATTTTAAAAGGAATTCTACACACAGAAGATGAATACAAACATAGCCATGAATGGATAGGAATTCTTAAACTTCAAGAGAAAAGCAGCAAGTAATCAGAGAGTAGCATAGAATTAGTTGCACATACACAAATCCTTACACAATAAAAGCAACTATATGGCAGGAATCACCACATACCTCTCAATGTTAACACTGAATGTTAATGGACTCATCTCCCCCATCAAAAGACACCAGTTGGCAAACTGGATTAAAAAGGAAGACCTGACAATCTGTTGTTTATAAGAACCACCTTACAGATAGAAATAAACATTGCCTTAGGATGAAAGGATGGAAGAAATTTTACCAAGCTAATGTCCCCCCAAAAACAGGCAGGAGTAGCATACTTTTATCAGATAAAGTAGATATCAAACATAAATTAGTTGAAGAGACAAAGAAGTTCACTTCAAACTAATGAAAGGAGCAGTACATCAAGAGGAAATAACAATTGTCAACATATATGCACCTAATGTCAGTGTACCAACTTCATTAAACATACAGTACTGGACTTAAAAACATAAACAGTTCCCAAAACAGTGGTAGTGGGAGACTTCACTAGTCCTTTCTCACTGATAGATAGGTCATACAGAAAAAAAAAAAAAAAAACCAACAACAACATCAAAGAAACTCTAGAATTGAATGATACCATAGATCTAATGGACCTGACAGACATCTCCAGTTTTCCATCCTGCAACAGCACATGTACAGTCTTCTCAGAAGCCCATGGAACTTTCTCCAAAATAGACCATTTTCAGGGCACATATTTCAAGTTTTAACAAATATGAGAAAATTGAAATAACCACCTGCATACTGTCTGACAGTGGAATAAAACTGGAATTCAATAACAAAAGAAACAGCAGGAAATAAACAACTGGTGAATGAGCAACACTTTGCTCCATGATCAGTGAGTCATCAAAGAAATAAGGGAGGAAGTAAAATGTTCCTGGAATTTAATGAGAATGGAGGCACAACCTATCAGAACTTATGGGACACATTAAAGGAAGTACTAAGGGGAAAGTTTGCAGTCATGAGTGCATATATTAAAAACACAGAAAGATCTCAAATCAATGACCTAATGCTGCATCTCAAATTCCTAGAGAAACAAGAATAAGCTAAACCCAAAACTAGCAGAAGGAGAGAAATAATAAAAATAAGGACCGAAATCAACACAGTAGAGACCAAAAACCCAAAGAATCAATATTACAAAAAGATGATTCTTTGAAAAAGATAAACAAGATCAGTAAACCCCTGGCAAAAGTTAAGGAAACTGCCAAGATGTCCCACTACCAATGAATGGATTAAGAAAATGTGGTATTTGTACACAATGGAATTTTACTCAGACACAAAGAAGAATGAAATTTTGTCATTTGCAAGTAAATGGATAGAACTGAAGAACATCTTAAGCAAAGTTAGGCAGGCTCAGAAAACCAAAAATCATAAGTTCTCCCTCATATGTGGATTACAGACCTAAAACAAATGCAGTAATGTTAGCGGACATGGGTCACATGCTAAGGGGATAATGCAAACCAGAGGAACAGGGAAAGGGAAGGAAATCCAAAACTCAAAGTATTTGATGTGCCCACTGCAGAGTAGCTAATAAGTAACCTTAAACTGGCAGAGGCCACTATGGGAGGGTGACCAGGAAGTAGTGAAGAGGTCTGGTAGAGATGAACCGATTTGTGTTGTAATACACATGTGCTTGGAAGCAATGCTAGGAATCTCTCTGTATAGCTATCTTTATTTCAAGCTAGCAAAAATGCTACATCTTTTTTATTATCTCTTATGTTTTCTCTTCAACAAAATTGGAGAAGAGGGCAGAACAGGTTCTGCCTGGAAGTGAGGGGGGTTGGGGAGAGAGAGAGAGAGGAGCAGGGAATGGGGGAGGGAGGGGAGAGATGCTCAAACAATGTATGCACACATGAATAAATGAATAAACAATTAAAAAAAACCCTGGCAAATCTGACTTAATGAGGAAGGAAAAGACCCAACTTAATAAAATGAGAAATGAAAAAAGGGAGATAACAACAAACACCAAGGAAATACAGGGAATTATATGGGGAATCACTTTGAAAACCTGTATTCAAATAAATTGGAAAATCTAGAAGAAATGACCAAATTTATAGATACATATGACCATCCAAAACTGAACCAACAAGATGTTAATCAGATAAATAGATTTATAACACACAAGGAACTTGAAGCAGCAATAAAGAGTCTCCCAAAAAAGAACAATCTAGGACCTGACAGATTCACCATTGAATTCTACCAGACCTTTAAAGAACTAACACCAATACTCCTCAAACTTTACCACAAAATAGAAAGGGAAGGAACTACAAAACTCATTATATGAAACCAGCATTACACTCATCCCAAAACTCAATAAAGATACAACAAAAAAAGAGAATTACAGGCCAATCTCTTTAATGAACATAGATGCAAAAGTCTTTAATAAAATATTGGCAAAGTGAAATCAACAGCATATTCAAAAGATCATACATCATGATCAAGTTGGTTTCATCCTAGGGATGCAGGGATGGATCAACATATACAAATCATTAAATGTAATATAGCATATTAACAGAAGCAGAGACAAAAACCACATGATCATCTCAATAGATGAGGAAAAATACAACATCCCTTCATTGTAAAAGCTTGATGAAACTAGGAATAGAAGGAATGTACCTCAACATAATAAAAGCTATATATGACAAGCTTATAGCCAACATCATACTAAATGGGGAAGAACTGAAACTATTTTCTCTAAAGTCAGGAATGAGAGAAGGGTGTCTACTCTCTCAACTGCTATTCAACATAGTCTTAGAGTTCCTAGACACAGCAATAAGAAAGGAAGAGGAAATAAAGAAAATAAAAATAGGGAAGGAAGCAGTCAAACTATCTCTATTTATAGATGACATGATCATATACCTGAAAGACCCAAAAAAACTCCTAGACACCATAAACAGCTTCAGCAAAGTAGGAGGGTACAAAATCAATTTACAAAAATCAGTAGCCTTTCTATACACCAACAATGAACAGGTTGAAAAAGAATATAGTAAAATAATTGCATTTATAATAATCCAAACTATAAACCATTGAAGAAAGAAATCAAAGAAGACTACAGAAGATGGAAAGATCTCCTATGATCATGGATTGGTAGAATCAACATAGTGAAAATGACTATACTACAAAAAGCAGTCTACATGTTTAATGGAATTCCCATCAAAATTCTAATGATATTCATCACAGAGTTTGAAGTCAACCCTAAAGTAGTTCATTTGGATGTACAAAAGACCACAAACAACAGGGTAATACTGAACAAAAAGAGCAACACTGAAGGTATCATAATACCTGACCTCAAACTATACTATATAGCAATAAAAACAGCATGATACTGGCACAAAAACAGATATGAAGAACAGTGGAACAGAAGAGAAGACCCAGATATGAATCCACCTAATTTTTGATAAAGGAGTCCAAACCATAAGATGGAGAAACAGCCTCTTCCATAAATGTTGCTGGGAAAACTGGACATACACATGCAGAAAACTGAAACTACCCATGTCTGTCACCCTGTACAGTATCAACTCAAAGTGGATTAAGGACCGTAATCTAGGACCTGAAACTTTGAAGCTAGTGCAGAGAAGAGCAGGGAATCCAATGGAACTAATAGGCATAGGCAATGACTCCCTCTCTAGAACTCAAATGTTTCAGCAACTAAGAGAAATAATTGATAAATGGGACTGCAAAACAAAATGGTCCCTAAATTCAAGAGGCTGCCCACAGAATGGGAGAAAAATCTTTGCTAACTATACATCTGACAAGGGATTGATAACCAGAATATACAAGGAACTCAAAAAACTAAACTCCCCCAGAAATCAATGACCCAGCGAAGAAATGGGCAAAAAAAGCTGAACAGAGCTTTTTTAAAGGATAAAATCCAAATAGCTAAAAATTGCATGAAGAAATGCAACATCACTGGCCATAAAGGAAATGAAAATCAAAACCATGTCAAGATTCCACCTCAATCTTATTAGAATGGTTACCATAAAAAACACAAACAACAACAAATGTTGGAGAGGATGTGGGGAAAAAGAAACTCTCATACACTGCTGGTGGGAATGTAAATTGGTATAACCATTCTGGAAAACAGTACGGAGGCTCCTCAAAAAACTTTAAAAAAACTTCCATGTGATCCAGCAATTCCACTCCTAAGGATATACCCAAAAGAAATTAAGTCAGGATACAATAAAAGCACCTGCACACCCAGGTTTATTGCAGCATGATTAACAATAGCTAAGCTATGGTTAGTCAAGATGCCTCACTACTGACGAATGGATTAAGAAAATGTGGTATTTATACACATGAATTTTATTCAGCCACAAAGAAGAATGAAATTTTGTTGGTTGTAGTTAAATGGATGGAACTGGAGAACATCACCTTAAGTGAAGTTAGCGAGGTTCAGAAGGCCTAGAGTTGCATGTTTTCTCTCATATGTAGGAGATAGACACAATAGAAATATAAGTGATATTATGAAAAATACGTCACACTAAGAAGAATTCACAAAGGGGGGTAAAAGAAGGAAGTGAAGAAGGCAAATATGGTTGTTGTATTCTCTGTACAAGAATGAATACAGAATTTTTAAGTTGGTTGAAACCACCATAAGCAAGGGACTATGGTAGAAAGAAGAAAAATGGAGGAGATGAAACACTTCAGGTTATAGTACATATATACATGGAAATGTCAAAAGGAAACTCCCTGTATAGCTATCTTAAACAAATAAAAATGTCATTTTTTTCTTTTATAAAATTGGAGAACAGGGGGGTAGAATAGGTCCTGCCTGGAGGGGGGTTATCCCAGTGGGAGGGGGGATGAGATGGGGAAATGATAAAGGAAGGTGAATATGGGGCAAATCCTGTGTACACTTGTATGTAAATGGAAAAATAATATCTGTTGAAACTATTCCAGGAATAGGTGGAAAGGAGGATTAAGGAGAATGGTGGAGGGGGTGAATTAAAGTATGATATATTTGATATATTGTAAGAAGTTTTATAAATGCCACCATTTCCCTCACCTAGCACAACAATAAAAAAAAAGATGAAAAAGTTGCTGTAGAAAAAAAATTTGTGTGCTGAATGGGTGTGTGTTAGTTAGCTTTCTATTATAACAAATACTTATGATAATTAGCTTATAAAGAGAAAAGTTTTAGTTTGGCTTACAGTTTGGGGATTTCAGCCCAGGTTCGGTTCACCCCACTGCTTTTGGGCTGATGTCGAGGCAGTATATCATGGCAGGAAGTGTGTGTGGAGCAAATCTGCTCACCTCATGGCCAAGTCATGAAAAAGGGAGGCTCCCACAATCCCTCTAGGGGCATAACTCCAATGACTGGAAGAGTTCCCACTAGGCCCACCTCTCAAAGTTTCTACTACCTCCCAGCAGTGCCATGCTGGAGAGTAAGCCTTTAACAGACGGGGCTTTAGGACATTTATTAATTTATTTTGTGGTACTGGGGCTTGAACTCAGGACCTTCACCTTAAGCCACTCAAAACCAGTCATAATTTTGTGAAGGATTTTTTGAGATAGGGTCTTGTGGAATTATTTGCCTGGGCTGGCTTCAAATTGTGATCCTCCTGATCTCTGCCTCCTGAATAGCTGGGATTACAGGTGTGAGCCACTGGTGCCTGGTTTTAGGCACTGGCACCAGTATTTAGGAGATTTTAATAGAAAAGAGCCTTTTAAGTTTTTCCATGTGGGTATGAAAAATGTCCATTTTTCTTAGAGATATTTGAGCCTTTTGAGTTTACCACCTCATGTACATCTTACTTCTTTTCTTTTCTTTTTAAATAAACTGAGGATGGAACTCAGGGCTACATGCATGATATGCAAGTGTTCTACCACTGAGCTACAACCCATCCTGAAAGTCTATTCTTTCATCTGGCTCTCCTGCAAGTCTTCCTTCTTTGAGAAGTGTGGCTATTGCAAGGTTGGAGAGTGTGGAATTAGTTATTAAAAGGGACATACACATTTGTGTGGAAGCAACTTCCCACACAGCTGACATTAGGATCACTTCATTTAGCATTATTTAATAAACAATCACACTGTGAGTGAAGTAATTATTACTCCCATTTTATAGATGGAGAAAGAGAGAATCAGAGACATGAACTATCTTGTGAGTGGAAGAGCTCAGATTGTTGAGCCTCAGCAGCATACGCTCCTGCCTCTATGCCACAGAAAACTATCTTTTCAGGGCCATTTGTCATCTTTTAGCCTTAGGTAAAGAAACTGCTTTAGTTCTGCCCTTACAGTTTTGCTTATTCCATACACATGGTAAGAAGGCAACAATTTCCACATTCTAGGGCTAAAGACTGGCCCAATGTATGGGCTGTAAAGGATGTGGTCTGAAATGTTTTGTATAGATTAGGGACCTTCAGTAGGTGAGCAGAGGATTTTCCAAACCTTTTAGTTTTAGAACTTGCAAATTTATGCTTTTGCTATTTGAGAAAAGCCTATTGTACCTTCAACCTCATGATTTAGTTGATGACCTCTTTGAAACTAGGCCTTGGGGCATTTGGGAGAGGACATGTATGTAGCTTTCATAGACAAACCTCAAAACAGCCACTGTATAAGGACATGAGCACTGGCAAGTAAGATTGGCTACATACAGTCCAACTTGCTGTGAACTCTGTTGCCCTCAGGTGAACTTTGAAAATTTTCACATCATTGCAGTAGTTTTAAGAGCAGCTAAACCTGCTTCACTATGTAAGAAAAAGTGTTTCCATTTTATTTTGTCTTTGAGCTGGACTCTCCTCATTTATTTCATGGATGCTGCTTCTGATTCATAATGTTCACTTCCACGAAGGATTTTATGGGAAAGACTTTGTCAATCACTCAAGTGAAGGAATAGATGACAAACTAGTAAAACGCTGAAGAATAAAAAGATTTCCTGTTAAATAAGAGTATCATCTCCAAACTGAGGAGCCCAAGGTGGTGAGAGCAAATAAAATCTATTGTGTTTAGCTCCCCCCCCATATCTGATGATTAAGTAATATTTAGGAAACCAGGCCTGAAGCACACAAACGCAAACTTCTTGGGATAATGCGATCCGAGGCCTCTTATGCAGCTGTGGGTGTTGAAGTCTCCTCACTTAATAAATGGTCACCTCATTCTCCTCTTCCGAGTTCTCATTGTTCAGTGATGATAATTGCCTTTCATTTCAACTTCAATCCTTTCAATATTTTTAAAGATATCGTGTTACAAGTTGTAGAGAAATGCAGATTGAATATAGTATTATCTTGTTTAATTTTCAGGGTTGTAATCCAGAGTAAGTGACAATGAAGGTAAAACAAGCAGCCTGGCATAGCCCATTTGGAAAATAAGGGAAAGAAATACTGGTTCCAACTGCAGAAAATCTGGAGTAAAGAAGACGAAATCTGATCAAGTCTTTGAGGTATGCATAGGCTTTGTGCAGGGAAAGGGGAAAGAACTATTTCGGCAGATGCGATCATATGATCTAAGGCAAGGGAGTATAATTGTATAGTCTGAAATTGAATAGCTGGAGATAAGTTTGGAGGGGAAGCTGGGGTTACTGAAAGTATTGCATAAATGAAAGCCAATATGAGACTGCAGTAAAAGACAGTTTTCAGGAACGCACTTTCTGCTTTTGAGTTTAGATAAAATTAATAACTTTTTGCTCCATTTTTAAAATAATACTGGTGATAGAACCCAGGCTCTTGTACATGCTAGGCAAGTGCTCTACCATTGAGCTAACATCCCAAAGCTTTTTAAACTTAAGTTTGGGACAAGGTCTCACCAAATTGTCCAGAATGGTTTCAAATTTGTGACCCTCCTTCCTCATTCTCCCGAGTAGCTGGAATTATAGGCAAGCATCACCATGTCTGATCCTGCTAAATCATTCATAACAGATTTTTCATTCTTTCTGTTGTTTTTCTACATTTTCTCCTAAAATAATTCATGCTCAGTTTAGGACACTATTACTACTTGTTCCATTGGTATAGAATTGGCTTCCTTGTTTCTACTTTTGTGCTCTTCTAACTTTTTTTTAAACCATACAGTAGCTACAATGACCATTTAAAACTGTTAAGCAGAGTCTTTTTCTCTTCAGTGTAAAAACTTTAAGTGTATGCCATTAGTTTATGAATGTTTAGAAGACATTTTATAGAAAATAAGCAATTTGTGATAAATGAGAGAAAAGAATAACACTTCTGAAAGAGCTCTCTTTGGCTCCTGGACCTTGGCCTCTGGTCAAGGGTTGGGACATCGTACATCTCTAGGCAGTTATTCAAGGACATGTGCTGTGTACCTGCACATGTGCACACACACAATCCTCACAGCTATTATATGCATAAAGCATTTGTGTTACCTCCATTTTATAGATGAGAAAACAAAGGAAGAGAGAAATTTTATCTAAACATAAAGACAACATAACTTGCTGGCCCCTTAACACTGGCCTCAGTTCAGGGGCATCTGTAGCATATTTTTCACTGATCATTTCTTGCTTTCTTGCTCCTTTCTAGTAGGTATGATTTCCTATTTATGTCTATCTGCAGTGAGGATCTGTGGTAAGATTCTTAGTCTTTGTCTAAACATGTCTTCATTTTGTTCACATATTTTGAACGATGACTTCTTAGGCTATAAAGCTATGTAGTGAGAAATTTTCTCTCAGCATGCTGGAATTCTATTCCTTTGGATGCTAGTCTTTGTTGTTACAGTTAAGAAATTCATTTTCATTCTAGCTGCTTTCTTTCTGTCCTTTGGTTGCTTTCATTTATTAAAAAATTTTAATTAATGTACTAATACACATAGTAAGTGCATATATCATAAGCATACAACTTAGTTATTTTTATATAAATACATTCTCATATAAAAGTATATTCTCGTATAACTATCACCCAGATGGAAGTTTAAAGCATGTCAGCATTCAGAGTGCCCCTTTCTGTCCCTTCTAGCACTTTTCACTGTAGAACCTGGGAATCTTCAAAACCTTTTATTTTTTAATCATAAGTTCAGCTCTGTACTAAGTTTGAAAAACTGTATGCCATTTTATCTAGCTCTTCTAATGTTTGCAAGTGGAAGTTCACGTTATGTAACTTAAGTGGAAGTCTTAGGAAGAGGTTATTCCCCATTTTTCTCAAAATAAACTCAGACTTCTTTAGCTGGCTCACACTGCTCTACATGAATTGGCTGCTGTGCACCCCTCGAACCTCATCACACACAATTCTCTTCCTTATTCAAGCTGCACTGACTTCTTGTCTGCTGCAGAGTACAACAAGCTCTTTCCTAACTCTAGGCCTCATATTTGTGCTCCATCTGCTTGGAATCCTTATCTGAGATCTTTGCTAGTTTGTTCTTCAAATACAACTTCCACGTCCAGAGGCCTCAATGTCAGCTGCTCTCAGTATATTCTCTTAGTTACTCTCTTTAACCATCATTCCCTATATTTCTTTCACAGCATTTAACACCATCTATAGATTACTCCTCTTCTTCCTTC
The DNA here is from genome assembly GCF_047511655.1 of Castor canadensis. Classification (NCBI taxonomy): domain Eukaryota; kingdom Metazoa; phylum Chordata; class Mammalia; order Rodentia; family Castoridae; genus Castor; species Castor canadensis. Next base: position 83,088,770 of record NC_133388.1, on the reverse strand, counting down.
TCCCTTCTCCTCCTTCCTTCTACTTCTTTTTCCTTGCCGTCCTCTCCTTCTTCTTCTTGTCTGCATCTCCATCTCAAGTGCCAGCACTGTAAAGTAGGAAGATTGTCTGATCCACCACCACCATAGTCCTGGAGATTAGTGAGATAGATGCTTGATTAATATCTGTTAAACAAACAAATGAAATAGCTTTTGTAGCCTCAGGAAATCTTTACCTCCAAATAATGTACATGTTATATGTGCTCAATCATAGGTGCATTTTAATCTTCCATTTTCACACTGCGAACAAGATTCCTCCAGTGTGTTAGGCACTGCTCATTAGATGTCTTCTGAAATCTGGGTCCATTCTTGCAAGTTAATCATAAACCATTTAATAGTTCAGCAAAGAAACATCAGAATGCCAATACTTCTGGAGAGTTTCATCAATGTGAGATTCACTGATCTCTCCTTCTTTTCCCCAAACTGTCCTTTTTAGGTCCAACTTTAAAGTGAAGCTCCAGTTCTCCTTTATCTCTATTTCCCTTATATAAGCTATCAGCCCATTTATTGCTATTGAGCTTTTAAAGCACTTCTATATTTCAAAGAGAGTCCTAAAAGTTCCTCCTAATAAATCAGAAGGGTTTTCTACCCTTTGCTAAGTAGTTGATTTAAGGAAATAGTATACATAATCATGCTAGATTCTGAGACTGCCCATTTTATATTTAAGCTTCTATTTTATTGCTTTGGGAACTCTGTACAAAAGCAAAACCAGCAGCATACTGAGGTGACTACACTGATTGTAGATGTTTACAATATAGTCTCTTATTGGGGCAGAGCCATTTGCAAAGGCACAGATAGAAGGTTCTTAGCAAGTATCCAGTGGACAAATGATTAACACTATTATGACAATTTTCAGCCCAGTTGATAGTTTATTTCCTTCTCCACCCTCTTTGGTCCTGTGCCTATATTGGAATCAATGGTACAAGTCATTAATTAATATTCATGGCAGTTTTATTCTGGGTTTAGCACTGGATCTGGTCTGTTATGTGTGGGGGAGCGTAGTAAGGTTCGTTAGGAGATGGAAACAAAACCTTAAGACTTGTGTATTTGTATATGAAAATAAGAGAACAGAGTTGTAGTCATTCAGTAAATATTTAATAAGTACTCTTAATTAGGTACTATTGTGTTTACTGGCAATATCTCATGGACTTTTTACTCTAGTGGAGGCAAGTGGATATGAAGCAAACACATTGGTAAACTAGATAGTATCATATACATGGGATATACAGATGGTATAACTATGTACATATATGTATTATGATATGGTGATAAGTACCATGGAGTACTTCAAGGAGGGAAGTATAGGATAGCCAAGAGGCAGATGTCTATTTATTTATTTATTTATTTATGGGTTTGAATTCAGGGCTTTGTGCTTGCTAGGCAGGTACTCTACTGGTTGAGTCACACCTCCAGCTGTTTTTGCTCGGGTTATTTTTGCAATAGTCTTGCTTTTTGCCTGAGCCTGCCTGGACTGCAATCCTCCTACTTTTGCTTCCTGCCATAAGTGGGATGATAGGTGCATACCACCATGCTCAGCCTTTTCTGTTGAGATGGGATCTTACAAACTATTTTTTCTTGGGTTGACCTGGAACCATGATTTCTCCTGATTTCAGCCTCCTGTGCATCTTGGATGACAGTTTTGTACTACTATGCCCATACATTGGTGAGAAGGGGGTCTCATGAAATTTTATCTGGCTGGTCTTAAACTGCAATCCTCTTGAAGCGACCCTTCAGAGTAGCTGGAATTATAGGCATGAATCACCATGCCTGGCTAGATGGCTATTAATTTAAATGGTGTGGTCCAGGAAAGAGACAATAGAAAAGTTATATCTAAGCAAACACCTGAGAAAAAGTACAAGTGGTGTAGCTATCATAGGAGTTTATGGTTATGGAAAAACTTAATACTAAGCAGATTATTTACATTTGTTTCTAAACTCAGTTAATTTCACAATAAGCATATATCATCTTAAACAATCTTGAAATCTCTCTTAGTACTATCATAGTGGTCTGCTGAACAGTGTATAGGTTTGTTCTGCTAGGCCTTCCTCAACCGGTTTTCATATCCAGTTAGGGAAGAGGTCTAGGTGAGCAGATGGGCTGTTAACAAGCTTGAGTTGCTAGAGTCTTCATCATCTTGGCAGTGTTAGATGTATCACAAGGTGAGTCATGGAGCTGGTGAGGCAGATGGCACCTGTCTCTCACTGTGGTTGGATCAGACAGAATCCTATGCATACATATGGAAGAGCAGACAGGAAGGGCAGGTGGGTGGGAGTAATTCAACTACTCAGAGGATTTCTACTGGGAATCTCTCATGGCAGAAGACTGGAAGGCTGATATCCTAATATACCTTCTATTCTATTGAAGAGCCTTAGAGTTTTATCACTTAAGAAACATGCTTTAAGAGGAACCTTTCCCCAAAACATTTATCTAATGATGAAACTTCTTGTTCTTTTGGACTGGTTCAGGTGTGATTATATTTTGACTTTCTAAACTTCTACTAAATTTCTGTTCTTCACTATACTGGAAAGGATAGGCCTTGCTGTTTATAAGATTGGAATATTCTTGTATATGATCCCAAAATGCTGCCTGTCCTTCAGCATAGAGAATATAATGTCACTTTAAAATTGGTTATCTCCGTCAGGCTTTGATGACTCTCACCTGAAATCCTAGGTCCTTGGGAGGCTGGGATAGGGAGGATTACAGTTAAGGCCAGCTTGGGGCGTGGGGAGGGGGATAAGATGTTTGTAAGACCCCATCCCAATGAAAAAAGCTTGGCATGGTGGCAAGGGCCTGTCATCCCAGAGGCAGTGGGAAGTACAAAATAGGGTTGCAGTCCAGGGCAATCTGGGCTAAAAGCAAGACCCTATCTCCAAAATAACCAGAGCAAGATGGACTGGCGACATGGCTCAAGTGGTAGAATGCCTGCCCAGTAAACATGATGCCCAGGGTTCAAACCTCATTAACACCAATTTTTTTTGGTTATCTGTGAGTATGGGAGTAATAAAAGAAGTTGGAATTCTGAGGTAAATTTAATAATATTTATTCCTGCCACTTACCTATGATTAACAAATGAAAATATGCATTCCAATTTAGTCATAGGATCCTGTCATTCTCAAAGAATTCAATGCCCACCTAGAAGATTTCTTTCATAACATAATAGGAAAGGTTGATATACTTTACTTTAATGACAAGTAATTAGGAACACTATACTGGAAGAAAATATGATTATTATGTAGTTACTCATGTCCAGGTCACTCATGTTGCTGAAATTACAAGAATAGAAACAGCTGGGTGCTTTCTATGCACACGTCACATATCTGATCATGTATTTAACCTTTACAAAAGCCTCATGAGGAAGGCATTTCCCCGACTCGCCAAGAGAGTTGGAGAAACTTGCCCAAGGTCACAGGTCACATCAAATATATACCAAAAAATAGGTGGAGCTTGTAGTGAATCCAAACCCCTTCTGCCATGTTATTCCATTTCTCTAGAGGTTTCTGATTTTTTCATTAATACTGTTAGATACTTTTTACACATTTTGTTTCTTTGGCAGATGATAGATATTACATGCCAATGATCCATTAATACAGTATAAAAATAGTCTTAATTTTGCATATTAGTTATCTACTGCTATGTAAAACTTATCCCAGTAGGGTAATAGTAATGTGTCATAATTTGTAACAAGCTTACTGTTCTGGTGGGGGATGTTGATAACAGAGGAAGCTATGCATATGAGGGCATATGAAGCTTATGGAATGTTTTTATTGTGAACCCAAAGCTGCTCTAGAAATTAATAGTCTTTAAAAATTATCTTAAAACTTAAAAAGACAACAAATGTTTATCTCATACAGTTCCTGAGAGTCAAGAATCTAAGAACTACTTAACTGGGTGATTCTGGCTCAGGATGCCTTAGCTGCTGTCTGGGCTGCAGTCCCATCTGAAGGCTTGTCTGGGCAGAAGAATCTGCTTTCAAGAGAGCTATTAACCAGTTTATCCAGTTCCTGCCACATAAGCCTCTCCTTTTGGCTATTCATGATATGAAAACACACGATCTTGGGACTGTGTACCTGTAAAGTGTCTCAGTGGCTACATGAGTCCAATGACAGCTGATAAAATCCAAGGCCATATTTCTATTCCAGAGTAATAACTTTCCTATTATTTGACTATGGTAATATTTGTTCTATTTTCTGTTATGCCATAGTTGAATCTAGAAAATTAAGAGTACATTTTCTTTCACAGTGCAAAATACTACTATTTAGACAATGTGCATTTGCTTTTATATGTAAGTTCTTAGTGAATAAATACTTGAGTTAACTGTCTCAATTATAGCTCTCTCTTTCTGGGATATACAAAGCCCAAAAGATTGTCTGTTATAGTGGTGAAGGCTGTAGCTTCTCCTTTCCCATCTGCTGAAGGGCAAATCTGCATACCTCCTCTCTTTCTCTACTCAGGGGTTGTTCCTTTCCTACCCCAAAGCTGACTGTTACCCTCAACTGCATAATGTATATGGGTTCTATTTTTAGCTGCTGGCCTTTCATTCAAATAAGACTCCCAAAGTTCATATTACTAAACTGTAAGCTTATTATTTCCCCAAGTTCAATAAAATTTTTGAGGGTAGGGAAACACATGTTAAAATGCAGATTTCTAACATTCTCCTAGATCTTGAATCAGAATCTCTGGAATTGGGGCTCAGAATGTACTTGTGATTTTAAATTTAAATAATGAATTTATTAAACTATAATTTATGCAATAAATTAAGCCTTTTAAATATGAAATTAATGGTTTCAGTATCTTCACAGTTGGGCAACCATCACCAGAAACTAATTTCAGAAAATTTTCATCTTCTCCAAAAGAAACCCTTGAGCCCATTAACAGTCACTTCCCATACTTCATCCCCACAGTTCCTGAAAACCACTAATATATATTCTGCTTGTATGGGTTTGCCTATTTTGGGTATTTAATATAAATATAATGAAACAATATGTGGCCTTTCATGGCTGGCTTCTTTCATTTAGCACAAGTTTGAGAACCATCCATGCAGCAGCATAAGTCAATACTTCAGTTTTTTTTATGACCATGATACCTAAGCTATTGTGTATATATACAGCATATTTTATTCATTCATCAGCTGATGAACACTTAGGTTGCTTTCACTTTGGGTTTATACTGCTATGAGCATTCATATATAGATTTTATGTGGACATATGTTTTTAATTATCTTAGATATTATTATGTATTGAATGATTTCCCCCCCTAAATTAATATGTTTAATGCCTAATTTCTGCTACCTCAGAACATGACCGCATTTGGAGATAAGGCCGTTAATGGAACTAAGTTCACATAACTGAATGTTAACAAAGTCTGAAACATTGACAGTTTAGCAAAAAGTTTAACAGCATTTTTGAGGAAATGCTGGGCAGTGAGTTTTTACTTATGTTTCTATTATAAAATTATGTTCCTCTAAATAGGCAAAAAGATCCTTTAGAATTAAATGCTGTGTAAGGAAGTTGAATGGGAATATGTCCCTTACATCTCTCCTTACTATTGTTAGATTGGGATGTGTCACTTATCTGAATGTTGGGGCCTTGGAATGCTGAGAGAAGAAATCAAGTTCTGCTTTTTCCCCATGAACTTTTACGTTAGTGAGCAGCAGCACTCCTAAACCCCTGAAATTGCTATGCAATTAGTTTGAAATTTCTAGATAGAGTTTTTAAAAAGGCAAAATTTGGAAATTTCAATATATGTATAATCTGAATTATTATTTTTATTACTGCTATCTGATATAAAAATAAGTAGTAAGGGGAGAAAGTTAAATGTTTACATTTCAGTACTCAGCTTAAAAACCTTAAGTTCCCTAATTTTACAGTCTCTGGTCTGTCAGCTTTCAGCCAGATGCAATTTCTTTTTTCTGACACATTTTAGCGATGATCCTATTTCTGTAAGTTCTTAGTGTTACCTGAAAATAGTTTAGCTTTTACTTCTGTTTTGTAGCAATTAAAGTGAAACAAAATAATAAAATCTTGTCTGATGCATGCTGGAGTTGTTAGATTTTCATTTCCATCCTCTTTTTTCTATCTGTGAGGGATTCTCCACTCTGTGGCTGTTCTCCTTCTAAAGAAGCCACAAGAGCCATCTCTTCCTTTTCCCCATCCTCTGGCATCCAGGATAAACTAGATGCTAAGATTCATTAGCCACCCCAGCTGCCTGCGTGCTAGCCCAAGATTTTCAGAAACATTAGGTTCAAAGGGCTTAGTGGCCACCAGAAGGGGAGATGTGTGATGGGGAGCTGTACACAAGCACAGCACATATTTTACAAAGTTACTCAATTGCTCTGTTTCATAGCAAAATATCTGTTACCTTTGTGTCATAAAATACAAAATTATATAAAACTAACCTTATAGGTGATTTGTGTATAACGTCCTGGTAATGTCTAGGGAAAGTAGTGACAACAATACAAATTACAGAATTTATCATGGTGGTTTGGTTATATGGAAAGACTATTAACATTTCACTGGTCACTACTGATGATCTTTTTAAAATTAGATTTATATTTAGCAATGATTAAGTGCCATGGTGTGCCTGTAGCACAAAGAATAAGGGTCCAGAAATTGTCCCTCCCTAGTGATCTTATAATCTTGCCTTATGCACATGAATTTTCTTCTTTATTTCTTTAATACGGACTATGGAACAGTTCACATTATTACTGCTCATAAATTCTGCCCTGATGAGATTAGTTTTATAGGTGTAGGATCAATAATACTTGAACACATTTGCAGCTGTGTATTGTCCAATATTGCTCATTACTGGCTTTAAAAGAATCAGTGCATTTTGCTAGAAGCAAAAGATAATGAGCCATTGATTATCACTGTACAGCACAATTTACAGACTATTTTATTTTTAATGCAACGTTAAATTAATTTGTAAAAGATCAGAAGTATTGCTTTATTTCCAAGCTGTGATTAAACAGTTATTGAACTTTTCATGGAGAACATTAATCAATTCTCATCTCTTCTAATCTCTCAAAGTGCTTTGGAAATAAAGATGAATAGCTTGTGATCACCTGCACTTGTTAGAGGCAACAAACCTAAAAGAGAATGCATCTGTAGGGGGCTCAGCTCAGGTGACAAGATGTGTCAGGAAGGGACCAAACCCATGATATTTTCCCTCAAGGTCAGGCTATGGATCCATTATAGATCAATGAGTGGGAATAGAAAATCTACTCAAGAACACCTTGAAGAGAGTAAAGATCTGTATCACGTAAGGTATGCAGGATTTACATATTTTTGGTTTGGATGGTTGTGTAATTTAACTCTGTTCACCTAGCCTTATACTCTAGATAACTATTTACATGAAACTTTAAGATAACTAAAAAAATAGCAGTCATAGAATTTTCCCTGACTTTATCACTTCTTGGCAATCTCTTGTTGTTAACTAAGGCTGGACAAATTAGACACGCGTTTATGATAGCATAAGGAATCACAACATTGTGGAAAAGTGCCCAGTCCATTGAATGATGTTGAGATTCTAGAAAAAGAATGTAGACTTCAGAAGAAAAAGACTAATGTAGGATCACATAGCTCATGGTAGGGTATTAGGCAGAACTCATGTAAGTGAAGTAGACTGAGTGGAAGAAGGTGCCATATAGATTTAGATGATGTAATCTTGATTAAATGGTGATGGAACACTGATGACTCCTTACCAAGGTTGGCTCTGCAAGTTGGTGGAGTGGTCTATCATCTAAGATGTGATTTGATGATTCCTGGGAAGCTAATTTGCTTTCAAATTAGCTGATTTGGCTTATTATCCCATTTGATATTTCCACACTGTTTTTTTCTCCATTTCTTCATCTCTTCCTTTAACTCTCTCTCTTTTTTTATCTCTCACAAATTTTCTTCACTCTTTAGGTAATTGCTTACACAATATAAATATTTTGCTTGGGTTATAAGGTAGGAAACCTGCTTCCCAAGTACGTCCATTACATAAGTATTCACTTACTATTATTTTATAATACCTCATAGTGAGGCAGGATAGATAGATGAGGAGAGAGGGAAATTATATTATTTTAATAAATATTTTTAATCTTGTTGTTTTATTGGGGGTACATTTTACCATTTACCAAAGTTCTTATATATCATAGTTGAATTCATTTCTCCATCATTATCTTTTATTCCCCTTTCTCCATTCCTGAAACGTTTCAACAGGTCTCATTTTTCCTTTTTCATACATGAGTACATTGTATTTCACCCTTTCCCTATATCCTCCCCACTCCCACTGGTGCCAATTCCCCAGACAGGATTTGTTTTACCTTCCTGTTCTTCATTTTTGAAAAAAAGGCACTTTTGTTTGTATAAGGTAAATACAGGCATATTTCCGTGTATACATGTGGTTATAACCTTAATTGATATATCCACTCTATTTTTCTCCTTTCTATTTTAGTCCCCTTTTTATGGTGAAAATTCTATATTCATTCTTGTATAGAAAGTACACCACCCATATTCACCTTCTTAGCTTCCTTCTTTTACCTGCTCTCCTGTTAGTGACTGTTGCTAAGGCTTTATCAATCTTTTTTTTATCTTTTGTTTATCTTTTCAAAGAACCAGCTTTTTGTTTCTTTAATTCTTCTTTATTTCATTCCTTTTTTTTTTTTATTTCTCACTTGCTAGTTTTGAGTTTAGCTTTTTCTGGTTTTCTTAGGAGTTTGAGATGCAGCATTAGGTCATTTATTTGAAATTTTTCTGTGCTTTTAATATATGCATTCATGCCTACAAACTTTCCCTCAGCACTGCCTTGGAGTGCCCCATAGGTTCTGATGGGCTGTGCTTTCATTTTCAAAAAATCCCAGAACTTTTTCATTTCTTCCATTATTTCTTCGTAACCCACTGATCATGGAGCAACATGTTGCTCAGTCTCCAGGTGTTTGAAGTACTTCCTGCCGTTTCCTTTGTTGTTGAGTTCTAGTTTTATTCCACTGTGGTCAGATAGTATGCAGGGGGCTGTTTCAGTTTTGTCATATTTGTTAAGACTTGCTTTGAGACCTGATATATTATTTATTTTGGAGAAATCCAAAATCCAGGTGCTTTCAGAATTCATTCTGTAGTCCTCTGTGTTAAGTTTTTTTTTTTTTTTCCGGTAGACTGGCATAGCATCTAGCAGCCACACTGCCTGGGTTTCAAGGACCATTATATGCCATTAAAAGCTAATTTAAAAGTCAATTATTATACATTATGTACCACCTACGTATTGGAGGTATCACCAGGTTATCTGATCCTTGCTACCATGAATCTGAAGATTTCTTACAGACTTGTGAGGGCTGAGGGTTCTAGAGTTTACTGGCTATCTGCCATCTCAGTCTGTCCACCTATTTAAAAAAATATTTAGAGGGCAACTAACCTCCTTCTGTCTCTTTTTAGAGGCTAAATTATAGGAATAGGCGCTACCTGCTTCTGTTTTGGTTTTTGACATGCTAACAAAATCCTAGGCTCCTTGGATGAATGGACAATACCATGTCTGGGGGAAGTTCTAAAGCATACTTATTTATCCCTGAGTTTTAGGTGAGCCAAGATGACCCCTCCCTGTTTGAACAGCCATCTCAGCCACTCAGATCCATTATCTTTGATCACGTGTATTCTGCCAGTTCTCTAGTATAAGACTAAGAGATAGGGGCTACCATTTTGAGTCTCTACTTCCATTTCCTGCACGGGAGGAAGAAATGTTTCCCTTTCTTTTTCATTTCTCCCCACTTTTATCCTGTTATAGTAAATTTCTTTTCTAATAAATTTTATTATTTTTACTACATCTTTTGTGTCCTGCTAGAATTCTTTCCCTGACAGACACAAAAACTAATGTATTTATCAATGCTACTTTTTTAGTAATATATTTGGTGCCATGACTTGGATACAAGTTCTGTCACATCTTGACTCAGATCCAATATGTCTAATATATCTATTTCTCCAAGAAGTAAGAACCATCCTCCCTGCCTCTCTCCTTGGGTTGAAGAAACACACTTTTCTATTTGGATTCTGACATCTTTCTCTTCCTCACCTTTGGATGGCTTAGGCTTCCTTCCAAGTTAGTAAATACCACCTACTTCCTTTTTCTACTGGGTGCTCACTTGGCTCTCTAGCCTACTTTTTCTGATCTTCAGGCTTTATTTTCTCATTATGGATCCCATCTTCTCTTTGCCCTATTTTTCCAATCTTTTGGACAGACTAAGCCTCTCTTTTTTAGACCATGCCTTGAAAAAAGCTTATTTCAAGCATGATCTTCTATGCTTATTAAGGAACACAGATTCTAGAAAGAAAAGAGACATCAATGGGAAGAAAGGTGCACTCTGCAAATTTCTGGTCAATAGAAGGATGCTTCAAAAATGACCACACAGTTCACCTGCCCTGTGGGTCAGGAGGATGCTCCTCCCACTACATAGGCTCAAGGGTTCTACCTAGGTTCAAGTCTTCAATTTGGGCACAAGGCTTTCTCTCTGGGAAGGGAATTCCCTGCTTTGTTGGTAACAATTGGGTCACTTTCCTTCTTCCAGATGGGGTTGGTGTAGGTGCAGGTAGGTGACAATACTCCTGTGGACCCAACCCTCCCAGGTATGGATTCAAAGTGGCCACACACTCATTCAGAGTCACCCATGGATTGCAGTCTTTATAATGTGACATGGCTGACTTCGAGACTGCCAAGAAGTCTGGTCATGACAGCACTCTTACAAAATCTTTTCTGGTCCAAGATTCCCTATGTCTGTCCATTTCTTCAGGCCCTTCTCACAGGATTGTGTCCTGCAGGAAGGAGGTCAGTTGTATCTGTCCTCTCCAAGACTTTCTAGATGATTCCTAGCACTCTTCTTGTCCTCTCTGCTGCATTTTCAATCCCTGAGATTTCTCTTTCCATCTCCTTCTAGCATTGTCTGTGATGTGTTTCTTGTGTCCAATGTATAGGACTAGTTTAAAATGTATAGGACTAGTCAGAAAATGGTTCATGATCTGTTTCTATGGAAATCTTCTTCATTCTTAAAACTCTACGAAAGTCTAATGGTGTCTCTCCTGACTCTGATATGTTTCCCAAAGGAATTAAACCTTTTCCTTCTCTTCTTGACTTCATGTTCACTTTCTGCCCTGAGGAAAGTCTTGCACCTTCATTAGGCATTTGTGTCCTTTTTAGTGTCCATTTGTTTGTTCTGTATTTGGTGTTTGTTTCATAGTGTATGTTGTGTGTAACTTGGCTTTATATTCCATCTAAACACCCTAAAGACAAACAAACAAACAAAAAACCCCATGTGATTTCAGAAAATGTTGCAGCCATGATGTACCCAACATGCCTTCTCCAGTGGTCCATCTCCTTTTGGATGCTAAGTTACAGGAACAGGGAGAATTAAGGTGCCACTTTTCTCTTTGAGATGTTAACAAGCAACCAAGCTCCCGGGATGGGAAGTTCTAAGGCACACCTCTTTCTCTGCGTTTTGGGTGGGCCAGGATGAGCCCACTCAGTCACCCAGATCTATTAGCTTTGATCTCTTGTATTCACCCAGATCTCCATTATAAGACTTAGAGATGAGGGCCACCCTTTTGATTCTCCACTCCCAATTCCTGCTGCAGCATGAAATCTCTCTCTCTCTCTCTCTCTTGCTTCCATTTCTAACCACTTATTCTGTTATACTAAATTTCTTTCTTTGTAAACTTTACTATTATTTTCATTACATCTTTTGCATCTTGCTTGAGTTCTTTTCCTGACAGATGTAAGAACTGAGATATTTCAGTGCTATTTTTCTGGTAACAATCTCATACAGTAAGAAATTATTTTTCGCAGTTTAATAGATGGGAAACTAATGTAAGGACCTATCCAAAGTCATTTAGTAAAGTATCTCTTGATTTTGAATTAGGGCTCTTTCTACTCAGTTCTTGAGTTCTTAACCTTCCACCAATATTACCAGATGGCCCCTTTCTGAGATCTTCTGCTGAATGGAGAATAAGTGAGATAACTAGTTGATGTAGCTTTGGACTCAGGAAGCCTGAGGTTAAACATTCTCTCTGTCATTTATTAGATATAAATAATTAAATTTCCTTGCTTGTTCATTTTTCGAGGGGCAGTACTCAGTTTGAACTCAGTTCCTCATGCTTGCTAAGCAGGTGTTCTACCACTTGAGCCACTCTTCCAGCCCTGTTTTGTGTTGGGTATTTTTTGAGATAGGGTCTCGTGAACTATTTGTCCAGGCTGGCTTTGAATCATGATCTTCCTGATCTCCACCTCCTGAGTAGTTAGGATTACAGGTGTGAGCCACTTATGCCTGGGTATTTATTCATTTTTTAAAATGATGTCAAATGTCTACTGTATTTTTTCAAATAAAGATTGCATTGTAACTGGCACTTAGTAGGTGCTCAAAATTTTTAGAGGCCTCCTTCACATGTGTCTTAGTTATCTATGAATATACACAGAGAGTTCTTAAGGACCAGTTAATTTCTGCAACAACATATTATTCTAAAAATATAGTTCATTTCTTTTTTAATATTGCCATTACACCTAAGCATTTCCATAGACTGAAAAAGATTAATAAAATTCTTGATTTTCACATATTTCTAGCTGTCACTTGAAATCAGAGATTATAGTTTGAACTACAGAGCTTTGGATAGGAATTTGATTTATTTGTCTTATACCTTCACAGAAATAAACTTGGTATTAGGCTTCTGCTTAAATTAGCTGAATTAATTCCACTTTAATTCAAGTTCATCTCTGCAGTAGAAAATGACAGGCATTATTGAGTTCTGTTACGCATACAATAAGAAATACACACTTCTCATCCTTGTGGGAGCAACTTAATACACTGCAGAGCCTGTCAAAATTCAATTCAAGGTTGAATGACTAATGCATAAAAGTCAATTCCATATCCTATCAAAGGTAAAGCCAGTTATTTCTTTTTATCAACTAGATGAGGATGCAGTTTGGATCTCAGGTAGCAAGGGTTTGAAACTTCAGGCTTTGTAAAGTTAAAGAAATTCTGAATATGTGAAAAACTAGGGGATTTCAGGAATAGGGTGCCTAAAGAAATTAGAAGAGAGAAAGACAGCTTGACTTGGTCATTTGATCCTATCTTTTCCTCTGACTGCTGTGTTGAAAATGCACTATAGAAGAGGAAGGGGCAGCATGAAGATCAGTTAGGAGGCTGTGATATGAAGTAGAGTGATGTTTGCTGATAACACCACTGTTGATGTATAGCCATAGGAGCAAAGCTGAGGACAAAGTTACTGCATGAGAGGAGGTTAGGCACTGCAAAGCCAAGTTATCTGAAGGATCATCTACACATGTCTGAGGCTAACTTACCTTTTGAAGAAACTGACTTTTATAACCCAAGGATATATTCCTGCTAAATTGCAATGCTAATGTCATTGCATCTATAGAAACCCTCAAGGATACTCACTAAAAGACACAAGAGCAGGCAGATGGGAATTTTACATTTGGTGGCTTGTATCTACAGTTCTTCTCATTATTTGTTTAATTAGATGATACTGAAACCATGAATTAATATACGTCTATATATTTATTATGAAATACTTCCTACAAATTAGCTCTTATCTCCTTTCTTAAATATTCCATTTATTAAAAATATTTCTAATTTTCTTGGTGTTGATTTTTTATTTTATTGCTTTTGGTAGGAAATTCACTAGAGAAAGCCAGCCTGAAGTGGGGTACATTTTTATGTCCTTTATGTGAACAATCATGTCTTTTTAATTTTTGTCATCATATAAAATAAACATAAGCCAGTGTTTCATTTAACAGGCAGTAAATCTAAGATTTAATTCATTATTTCCTGTGTAGAGAACACTATGTGGAAATCATGGAAAAGCTGTAATGGGAGCAAAAGACAGGATTCTTTTCCTTTCTGAAACTTAGAAAATCTTTCTAGCATATCTAGAGAAATCAACAAATTTTAAAACATGTTTATTAGCACGTATTAGTTGTACAGAGGGTTTCATTGTGACATTTCCACATGTTTAAAACATGCCACCATGTTTCTTTCTCATCCTCTCTCAGTACTTAAAACAATTTCTGTAGAATTCATTATTTGATTTTCATACAAGTATATAAAGTACATCAACCATATTCATCCTCTTTTATATTTTCCATTTACTCTCCTCCCTCCCACTATTATTTATCCCCTAATGTTAATGTTAAGAGCTAGCTTGATCTCAAGCAATTAGGGCTGGGGACCATAAAGGAGTGACTAAAATCAGCAAGTATTTTACTGAAAAAGTAACACTGAAAATACCTTGCTTCTTGTGTCTGACAGGAAAAGAATTCAAACAAGACACAAAGGTACTTCACACCTGTGCAGGTAGAGGGCATATGGACTGAAAGCTTCTAAGTAATGTAGGGTGGGAAGGAACAGATAAGGGAGAGTAACAGAGAGGGGGGTTGAACTGATCAAAGTAAAGCATATTTAGTGCTAGGATATGTTGAGAAACTCCTTTGAACATTGACTTTAGAACTAATAATGAAAGCCAAGACTGTAAAACAGGTACAGCATGTGTGTGTGTGGAGGGGCACTTGTGGAAAGGATGAAATGGAGATGAAGATAAAGCAATAGAGTTGATGGACTTCATACACATAAAAGAAATAGAATGATAGGACTCTCATAATTGCTTTAAGTGGGACAGGGAGGAGGTGATGGGATGGGGAGGGGGCAATGGATGGGCAACCTAAGCAAGGTACATAATTGTTCATAACTGGCACAAGTACCCCCTGTACAATTAATATATGCTAATAAAAATAAAAAGGAGTAATAAGGTAGAAAGGAGAAAAATAGAGGGGACAAACCAATTTAGCTTATAATACATGTATATGTGGAAATGTTACAGAATTAAACTCCCTGTATAGCTATCTTACATAGACAAAAATGTCTTTTTTCAAAAACAGAGAACAGGAAGGTAAAGACAGGTCCTATCTAGGGTTGGCACCAGAAGGAGGGGAGGATATAAGGAAAGGGTGTAGGAAGATGAATATGGAGGAAATATCACGTACTCATGCATGAAAATGTAAGAGACCATTTGAAACTATTCCAGGAATTGAGGGAGGAGGGATTAAGGAGAATCATGGAGGTGATGAATTCAACTCTGATATATTGTAAAAACTTTGGTAAATGTCACAATGTACCCCTAGTACAACAATAATTTAAAAAAAGAGAAAAAGACACAAAGATTACAATAAAAATAATGGAGTTCATTGAGAAAGGAATGCACTTTCAATAGACTGGGGTGGGTCACCTCAAGGGATGGAAGGACAGGTTAGGTTTAAGATTGGAATGTTTATTGGAGAAGTTTTAGCTTTGGGTTTATTTGGCCCCTGGGATGATTTTCTGGGTTTGGGTGATTGTCTTCTTAGAGATTGCCTGTGTAAACTACCAGCTCCTGCTGTAACTGATAGTTTTTGTTTGAAATTCCTAACTTTTGCTCTATCCAGCTCCTAGGTTTGGGTCATTGTTTTGTTAAATATACCAGTGTAAATGCCCAGTGCCAGGCCTAACTGATGATGTTTAACATGCAGAGTTTTTGTAAGAGTGAGTCAAGCTTTAGGTGAATAACTAACTTCAAAGTGGGTCCAAGACATGGAGGAAGATGAAGACAATAAAAATTTGAACAATTGTTGGGGGAAGGGAAGAAAAAGTGAGCCAAGATCCTATGAGGAGAAAATAGGGTGCCCACTAGTCAGAAAGCTGTATCTAGGGACTTGCAAGGTATGCCCCAAATGTGTGCCAAAAACTAGATAAAAACTTTTGTACACACAGCTGCCATGGCTCAATCTTTCCCAGTCCCACTTGCAGGTATACTGTCTTTCTTTAATGAACTTCTCATTGTCCAGGATTGTTGTTATTCTCCTGACCCTGGACAAGGACCTGACAAACTCAAAACTCACTAACAGGACCTATCTTACATATAGTCCTTCGTTTTTAAAGTGTATATTCATTTTTCAAAGGTAATTCACCATGGGACGTCACGCATGAATATATTGTACTCTAATCTGTACAATACCCCTTCCCCCATCCTCTACTATTCAACAAAGTTCAGTGTGTATCTTTATCCATCCTCCTACACAGATGCAATGTATTTTGATATTATTTACTTTCTATCATTCTCTTTTCTCTCCCTCCTCCCCTTAGTTTCCTCAAATTATTGCTATTATAATAGTATATATATATATATATACACACATATATATATGACATGTTTGTAATTGTGTATATGCTTATCTTTTGAATCTGTCTTCCATATGTGAGAGAAAACATGCAAACATTGACTTTCTGAACCTGGCTTACTTTGCTTGACACAATGATCTTCAGTTCCATCCATTTACCTACAAAAGACATAATTTCATTGATCTTTATGCTGGAATAAAACTCCCATTGTGTATATATCACATTTTCTTAAGCCATTCATCAATTGTAGGGTATCTGGGCTGTTTCCCATAGCTTGGCTGTTATGAATGGTGCTGTAGTAAACACAGGTGTGCAAGTGTTGCTATTGTATCCTAACATATATTCCTTTGTATACATGCCTAGGAGTGGTATCATTGGATCATATGATAGTTCCACTTTTGGCTTTTTGAGGAACCTCCATACTGCTTTCCAGAATGATTGTACTAATTTACATTCCCACCAACAGTGGACAAGGATTCCTCTTTCCCTGTATGCTCACCAATATTTGTTGTTGTGTTCTCTGGAAGATAGCCATTCTGACTGGCATGAGGTGAAAATGTAATGTTTTTAATTTGCATTTCTTCTATGGCCTGGGATGCTGAGAATTTTGTCATGTTTTTATTGGCCATTTGTACTTCTTCCTTTAAGAACTCTGTTCAGTTCATTTGCTGTTTTTTCCATTAGGTTGTGATTCTTTGGAAGGTTATTTTTACGATCACCCTGTAAATTTTGGTTTTTAATCCCTTGTCACATGTATAGCTGGCAAAGATTTTCTTCCATTCTGTAGGATGTCTATTTAACCTACTGACTATTTCCTTTGTTGTACAGAAGCTTTTTAGTTTGATGCAATCTCAACTGTCAATTACTTCTCTTAATTCTTGAGCTACTAGATTTCTGTTCAGGAAGTTATTGGCTATTCCTGTATGTTCCTGTGTTTTCCCTACTCTTTACTGTAGCATTTTAAAAGTTTCAGGTCCTTCATTAAAATTTTTGAGCCCCTTTGAATTGATGTTAGTACAGGTGAGAGACAGAAATCTAGTTTCAGTCTTCTGCAGGTTGATATGTGTGCAGTTTCTCCAGCACCTTTTGTTAAAGAACCTGTTATTTCTCCAATATGTATTTTGGGCTTTTGTCGAATATAACTCTCTATAGCTGTGTTGATTTATTTGTCATTTTTCTATTCTGTTTGATTGGTCTTGTCTGTTTTTATTCAAGTGCCATGCTGTTTTTATTGCTATTGCTCTGTAGTGTAGTTTGCAATCAGGGATTGTGACACCTCTAGTGTTGCCTTTTTGCTCAGAATTGCTTGGTTATTTGAGGTCTTTTGTGCTTCCATATGCACTTTAGGATTGCCTTTTATATCTCTGAAGAATGTCTCTGGAATTTTGATGGGTATTGCATTGAACATATAAATCATATTTGGTAGTATAACTATTTTCACAATATTGATTCTGCCAGCCTATGAGCATGGGAGATGGTTCCATCTTCTGATGTCTTCTTTCTTCAGTGATTAACTTCAGTGTTGAGGTCATTTACTTCATTAATTAAATTTATTCCAAGTTGTTTTATTTTTTGAGGTTATTATGAGTGGGATTGTTTTCCTGATTTCTTTCTTAGTCTTTCATTGTTGATACGCATTGATTTTCTAACCTGGTGCTTTGCTGAAGTGTTTATGATGTTTAAGAGGTTTTCTGTGGCATTTGTAGGGTCTTTTAGATATAAAATCATAGCACCTGAAAATAAGGATAATTTGACATCTTTCTTCCTTATTTGAATCCATTATATTTTGTTCTCCTATCTTATTTCTCTGGTTAAAAATTCTAATACTCTATTGAATAAGAGTTTTAGTCAGTGCCCTGCTAGTATGATGTTGGATTTAGGTTTGTCAAAAATAGCCTTTATTATGTTAAGTTACATTCCTTCTATTACTAGTTTCTTCACAATTTTTATCATGAAAGGATACTGAATTTTAACAAGGGATTTTTTTTGCATACCGAGATGATCATGTGGTTTTTGTCCTTGATTCTGTTTACACACTGTATTACATGTATTGATTTGCATATGTTGAGCCATTCTTGCATCCCTGGAATGAAACCAACTTGATCATGGGGTAAGATCTTTATGATGTGTTATTGAATTTGGCTTGCAAGTATTATACTTAGAATTTTTGCATCTATGATCATTAAAGAGCTTGACCTATACTTCTCTTTTTTGTTGTGTCTTTTGGTTTTGGAATGACTGTAATAGTGACCTTGCAGAATAAGCTGGCAATGTTTCTTCTCTTTGTATTTCATAAAGAGTTTGAAGAGTATTGGTATTAGTCATTTCTTTTAAAGGTCTGTAGAATTCAGCAGTGAATCCATTGGATCCAGGGTTTTTCTTTCTTGAGAGACTCTATTACTGCTTCAATGTCATTGCTTGTTATAGATCTATTTAGATGTTTTTTTATCTCCTTCATTCAATTTTGGTTGGCCAAATGCATCTAGAAATTTATCCATTTCTTCTAAATTTTTGAGTTTATTTCAATATACTGCTCCCTCATGATCCTCTGGATTCCATTAGTATTTGTTGTGATATCCTTTTTCATTTCTAGTTTTATTAATTTGTGTCTTTTCCCACACCCTTCTAGTGAGTTTGGCTAAAGCTTTATTAATCTTGTTTATATTTTCAAAGAATCAACTTTCTGTTTTATTGATTCTTTGTAGTTTTTGGTCTCTATTAATTTCAGCCCTAATTTTTATTATTTCTATCCTCCTGCAGATTTGGGATTTTGCTTGTTCTTGCTTTTCTAGGAGCTTGAGATGCAGCATTAGGCCATTTATTTGAGATCTCTGTGTTTTAATGTAGATACTTATAGTTATAAACTAACCCTTTAGCATTACCTTTGTTGTATCCCATAGGTTCTGATAGGTATTTTTATTTTCATTATATTCTAGGAACTTTTTGATTTTACCTCTTGTTTCTTCAATGACCCACTTGGCATTCTTCATGCATTTGAATATTTTCTGTTGTTTCTTTTGTTGTTGACATCTAGTTTTATTCAATTTATGGTCTGATAGAATACAGGGAGTTATTTCAAAATTTTGTAGGCTACTCCTGCCTGTTTTCAGGTACTTGGAAAATCTTTTTCTACCCTTTTACCCTAAATCAATGTTTGTTTTCATCAGTGATATGCATTTCTTGTAGGCAACAAATAATTGGGTGTCACTTTTAAATCCAGTTTTTTGGTTGGGGAAATGAGATCATTCACATTCAGTACTAATACTGAAAGCCATATGGTAATACCTGACATTTTGTTACCTTTTTAAAAAGTGTTTGTTTCTTTCCTAGTCTTCATTCACTTATCTACTTATCTCATGAAATTTATTTACTCCCATACTTTCATGTGTATGTTTATCTTCATCTTCTGTGTTTAGGATTTCTTTAATTAATTTCTGGAGTTCTGATTTAGTGGGCATAAATTGTGTTAGTTTTTGTTTATCATGGAAGATTTTTATTTCACCTTCAATTATGAATGACATTCCTTGCCCTCCTTGCTTTTAAAGTTTCTGTTTAAAAATCTGTTATTCCGATGGATTTGCCTTTATAAGTGACTTGGCACTTCTCCCTTACAATTTTCAATATTCTTTTTTTTCTCTGTTCTTAATGTTTTGACTATAATATGCTGTGGAGAAGTTCTATTTTGGTTGTGTGTGTTTAGAATCCTAGAGACCTCCTGTAACTGGATGGGCATGTTTTTCTCAAGATTTGGTTAAATTTTTGCTATTTGTTGACTATGTTTCTTTTGTCTTTAGCTTTTACATCTTCTCCTTCAATTCCCATAAATTCATAGGTGGTCTTTAATGGAGTTACAGAGTTCTTACATATTCCTTTTATATTTCTTCATTCTTTCTTTCTATACATTTATCTAATTTTTCTATTACATTTACTTTATCTTCATGCCCTGCTATTCTGTCTTCCATTTGGTTCATTCTGCTGAAAAGGATTTCGACTGAATTTTTTATTTGACTTAAGAAGTTTTCATTTCCAGTACTTTACTTTGGGCTTTCTATGTCTTTATCAAGTTCTCCTTTCATGTCTTACATCGTCTTCCTTATTTCATTTTGCTATTTATTTGTGTCTTGATTTCATTCAGGTGTTTGTATCCTTTTTGACTTTATTTTTATTTCTTTTTATTCTTATTAAATACATTTAATTGTTCATTTATATTCTGTTTGATTACATTGAATTGTTTATGCATGTTTTATGTCATCTCATTAATTGTTCTTAACATTTTTTTGAGCTTGGAAATTGAGATTTCATTTCCTTAATTATATATCAGGTCCTTTGTTGTGTGATTGTTGACCTTTTCAGGAATTATTCTCTTGCCTTCACGTATTTCTCTTTCTTCTATTTTGAGATTTGCTCATCTGTAGTCATTAATTGGCTGGAGGTTTTAGTCATCTAAAGTCTTTCCCTTGAATTTTTTTTTTTGTGTTCTGTCAGAACTGGTTAGTGGTGGGTTGCTATCATTTTTGTTCTCCATCCAGTTGTTTTGTTCACAGAATAACCTTTTACGTGGTCCTTATGGGAAGCAATTCAAGACTGAATAGGAAAAAAGAAAACACAACTGGGAAAACCTAAGGCAAGGTAGGGCACTGGTTGGAGCACTTTCATCACAGACTTGCAATTTTAGAGATTTGGTTTGAGATTAATATCTCTAGCTATTCTTTGTCCTTATACCTACATCCTCTTTTTTAGTGTACTAATTTTTCCACCTTTTCTTGCACCCGTGTACTTGAGGTTTTATTTCAGATTTCTTGAGACACAGGGAAATGGTGCATGTCAGCAATCTGTCATCTTGCTTCTTGAACAACAATTTTTTAAAAATACGTTTTATTTTTAATTGACACATAGTAATTGTACATATTTATGGGGGTACAGTGTAACATTTCCTTCATTTATACAATTTGTTATATCAGATTGAGTAATTGCATACACATTACCTCAGACATATATTATTTTGTTTTGTTGGGAGCATCCAAATTCTCTCTCTCCCTTATTTTGGCTAAACTGGGGTTTGAACTCTGGACCTTATGCTTGCTAGGCAGGCACTCTTACCACTTGAGCCATTCACCATCCTGGTCAAATTCTCTATTTAGCTATTTTGAAATTTTCGATTAATTGCAGGTCAATAATTAAAAAAACACTCAACAAACAGTCATTTGGTGACTTTTTTGAGTAGGGGTGTAAATGGCATTATAGGCTGCATCTTGAAAGTCTTCTTAGAAAGATGAGCTTTAATTGGATAAAGTAAAATTCTACCTTAGACATAGGGGAAGGGAGATTCAGATGGCTAGGCTATTGTGTGCAGAATAACTCAATGAAATGAGTGCCATGCAGAAAGCAAGGTCAGCATGTTTGGGGTGGATGAATCATTGAAAAGAAGGTTTGGAAATTAAACTGGTAAATTTTCACTGTTGCATTGGGAATTTGATATGAGAAGCAAAGGATGCTAGGTCAACAGAATGATATAATCAAAAGGGTGTTGTAGTCTGGGTGTGGATTTAGCAGGTGTGGTCTAGCACTGTGTTTGAGGAATTAAAAAACATGTAAAAATGCTTTGTGACATTGAGGATAGAAGTTAGAAATCTTGATGTAGAATGAGATGTGGAGGGGAAGAGTGTGAGAGCATTGATGGGGGGTTGCAAAGGGTGGCAACATGTGGGATTAGGAGAGGACAAGGATTGAAAGGCAGAGTGAAACAAAATCTTGCCCTGAACCTTGACTCTTTCCCCACTCCCATTACCGATCATTTGTGTCAGTGGAGTCTGTGCTCAACATCATCATCACTTCTGCCTCTCATAGCTCAGCACAGGTTTTCTCAGCCTGGGCACTACTGACGTTCTTGAGCAGAGGATTTTTTGGATGGGGATTTAAGTGATGCTTAGAAGCACACTTGGTCTTTACTCACCAAATCCCAACAGCACATCTTGACTTCATCAAACTGCATGCAATAAAAAACATACCCAGATATTGCAGAATGTCCCAAGATTGGTGTGTGTAGGGGAACCCCCAGTTGAGAAAGAGTGGTTCTTTCCATTTATTTTTTGTATTAGTGTAAATTAATTGAACAAGGGGGGTTATCGCAATAGATGAGTACAATGTACTTTGACCACATTCATTCCCTCTATTATATTCTTCACATTCCCCTTTCTTCCCCCTTTTCAAACAGTAGCTTAATACACACACATACTTAGTAGATATATATGAAATATGCTTTTGCTATTGGAAAATTGGTCCCCCAAACTCAATGCCAATTCAAAATAATCAGAGCAAGATTTAGAGGAAAAGGAAATAGGTTTTATTGATTTTTATTAAGAAAAATGAGAACTGCAAGGACTATTGCCTCAAACCTACAGTGCTACTTCTGAGAGATAATGTCCAGTATTTCAGGAGAGGCGCAGGGATTCAGTTTCAAGACATTTGACAAAATGCATGTCCCAGTCCAGGTGGTACTCTCTTTATTCTTCCAGTTTACTGGTGTCACATCTCCAAATGTTTATATCTTGTTAGAGGTTTACTCCTTGCAGGTGGTCAGATAAGGGGGGAAAGATTGCTTGGCTTAGTTAGAAAAAGTGTTAACCTTAGGCTTCCCAGCATGGGAAACGACAGAGAGAAATGGAAAACTGTCTGTTCTAATTCCGAAATAACAAAGAACAGAAAAGCTGACCTGTATGCAAGCTGGCTATAACTAAAAGTACTTTTTCCCTTCATTTAGTACTGGTTACATTTTCTGCACTATCAGTTTGGATTTTTTCTGTTTCTGTGGAAAAACATTATCATGATTATCTGTTTTCTGCCTTTAGTTAATTTGTAGGCCTATGTAAGGAGTCAGTTCACCTCAGAAAAAAGCAACTTTTAAGTACCTGTTAAATTCTCCTCTTATGCTTGAACATTCCTCAATCTTGAGGAAAAATTAAGATGTCAGCCAAACTGGCTTTATACGTTTCTTGGTCAGTAATAAATAAGCTTGTACATGAAAAGAGGGCAAGTAACTGACGTGTAAGTTAAAAAATACCTCATTGTTTAAGCCTAAAACTAGAAACACTACAATAAAGCACAATATAAGAGGGAGTGAATGATGCCATGAGCATGGACTATTGAAAGGATATGTTTGGATCCAGTAGAAATGGTCGTTTTTGTTTCTATTTAAGTAGAAGTCCTTTCCCAAAAATATGAGCTTGCCTTCTGTCAGAGGTACCAGGAAGGGCTTTAATATCAGAGAGTCATACAGCTTGAGAACACCTTCTTTAAACATCAAAGCTTTGGTTTCTATTGGAAGGATTAGCACAAGTGGCTCCATTTGAATTTTGAAAAGATCACCCCTTTCTGAGTAGTTTTTCTCCAAACTGTTTCTGAACAGTGTTCTCCGAAAATTTCACACATTGATCACCTTGTAGTTAATGAAGTCCCTTGTCACCAGGATAAGCCTTTTTCGCTAAGGATCTGAACTGATTCCACATTGAAGGGGAAAGTAACAGATAGGTGAGGGGGGAGTCAGTGCAAATAAGACTGTTAGGGTCGACTTTAAGCAATGAAGAGGTTTAGAAGTTGATCTTACACTGGGCTTACCTGAAGTTAATTTTTAAGTCTAATTTTGTCTTTTCTATACAGGATGCGCTAGTGTCTCAAAAATGCTGCATAATGTCAACAGATAACAGTTACAAGGTTTTACAAAGAAAATATGAAACAAAAGCAAATATTTTTAAAAGCTAATTAATTTGACAGGAAATTACTTGCTAGATTCATATTCTATAGGTTTGATTATGAATGCTCCAGAATGATCAAACTTGCAAAGACAAAAAAATAACCCCAAAGAGAATAGCTGTGTTTAAAATTTTGAAAAACAGTGTAGTAATTGACAGAACAAGCTAGTTATCTTCATTACATAAAGCATTTTAATGTAATTGTGATTGACAGCATTACATCAGTGCCATTAAGCTTTCCTTATACAATTAGGAACACATGAATACAAACCTCTAAAATGCTAGCATCATTAACAGTTTAAATTTGAAGTACACCAGCTTGGTACAGTGTTTTGTTTCTATCTTTGCAGTTTAGAAAGCTTATGTACATGGGGAACACAAATACATTGAGCATACAAAGTAGCCAGCAACAATTAGCATCAGTTTTATAGATGTTATACCTACTATATTAATTTAGTTTTTACTTTTGGACTAAAACTTCAAGTCTTTGGCTAGGTAAGATAACAGGTGTATAACACTGACAAAAATCAAAATCCTTGATCTCCCAGCCAGTGACCCCAAACAGCCCTAGTGAATCTCATATGTACAATGAATCTCACCCAGCCAAGACAAATGTATGTAGTCCAGGTTCAAAACAGCAGGGTTCCACAAATGGCAGACCTCTCCCATCTGAATGGTACTAACCATAAATAGCAGAAATGACTAAGAGTCTATTGACCATTTTTAAGTAGGAAATTTAGATGGATAAAATTGTATTAACTGGCTGTTTTATATGTGCTAAGCTTACATATTTTTATCTCTGTAAGCATCTATAAAAAAATTTAGATATATACCTCCACTCTTTAGTCACAGATATCCAGGGCACTATGTTAAAATCACTCAAAATAATAGTTCTTTGACCAGAATTATGAGGTGGTCATTTAAAAGACTGACATAAACAGACACTAATGAAGTTTGACTCAGTAAAGACCTGGTTTCTTTTTTTTTTTTTAAGTAGATGATAATTTTATTTTGTTTTTTTAATTATTATTTTATTATTCATATGTGCATGCAAGGCTTGGGTCATTTCTCCCCCCTGCCCCACCCTCCCTTACCACCCACTCCACCCCTCCCTCTCCCCCCCACCCCCTCAATACCCAGCAGAAACTATTTTGCCCTTATTTCTAATTTTGTTGTAGAGAGAGTATAAGCAATAACAGGAAGGAACAAGGGTTTTTGCTGGTTGAGATAAGGATAGCTATACAGGGAGTTGACTCACATTGATTTCCTGTGCGTGTGTGTTACCTTCTAGGTTAATTCTCCTTGATCTAACCTTCTCTCTACTTCCTGGTCCCCTTTTCCTATTGGCCTCAGTTGCTTTAAGGTATCTGCTTTAGTTTCTCTGCGTTCAGGGCAACAAATGATAGCTAGCTTTTTAGGTGTCTTACCTATCCTCATATCTCCCTTGTGTGCTCTCGCTTTTATCATGTGCTCAAAGTCCAATCCCCTTGTTGTGTTTGCCCTTGTTCTAATGTCCACATATGAGGGAGAACATACGATTTTTGGTCTTTTGGGCCAGGCTAACCTCACTCAGAATGATGTTCTCCAATTCCATCCATTTACCAGCGAATGATAACATTTCGTTCTTCTTCATGGTTGCATAAAATTCCATTGTGTATAGATACCACATTTTCTTAATCCATTCGTCAGTGCTGGGGCATCTTGGCTGTTTCCATAACTTGGCTATTGTGAATAGTGCCGCAATAAACATGGATGTGCAGGTGCCTCTGGAGTAACCTGTGTCACAGTCTTTTGGGTATATCCCCAAGAGTGGTATTGCTGGATCAAATGGTAGATCAATGTCTAGCTTTTTAAGTAGCCTCCAAATTTTTTTCCAGAGTGGTTGTACTAGTTTACATTCCCACCAACAGTGTAAGAGGGTTCCTTTTTCCCCCGCATCCTCGCCAACACCTGTTGTTGGTGGTGTTGCTGATGATGGCTATTCTAACAGGGGTGAGGTGGAATCTTAGTGTGGTTTTAATTTGCATTTCCTTTATTGCTAGAGATGGTGAGCATTTTTTCATGTGTTTTTTTGCCATTTGAATTTCTTCTTTTGAGAAAGTTCTATTTAGTTCACTTGCCCATTTCTTTATTGGTTCATTATTTTTGGGAGAATTTAGTTTTTTAAGTTCCCTATATATTCTGGTTATCAGTCCTTTGTCTGATGTGTAGCTGGCAAATATTTTCTCCCACTTTGTGGGTGTTCTCTTCAGTTTAGAGACCATTTCTTTTGATGAACAGAAGCTTTTTAGTTTTGTGAAGTTCCATTTATCTATGCTATCTCTTAGTTGCTGTGCTGCTGGGGTTTCGTTGAGAAAGTTCTCACCTATACCTACTAACTCCAGAGTATTTCCTACTCTTTCCTGTATCAACTTTAGAGTTTGTGGTCTCATATTAAGATCCTTGATCCATTTTGAGTTAATCTTGGTATAGGGTGATATACATGGATCTAGTTTCAGTTTTTTGCAGACTGCTAACCAGTTTTCCCAGCAGTTTTTGTTGAAGAGGCTGCTATTTTTCCATTGTATATTTTTAGCTCCTTTGTCAAAGCCAAGTTGGTTGTAGTTGTGTGGCTTCATATCTGAGTCCTCTATTCTGTTCCACTGGTCTTCATGTCTGTTTTTGTGCCAGTACCATGCTGTTTTTATTGTTATTGCTTTGTAATATAGCTTGAAGTCGGGTATCGTGATACCTCCAACATTGTTCTTTTGACTGAGTATTGCCTTGGCTATTCGTGGCCTCTTGTGTTTCCATATAAATTTCACGGTAGATTTTCCAATCTCTTTAATGAATGGCATTGGAATTTTGATGGGAATTGCATTAAACATATAGATTACTTTTGGAAGTATAGACATTTTTACTATGTTGATTCTACCAATCCATGAGCATGGGAGATCTCTCCACTTTCTATATTCTTCCTCAATCTCTTTCTTCAGAAGTTTATAGTTTTCCTTGTAGAGGTCTTTCACATCTTTTGTTAGGTTTACACATAGGTATTTGATTTTTTTTTGAGGCTATTGTAAATGGAATTATTTTCATACATTCTTTTTCAGTTTGCTGATTGTTAGTGTATAGAAATGCTAATGATTTTTCTATGTTGATTTTATATCCTGCTACCTTGCTGTAGCTATTGATGATGTCTAGAAGCTTCTGAGTAGAGTTTTTTGTGTCTTTAAGATATAGGATCATGTCGTCTGCAAATAGGGATATTTTGACACCTTTTTGTATTCCTTTTACACCTTCTTCTTGCCTAATTGCTCTGGCTAGGAATTCCAGTACTATGTTGAATAGGAGTGGAGACAGTGGGCATCCTTGTCTGGTTCCTGATTTTAGAGGGAATGGTTTCAGTTTTTCTCTATTAAGTGTAATGCTGGCTATAGGTTTGTCATATATAGTTTTTATAATGTTGAGGTAGTGTCCTTCTATTCCTAGTTTTCTTAGAGCTTTATCATGAAAAGATGTTGGATCTTATCAAAGGCTTTTTCTGCATCTATTGAGATGATCAAGTGGTTTTTGTCTTTGCTTCTGTTAATGTGGTTTATTACATTTATTGATTTTCATATGTTGAATCACCCCTGTATCCCTGGGATGAAGCCTACTTGGTCATGGTGAATAATCTTTTTGATGTGTTGTTGAATTCCGTTTGCCATTATTTTGTTGAAGATTTTTGCATCAATGTTCATTAAGGAGATTGGCCTATAGTTCTCCTTTTTGGAGGTGTCTTTGCCTGGTTTTGGGTTAAGTGTAATACTGGCTTCATAAAAGGTGTTTGGCAGTTTTCCTTCCCTTTCTATTTCATGGAACAGTTTAAGGAGGGTTGGTATCAGTTCTTTTTTAAAGGTCTGATAGAATTCAGCAGAGAATCCATCAGGTCCTGGACTTTTCTTTTTGGGGAGACTCTTGATTGATGCTTTAATTTCATTTTGTGCTATAGATCTATTCAGATGATTAATTTCCTCTTGGTTCAGTTTTGGATGATCATATGTATCTTGAAATATGTCCATTTCTTTATGATTTTCAAATTTATTTGAATATATGTTCTCAAGTAGTCTCTGATGATTTCCTGGACTTCCATGGTGTTTGTTGTTATCTCTCCTTTTGCATTCCTGATTCTACTAATTTGGGTTTTTTCTCTCTTCATTTTAGTCAGGTTTGCCAGTGGTCTATTGATCTTGTTTATTTTTTCAAAGAACCAACTTTTTGTTTCATTAATTCTTTGTATCATTTTTTTGGTTTCTATGTCATTGATTTCAGCTTTTATTTTTATTATTTCTCTCCTTCTATTTGTTTTGGGATTTGCTTGTTCTTGTTTTTCTAGGAGTTTGAGATGTATCATTAGGTCATTGATTTGGGATCTTTCAGTCTTTTTAATATATGCACTCATGGCTTAAAACTTACCTCTCAGGACTGCCTTAGCTGTGTCCCATAGGTTCCAGTAGGTTGTGTTTTCATTTTCATTGACTTCCAGTAACTTTTTAATTTCCTCTTTTATTTCATCAATGATCCATTGTTCATTAAGTAATGAGTTATGTAGTTTCCAGCTGTTTGCATGTTTTTTATCTTTACTTTTGTTGTTGAGTTCTACTTTTACTGCATTGTGATCAGATAGTATGCATGGTATAATTTCTATTTTCTTATATTTGCTGAGACTTGCTTTGTTCCCTAGGATATGATCTATTTTGGAGAAGGTTCCATGGGCTGCTGAGAAGAATGTATATTGTGTAGAAGTTGGATGGAATGTTCTGTAGACATCAACTAGGTCCATTTGATGTATTGTATATTTTAGATCTTGGATTTCTTTATTGATTTTTGTTTGGATGACCTATCTATTTGTTGATAATGGGGTTTTAACATTTCCCACAACCACTGTGTTGATGTTAATATATGCTTTTAGGTCTTTCAGGGTATGTTTGATGAAATTGGATGTGTTGACATTGGGTGCATACAGGTTGATGATTATTATTTCCTTTGGTCTATTTCCCCTTTTATTAGTATGGAATGTCCTTCTTTATCTCATTTGATCAATGTAGGTTTGAAGTCTACTTTGTCAGAGAGAAGTATTGCTACTCCTGCCTGTTTTTGGGGGCCATTGGCTTGGTAAATCTTCTTCCAGCATTTCATCCTAAGCCTATGCTTATTTCTGTGAGTGAGATGGGTCTCCTGTAAGCAACAAATTGTTGGATCTTCCCTTTTACTCCATTTTGTCAAGTGGTGCCTTTTGATGGGTGAATTAAGTCCATTAACATTAAATGTTAGTACTGATAGGTATGTGGTGATTCCTGTCATTTAGTTGTCTTAATTGTTTGAAGTTTTGATTGTGTGTACCTAAGTTGAGGTTACTCTCTACTGTCTTGCTTTTTCTATTCCTGTGGTCTGGTGCTGCCTATCTTTTCATGGTTAAGTTGGGTTTCACTTTCTGTGTGCAGAATCCCTTGAAGAATCTTTTGTAGTGGTGGCTTTTTGGTCACATATTGTTTTAGTTTCTGCTTATCATGGAAGACTTTTTTTGCTCCATCTATTTTGAATGATAGTTTTGCTTTGTAGAGTATCTTGGGGTTGAAGTTATTTTCATTCAGTGCACGGAAGATCTCTCCCCATGCTCTTCTTACTTTTAATGTTTCTGTTGAGAAGTCTGCTGTGATTTTGATGAGTTTGCCTTTGTATGCTACTTGTTTTTTCTCTCTTACAGCCTTCAATATTATTTCCCTAGTTTCTGAACTTGTTGTTTTAATGATATGTCATGGGGTAGTTCTATTTTGATCTGGTGTGTTTGGTGTCCTGGAGGCCTCTTGCATCTGTATGGGAATATCTTTCTCTAGACTTGGGAAATTTTCCATTATTATTTTGTTGAATATATTATGCATTCCCTTCACTTGCACCTCTTCTCCTTCTTTGATGTCCATGATTCTCAAGTTTGGTGTTTTGCTGGAGTCAGTGAGTTCTTGCATTTTCTTTTCACAGGTCTTGAGTTGTTTAATTAATAGTTCTTTGGTTTTTCCTTTAATTACCATTTCATCTTCAAGTTCTGAGATTCTGTCTTCTGTTTGTTCTATTTTGCTGGATTGGCCTTCCATTTTGTTTTGCAGTTCTGTCTCGTTCTTTTTTCTGAGGTTTTCCATATTTAGGTGGTTTCCTCTTTAATGTTGTCTATTTTTGTCCTGAGTTCATTTATCCATTTATTCATCATGTTCTCTGTTTCACTTTGGTGTTTATACAGTGCTTCTATGGTTTCCTTTATTTCTTCTTTTGCTTTTTCAAATTCTCTATTTTTGTTGTCTTGGAATTTCTTGAGTGTCTCCTGTACATTTTGGTTGACAATATCCAGTATCATCTCTATAAAATTCTCATTGAGTACCTGTAGTATGTCTTCTTTTAAATTATTCTTGTGGGTTTCATTGGTGCCTTTGGCATAGTTTATCTTCATTGTGTTGGAGTCTGGATCTGACTATCTGTTTTCTTCATTCCCCTCTGGTTCCTGTACTAATTTTTTGCTGTGGGGAAACTGGTTTCCCTGTTTCTTCTGTCTTCCCGTCATTGTCTTTGGTGTTGTTACTGTCCCTGTACTGTGTGCAATTAAGTATTTTCTAGCTTGTAATAATAACAATGGTAATATTTAGAATGAAAGGGTGAGTGGAGATGGAAAGCAAGAAGTTAAAGAAAAGGGAAAAACAAATAAACAGAGAAGAAGGAGAAAACAGAACAATGAATCAGACAAGAAAGTTTCAAAGGTATAAACAGGGAGCATTAGTGTACTAATTGACAGTTAGGTGAACAGGCATTAGAGAGACCGAGAGAGGATTGAAAAAAAAAGATAAGAATAAAAAAAAATAAGTAAATAAAAGAAATATCTATATATAAAAATAAAATAAAATAAAATGAAAAATAGAAAATTCAAAAAAATACCAAAAAACCAAAAAGCAAAAAACCTCCAAGTTCAAATGCAATGAAATTTCAGTCTTAATAATTTGAGTGTCCATCTCAGTCTCCAGTCCTGGAGATGGTGCCTCAGATGTTGTTCTGTAGTTGTCTCATCAAAGGGGATGCATAAAATGGAACAAAACTACACACACACATAAAAAAAACCCCACCAAGTGTCCCAAGTTCAAATGCAATACAGTGTCAGTAAGTTTTTCAGCATGCAGGTGTAATGTGGTTGTTCTCTCATCAAAGGTAGAGAGAAAAAGAGAAAAAAAATTAAAAGAGTCTGGAGACAGTTCTGAGAATAGTATCTGTGGCTGTGGCTTGCCTGCCCGCTGCTGTCAGCCTGCTGTTGCTGGAGGCGTTATTTATGCAGATCTCTGGGGTGAGATTAGCACTCACCTGGCCCTTCAGGCTTTGTTTACTCAGAGTTCTCCTGTGCATGAGCCTCTGCTACAAGCTTTCCCCTTTCCAAGCACACTGGGAAATGTGACACTGCATCCACTTTCTCAGGACTGCGTGTTTATTTACAGTTCATGTGGGAATTGGGTCTTCCCCCCTCTCCTGTGCAGTTTTCCTCCCATCGCCACTTTTACAAGCTTTCCTGCTCCTGATTACTGGGCGGTGCTGGTGCTCCTGCCAACCACCATGTTTGTTTACAGCTCATGTGGGAAGTGGGTCTTCCCTCCTCTCTTGTGGAGTTTTCCTCCCTCTGCCACTCTCACAAGCTTTTCTGCTCCTGGTTGCTGGGCACGCACCCCCTCTCCTGCCGGAGCCTCTCCTGCCGGCCCAGCTTGTTTATTTACAGTTCTGGAAAGGATTCCCTTCCCCCAATCTTCGGCGCTCAGTGTGCCCCACCCTCTTTCCCATGTGTCTTTATTGTTCTTATTGCTTATTAGTCAGTTTCTCTTTTTTCCCCGGGTGGAGGTCAGTCTGTCCAGGGGGCTATGCTGCTCTGGCCCAGGGTTGTCTGTGGGAGTACCATGGTACCACAAAGCTCACCTTGTCCACATCTTCCCAAGCCATCTGGGTGCAGGTGACTGGTGGCCCAGGGGCCCTCCTTGTTTCTCAAGACCTGATTTCTAAGTAGTCAACAACTTGACAAAAATCAACAGAACACAAACAATTATCTTGATAAAACAAAAACCTTTCCTTTAGTCAGTTTTTTTGCAAATGTTATTAAGAGCATAACAATATTCTTAAGATAATCTTGTTATGATATGGAGAATTAATTTATAGTTTTATATCATTACATCAAATTTTGGCCTTAGAAAAAATTTTAAATCTACATTCAGATCACCCTGAATATGCCTGATCTCATCTGCTCTCTGAAGTTAAGCAGGGTCAGGCTTGGTTAGTATTTGGATGGATGAAAAAATTTTAAGTAACTCTTAGATTATAGTCAACTTAATCACATGTATAAATTTTTATAAGTTCCATCTTTTATACATCTCTTGAGACTTATGCATACATTTTGCATTATTTTCTTAGCCTTCTGAGTTTTTTGTTCCTATCCTTCTTTTTCAATTTTGGAACAATCCTTTAGGACAAAGCTAACTTCATAAAATCCTCATTTAAAAGCATTTCTTTTTACCGTTAACTTTTTTTTTCAAAAATGTATCTCCAATTCCTTCCTATATCTTTCCTACTTATGAACTTTCTTTCTAATTTGCATTTTGAAATAACATTCATTAAACTTTGAACTTAGACAAAATTTTCCAAATAAAATAAAGTACTTAGGTAGCATTATATTTTAATGAAAAACCAGGAAGAAAGTCATATTAAACTGTTTCCTTGTACAGAAAACTTACTAAAATGTTTGTGTTAGTACATTTTAAGAGAATTGAATCCTAATTATGTTTATGACCAAATGACACAGATCAAGAGCATTTGACCAAACAAACAAATTCTAAGATCCCTTCTGTGAACTAATGCTTGGGTTTAGTTTTGATTTTTCCTTTTTTTTTTTAAAATTGTCCTTCTGGGGGTACATTGTGGCATCCACAAAAGTTCTTACACTATATCAAGTTCTTACATACTTGAATTCATCCCCTCCATCATTCTCCTTTATCCTGCCTCTCCCCATTCCTGGAATAGTTTCAACAGGTCTCATTTTTCCATTTACATACATGTCTGCACAGTATTTGCACCATATTCACTTTGAGTTTAAATCAACCTGGTTTTTTCCCCCTTGTCTGAGTGTGAGATTTAATTCCTGAATAACTGCATTTTAGTTAGACCTGATCAAGATAAGCACTTTAGATGACATTTTTGAAGAGTTTACATATTAACTTTATGACAACAGTTTAGTCACTAAACTAAAGGTATTTTGTCTCTCTCTCAAAAATGTTTTAAATTAGTCATGCCAAAGATATAAATTTAAACATGCATAAAAATGCATAATCCCCTGAAAATCAGCCACTGTATCCAGTCAGTTGTTTTCCACAATTTCAGGAACAATAGAAATTTTGAACAATATTTTATAGACAATGTATAAAAATAACACATATAAACAATTATATTAATTTAGAGTACTCTTAGGTCTTTTAGCCATAGGTTAATTATAATTCTCCCTAAGTGATTACAAGATGGATTCATGGTTCTGATCTCCCCAGCTCCCCTTCTTTTCCTTTCTTCATCCCACAGAGTCCTGCAGAGGTCCTCAAGGACCAGCAGACTAGCTATCTCAGTGGCATGAGTCTTACCTAGGGGCCAAAAAAAATGTCTTTGCTACTCATTGTTCCAATTGGCTTCCCTGCAAGATTTTTTCCAAAGGGCTTTCAGATGGAATAGACATTGTATTTTTCCTATTAAACCTGACACAAGAACACCAGACAAAAAAAAAAAAACAACCAAGCAAACAAACAAAGAAAAACCAGATGGGTGTGTCCTTCCCCCAGAGCCCAGACCAACAGATGGGAATCTTTAACAGTAGCCACAAAGGGGGTCACAAGTTCCCTCCAAATCAAGTGAAGGTACCAGTCCCCCCAGAAAAGAACCAGATGGGGATAGAACCCCCAGATTCCACAATCTCCGTCAATTTGAATTTCCACCCTCACAAATGGTGTCAACAGATTCCTCAAAATGAGGGAAAGATCTGAGTGGGACCTACCAAAATAGGTGGAGTCAGGTTTGGGTATACATGGCCCAGTGACTTACCTAATTTTTGGCCAAGGCATAGCAACTTCTTACAGATGCTCTTTCCTTTTCCCCAAATGTCACTCAGATAGACAGTAGTCTGTGTTCATGGTTCTTAGAGAAGACAATGGGAGTTCCCCAAAGTTAAATGTACCCCAGAACTGCTGGGAATCATCTCCTAATCTTCCCCTAGCCTTACTCACCCGAGCCTCCACTAAAACTGAGCCCAAGTTCAGTGAGGTGAGAGTGGGGTTTTTCACACTGAAAGGAGTGAGGATTCTCTGAAGGTACCATCTGGGCTACTGACTTATTTTTTTAGCAGAAATTTGGTCCCCCAAACTAAATGCCAATTCAAAATTAATAACAGCAGGGTTTTGAGGAAAGGGAAATAAGTCTTGTTGATTTTTGTCTGGAAAAAAATGAGGATTTCATGGATTATTGCATCAAAGCTACAGTCTTATTTCTGAGAGATAATGTCTAATATTTGAGAGGAAGTTCAGGAACTCAGTTTTGGGGTACATGATGAACCAGTCCAGGTGGTAGCCTTGGTTTCTTATCTCCCAGTTTACTGATGCTATATCCCCAAAGATGTAGGTCTTGTTTAATAGAGGTTTACTCCTTCATTGTGGTCACACAGAGAAAAGTGGGGAGAAGATTGGCTGGTTTAGGTGAAAAAAGTCTTAACATGGCTGCCCCCAGTGTGTGTGGGGGAGGTGGAGAGAGAGAGAGAGAGAAGAGATATGTCAGTTTGAATCTCTGAATAACAAACACAGCAAAATTAGCCCCACACAAGCTGGCTACAACCAAACCTTTTTCCCTTTGGTAGTCCCGGTTTCATTATAATCATGTTCAACCCTAGCAGCCTCTCTTTTCCTCTTCTTCTCTCCCACTGGTTCTCCTAGCCAGCCAGTCTACGTTTATGCTCATGTCCCATTATTATTAGTTTTGTTGTTTATAGATTCTACATATGAGTGAAAACATGCAGTATTTGCTTTTTTGACCTTGTCTCATCTCATGATGATCTCTAGTTCCATCCGTTTTCCTGCAAATCATGAATTTCATTTTTTTTCTGGGGTTTGAACTCAGGGTCTCTCCCTTGCTAGGCAGGTGCTGAGGTATGCCCCTAGTCCTTATTTTTTTGCTTAATTTTCAGTTAGGGTTTCACATTTTTGCCTGGGCTGGCTTGGACTGCAATCTTCCTACCTACAACCTCCTGCATATCTGTAATCATAGGTATGCTCCACTTTTCCTGGCTTGTGGGTTGAGATGGGTTCTCAGTAACTTTTTGTTTGGTACGGCTTCAAGCCACAATCTTCCTGATCTCTGCCTCCCAAGTAGTTGGGAGGCATGTACCTCCCACATAGTTGGGATTATAGCCATAGCTCATTCTTATTTATAGTAATAATACAACATAGTGTATATATGCCACACTTTCTGTATCTATTCATCAGTTGTTGAGGATGGGCGTGCAGGTACCTCTGTTGTATATTGACTTACGTTCCTTTAGATATATGCCCCAAGAGTGGTGTAGCAGTGTCGTAAGGTAGATTTACCTTATCTTTATTTTTTAAAGAAACCATATACTGATTCCAGAGTGGATACACTAATTTACATTCCCATCAATGATGTATAAGTGTTCCTTTCTCCCTGCAGAGTAATTACTTTTTAAATGTGTGTTGTACCAAGTTGCTCCATATCTCAAATCTTTCAACATATTTTCATTTTTACCTAGAAAAAAATTTTCATGCTCCTATAATGGCCTCTAAGGCCTTACCTAGTGTAGGCTCACCTCTTCCAGACAGCTATCATTTCCACAATTCATCTTCTTGCTTTCACACTTGCTGCTCCACACCCATCCCAGGCTCACCCTCATCACAGGGCTTCCCCTTGGTGTTGGCTTGAGCTGTATCATTCTTCTTATCATGAATCTCACAATATGTTCCATTGCTTTCTCATGTTTTCACTCAGAGGTCATCTCAGGAGGATATTCCAAACCATGTATTTAAAATTGCACCCTTCCTGCTTTATGTTCTTCATACACTTATCATCAAGCCCAGCTTAAATTGGCATTTTTATTATTACTGCACATTAATTGTATAAGGGGGTTTAATTGTGGTATTTTATACATGCATATAATGTGCTCTGATCATTCTCACCCTCTATATTACTCTTCACTATTAAAGAAATGCAAAATTTAAAAATTAGCCATAATGTTTTTAACTTTCAGATTGGCATAGATCAAAGTTTAATGTATGGAAGTTAGAAAAGATGAAGGGAAATGAGCATTCTCATTTTCTTCCCTTGAGTATGCAAAAATATGACAGTTTCATAATTTAAACACAAATCTTCCATGTTCCAGAAATTCTTCTCATAAAATTATGTCACAATATATTTTATTGTTATCTGTGTAGTATTTTAAAAAATAAAATGTATACTCTATTGGTAATTTAATTTAACTAAATTAATAATTTAATTTTAAAAAGTAGAATACTATGTAAGCACTAACTACAAATCAAATGTATATATTTGTGCTGTGAACATTTAAGTGTGGCACTAAGTGAAATCAGTCATATGGCAGTAGGATCCTGGGTCATCCTAGGGTCATATGTGTGCAGTATGCTTATGGATCATGCCTAAAAATGTATATGTACGTTGTCTTTGGTTAGAAAGACTAGTTGTAAATGTTTAACTTTCTGTTCCATTTATATTCAGCATGCACGTGCACCTTTTATTTAAAAATGAAAGTTGAGGACAGGGTGTGTGGATCAAGTGGTAGAGTTTTTTGCCTGGCAATCCCAAGGACCTAAGATCAAAATCTAGCCCCACCAAAAAAATTTAAAAAATTGAACAGAGAAAACTGAGAAATAATTATAGAAGTAGTATTGGGACACCAGAATGATGCAGGACCTAATCATTTGTCCTTCATTTCTACAATATAAACCCTGCAAATATTAAGGACTGAGATATCCAGCCTCTCTTTACTCATAGATACTTGGTGTTTCCTGTAAATTAATTTCCATGTAAATTAATCTGTAAATTAGTAGATTCATCACATGTGCAGTGTCAGACTCCAAACAAATAGTTTGCATAGCAAATGAATTTTGTTTCCATTAGAGGTTCTTTTATTTCTAAATGACAGATGTTGAGTTTGGCAAGGACTGCATTATAGGTGTTTACTGGCTGGCGCTGCTTAATAGTTTTCAAAGGTGGTATGCTACAGCAGAGGGCAGGAGGCAGTTGTGGGGAAGGCTGAAAGAGAGTGGCCCATATTCTGAAAGTCTAGACCTGTGGTTGATGAGCTTCCCTTTGTTGACCCACTGTTGCCATTGATTGATTGATTGATTGAGCAAGTGTTTACTGAGTACCCACTTCATTCAATGTTCCAGGTGCTGGGGATGACAAAAAATAATGAAAATCCTGTCTCATAAAACTTACATTCTATTGGAATATAGTGAGAATTGAAGGGACTTTTATCAAAGTATATTATATGCAGGTATGAAAATAGAATAATGAAATTCATTAAAATTATTTTTTAAAAAATGGGGAGGCCTATTTAAAATATATGGTTGAGAAATAAGCCCCTGTCTTTTTTTTTGACTGTGTGTGTTGGGGGGTCAGTACTGGGGTTTGAACCCAGGGCCTCATGCTTTCTAGGCAGGCACTGTACCACTTGAGCCACTCTGTAAGCCTTTTTTGTGTTTGGTATTTTTGAAATAGAGTCATATGAATTATTTGCCCAGGGTTGGCCTGGAACCTGCTCTCCTCCTGATCATTGCCTCCTGAGTAGCTAGGATTACAGGTGTGAGCCACCAGTACCTGGCTAGCCATCTGATTCTTGACAATAGTGCCAAAAACATACACTGGAGCAAAAGACAGCCTCTTCACAAGTGATGCTGGGAAAACTGGATATCTGCATGTAGAAGACTGAAACGACATCCCTAACCCTAGCCATGTATAAGAATCAACCCAAAATGTATCAAAGACCTTAATATAAGATCTGAAACTTTGAAAGTACTAAAGGAAAACACTTCAAGATATAGGTTTAATGATTTTTTGAATAGGATCTCAATAGCTCAGGAAATAGAGCAAGAACTGACAGATGGGACTGTATCAGATTAAAAAGCTTCTGTATATCAAAGGAAAAATTATCTGAGAAAAGAGTCTACTGAATGCTAGAAAATCTTTGCAGCTACTCATCTGAAAAAGGATTAATGTGTATAAAACACAAAGTGCTAAAAATATTGAACAGCAAATTAACAAATAATCCAATTAATAAATGGGCAAATAAATTAAATAGAAAGATCTTGGGCAAGATAGTAGAGGAGTGGAAGCATTTTCTGTCAGACCATAGGAGGGAGAATTTGGATAACAAAGAGACAACACAGAGAAGTGTGGAAGAGAGGAAGAGCATTAAGAAACACAAGAGTAACAAGATATCTGAAAAATACAGTGAATCAAACAGATGGCAGAGTAAATCATGAAAAATTTGCAGCTCCAGTACCAGCTCCTCCTGGGGGGAATGAAAACTGAAACCTCCCACCTCAAGGAAAGCCAGGCAGCTCCCAGAACAGACTGGCAGACTTAGCTCTGGGACAATAACTACACTGTCTGCAAATCCTAACTCAAGTGTAGGGGATATGAAGGGGCAATAATTTTCCCTGTGTGACATGCCAACTGTAGATGAGTCAACCCTTATTCTCCATACTTAAGAAATCTGTATCAAGGAACCATCTTGTGAGAGGGCCTCTGGATCAAGTCTGAAGTGGTCAGGGGATCTTAAAAATAAGGGTCAATCACTACACAGGATATTTTGAGATGCCTAACTACAGAAAGGCTTTGACTTGCAGTGAGCTGAGAAGTTAAGGGAGTTGGGGTAGTGAATTGGTGATGCCATCTAAACGCCAGTGGAAATTTCCCAAAACAAAGCACCTAGCCTTTGCTGGGAGAAAGCAAAGATATCTGAAACTCCTTTCAGGAAGGCAAGTTTTGACACTAAACAATTGAGGAGATTTGAAAAATCACAGCATATCTATACACCAACAATGAACAAATTGAGAAAGAACATAGGAAAACAAATTCCATTTACAATAGCCTCAAAAAAATAAAATACCTAGGAAAAAACTTAACAAAGGATGTGAGTTCAAACCTCAGTACTGCCAAAAAATAAGGTGGGAGGGGGGAGAGTGAGGAGGGAAGAATATGATTGAAGTACATTGTATGCATATATGAGAAAGTCATTAAGGAAACCCACTTAAAAATCTGCAGGAAAGTTAAAACAAGAGAGTTTGGGAGGAAGGGGATAAGAAAGAGTAATAGAGGGGGTAGATCTGACCAAAGTACATTATAAGCATGTGTGGAAATATTGCAATGAAGCACCTTACTTCGTGTTATTAATATAGGTTAACAAAAATAGTTTTTACTGATGAAAAGTTGGTTGATATAGTGAGCACCTTTGATGTGAAACCAGTGGATGAAATAGCCAAATATTAAATATAGTGGTAAAAAATTAGACAAAAAAACTATAAAGGAAATTAACCAGTTTTTTTTTAAGTGGCAGGTTTGATTTATTTTTTATTGGATTACTTTCATTGTACAGGGGATATTCATTGTAACAATTCTAGATAGCCTTACATTATACATTGGCTATATCTCCCCCATTCTCCTCCCCCCAATCCTTCCCTCCCCAGTTAAAAAAGCTGCAAGATGTTTCATCGTTCTTTTTCACATAAGTATATGAAGGTCATTAACCATATTCCCTCATCTTCATCTCCTCCATTCACCATCCTTTTTAATTCCAAAGTCAGTGTTCAGAGGGGTTTCTCACTGTATCCCCATGGCAAGTATACTTTACTGTGGTCAGTTCAGCTACCTCTATTTCTCTTCCTTGTCCTTTCCCTCCTACCCTATTAGTCAACAGTGTTTAGCATGTATCCTTATGTCATCTACCTCCACACATGTAACATATTTCAATATTATTGACTATCATTCGCTTTTCTTTACCTCCTCCCCTGAGTTCCATAGAGTAGCTCTACTACTACAAACATGTAATGTGTATATACATAGATGTGTATATGATCATATTTGTTTTGTGTATACATTTATCTTTTGGATCTATCCTCCATATATGAGAGGAAAACATGTTGCCTTTGTCTTTCCCAGCTTGGCCTACTTCTCTTAACATGATGCCCTCCAAACTTGCAAATCTGCAAATGATGTAATTTCTTTCTTCCTTATGGTTGAATAAGCTTCCTTATGGCTGAAATGTGCTATATATACCACATTTTCTTAATCCATTCATCAGTTGTAGAGTATCTGGGCTTTTTCCATAGCTTGGTTATATGAACAGTGCTGTAATAAATATCTGTGTGAAAGTGTTGTTATTGTATCCTGACTCACATTCCTTCAGGTTTATTTCCAGGCATGGTATTGCTGGATCCTATGGTAGTTCTATTTTTAGTTTTTAAAGGAATCTCCATACTGCTTTCCATAATGGTTGTACTAATTTACATTCCCACCAACAATGTATAAGAGTTCCTATTTCACCACATCCTCATCAATATTTGTAGTTGTTTTTGTTCTTGAAGGTAGCCATTCTAACTGGGGTGAGATGAAATCTTAGTATAGTTTTGATTTGTATTTCTTTTATGGCCGGGAAGTTGAGCACTTATTCATGTATTTATTGGCCATTTGTAATTCTTCCTTTGAAAATTCCCTATTCAATTCA
Organism: Castor canadensis; assembly: GCF_047511655.1. Lineage (NCBI taxonomy): Eukaryota > Metazoa > Chordata > Mammalia > Rodentia > Castoridae > Castor > Castor canadensis. The sequence goes on along the minus strand of NC_133388.1, from coordinate 83,047,984 downwards.
TGTGCCTAGTTCTTTACCGGATTTTTGAATAGTTGAGAGTTAAGCTCTCTGTAGATTGTGGTTATTAGACCCTTATCAGATGAATAGTTGGTAAAGATTTTCTCCCATTCTGTGGGCAGTCTTTTAAGTCTAGTGACTGTTTCTTTTGTTGTGCAGAAGATTTTAGCTGGATGCAGTCCCATTTGTCCATCCTTTCTCTTAGTTGCTGAGCCATTGGAGTTCTATTTAGAAAGTCATTGCCTATGCCTACATGTTCCAGTGTATTTCTTACTATATCCTGCAGTTGTTTCATAATTGCAGGCCTTGTGTTAAGGTCTTTGATCCACTTTGCATGGATATTAGCATGTGGTGAAAAAACAGGGATCTAGTGTCAACCTTCTACATGTGGATATCCAGTTTTCCCAGCAACATTCGTTGAAGAGGCTGTCTTTTCTCTGCCACGTGTTTTGGGCTTCTTTATCAAAAATCAGTTGGTTATAGCACTGTGGATTTATATCTGGTTCTTCTACTCTGTTCCACTGGTCTTTGTGTCTGTTTTTGTGTCAATACCATACTGATTGATATGGCTCTGTAGAATAGTTTGAAGTCAGATATTGTGGTACCTCCAGCATTGGACATTTTGCTCAGAATTGCTTTAGCTATTCTAGGTCTTTTGTGTTTATATATGAACTTTAGGATTGATCTTTCTACCTCTGTAAAGAATGTCACTGCAATTTTGATGGGGATTTAATTAAACATGTAGATTGCTTTTGGTAGTATAACCATTTTCAAAATATTGATTTTACCAATCTCTGAGCATGGGAGACCTTACCATCTTCTGCTGTCTGCTTCAATTTCTTCAGTGATTTATAGTTTTCATTGAAAAGGTCTTTGATTTCCTTCATTAATCAATTCCATTAATCAATTCCTCCAATTGATCCCTTGGTATTTTTTGAGGCTACTGTAAATGGGACTGTTTTCTTGATTTCCATATATTAATTTTGTATCCTGTTACTTTGAGAAATGTGTTTATGATTTTTAAGAGGTCTTTTTAGTGGGGATTTTAGGGTCTCTTAGGTAGAGATCATGTTCTCTGCAAATAGGAATAGTTTGACTTCTGTCTTTCCTATTTGAATCCCTTTTGTTTCTTGCTTCTGTCATATTGCTCTGTCTAGGAATTCCAAAGCTATACTGAATAAGAGTGGGGAAAGTGAGTATCCTTGTCTTGTCTTGTTTCTGAATTTAGTGGAACTGGTTTCAGCTGTTCTCCATTTAGTATAATTCTGTCTCTAGGTTTGTCATATATAGCCTTCATTATGTTGAAGAACATTTCTTCTCTTCCTAGTTTCTTCAGTGTTTTATTATGAATTATGCTGAATTTTGTCAAAGGCTTTTTCTGCATCTCTTGAGATGATCATGTGATTTTTTTACCCTTGCTTCTGTTTATATGCTACATTATACTTATCAATTTATGTATGTTGAAGCATCCTTTCATCCCTGGAATGAAACAGACTTGGTCATGATGTTTGATTTTTTGATGAGTTGTTGAATTTGGTTTGCTAGTATTTTGTTGAGAATTTGTGCATCTATATTCATTGAAGATATTGGCTTATAATTCTTTTTTTGTTGCATCCTTGTTGGGTTTTGGAATGAATGTAATACTGGCTTTATGGAATGAACTTGGTAGTGTTCCTTCCCTTTCTATTTCCTGGAAAAGTTTAAGGAATAGTTCTTCTTTAAATGTCTGGTAGAATTCAGTCATGAATCTCTTGGTTCCTGGGCCCCTCTTTTGGGAGACCCTTCGTTACTGCTTCAATCCCATTGCTTGTTATAGATCTTTTTAGGTGGTTAATATCTTCTTGATTCAATTTTGGCTTGTTAAGTACATATGGAAGTTTATCTGTTTCTTCTAGATTTTCTAGTTTATTTGAATATAAGCTTTCAAAATATTCCTGAATGTCTCTGGATTTCATTGGCATTTGTAGTAATGTCCCCTTTTTCATCTTTGATTTTATTAATTTAGGTCTTTCCCCTCCTCTGTCTGGTCAGATTGGCTAAGTGTTTGTCTATGTTATTAACATTTTTGAAGAACAAACTTTTTGTGTAGTTTTTTGTTCTTGTTTTTCTAAAAGTTTAAGGTGCATCATTAGGTTGTTTGAGAGCTCTCTGTCTTTTACGTGTAGGTACTCATAGCTATAAACTTTCCCCTAGCATGGCTTTTTCTGTGTCCCACAGGTTCTGGTTGGTTGTATTTTCATTTTTCATTAGAACTAGGAACTTTTGATTTCTTCCCTTATTTCTTTAATGACCACCAGTTATTCAAGAGTGTGTTCTTCAGCCTCTATGTGTGTGAATGTTTTCTGCAGTTCCTTTTGTTGTTGAGTTCTAATTTTATTCCATTGTGATCTGATATGATACATGGGGTTATTTCAATTCTTTATAAAATGTATAAGATTTTCTTTGTGTCCTAAAATATGATCTATTTTGGAGAAAGTTCCATGTGCTGCTAAGTTGAGTGTGTATTACAAGATGATTGGATGAAATACTCTGTAGTTGTTTATTAGGTCATTTAGTCTGAAGTATCTATTAATTCTGATGTTTCTTTGTGATTTTTTTTTGGTCTGGATGGCCTATTTATTGGTGACAGTAGGGTATTGAAGTCTAACACTATCACTCTGTTGGGGTTGGGGTCTATCTATGCTTTTATGTCCAGTAGTGTTTTCTTAGTGTAGTCAGGTATACTGACGTTTGGTGCATATATGTTAAGAACTGTTATTTCCTCTTGATGAATTGTTCCTTTTATTAATATGAAGAGACCTTCATTGTCTTTTTTGGTTTTAGTCTCAAGTCTACTTTGTCAGATATAAGTATAACTGCTCCTGCTTGTTTTGGGGTTCATTTGCTTGGAAAATCTTTTTCTACCCTTTCACTCTAAGCCAATGTTTGTTTTCCTCATTGAGATGTATTTCTTGTAAGCAGCAAATGGGCAGATCTTGCTTTTTAATCCACCTTGCTAGTCTATGTCTTTTAATTGGGTATTGAGGCCATTATCATGTAGTGCTAGTATTGAGAGGCATGTGGTTTTGATACTGGGCTGGATTGTTGTTCCCTGAGTTTGTGTCCTGGTGCAGTTGATGACTGAAGGTGCTGGACAAACAGTTAAGAGTTAAAGAAAATTTATGCCACAGACCAGGAATTAAGAGTAAAGCAAGAACAAAGTTTGTTAAAAGGATAGGAAAGCACCCTGACAGGTGGGACTTAGTGAAAGAGCTAAGCCAACAGATGGCTGAAATTCATGAGATTAAATAGGGGCTGACTTTAGGTATCTCTCCCCGCTCTGCCTTTGAAGTTGTAGCTATCATTGGCTGTTTGATTAACTTCTTGCTGAACCTGACCATCTGGCTGCCCCCCAATCCTTATCAGGCCAGACATTCCAAGAGGGTCTTTTTAGTTCACCTTGTCCTTGAAACCTGTCAAATACATTTTATGACTATGCTCATTATGCTGGTGAGACCCCTTTCTTTGTTTATCTTGGGAAAGTTTGTTATGTTACTCTCCTTTTAGGAGTCTCTATCTCATCCCTTTAGTGTTGCCTTTAGGAATGTTTTATCTTGTTTTCCTTGCCTAGGAAAAGAAACTACTGTACCTCAGCACCTGTGTGCTAAGCTGGTTTCTCAGTCTCCCTAAATGTTTTGCCTTCTTATCTCCTTTATTACCATCCCTTTACATTTCCATGGTTATTTCTGCTGTGTGTTCCTTTACACCCCCAGAGTTGCCATTTGCTCTTAGAGACATTTCTGCCATATTATTTCCCCTCAAATTTGTCCCCTTACAATATTTCCAGGCATTTCCCCCCTTATGTTTACTTTTCCCCGATTCCTTGTTTGCTAGTCTACTTGGTCAGAGGGGTTTATTCTTTCTTGCACTTTCCTAGCTGACTCTTAACTTCTTTTGTGTGCAGGATTCTGTGAGGTGGTGGGGAGGACTGGAGGTAACAGGATTTCCAGTCATAGACTCCATTTCAGGTCACCATTTTATGATCAGGCCAACAAGCAATGAAAAAATGAATGCAAATATCCTAATGACATCTAGAGGAAGAGTTCTGAGCCAGAAGACATGGGAATGATGTTAGCACAAAAGAGAACAGAAGCACCCACCACACCATGTTCTTCAGGAGTAGGCATCTGATGGGAACCCTGACCAATATAAATATAAAACCCCAGGAGTGAGACACAATGATAAAACAGCACTGAACTCTAGTAATGACTGTGGCAAAGTAGCGCTTGATGAAGCAGGACTCCTGAACATCTTTTTCTTAGTAAGTATCAAGCAGGAGGAGACACTTAATAATTGAGTATCAATATTTTTAATGTTTAAATTATATGGACACAATAATTTGAGTATTTGGAGTATCCTAAAGATAGAAACACACATGCCTAGCTTTTGGCATAAACATGCTCTTCTCACCATTATTTAAAATTTTTTTAAAACTTAGAAACTGTTCAAATAAAAAACTGGGAAGAATTAACTGTGGAATATCTGCATAATGGAGTAATATACAAACATAAAGTATGACTTTAGGGGCCCTAGAGAAAACCAGGCTAAAAACATTAACTGGCTATTTACATCTCATTACTTCCCAGAAAGAAAACCATTAAAATATAAAGACAACACTAGCCTATTAGACCGGCAAACACTTAAAAGAATGACAAATACTCAGTAAAGGATTTGGTGTGGAGAAACTCCTATCCAAATTTCAAATATGCAATTGAGTATCTAAACTGCTGCAAGATTTTTGGATGAAAGTTGCTAATACATACAGTTAGTTTAAAATGCATGTATGTTTTGAACTAACAAACCTATTTTATGTTTTAATCCTCAGGAAAATGGGACAAGTATAAAGGTATTCATTATACTAGAAAATTTTGAATATATTAGAAAAATGTGAGCAACATTGATATAAAGCAAACAGGGAAATTGTTAATTAAATTGTGTTAAGATAACATGCTAACTATAAATGAAAAAATAAAAGCAGCCATTAAAATGATAATGCATATTAATATTTCCTGAGTCATACATGATTAAGTAATAAAAGCAAGTTACAGTCTTATGTGTAAGCATAATCATATTTTTATTTTTCTGTCTCAAAGGGGTGGTATAAGCCAGGCAGGACAGACATATTTCATCTTGTGAGCACAGCCAGGAATGTTTGAAAGCTTGGAATTTGAGGGGCTGCTCAGTTCCACCCATGCTCAGCCCTGATCCTCTCTTAGCCCAGGTCAACCCATAGTCTCCTAGATCCTTGTTTTCCTAGAATCTCTGCTCTCTTTTTTAGCATGCTTGGCTCTTAGAAGGTCACTTAAAGGGTCCTTAGCCTATGTCCCAAGCTTTATACTAAGCTGTTTATTCACATTACTTAATTTCCTCAATAACTCATCTTAATACCTGCTGGATCTTAATATCTACTAGATGTTAAGATGAAGGAGAACAATGGAGAAATTTGAATAGACAAAAACAAATGTAAACACAACAAAACTGCAAAAAAAGAAAGAAAATCCAGGAATCTATTTAACCACTAAAAGTGTTGGTAGTGAAGAAGGATTGGGGTGGGTAGACAGAGGAAGGGAAAATTAAAAGCTAATAAGTGGTTGTGGTTGTTGACAGATGGAAAGTAGAAATTGGGGAGGGTGACAGAAAAGGGGAGGAGAAGAAATGGTTCCGAGTTGCAAATTGAAAGCCTGATTACAGGGCTCTGTTATGATGACTACTGAAAGGAGGAAAGGGGGAAGGTAAGACTAAAGAGAAAATTGGGGAGCGAGAATACAAAACTGCGGATACAAAACTGCTCTTAGACTGTACAGAAAAAGAACATACAAACAAATAACTAATAAATCTACATCACAGACTTAATAGCAATGAGCACTAATTTTACATAAAAATTGGGAATTTTCTAATCCTCTTCTGAGTAGTATCTGAGTCCTTCAGTCCACTAGATGGCAGTGTAACTGGTCACCTGCCTCCGTAATGGTGTAGCTGTTGAGAAGAGGGGAATGTTCTAAGTAGGATTTCTGGAGTTTGCACTGTCAACTTGCCAGTCTCACACCATGTCCTCTTGCAGCTTTCCCCTGTCTCAGGCTACCCAGTACTTAGGGTCTGTAGTTATGTACAGACGCAGGTTTTTGTCAGCCGTCCTCACTGGCTGCAGTCTCTGGGTAAGGGTGGAAGCGCAGCTCACTGCTGCTGCTCTGGCCGCTGTCCCTGCTCCCCTGGGACAGGCCACCCTGCGCCACGTTCCCTGGGCACACGCAGCTTCTACTCACCAGGTACCAGCAACTTTTTGCTGGTGGGCCTCGGTTCCGGGTTTGAGGGGTTCTAGAGAAGGTCTTTGTTCAGACAGCCACATACACCCCCGCTTCTGCTAACCTGCAGCACCGACCGAAAAGCACCCATAGGCTTTCCTCAGCAGGTGGCATGCTGGGCTGACTGTGGGTCCTTACATGTGTCCTCTTGGGATCTCGGTTTCCTCCTTCATTTAGATTTCTGAGGGCTCTGGGATTTGGAGAGTGTTAGCAATCTACCATTTTGCCTCTCTCCCAAGGAAATTAACCAGTTGAGAGCTGGTTGAAACAGGCCATTCACTAAAATCTCAATGCAAGTAAATAATTATATCAGCAGAGTTTCTGATGCTGCATCACATTTTTCACTGACATAGTAATGACTAAAAATATTCTTGTTATTCATTTGAGTTCTGTTATGTTGGTTATTATTCTTTTAGAAATGTTGATACTTTCTTCATAAAGAATTGTTATCTCAGGTGTTACTTTTTTAATATCCAGAAGCTTATACTTATGGTTCTAGAAATATATAAATCACATATAAAATAGAAACTGTGTACTAGAATTTCACTTATTTTGAAGGGATGACTATCCAGAATATTTTTTTTAACAAATAGATTGATAAAATCCTTAAAGTGCATAAAATTAGTATTTAGGATACTTGTTCAGAACAAATGCCTCTTGTAGTTAAGTGTTTTATGTTAGGTATATCTAGTGATTAGTGCACAGCTAAACATATAGAAACCAAAGTCTCCTTATCAAGTAATGTAAAGTTTTAAATATTGTCTACATCATTTAAATGAATATGTGCAAATCATTTTTCTCTTTATGTAGACTTTTTTGCCAGCTGTTTTAAAATCAGGACTGCCTTGATTTCTGTTTGTAGTTTTAAAGTGTAAGCATTCAGAGGCTACATATGCACAGAAATAGGGTCTCTTTACCATCTATAGTACTTAAAGACATACCCTGGAATATCAAACTATAAAACAATCTTGAATTCTGACCTGAGGTGATGTGGGAGAGCAAACAGAAGACTGAGGCAGAATTATAGGGGAACACAAGAGAGAGACAGAACAATCAGTACTGGTCCAAGACAATAGATTCCATTATTTCCTGGCAGCAAACATTTTAAAGGGAAAATGCAGAGCTATGGAGACATTGCTGCCTTATGTTGAAGGTGAAATTCGGTGGTCCTAAAGAAGCCCCTTCTTAGTAGACAACTGACTCGTTTGATTTGTCTGCAGTAAATCTTGCTTTCAATCATAGGCTCTTCCCCAAATCAATTTGCTGTCCCTTTGTTTTGTGGGCTCAAAAAAACTGTGATTTTTTTTCTTTTAAAAGCCAAAATATTGTATTTCTTTTGGGAATACGGAAAGTATAAACCAAAAGGCTAAATAACTTAGAAAAAGCTCTAGAATATTTATCTAGAATATGACTGATAAATTCTTGAAGCTAAATGTTCATTGTATTTGGTGTGAGTGGCTTTTCTTAGAGATCACTTTCATTTCTAAGATTTTTCTGGCTAGTCTCCCCTGTTTATTCTTTGTTATCTGGTAGACCACCTCTTGTCTGGGGCTCCATACCCTCTAGCTCTTCTATCATTTCACCATGTCTCTGTGCCCTTCCTCTGGTGCCTTTGGATCTTTGCTTCCAATGGCCAGTATCTGAGATGACTCTCTTACCTGCATTTGGGCTACTATTCTTGCTGCCTGTAGTATACATATGTGCATACACAGACTGCTAAACGTGCTTGCAGGTGTCCATCCTCTAGGGAATCCCCCACATATTGAAAGTCTAGCTCCTGTCCTGGAGCCGAGACAAACATGAGGTTTAAGTTACAGAGCTGCCTTAAGTACCTGGCTAAGATTGGGACTTAGCTTGTCCTGCCTCCCCAGTTCTCTTCCTGGTTTCTTTCCTAATAAACCACCAGGTTGGAAATCTTCTCATGGTTTACTTTGGGGGAACCTGATTTAAGAGAGCTAGCTATGCATAAAAAAGTTAAATTTCTTTGTCCTGTACTTTTCCTTTTCAGATATTCAGTCAATGAACAATAGACACTACATCTGAATGACTCTGAAATACGATTTCAAACTTTCTGTTCATGATCTCATTTGGAATATGATAGGAAACCTGTGAAATGGACCACTCTCCTTAGACACAAGAAACCAAGGGCCAAATAACTTGCTCAGGTTCCTGGAGGATTCAAGACCCAAGATGCATGTTTTGTGTCTCCATCTCTTCACAATTCAGCCTCTCTAACCTACAACTGTTCTATCCCAGGTCCTCTGAGTCACTGAAAGAAAACAAAGTCTGTTTTAGTTTCTAGACATGAAATGGAGAAAATAATAATCCCTAGCCCCATGTACTTACTTAAATTTAAGTTTAAATTAATTGAAATTAAATAAAATTAAAAATTCAGTTCCTTAGTTGGACTAGCTAACTGGACAGTTCTTTGGGTGTTGCTGTCCTAGCCCCCTACTCATCAGAAGTCTCTGAGTTTGCTCTCTCTTTATGTGATCACATTAATCTGTATTCTCTTCTAACATCTTTGACTTTCTCCCTCTTGTTTGCTCTTCTCTTAGCACATGTCTGCTAACTTGAGATGTTTTTTCCTCATTTCAAACAATGTTGGGGCCAACACTAGGGTGCTGGCTACTCTTGAATCTGCCACTGCAGGAATCTGAATTTCTGTAAGGCACACATTGGATGGGCTTTGGGTAAAAGAAAAAGAGCAGTCATGTAGCATGTGTAATTATGAAAGATATCTTCAGGAGCATTCAGTTTTTCCCTCTTTGAAACACTAGTAAAGTCATTTCTGCTTTTGTCTATCATGCCAATGTAGAATTTGAGTGAGGTTATGAAAATACACTAGAGGAGTACTGAGAATGAGTTAGAACAATTCTGAAATGTATCTTTGAGTTTATTAATGCAGGCATAAATGAAAGCCCAGGCAGTCAGGATTTGATTTTAATTACTCGTTATCTATTAACAAACAGAACACTGCCATTTTCTACAAAATAGAGAATACTTTTTTGTGAATAGCAATAAAAGAGATTTACAAAAATGACAAAATTCCTGATTTTAACCTTTCAGTTTGCATGCTCAATGAAGACAATTTTTCTTTTTCTGAAGTAAAGTGAAAAAAACAAGAGCATCACACAGTAACAAAGAAGAGAAGTGAAGGAAGAGGGTGATGCCTGTTGTGGGAATTTGGAGGCTGCTAGACACCACAGGCAGAGGTTTCATGAGGAGATGGAAAAGACTAGAAAAGCTGGAAGTCTCTCCATTCCTTGTGATAGATGTTTTCACAATGTTAAGAAACATCTTAAACATTTAAGGCTAGAATGAAAATAAATTGTTTACAGATAATTTAAATAGAAATTCATCCTCTTTCTTCAAGTCCCTTTATAATAAGATGCACTTAAGTTTAGCATAGAGCAATAAAACAGAAAGAAAACAGTATATGTCTCTAATAAAAAAGGAGAGTTATTCATTTTTCAGAAACCCCTCAGCACTTCAAAATTTTTTCTGACATATTCTTTCAACTATTGTGATAGAGAACCATCTTTTGTGAAAAAATTATTTTTCTTAAAGCTTGAAAAATGTTGTGCAATGAGTCACAAAATGCTAAAATGAATAAGGGTAATTGAAATCATACTTCTCCTTTGAGTGTAATGCTGAGTAATAAAGACATGTAAAGAAATATATCTAATATTAAAAAAATTATTCCTGCTTGTTTGCTTTTAGTTTTAGTGAGATGGACTCACTTCTTTCTTTGCTTTTAAATTTGGTTTAATGAGTTGAATATAAAGAGCAACCTTATCCACATAAATACACTTGGGACCTAAAAGTGCTAGTGACACCAGATCTGAGTCTTAATTTCACAAAGTAAGATCTAGACCTCTGTATATAAGAGGAAAGGAAAAGAAAGTAGTGGGAAGTTGTTTGAAGTTATTAAAGAGAAAGGGTATTATTAAGAGAAAGAGTACTGTTTTCTAGTGATAGGAATGAGAGGGAGTTAAATTGTTCTGCCTAAAAAAGACAAAGATAGAGGGTAGAAGAGTAGGGAGGAGTGATGTTGCTTTGAAGATTTAAGGGGTAGTAAAGGTGTACTTATATGTTATGCGGGGAAATGGTGACAAAGTAGATAGTAGCCAGTGAATGTGCAGGTAATGGGAGGTGCTCCAGTCACTTAATGCTGCATACAAATTTCCCCCAAATTTAGTGACATGAAATAATCTTTGATTGTGTTCACAGATTCTGTGAGTCGGGTTTGGTGGGACAGTTCTTACTTATCTCTCAGGAAGGTGCCGTCAGATGCTTAGTTATTTGTAAGTTTGACTGGGTTGGAGGACTCAGAAACATAACTGGTGCGTTAGTGCCGCTCATTGACTGGAGACCTTCGTTCTCCTTAGTTCTTAGTTCTTCCCTGAGGACCAATCCATGGAGCTGCTTGAGAGCCCACATGGCACAACAGCTGTCTTTCCCCACAGTGCAATCCAAGAAGCCAAGATGGAAAACATAATTCTTTTTATGACTGAGCCTAGGGAGTAGTATAACATTACTTTCACTGTATATACCAAGAGCCAGCTCTGATTCAGTGTGGGAGGGGTGCTGCACAAAAGCACAAATGCCAGGAAGTGTAGATCACTGAGGAGCATATTAAAAGAAGGTGTCTAGCACAGGCAGAGGCCATAAAAATACTTAATGGGGATTTAAAAACTATTTTTAAATATAATATACCACGCAAGAATCCTCCAGCCTCTTCACCCAACTTTTAATAATCTAAAACAATCACTAATGGTTTGTGAAGTTGTGTTTGTCTTTGAAGCCTGCTCTAAGCGGCCTTGAGATAAGAGAGATCATCCACAGTTTTGAACATATCTCCTCTCCATTTTGTATATATTTTGATATCTTTCCCTATGAGACAGGGAGTCTCTGAGTTATATTTATAAGAACTTCTATAAAATGGTAAGCATATTTAACTAAGGTCTCTAATTCTCTTACAAATCCCAGAGTGGTCTTGTTTTGTTGCCGAAAATTGAAGTGAGACTATCTAGTTTTTTTCTTTCTCCTTGACAATGTGTACTTAACAGTAAAGATAGTAGCTTTCTTCTATATTTAAACTTTAATATTGGCTTGAGCCTAGAAAACCAGTGAGGGTTTTCCTTCTATTCCCAATTTTGCCACATTCTCATCCTTGGAGGGGTATAGTAATCTTTCCTTCCAAGTGGGAAGACTTTTCCTCTCTTCTCCCTGATTTGTAGAGGAGAAATAAGAAGCTTAAGGATCCAGAAGAAATTGGAAGAAGTAGGAAGGAAAGGTTTTCATTTCACTTCTGGATGGACAATCAGAACTTCTCTTTCCAGTTTCACAGGAAATAAAATCAAGTGAAGACAAATGTAGAGGAACCAGCCTCTGTACCATTGTGAAAAGGGCTGAAAATCTGTTATTGCTAGTTCAGATTTAGTCAAAGATAATTAGAATAGTTATTGGTTTTTATAATGCGTTTTATGGCACAAGCCTTCATGAATATTCTCTAACAAAACTGTTAATGTGAATTGATAAAACACTCAATAGCATTTCCCTTTGGAACCTGTTTTAAAAGAGCTGTTATTGTGATAGCTACCTTATGCTAAGCACACAGACTTTACTCACATGATTTTTTGCTAAGGGAAAATTATCACAAAGGTATCAAAACAGTTTGATTGTCACAGGGAGATGTTTTATTTTCAACTTTTCAAGCTGTCTATTCAGTTGCTTGCCTTCACTTAAACATTAAGTTCTAAAATTAATCTATAGTACATTCAGGGAAAAGATTCCTTGGTGTAAAGCAAAAAGCTATGAAAAAAATAGAAAATTTAGTTTCCTCAAAGGCTTTAAATTAAGTTTCAATTCAATTCAATTAACATTTATTGAGTGCCTGTAGGGAGCATGGCAGTGTACTAGGTACTAGATTTTGAAATATGAATAAGTCCAAGAGGATTTTAAAGTTAATTTATGAATTTGGGTGAAGAAAAATGAGAATCATTTAAACTGTGTTTTTTTGAAGTCTATATTTCCTTTGATATGGTCTCAAAATGATATTCAGTATTATTGGGAATTCACAGGGAATGTGAGGAGAACGGAAACCACTCTCTTCATCCTTACATTTGGAACGAAGGAATTTTTATTAGTTTAAGAAGTGTCTTAAATAATAGAAAAATGGCTAAAAATTAAACTAAAATTAACAAATGATACTGGTGTTTTTAAAAAGACACAAAACTCAAATTATGAAAATAATTTAAGGTTTCAGATTTGGAACAAATTTACCCTTTAGGTGTCATTCTAACAAACCATAGAATGCACAGTATTTCTTTTACTATCACGAGACACCAGGATTACTTTAGAAGGAGACAAGAGTTTTGAGTTGTTATAATTTTAAAAAAGATTGACTCAAATCTGGCAAAATAGGCCCACTTAAATGCTCCAGAACCTTCTTATTTGAGAATGTTCTACATACCTGGCAGTCCTTTTTCTGCTAAAGTTAACGATGACCTTAGAAACAAAGCCAAGTTAAGAAGTTTCTCTCTCAGGACCAGTTTCACACGTGGCCTGCATTTGATGAGAATACTTGTCCATAGTAGATCCCTAAACTAAAACAGTTTGTGTTACCTTCTCAGTTTACCCTTATATCCTGTGGGATTCTTTTTAATTTTAACTTCAATTTAATTTAATATTGAGTTAGTATCCTTTATTGAAAAGAAGTTCATTCCTCACTATACGTTTGTTATACATTAGCTGACTACATGTTTATGGATCTGTTTGGATTCTATTTTGTTTTGTTTCTTAGCCATCTGTCCCTGAACTATTCCACACTGTTTTAATTACTGTGACTTAATATTAACCTTTGTTATCTGGAAGCTTTCTAACTTTATTTTTCAAGTTCGTTTTGCATATTCTTAGTTATTTTTATGTTTATACATATCAACAGAAACAATAAAAGCCTATTTGGATTTTAACTGGAATTGAATTTATTCTACAGAGCAATTTGAGATCTGCAACTTTAAAATGTTGAATTTTCCAATCTATAAACATGGTACATTCCATTTTTGAATGAGTAACCTTAAATTGTCTCACAAATACGTTCCAGGTAGAAGTCTTATATAATTTTCATTAGATTTATTTCTAGCATTTGATTGATATTTTATACTATTACAAAGGAATTATAATATTTTCCATTTTTGTTGCTAGCCTATGAAAATACAATTGAGTTTTAAAGTTTTTTTTTAATTTTAGGGACTTTCTTAAATTCACATTAATCTTTTAGAAAATATTTTGTTAGCATATATTAGTTGTATGAGGCGGAGTGAGTTCATTGGAACAGTTCTGTACCTGCTTACAAACAGACTCTTGATTTTTGTAAGTACAGAGCTATGCTATCTGCAAATGATGTTAATAATATTTTTTCCTTAAAATTCTTATGCCTTTTATTTCTTTTCCTTCATTACTACACTAGCTAGGATATCCAGTCCAAAAGAATAGTTGGGGTGATAGTAAATGTTTGCCTTATTCTTGATTTCACAGAGAATGATTTCATGTATATCTTTAAGTATGATTTTTCTGTGAGGATTTTTTTTAGATAAACAATGATTTTTATTATATTTATTTCAGTACCTAATAATTGTTAGCCATTATTTCATTGTTTTTCTTTTGTCTTCTTTCCTTCATCCTAAGACTGGGTCCTCCCATGCCCTTTAACAGCTTTGCAAACAGCTTGTAAAACAGCTCTTGATTTCCCACATTGTCGAATCTGACAGTTAATCAGCTCCATTTTATTTTATTCTTCTGGGGATATATGAATTGTTTGAACCCCAGCTGGCCGCTTCTGGTACTTCCCTTTGCCATCATTCTGGGAATTCTAATTGCCTTTTTCTGGTTTCCAGATACTGACTCTGGTTCCTTGGTTTTCCTTCATCTTGGCTTTCTCCTCTGTTTTTGTGATGAACAAGTTTACCAGTTGCTTATGGGAAAAATGAAGGGGGAAAAGGGGAAGGACAGCTGCTTTGCTTCAATCCCTGACAATAATAAGACTGCTTTGATTAACATGACATTTGATCAATGCCATATTGAGTATATGTGTTTTCTACACCATTTATCAAGATGGCTAAACTTAGCATTTCAAAAAGAAAATTCAGGTTAAAGTATTCATGTGTAGGAATTTAACAAAGGTTTGCTAAACTTTGAAAGGGATAGCCAATGATCACAATGGCATTTTCTGTAAACAATGAATATTTATCTAACAAATATTTATTCAGTATCTTCTGTTTGCCAAGTACGGTACTGATGTTTGAAATGTATCAATGAACAATAGATAGCAATCTCTTTTTGCTATCATGGGGAAGACAGACAATAAACATAGTAAATAAGTTAATTCTATAGAATAACAGAAGGTGCCAAGAGATGTAGGAAAGATGGGAGTGATTAAAAGTCCTGGGAAGGATGCAAGGTACAGTTTTAAATAAGATAGGATAGGCTTCATTGAGGAGGTCAGATTTGAACAACAATTTGAAGAAGAGCAATGCAGGCAGAGGGAACATCCAATGTGAGGGTGTGAAGGTGAGTGTGTCTGGTGTGTTCAGGGACAGAAGGGGACCAATGTGGCTGAGGCACGGTGAGTGAGATTATAACAAGAGATGAGGCCAGAAGGATGATGGAGTCAAACCATATGGTACTACATAGACCATTGCAAATACTTGGGCCTTCACCCTGAATGACATAGGAGCTTTCAGTATATTTGAATCACATGAATAACATGATCTGGATTGTGCCCTTGAAGGGATCACTTCCCATGCTGTGTTGAGAAAAGACTGTAGGAGACACAAGTATAAATACAGAGGCTGGCAAGAAGCTACTGATGTAATTCTGGCTGTTGGTTACAATCAAAATGGCAATAGTGTAGGTAGTGAGAAGTGAGTAGAACCATTGCTGGATAGCCCCACCCCAAAAGTTAGTAGCTTAAAGTAATTTATCATTTACCATTAGTGTGTGTCTCTGATGGGACACCAATGGCTGCATTCCACTGGATGATGTGGCCAGGGGTCCTCTGTTCCCCTCTACCCAGCCTCTTATCCTCCAGCCTAGACCAATTCTTTATGTGGAGCCTTGTAGGCCCAAGAAAGGGTGTTGTGGTTTGGTTTCAACACATTCATGTGTTGAAGGCTTGGTCCCCCCTGGTAGTGCTGTTGAGAGGTGATTGGATCATGTAGGTGCTAATTTTATCAATGGGTTAATACATTCCTGAGTTCATACAGAATGGGTTATTAGAAGATGGGTCCTGGTTGGATGTAGTAGGTCACTGGGTACACATTCTTGAATGATATTTCTTATCCTTGTCCCCTTTCTCTGCCATGAGATGGTAGCTCTGCTCCATCAGGCCTTCCTGTTACCATGATGTCCTGCCTCACCACAGACCCATAGTAATGGGGCAAGCCAACCATGGATGAAAACCTCTCAAATTGTGAAGTTTCACTGAAATGAATAGCTGAGTAACACAGGGGAAATGTGGATACTACAAAGCACCTGCCTAGAGTCATCCAATATCACTGACAAATTCTGTTTTTCTTTTTTAGACATCATAAACAGCTACAGTAAGGTGGCAGGATACAAAGTCAACCTACAAAAATCATTAGCTTTTCTATACACCCAACAATGAACAAACTGAGAAGGAATATATGGAAACAATTCCATTCACGATAGCCCCTCCAAAAATCAAATACCTAGGAGTAAATTTAACAAAAGATGTGAATGAACTCTACAAGGAGAATCACAAACTCCTGAAGAGAGAGATCGAGGAAGATTACAGAAGATGGAAAGATCTCGTGTGCTCATGGATTGGTAGAATCAACATAGTAAAAATGGCTATACTACCGAAAGCAATCTACATGTTTAATGTAATTCCCATCAAAATCCTAGTGACTTTCACCGCAGAGATAGAAAAATCTACTCTAAAGTTCATTTGGAAACACAAGAGACAGTGAATAGCCAAGGCAATACTCAGCAAAAAAAGCAATGCTGGAAGTATCACAATACCTGACTTCAAACTATATTACAAAGCAACAACAATAAAAATAGCATGGTACTGGCATAAAAACAGACATGAAGACCAGTGGAACAGAATAGAAGATCCAGATATGAATGCACACAACTATACCCACCTCATTTTTGACAAAAGTGCCAAAAATATACGATGGAGAAAAGACAGCCTCTTCAACAAATGTTGCTGGGAAAAGTGGTTACCTGTCTGTAAGAAACTGAAACTAGATCCATGTCTTTCACCTTGTACTAGTATCAACTCAAAATGGATCAAGGACCTAAATATCAGACCTGAAACTCTGAAGTTACTAAAGGGAGGAGCAAGAAACACTCTGGAACTAATAGGTATAGGCAAGGACTTCCTCAATAGAACACTAGCAGCCCAGCAACTAAAAGAAAGGATGGACAAATGGGACTTCATAAAATTAAAAAGCTTCTGCACAACAAAAGAAATGGTCTCTAAGCTGAAGAGACCACCCACAGAGTGGGAGAAAATATTTGCTAGCTATACATCAGACAAGGGACTGATAACCAGAATATACAGGGAACTTAAGAAACTAAACTCTCCTAAAATCAATGAACCAATTAAAAAATGGGCAACTGAACTTAATAGAACGTTCTCAAAAGAAAAAATTCAAGTGGCCAAAAAACATGAAAAAATGCTTACCATCTGTAGCCATAAAGGAAATGCAAATCAAAACTACACAGACATTCCACATCACCCCTGTTAGAATAGCCATCATCCAAAACACCACCAACAACATGTGTTGGTGAGGATGTGGGGAAAAAGGAACCCTAATCCACTTCTGGTGGGAATGAAAGCTGGTACAACCACTCTGGAAAAAAATTTGGAGACTCCTTAAAAATCTAAACATAGATCTGCCATATGATCCAGCAATCCCACTCCTGGGGATATACCAAAGAAATACAACACAGGTTACTCCAGAGGCACCTGCACACCCATGTTTATTGCGGCACTATTCACAATAGCCAAGGTATGGAAACAACCAAGATGCCCCACTACTGAGGAATGTATCAAGAAAATCTGGCACTTGTACACAATGGAATTTTACTCAGCCATGAAGAAGAATGAAATCTTATCATTTGTAGGTAAATGGATGGAACTAGAGAACATCATTCTGAGTGAGGTCAGCCAAACTCAGAAGACCAAAAATCGTATGTTCTCCCTCATATGCGGACTTTAGATCTAGGGCAAATGCAGCAATGTGGTTGGACTTGGATCACATGATAAGGGGAGAGCACATTTGGGTGATACAGAAATAGGCAGAAAACCCAAAACATGAAAGCATTTGATGTCCCCACTCCAGAGGAGCTAATATAGAAACCTTAAAGCAACAGAGGTTATCATGAGAAGGGGATCAGTAACCAGGGTAAAGATCATTTAGAGATGAATCAACATGGGTCATAACATGTGTACACAAAAGCAATGCTAGGAATATTTCTGTATAGCTATCCTCAACTCAACTAGCAAAAACACTTTGTCTTCTTTATTAGGCTTGTCTCTTTTCTTCAACAAAACTAGTGACAAAGGCAGAACAGGACCTGCCTGGAACTGAGGGGGAAAGGGGGAAGAGGGTGGGGGAGGGGGGCAGGGGGGAGAAATGACCCAAACAATGTATGCACATGTGAATAAAAGAATAAAAAAAAAGTGGAAAGCCTGTTTTATTTATTTATTTATTCTTTTTTCTTTTATTCATATGTGCATACAATGTTTGGGTCATTTCTCCCAATAATTCTGTTTTTCAAAGCAAGGGACAAGGACAGTACAAGCATAAATGATGGGGAAATAGATGCCATCACTTGTTGGGAAGAATAGCAAAGTCACATTGTGCAAGGGATTACCAACTGTGATAGGAGGAATTCACACCATGTTTTCAATGTACCAAAAAGTAGTATTTTGAACTTAAAAAAATTGAAGGACAGGAGGATAAAATAGTTCTTTTACACAGGTAGGTACCAGTTGGATGGGGGTGGGCATAAGGAAAGGGTGAATGAAGGTGAATATGGCAGATGTATTTTTGTATTCATATATGAAAATATAAATGAAACCTGTTGAAATTGTTCTAAGAGGGAGGGAAGGAGGGAAGAGAGAACGATGGGGGAAAGGTAAATCTAACTAAGATATATTGTGAGCACATATGTAGATATCACAATGTAACCCCTGTACATTATTATAAGCTAGTAAAAGGGGAAAAATTATTTAGTGTTTTGAGAGTATAGATTGGGTATGTGATGTGAGAGAAAGAGAAGAGTCAAGGGTGACTGAGAGTTTTGGTTTAGGCAATTGACAAGAAGGGGTTTCCATCAACCAAGATGGAAAAGACTATGAGTAGGTTAAGTTTTGGGAGAGGAGAACAGCATTCAGGCAAGAAAACTGAAGGGCAGGCTCAGTGTACCAGCACTCATTATGTAGCTTAATACATTATGTCAAAGGCTGTCTGAAGAAGAGTCTCTGGCCCTTAGCAAGAACTGGTCTTTGAAAGTGGGGAGTTCAGGTAATAAGAAAACAGCAAGTGGGTGTAGCTGGTGCAAGTAGAAGAGGGTCAAGAAAAGGCCCTCTAAAAATGTATTTGTTATAGGTAGAGATGGTTTGCTGGGCAGGGACAGGAAGAGGTAAATGATGTCATAGTAAGTCTCCAAAAGGAAGGGTTGCAAAAAGTTGACGGGAAAATCCAGGGTTACAGTGATTTAGGAGCTGACATTTGGTTTTGTGAAGAACTGAGAGAAATTCCTAAATAACCATTGCTCTGTTGTGGATCTAGGGTTCTTACAAAAAAGAGATATAAACAAAAATGTGATGGATTGAAAAAAAAATCCCCACAGCCACACCATGGATGAGTGTATAGCACAGCTGCTTTGTAAAAGCGAAATATGTTCCACAATTTAAGTCAACTTCTTTATCATTTTTTGAATGTGAGGAAATTTTACAAAGAGAAATGTTTGATCCTCCTCTTAGGCAGAAAAAAAAAAACATGAATTGGAGTGTGTGTGTGTGTGTGTGTGTGTGTGTGTGTGTGTGTATGTGTGTGTGTGCTGTACTCATGCTAAATGAATCTTCATTAGTCAGCCCCTATGTGTGAGGGTATGTGGGTGCAGCGTCTGATTGCCTCCATACCTATGTTTTTATTTGCAAATATTGTAGCTACTTGACTGACCTTTTTTTAGGTCAGGGACTTACATATTGAGGAAGGAGAAATAGGTTTCACTTCAGGCTTTTCTGCATTCTTGGCTACATTTTACAAATAGGCTGTAAAAGATGGAATACATTTCCTAGCTGGTTTGACAGTCTACCCAAAGGTAGAGAGACTTTATGACCTTTGAAAGTCAATTTTCATCTCAAGATTCTACATTCCAATTATGTCTGATGGACTATTTAAATAAATGATGGTTTTTCTATTAGGAAAGAAAATTGACTAGAATTCATTCTATTTGAGCTGCAGACATTTGAAAATAGGTCAACTCTTAATTATCCAGGGTAATAGGGAACATCTTGGATAGATTATCCCAAACCACAGGTAATTAACAAAATGTGCAAATTAGGCACTGATTCATAACATTCATTAAAATTTACATTTAAACTACTACTTAAGCCGCATGCATTTGTAGATGAGCAATCAATATGATAAAAATAATTTTAAGGGGAAATGGTCATTTCGAATAAAATGTAGAATTGAAAATATTGCCAAAAGTCTGGACAGCCTGAAATATTTTGTACTCTAGAATTCAGAACATTTAATTAGAATTCCAAAGTTCATTTGGTAGACTTTATTTCATTTCTGAAAAGGCAAAGGAGAGATCAACAGAGGTTCTTCATCCCCTGGAAACTGTCCTGCTGTGGACAGTCCTGCAGTGCTGGACCCTGCCTTGTGCTTTTGTGTTCAGGGCTATGAGGCCATCTCTTTCTCTATGTAGTGCATTTATATGAAAGATCTAGTACCCTCACAAAGATGAAGGTGGTGGGAAAGTGAGAAGGAGAAACTATAGACATGAATAAGATACTCCTTAACTGATTATGGAAGCCAGTTCTATATTGTCCTCAAATTTTCAAAAAGGCAGCTGGCCTGAAAGATTTATTATTCTGTCAGATTTTGTTAGATTACCTTTTGTTACTCTAAAATTATTTGCCAAAGTATTAGTGTTTTGTTTATTTATTTACTTGGGGGGGGACTGGGATTTGAACTCAGAGCTTTATACTTGCAAAGCAGGAGCTCTACCACTTGAGCCACACTTCCAGTCCAATGCTTTTATTGGGACAGTTTATAATAATGATGTATAGTTTTTTTTATTAATGAGTTCTTTAATAGTGTGCCCAATATTATACTGGGATCTGTGAAAGTGTGATTTCCTCTCTGACTTCTTATATCAGCCCTATGCAGTAAAAACTGATCTCATTTTATAAATGGTACTCAGAGGAGTCACGATAGACTGTGGTAGGGGTGAGGCTTAATCCCAGGCCTGTCTGATGTCAAAGCCCATGCACTTTCTATTAAGCCTGTGGTTTTCAAAATGTTCCCCTTTCCATTCCTCCTTTCAATCCCAGCCAACAGAGTATGCATCTACTGGAAGCTTTCTAGAAATCTAAATTCCCTGGCCTCATCCCAGACCTACTAAATAGGAACTCTGAGGTTGAAGTCCAGAAATCTGTCTTTTCTTTTTTTGACATAAAGAGGACTTTTAATAATATTAAACATAAATCTCAAAAACATATACAGATACGCACAGGTATGTACTAAATTACAAAGTAATAAAACTCAGAAACTAAACATTTGGTAAAATTGTCAGATTGTAAAATGGTACTAGAGTAAAGAGTGGTAGAAGCACAGTCTTCTAACAGCAAAAATTTAGAAACAGTGTTCTGTTTACTTTCGATTATGAGATTGCACAATTCAATATTAAAATATTCAATAAATATTTTAAAAGTATTTATTAGGATATATTTGTTGCACAGGATGGATTCATTATGACAATTCCAAACAGGCTTATATTGTATATCGGTTAGATCACCCCCACCATCTGTCCCTGTGACTCCCTCCCTGCCCCACTTAAAGCAATTGCAAGAGGTTTCTTTGTTCTATTTCATATAATTGTATGAGGTCCATCAACCATATAATCTCATCTTAATCTCCTTCATTCATCCTGCCCCCTCCCACTAGTTCCCCTACTCTAAATCTATTTTGCAGCCCTGTCTTTCACTATTAATATTTAAGTTGATGTTCAAAGGGGTTTCTCAATATATCCCCATTGTGAGTGCACTTTACTTTTGTCTGGTCAACCCCTTCTATTGCTCTCGCTTACCCCTTACCTCCCACCCTCATTTTTCAACAGCTTTCAATATCCTTATATCCTCTGCTTTCGCAGATGTGATGTTTGATGATATGGTTGAACATCTGTCTTTTCACTGGTAATTCGGATGCATTTGAGAACTATCTTATGCCACATTTCCTTACAAAGACCTTTCTTCTTTTTAGCCAAACGCGTGGAATTGATTGCAACTGTGCTTACATGAAAGAAGTCAATGGTTTAATTTAATTGAGATTCACTACTGGACTTCATGTTTCTAATTTCTTTTATTGTTAGTTTTCTTACTTGAAACAGCTAGGAAAACTTCCTCAAAGTTTTCAAGGAGAGTATTGTGTAGTAAGTCAAATTTCTCCAAAGTGACTGTGTGTAATGCAGGCAGAGATCAAGCATGCAAGATTATTCATTGAGTTGGCAGAAAGAAAATACTAGGATTTCTATATACTTTTAGCTAAAAGTAATAATAAAATACAATTTCCAAATGTGTTGGTTACTCCCTTGTGCTTGGTCCACATTTGTACTCTAGTGGTCGTGTGGCAGCCAGCTGTGTACAGGCATTGCTTGTCAACATTGTGCGTCAGCTGTTCTGTATCTCTTTCACTTATTATTCTGGCCCTTTCTCTACTTCTGTCCAGCATTGTTGAGCATACTCAAGTGTGGAAATGGAAGGGATTTGAGTCATTGGAGCCAGTACACAATTACCTTTCTCATGTTCCAGATGGACAGTTCTGAAGTGTATTTGTATGGTTCCTTGCACAATTTCTAGAGTGATCAACCCCATTGGCACTTAATATACTAGCCTCATCATGTCCCTTTACACTGGAATTTGAGCCTTACTGTTTTCCCCTTTCTTGGTCTTGATCCCCTTGGTGGGATTATTTCTAAAAAAAAAATCCCTGCATTCATCATATTAAACTGCTTTGAGGGTAAGAATACAGGCAAGGTAATGGCTGTGCTAAAACATCTTTATGAAAAGATGTAAGACAAACCATTTTGGAGATCACTTGTGTACAATATAAACTATCAATTCTTTTATTTTCATTTTTAATTAATGAATTTTGTTGGTGCTTGGATTTCAACTCAGAACCTAATGCTTGCTAGGCAAGCACTCTACCACTTGAACCATACCTCAGAACTTTTCTGGTTTTAGTGTATTTTTCAGAAAGGGCCTTGTACTTTCTGCCCAGGCCTCAGACAATGAACCTCCTACCTCCACCTCCTGTGTCTGGCTTCCTTGTTGAGATAGGGCCCAAGATGGCCTCGAACTGTGATCCTTCTATTTCTACCTTCTGTGTAGTTGGGAACCACTATGCCCAGCTCATGAGATGATATTCTAATGTTTGTACATGGAACACAGTCCTGTGAATGTGTGGGGTTTTCAAGAGTGTATTATTTATAACTCTATCTGCTTTCACTCAAGGAAGCCTGTTGATGAGAGTATTGCTATTATTAAATGAATTGCATCTTGTAGATAGAACTAATCCTGTGTGGGTTGTATTACTTTGATACCAAATTTTCTTTAAAACATGATAAGTGGTTGCAATACTTAGATGTGCTGTGATCATTTCTCTTGAAGTCTGTCTAAAGCAAATTGATACAAGATTACTATCTGGAGCCTCATGCTGACAATTATTTTTCACATTTAAACACTGTCAGTCATTTATTTGTAAGCTGTTACAGTTACGTACTAGAGAACACAGCTGAACTTTTTACCATTTTGTTTCTTGCTCAAAAGCATCTCAGGGGTATTATGAGAAGAGCATCTCATTTCTATGGTATTTTTCCCAAAACTCATAACCTCAGTGTCTAATACTCCTCAAAAACAAAGGAGACCTAGAAGTTGTGATAGACCAGAGGATAATAATGAGACCTAATGACTAAACACACAGTGGGATCCTGGAGCAGACAAAGGCCATTAGTGGGAAAATAGGTAAACTGTGAATGAAGCCTGTAGTTTAAGACATTGTACTAATACTAATTTTTCATAAATTCATGTTTTTGCAAGATACAGTAAAAGAAGCTTGGAAAAAGGTATAATATATAGGAAAACTATGTACCATTGTTATTTTTCTGTAAATTTAAAATTCAAAAGACATTCAAAACAAATAAAACAATTCAGTAGACTCAGCTTTGGCTCATGTAGGCAGAATCCCACCTGTCAGTCTATAAAAGTGGAAGTGCATGCATAGAGAAGTGATGTCTACCCAGACAAAGCAAAGAACCAACCTGAGATTTTGTCAACACTCTACAGTCCATTTGTGTCATGAAGACCCAAAGCCTCCTTTTTACTCCCACATAGAGTATCTGTGATACACAATCATCTTACACTTCAAGATTCCACTTTGCCCTGCCAGTAAATCTTGCTTTGTTCCTTCACAGGCTAGTGGTAGGCTCATCGTGTTGTAATTATTTTTTTGCTAGCAACTCTTCCGTAAATACTTTGAAGCTGCCCATAGGATGCCAAGCACTCATGAGATGAAACCCCAAATCTAAAGATGTAAGCCCAACTTTTGAAATAAACACTTAGTAAGAATTTCATAAAGGTGAAAAATCTGTCCTTGAGAACCTGACAATTAAATATTCCACGGTGTCAAGTGATAACCATGCTGTCAGCTATATAGTCTGCTTTTTAAAAACATCTGAGTATTTTTTCTCTGTGAAGAGGATTTGATGCAAACCCTTAAAAAATGGATTCCCATGTACCAGGATGTATTGACGACCATCAAGCTGTCATGTGGTAGCTTCCTGTTTCACCTGATTTGAAAAGTATGTCTCATGTGAATGACAGGTTTGTTTGAACTCTGCCAAACCATATTTTTGTGCTCAGTTTCGTACTTAACTCACATACGTGCTTTCAAAATTTGAGATCATCAACATTCACAAGAATGTGAGGGGTGGGGATCGAGGAGAGAGCCATCAGACTATTTTTTATTGTACAAATGGTAACACAAAAAAATTCTCTTCATTAAATTTGGCTTACTAAATTCTATAAAGTTTGTATTACACCTTCCTCTCAGAAATTAATTTATATCACAAAAAAATTTGAAAGTTCTTGTGTAAGACAGATTTAATACTCCATGTATTCCATGTTAGTGTGTCACATTATCAAAGTAGGTGTGTTGTAAAAGTGTGTGGTGGAAACACACCTCTGTCTAAATGGTGTTAGGTACAGCACGAGTGGCCTTCATGACGTACCTCATTAAGGTACATGTGTACAGAGCTTCACATGCAAATGTGCTGTGTAGTAATCCATAGCTGACTGATTTATGAGACTTGTTACTCTGTTGCACAGATAGAGCCTCCACTGAATTTAATGAGCTGAAGTAGGCGAACACTTCATTATAATCTCCCGGTGCCTGTGACTCATGAACTGCCCGGAATCACAGAACATATGTCCTTCCCTTGTTTTAAAAACTGAAGGTGCCTTTCTGATAAACAGATCTCTTGAGAGTCATGACCTAGGGAATGATTCTGAGGACGTTTCCTTTGGCTCATTGATGGAATGTCAACCTTCAGCAGCGACTAGTTGCAAAGCTGAGAGGTGATTTGTCAATCCAACATCCAGGGAGGATTTTCTTTAATAGATTTTTGTTCCTTGCCTGAGTTTATTATGTTGAGACCGTCTTGGATTCTCTCACCCAGGCTTACCATTTAAAACAAACACTGGCAAACAATCTTTCTTCTGTGGTATGTGGAAGTACATGAAGCAATGGGAATGTGTCAATGAAAGGGCTCCTGGTATTCTGGATGGGATAATTTTGTGTGTGTGTAAAGGTCTCTCTACCTTATTGCAAGGCTGTTAGGCTCACTGGACCACACATACTAAATTCCTGGAGCACAACTTGGTAATTTCAGCCACAAAAAATATCCCAACACAATTATCCAAACAACTCTTAAGGTATAATTCTTTGCACATAATAAAAGAGTAAATACTACCTAGTTTTAGGTAATTTCCAACTTGTTAAGTTAACATTTTAAAGATGACTTTAGTGAGTGTACAGGTAAAAGATAATTTCCTACACAACAAGGGCCTGTCTCTAGGCTACAGGCACTCTCCCTAGCTTCCTTGGCTTCTCTCTAAAACTTCTGCTTCAAGTTCTTATGTTAAGGTAATTTAATTACAACCTATAGATATCTTTTCCTCCTCCTCAATTACACTTTTCTTAACTTCTCTTTGATGAAGGAGGCTTTAAAGGATTTTATTTCAAAGGTTATTGGTTTGGGACAAGATTTTGGTATAATCAGGATTTGACAGTGGCTCTTGTCTTACCCTTTCTGACCTAGTCCTGTCTTGTACCTGTTACTGATATGATCCCCACCTGGCCCTTCTGTGTTTTGCATCCTATATTCCTTTTCTATTTGCTGATTCTGCCAGACTCCTGGATGCTTGTTTCTACTGTCCTATAGGGCCATTCATTTACCTCTCACACATCATGGAGTCTTTTTGTTATCAACTACCTTCTTGAGTATCTAGTTATACCTTCTTTCTAGGCTGGAGATTACATAGCTACCTGATTACTGCAATTTCTTCCTAAAGATTGTTTTTGGGTACTACACCTTGCCTGCCTTACCTTGGTAGGTCTCTAGCTCCTGAATATTTTGGAGTGGACTTGCCTAAGCAATAAGCTTGCACAAAAGAAGAGATACATAAAAATTTACCTTAAAAATCTGAATTATTTGAGCCTTTGGGACAAGATCTTCAGAAGCCAATGGCAAAGACTCTTGACCATGATTCTCCCTCCAGAACTTGTGGATTTATCTCTTCCTTGATATGGGAATATCATTAGTACTACTTTGATCAACCGTAATTATGATAGCTTTCTGCATCATAAAAGGGGAGATGTAAACAGAACTAAAACGTGTTGCAAGTACTTTAACTGGGGTGGGGAGAGGGCTAAGGGGGAGAGACGATGGGGGCAATGTAAATGTACAATATAAGTCTAATCAGAATTGTCATTATGAATCCCCCCTTGAATAATGAATATTTCCTAATAAAAAATTTATTTTTAAAAAATGGGGAGATGCTTTTACCCCATAGGATAATTTTTCAAAAAGTTAAATAGTGAGTGGAATGGAGGAAAGTATTAAAAAGTGAGTGTGTGTAACTGTGGATAGGAAAAAATAGGAGATTGGTGAGGAGTTGAAAATTATAGGCAAGACAGTTACATGCTATTATTATTTTGAGGGGAAGGCATTTGTTTAATTCTCTGAATGACTGTGTTACAGAAAGCAAAAGAGACAAAAAATGATTTGTGAAAAGTGAGTCCTCCTCATACCTTTTTACTCCCAAAACCTGGTTGTCTTTCCCAGAAACGAGTGTTGTGAATTTCTTTCCAGAGATAGGCTATGATTACACAAACATTTGCATTCTTGCATGCATTAATACACACATACACATATATAAAATGACTTAATAATCTAGATAGATTTGTGTTTATTTGGTTTTGAAGTCTCTTAGGAGCAGAAGGCTCTTGTCAGACATTCAGTAGGACAGTAATTTTAGCTTTTATTATAAACCTTATTAGAAACCTATGTCTTTATGGTCTCATCTTTCAGTTGCTGCCAGAAGCCATCATTATTGTAAATAGCATCAATAAAGTGACAGTTCAGTTAACGCTTACCTATGCATACCTGTTCCCTCTGACAGGATGGGTGCCATGTGCTATCCTTGGTTTCAAGCTTTTTAATGTGCTCCAGCTTAAACCAGTTTCCCTCTACACTTGAGATGCAATAGTTCTGGGGATCGTCCTTCCTCTGAACCCTGGAAAGTCTCCTCATTGTTTCTTACTCTATCTTCTTCTTTTTTAGTTTATCTCCTTATTTTGGTGGAACACCACTACCAGTGATTCCCTCAGAAATGGTATTTGACAGATAAATTTGAGACCCTATATATCTGTAAATGTTTTTAATTTGCTTTTCCAATTGATTGGTAACTCCACAAGTACAGAATTGTATGTGGGAAATAGTTAAGAGTTTGAAGGTACTACTTCATTACCTTCAAGCTGTCAGTGTATCATCAGTATTCTAAGTTTTCACAGTGATGGGCCTTGGTGTACACCTGTTTCTATTGACTGTGTTCAGCATCTTTCAACACAGGAATGCAGGTCTCCTAGTGTTCTTGAAGTATTTCATTTGTGATATCCTCCCTTCTACTTTTTTTCTTTCAGATTAGTATTTGTTAAGCTTCCTTATTTGTTCTTCAACTTTCTTTTGTATTTTCCATTTCTTTATATTTCTATTCTACTTTCTGAGAGCCTCTCTCAAATTTAACTTTATCCTACTGATATAAAAATTCTAATGCTATATTTTCATGTTTTAAACATTAGCATACGTTAGTTGTTCAGGGGGTTCATTGTAACACATGCAGTTACAGTATGCATTGATTAGGTTCACCTCTCCATCATTCTCCTTCATTTCTCAACCTCCTTCTTAAAACAGCTTCATCTGGCTTCACTGTTCTATTTTCATATAAGTATATAAAGTACATTGATATTATTCACTCTACTTTGCCTTCTCATTCACCCTCCCCACTTCCACTGGTACCCACCCCTGAACAGGACCTATTTTACAGTTCTGTCTTTCATTTTTAATCGTATACTAATTGTTTAAAGGTGTTTCACCCTGTTATTTCAGAGGGAATATATTTAGTGGATATATTCAGAAATGAATATATTATACTTTAACCAGATTAACCCTCTCTGTTGCTTTGTCTTTTCCTATCCTTCCTAACTCCTATTATTCAACAACTTTTAGTACATTTCAGTATACCATCTCATGCTCAGAGGCAGTGTATTTCAATACTGTTCACTCAAATATTCTTTTTTCCTCTTCTGCCTCCTCATAGAATCCTCAAACAGCCCTACTATTACAAACATGTTCTCTATCTCTCTTCTCTCTCTTTCTCATGTGTTGTGTGTGTGTGTGTGTGTGTATATATATATATATATATATATATATATATATATATATGTATTTATGTATACATTTGTCTTCTAGGTCTAACTTTCACATACAAGGTTAAAACACACCATCTTTGTCTTTCTGAGCTTGGTTTACTTAATATGACCTCTGGTTCCATCCATTTACCTGCAGATGACATAATTTCACTCTTCTTTATGGCTGAGTAAAACACTATTGTGTATATATACCAGATTTTCTTAATTCATTCATTTTGGGGGCATTTTTGCTGTTTCCATAACCTGGCTATTGTGAAAAAGTATTGCAATAAACATGGGTGTGCAAGTGGCTCCATTTTATCCTGGTGCATATTCCTTCTAGTATATGTGCAGGAGTAGATCGCATGGTAGTTCCATTTTTAGTTTGTTGAGGAACATCCATACTGCTTTCCATAGTGGTTTCACTAAGAATCCCACCAAGAGTTAAGGGTTCCTTTTTCCCTCATCCTCACCAACATTCGTTGTTGTTTGTATGCTTGATAATTGCCATTCTGACTGGAGTGAGGTGGAAATCTTAATATATTTTTGATTTGCATTTCCTTTATGGCCAAGGAAGTTAAACATTTTTTTTCATTTATTTATTGGCTTTTTTTGCTTCTGAACAGAATTGTCTGTTCAGTTCATTTGTCCATTTCTTCATTTGGGTTGTTGATTCTTTGGGAGGTTAGTTTTTTGAGCTCCCTATAAATTCTGTTTATTAATTTCTTGTCAAATGTATAATTGACAGACATTTTCTCCAGCTGTCTATGGTTTAGTGACTACTTCCTTTATTGTACAGAAGCTTTTTTAGTTTGCTGTAGTCCTATTTATTAATCCTTTCTGTTAATTGCTGAGCTATGGGAATTCTATTCAGGAAGTTATTGCCTTTACCTATATGTGTCACTGTTTTCCTTATTCTTTCCTATGGTAGTTTCACAGTTTCAGATCTTACATTAAGATGTTTGATCCACTTTGAATAAATACTAGTACTGGATGGGAGGCTGGGGTCTAGTTTGTCTTCTATAAGTGGATATCCAGTTTTCTGTACCATTTTTTGAAGAAGCTGTCTTTTCTCCCACATGTATTGGGCTCCTTTGTCAAAAATCAGATGGCTATAGCTGCGTGATTTTTGTCGCTGGGACTTCTATTTTGTTCTTTTGACCTTCATGTCTGTTTTGGTAATAGTACAGGCTATTTTTATTACTCTTGCTCTATAGTATAATTTGAAGTCAGGTATTGTGATACCTCCAGCATTACTCTTTTTGCTCAGAATTTGTTTAAATATTCAAGGTTTTGTGCATTCTTCTGAAATTTAGAGTTCATTTTTCTGTCTCTGTGAAAAATATCACTGGAATTTTGGTGGGTATTGCATTGACCATATAGATTGCTTTTGGTAGTGCAGCCATTTTCCCAATATTGATTCTGCCAATCCATAAGCATGGGAGGTCATTCCATCTTTTGAAGTTTTCTTTGATTTTTTTCCTTAGTGATTTATAGCATTTGTTGTAGAGGTCTTTTATTTCTTTCATTAAATCTATTAGATATTTTTTGAGGCTTTGGAAAGTGGAATTGTTTTCTTGGTTTCTTTCTCAGTTTGTTCATTGTTGGTACATAGAAAAGAAACTGAGTTTTGTATACTTGTATCTGCTACTTGTATCTGCTCTAAGTGTTTATGAGATCTTAGAGTATTGCAGTATAGTTTTTAAGATCTTTTAGTTATAAGATTATACCATTTGCAAATAGGGATAATTTGACATTTTCCTTCTCTATTTAAATACCTTTTATTTCTTTCTTCTGAGTTATTGCTCTGGCTAGGAATTCCAGTACTATATTGAATAGAGTGGTCAGGGTGGATACCCCCTTATTCTTGATTTTAGAGGAAATAGTTTCAGTTTTTCTTATTTAGGGTAATGTTGGCTGTAAGTTTGTTATGTATAACCTTTACAATGTTGAAGTACATTTCTTCTATTCCTAGTTAGTTTCTTCATGAAAGGATGTTAAATTTTGTCAAAGACTTTTTTTGTATCTATTGAGATATTATATGTTTTTTGTCCTTGATTCTGTTTTGTGTTGCATTACACTTATTGATTTGTTAAATCATCCTTCCATCCCTGGAATGAATCTTACTTGGTCAAGATGTATGATCCTTTTAAAGTGTTGTCAGATTTTGTTTGCTTTTTTTTTGCAGTATTGGGGCTTGATTTCAGGGCCTCCACCTTGAGCCACTTCACCAGCCTTTTTTTTGTGATGGATGTTTTAGAGATCCATTTAGAGATAGGGTCTTGCAAACTATTTGCCAGGGCTGGCTTTGAACTGTGATCCTCCTGATCTCTGCCTCCTGAGTTGCTAGAGTTGCAGGTGTGGGCCATCTGTGCCCAGCTTGGTTTGCAAATACTTTAGAGGATTTTTGCATCTATATTCATCAAGGAACTTGGTCTGTAACTTTCGTTTTTGGTGTATCTTTACCTGGTTTTGGTTCTATTGCAATACTGGCTTTTTGGAATGAGTTTGGTAGTATTCTTTCCCTTTTGTAATAGTAGTTTTATAATAGTTTGAGGAGCATTGGTGTCAGTTCTTTAAAGTCTAGTAGAATTCACCATCGAATTCCTCTGGGTCTGTACTTTTCTTTGTTAGGAAGTTCTTTATAACCATTTCAGTGTCATTATTTATTATAGATCTGTTCAAGTTGTTTATGCCCCCTTTTTTCAAATTTTTGCACCCTATATGTCAAGAAATTTATCAGTTTCTTGATTTCTCCAGTTTGCTGGAGTATGCATTTTCAAAGTATTCTCTTATGAGCTTATGAATTTCCCTGGTGTCTGTTGTAATATCCTCTATCTCATCCCTGATTTTATTAATCCGAGAGTCCTTGTTTCTTCTTTTGATTAGTGTGGCTAAAGGTTTGTTGATCATATTTATCTTTTCAATGAACCAACTTTTTGTTTCATTTATTCATTGTATTTTTCTTTTGTTTCCATCTCATTAATCTCTGCCTGAATTTTTTGCAATTTTTGTCTACTACTTTGGAAATTAGCTTGTTTTTCTGAGTTTGAAGTGCATTAGGTTGTTTGGGATCTCTCTAATAATCTGTTATAGGTATTCACGGTTGTAAACTTTGTCTTAACACCAACTTTATTGTGTCCCACGGGTTCAGGTAAATTGTGTTTACCCGAACCTGTGGTAAATTTTCATTTTAATCTAGAAATTTCTTAATTTCTTCAATGACTCATTCATATTTCAGTAGTGTATTGTTCACTCTATGATTTTGAATGATTTCTATAGTTTCTTTGCCATTGATTTCTAGTTTTATTTCATTGTTTTTTGTTAAGATACAGGGCATTATTTTATTTTTTAAAAAATTTTGTTAAGGTCTGAGGTAATTCTTATATGTTTACCTTTGTATGAAAGCTGGCATTTTTCTCTTACAGCTTTCAATATGTTTCATTTTTTTCTTTAATTTTGGCATTATAATTATGGTATGACATGGAGTTGTTCTTTTCTGGTCATGTCTATTTGGGGTTCTAGGTTCCTGCTGGTACTGGAGAAAAGACAGAAATATTTCAGCACGCTCTGGGAGAAAAGACCTAATTGTTACTCATGAAACCGCAATCACATCTTTATTTGAGCATTTGCTCCTATTACTCCCTCATAGATCCACAGGTAGCTGAAATTTGTAATGTAAATTATGTTGTGAGTTTTTGCCACTGTTGGCCTTAGCTATCACTGCCAAGGGTTTGTAACTCAGTTTCCTCTCATAATCTTTGTATCTTTCAAAATTCTGTTACTGTTTTCTGCAGTACTGTACAGTTTTGTGTATTAATATATTTAAATAATATGTTGGAGTTTAATTATATTAGACTAATAGGTGAAATTGTATGTATACATTAAAAACTTCCTTCTTAATGACAAAGCCCATTAATAGTTATTTTGGGTGGTGAGTTTATATGTGACTTTTATTTTTTTATTTTTACTTTTTGAGAAGCAGACCATAAGTCCTCATTTTTACTCTTGATACAGTGAGGCCTGCCCCTTTACTTGGATTGGCTGAGTTTGGGGGCACAATCTTCTCACAATTGGCTCATGTTACACTAGGAATTTGGGGGGTGGGGTAGGTAGTAATTTCAGTGTGAAAATGGAGTTCAGTGAACAAGAACCCAGAACTGCAAGCAGCTAAAATGGTGACACACTTTGATAAAAAATGCTGCTTTCCTTGTATATCCCCCCTCTTTTTATTTTCTGTTCTTTTCTTTTATTCATATGTACATACAATGTTTGGTTCATTTCTCCCCCCTCCCCCCTGCCCCCTCCCTTAACCACTCCACCCCCTCCCTCTCACCCCCACCATGTCGCTTCCAGGCAGAAACTATTTTGCCCTTATGTCTAATTTTGTTGAAGAGAGAGTGTAAGCAATAATAGGAAGGACCAAGGGTTTTTGCTAGTTGAGATAAGGATAGCTATACAGGGCATTGACTCACATTGATTTCCTGTGCGTGGGTATTACCTTCTAGATTAATTCTTCTTAATCTAACCTTTTCTCTAGTTCCTGGTTCCCTTCTCCTTTTGGCCTCAGTTGATTTAAAGTATCTGCTTTAGTTTCTCTGTGTTGAGGGCAACAAATGCTATCTGGTTTTTAGGTGTCTTACCTATCCTCACCCCTCCCTTGTGTGCTCTTGCTTTATCATGTGATCAAAGTCCAATCCCCTTGTTGTGTTTGCCCTTGATCTAATGTCCACATATGAGGGAGAACATACGATTTTTGGTCTTTTGGGCCAGGCTAACCTTACTCAGAATAATGTTCTCCAGTTCCATCCATTTGCCTCCAAGTGATAACATTTCGTTCTTCTTCATGGCTGCATAAAATTCCATTGTGTATAGATACCACATTTTCTTAATCCATTCATCAGTAGTGGGGCATCTTGGCTGTTTCCATAACTTGGTTATTGTAAATAGTGCTGCAATAAACATGGGTGTGCAGGTGCCTCTGGAGTAACCTGTGTCACAGTCTTTTGGGTATATCCCCAAGAGTGGTATTGTTGGATCATATGGTAGATCAATGTTCAGCTTTTTAAGTAGCCTCCAAATTTTTTTCCAGAGTGGTTGTATTAGTTTACATTCCCACCACCAGTGTAAGAGGGTTCCTTTTTCCCTGCATCCTCACCAACACCTGTTGTTAGTGGAGTTTTGGATGATGGCTATTCTAACAGGGGTGAGGTGGAATCTTAGTGTGGTTTTAGTTTGCATTTCCTTTATTGCTAGAGATGGTGAGCATTTTTTCATGTGTGTTTTGGCCATTTGAATTTCTTCTTTTGAGAAAGTTCTGTTTAGTTCACTTGCCCATTTCTTTATTGGTTCATTAATTTTGGGAGAATTTAGTTTTTTGAGTTCCCTATATATTCTGGTTATCAGTCCTTTGTATGATGTATAGCTGGCAAATATTTTCTTCCACTCTGTGGGTGGTCTCTTCAGTTTAGAGACCACTTCTTTTATTGAGCAGAAGCTTTTTATTTTTATGAAGTCCCATTTATCTATGTTATCGCTTAGTAGCTGAGCTGCTGTGGTTCCATTGAGAAAGTTCTTGCCTATACCTATTAGTTCCAAAGTACTTCCTACTCCTTCCTGTACCAACTATAGAGTTTGGGGTCTGATATTAAGATTCTTGATCCATTTTGAGTTAATATTGGCATAGGGTGATACACATGGATCTAGTTTCAGTTTTTTGCAGACTGCTAACCAGTTTTCCCAGCAATATTTGTTGAAGAGGCTGTCTTTTCTCCATCATATATTTTTAGCCCCTTTGTCAAAGATAAGTTGGTAACAGTTGTGTGACTTCATATCCGGGTCCTCTATTCTGTTCCACTGGTCTTCATGTCTGTTTTTGTGCCAATACCATGCTGTTTTTATTGTTATTGCTTTGTAATATAGTTTGAAGTCAGGTATTGTGATACCTCCAGTGTTGTTCTTTTGACTGAGTATTGCTTTGGCTATTCGTGGCCTCTTGTGTTTCCATACAAGAAGATTTTTCAATCTCTTTGATGAATGTCATTGGAATTTTGATGGGAATTGCATTAAACATGTAGATTACTTTTGGGAGTATAGACATTTTTACCATGTTGATTCTACCAATCCATGAGCATGGGAGATCTCTCCACTTTCTATAGTCTTTCTCACTCTTTCTTCAGAAGTTTATAGTTTTTTTTGTAGAGGTCATTCACATCTTTTGTTAAGTTTACACCTAGGTGTTTGATTTTTTTTGAGGCTATTGTAAATGGAATTGTTTTCATATATTTTTTTGTAAGTTTGTTCATTACTAGTGTATAGAAATACTAATGATTTTTCTATGTTGATTTTATATCCTTCTACCTTGTTTAGCTATTGATGGTGTCTAGGAGCTTTTGAATAGAGTTTTTTGGGTCTTTAAAGTATAGGATCATATCATCTGCAAATAGGAATATTTTGACAGTTTCTTTACCTATTTGTATTCCTTTTATTCCTTCTTCTTGCCTAATTGCTCTGGCTAGGAATTCCAGTACTATGTTGAATGGGAGTGGAGATAGTGGGCATCCTTGTCTCATTCTTGATTTAGAGAGAATGGTTTCAGTTTTTCACCATTAAGTATAATGCTGGCTGTAGATTTGTCATATATAGCTTTTATAATGTTGAGGTACTTTCCTTCTATTCCTAGTTTTCTTAGAGCTTTTATCATGAAATGGTGTTGGATCTTATCAAAGGCTTTTTCTGCATCTATTGAGATGATCAAGTGGTTTTTGTCTTTGCTTCTGTTAATGTGGTTTATTACATTTGTTGATTTTCATATGTTGAACCACCCCTGCCTTCCTGGGATGAAGCCTACTTGGTCGTGGTGAATGATCTTTTTGATGTGTTGTTGAATTCAGTTTGCCATTATTTTATTGAGGATTTTTGCATCAATGTTCATTAAGGAGATTGGCCTATAGTTCTTTTTGGAGGTGCCTTTGCCTGGTTTTTGGATAAGTGTAATACTGGCTTCATAAAATGTGTTAGGCAGTTTTCCTTCCCTTTCTATTTCATGGAACAGTTTAAGAAGGGTTGGTATTAGTTCTTCTTTAAAGGTCTGATAGAATTCAGCAGAGAATCCATCAGGTCCTGGACTTTTCTTTTTAGGGAGACTCTTGATTGCTGCTTCAATTTCATTTTGTGTTATAGATCCATTCAGGTGATTAATGTCCTCTTGGTTCAGTTTTGGATGATCATAAGTATCTAGAAATATGTCCATTTCTTTCAGATTTTCAAATTTATTTGAATATAGGTTCTCAAAGTAGTCTCTGATGATTTCCTGGACTTCCATGGTATTTGTTGTTATCTCCCCTTTTCCATTCCTGATTCTACTAATTTGGGTTTTTTTCTCTCCTCATTTTAGTCAGGTTTGCCAGGGGTCTATTGATCTTGTTTATTTTTTCAAAGAACCAACTTTTTGTTTAATTAATTCTTTGTATGGTTTTTTTGGTTTCTATTTCATTGATTTCAGCTCTTATTTTTATTATTTCTCTCCTTCTGTTTGTTTTGGGATTTGCTTGTTCTTGTTTTTCTAGGAGTTTGAGATGTATCATTAGGTCATTGATTTGCCTTTCCTTTATGGTTATGTTGGGTTATACTTTCTGTGTCCAGAATCCCTTGAAGAATATTTTGTAGTTGTGACTTTGTGGTCATATATAGTTTTAGTTTCTGCTTATCATGGAAGACTTTTATTACTCTATCTATTTTGAATGATAGTTTTGCTGGGTAGAGTATCCTAGGGTTGAAGTTATTTTCATTCAGTGCCCATAAGACCTCACCCCAAGCTCTTCTTGCTTTTAATGTTTCTGTTGAGAAGTCTGCTGTGATTTTGATGGGTTTACCTTTGTATGTTATTTGTTTTTTTCTGTCTTACAGCCTTCAATATTCCTTCTCTTGTCTCTGTACTTGTTATTTTAGTGATAATATGTCATGGGGTAGTTCTATTTTGGTCTGGTCTGTTTGGTGTTCTGGAGGCTTCTTGTACCTGTATAGGCATAGATCTCTCTAGACTTGGGAAATTTTCTGTAATTATTTTGTTGAATATATTATGCATTCCCTTTGCTTACACCTCTTCTCCTTCTTCAATGCCCATGATTCTCAGGTTTGGTCTTTTAATGGAGTCAGTAAGTTCTTGCATTTTCTTTTCACAGGTCTTGAGTTGTTTAACTAATAGTTCTTTGGTTTTTCCTTTAATTACCATTTCATCTATGAGTTCTGAGATTCTGTCTTCTGCTTGTTCTCTTCTGCTGGATTGGCTTTCCATTTTGTTTTGCATTTCTGTTTCATTCTTTTTTCTGAGGTTTTGCATATCCTGAGTATCTTCTTCTTTAATATTGTCTATTTTTGTCCTGAGTTCATTTATCTTGTTATTTATCGTATTCTTTCTTTCACTTTGGTGTTTTTACAGTACTTGTATAGTTTCTTTTGTTTGCTCTTGTGCTTTCTCAAATTCTGTATTTTTGTTTTCTAGGAATTTCTTGAGTGTCTCCTGTACATTTTGGTTGACCATATCCAGTATCATCTCTATAAAATTATCATTGATTACTTGGAGGATTTCTTCTTTCAGAGTGTTCTTTCTTTAGTAGGAGGTCATAGATCTAGCATACTATTTGCTGTGGGGCAAAGAGAAAGGTAGGGAGATCCTGGGCTGAATCATAGGTTCCTTCTGGGCCAATAGTTATTTTAGTGTCCTTCCAAGCAAGCATTGCATGCCATTTAGACATGGCTGTGGGTTATGAGTACTTACCCAATCCTGTTATATTTCAGAAAGGATTAATGCTAAAAGTGACCCTAGGAAGCCAATTTTATTTGTACATTAATATTTTACTTTGCTTTTTTGTTTAAATCCAGTCTATTATATTACTAACAGTTGAAAATAAGGATAGCAATGGCTGCAAAATTTTCCTCAATGCTTTCACTTCAAGTCTGTGTATAGAAACCAGAAAAGGCTTGGGTTTTGCTGTGGAAATAAGAGTAACGTGATTGGATGGAACTATAGATGTAATGTTAAGTGAACTTAGCCAGGCTCAGAAAGCCAAAGGCTACATAGTTTTGTCTCATATGTAGAATGTAAGCCCAATAAAAATAAAAGCAATATTACCAAAAACAAGTCACATTAAGGAGAGAGCACTAATGGGAGAATGATGGTAAAAGAAGGAAGTTAAGAAGGTGAATATGATTGATGTACTTTCTATACAAGAATAAATATAAAGGGCTAGAAGAGTGGCTCAAGTGGTAGAGCACCTGTCTAGCAAGCGTGAGGCCCTGAGTTCAAACCCCAGTACTACCAAGAAAAAGGAGGTATGTAAAATTTATAAACCAGTAGAAATCACTATAAGAACTAAGGTTGAAAGGAGAAAAATAGAGGGGATGAACCAATTCAAGTTATAATACATATACACATGGAAATGTCACAATGAAACTTCCTGTATAGATATCTTAAACAAAGGAAAATGTCTTTTTTTCAAAAATGGAGAATAAAAAGGCAAAACAAGTCTTGTCTGGGGGTTGGTATCAGTGGGATGGGAAAGGGTATAAGGAAAGAGTGTAGGAAAGTGAATATGGTGGAAATATTATGTACTCATGCATGAAAATGGAAAAGTGAGACCAGTTGAAACTATTCCAGGAATGGGGGGAGGAGAATAAAGGAGAATGATGGAGGGAGTGAATTCAGTTGTGATATATTGTAAGAACTTTTGCAAATGTCACAATGTGCCCCCAGTGCAGCAATAATAAAAAATAGTTTTTATTTTATTTTGTTTTAAAATTGGAAAGACATATAATTTTTATTAAATACTGTTCAGGTAGTGAAAAAAAAAGAGTAATGTGATTGAATTGTGCTAAGCTGAGGAGCCTGGTGTATCTATCAGTCTGGAGGGCACATTTGGAAATTTCAAAGATGCAAATGTTTCTGGATAAGGAGAAAAGCAGAAAAGAAAGGCCTGACTTTAAATGTGCTTTTTTTCAAATCAAGAAAGTACAATGAACATATATGTTCATACTTAGTCAGCATTAGCAGAAGAACTGTTCAATGTTCATTTTAAGAGCAGGGGTGAAAGACTGTGAGGTTATTTGGTAGTGATTTTTAAAAAACTATTCCTTCCCCACTTTTATGGCTTGTGTTTTCTGTGTGTAAACTAACAAAACTAAATTGATGCAACTAGAAGAGAGATTAGAAAATTTTGCTTACTGCCATCCATACTAGCAGACTCTTCCAGTTAAGAGTGATATTAACTAAGTCACTGAGTGCTCATCATTCACTCTTGAAGGATTCTGTTTCTCCTAACAGCTCTAGGAAACATGTGGCTGTAACCCCTATTCTGTAGATAGGAAAAGAAGGCAACAAAAGTAATTGATTTGCTCCATAGCACAGCAATGGTAGAGAATAGAATTGACTGTAAGCAGCCTCGCTCCATGAACTTTGGTTTTGACCACTATGGATACTGTATTATTGAAAGGTGGACGTAGTCCTTAGTATTTTATTAGAGGGTCTTCTTGAA
The DNA here is from genome assembly GCF_047511655.1 of Castor canadensis. Taxonomy (NCBI): domain Eukaryota; kingdom Metazoa; phylum Chordata; class Mammalia; order Rodentia; family Castoridae; genus Castor; species Castor canadensis. Next base: position 83,008,810 of record NC_133388.1, on the reverse strand, counting down.
TTTTCTCAACTCCATTCCTCTACACATGCATTTCTTTTCACACAAAATGTATTTCCTTTCAATGCTATATATCCTGTTTAAATACCTCCCCAAACTCAAACATATCCTATATAAGAAGCTTTCCTGGGACCCTTAGTAGGAATTAATCTCTTGTTTCTTTGAACTCCTGGGGCATTTATGTTTTTCTCTTTAGGGACACTTTTTGTTTTCTATTTCTTATTTATTGTATATTCTCCCATTAAATCATAAATTACATCAAAATGGAGCCACTTATTTTTCATTTTAAAATGTCTGGCTTAGATTATGCCTACTATACATTTTCATAGGTTTAATAAATATTTAACAATAGATATTGTCAAAATGTCCACACTTCTCTTTTAGGGAAAATTGGGGCCATGGACACTGATTCACATGCTCTCTTTTCTGTGTCTAGACACAATTACCTCCTGTGTAGTTGGCTCAGTGGTGTAGTGATGTGATTAGAAGCAAGATGTACTCAGGTACAGTCAGGGAATATCGTTTATTTAATAGCACAATAATAGACAAATTTCAGGGTTAGTTACTTAAGGTCAGAGAGAACACAGGGATTAAATAGAGATATGATTTCTTCATTCTCCTAAAGTTTCCTACTGGGAATTGCAGTTGTGGATGGTCTCACAGGTAAAGAATAAAGATTCAGTCTTTTTAACTGTTCTGGAGACAGGCTACATTTCATCCTTCTCCATGGTTGAAAATTACCTGTGCAGACAGCCTCCACATATATTTAGAGGTTATTGTGAGACTGGATAAAGTGAAGGCAAGTTATTTATGAGTTGCCTTAATAAATTTCAGTTATATTTGAAGTCATTGCTCAAAGATTTAAGTTCTTACTGGGACACTCACCCTTGAGATTTCAAAGGATGATTTTGCTAAATCATTTTAAGTCAAGTCTTGAATACTGATGGCTTCCTAAATTGTCTTAGAAAAGGCTCACAGGACTCAGATGTTTCAATTGTTTTTCCTAAGGAAGGTGTTAGAATTCTTGACCAAATTTGTGCTAGGGTGCCTCATGTTCCCAGTATTATCATCTTTCCTTAATGTTCTTCAATTTGTTCCTTAAAATTACTTCTCCTCTTTGTTCCCTGCAATTCTGTACAAATGGTTGCCAAGATAGCCAGAAAATTTCTGGGACAATAGGAAAGATTCCAGGTAGCACTGCTAACAGATGGTGGGGAAACTATCTTGGCACTTAACTCCCAGCCATTTCAAGATGCCAGTCTCTGAAGCACCCTGCAAATTTCTCACTGCTGAGTCTTGTCTTTCCTTGTCTACCTCTGGATGACACTGTTTTCCCACATATAAATTCATCTGGTTTACATTTTCTTTTGTAAATCTACTCTAATGTGGATTGACCTAAGAAAGATCAGATTTCCTGAGAATGGATGCAGCTTCAGTTCTAAGGCTGCTCAGAGACCCTTAAAAGAACTTGAGCTGGACTTGATCTCTAAGGCTTCCCTTTACCCCTCTCCCCCAGGAGCATCAGAAGCAGGGCAGCAGCTCTTCCATCCAAGACAATTCTTATGTATTAGAGAAGATACCAAGTTTGAAGCAATAATGTCCATAATAGAAATTGTGATGGAGCAAAGAAGTTGAGGTAAAAATCCAGTAAGGAGGTTGTTGTGAAAAGGCACAGGGTGTTGTGGGATGTGGTGGAAGTAGCTTGGAAAAGAGGCAATGAAGAACAAAGATCAGTGGAGTACAATCACAGTTTACCTAGGGAGAATGTTGGGGTCCACATAGATGTGAAACCCTTAACTATTTATAGCAAAGAGACTTGTACTATGACATAAAAACAGACTACTTAAATTTCTTTTCTTATCGATCAATCAACAGAACTGATATTGTATAAAGGAAAGGAAAGAAGGCATTGTTTCTTTCCTAAGTGCTGCTGGAGGGTTAGGTTTCCTTATTATTTAAAGTCTTCTAGCTATAAGACTCAGAAAATACTGAAGCTATACTGAGAAATTCTGAGAACTACCCAAGAAATTCTGAGATTGGTGAGGAAAATGGGCATTAAGCCACCTGGCATTTATCAGACATGAATCTCTAGTTTATGTTCTGTCTTCATACAAACAGTATGAAGGAGGCAGTGTTCAAGACCCAAGGAAGCCAGATGTGGTGACTCATTCCTGTTACCTAGCAACTCAGGGACAGAGATTGGGAGAATCACAGTTTGAGGCCAGCTCAGGCAAAAAGTCCATGAGATTCTATCTGGGTATGGTGGCACATGGCTGTCATGCTAGCTGTACAAGAAGTGAAAATAGGAGGATTACGGTCCAGGCATAAATGCGAGACCCTATTTGCAAAATAAGTACACCCAAAAGTGCTGGGGGCATGACTCTAGTGGTAGAGCACCTGCCTAGCAAGCCTGATACCCTGAATTCAAACCCTAGTACTGTACCTCCCCCCCAAAAAAAGAACCAAGAAAGTGTGCCATATAAAAAGCAAGTTTGGGAAATAATGGCTGAAAACTTCTGAAATTTAGCAAAAAACACAAACTTACAGATTTAAGGAGCTCAGTTCACTCCAAATAGGATAAACTAAAAAAAAAAAAAATCCACTTAGCTACAACTATAATTGAACTGCTGTAGGACAAAAAAAATGCATTTTGAACTCAGCCACAGAAAATGGAAATATTGCACACAGGGGAAGTAGTGAACAGAGTAACCATAATTCTTCATCAGAAAACAGGCAGGAAGGCAGTGCAACAACATTTTAACATAACATAACATTGTGTATGCAGAGGTCCCCGCCGGAAAGGGAGGCAGAAGCTTGTTTAATAATTGGACCATGGAAGAGGTGGTAGAAGAAGCTCATGGAGACTGTCCAGTTTCCCTCTAGTTCTGCTGTTCTGTGGCAAGTTCTATTCTCTTGTCCTGGGAAACATTGCCAATTAAAGCAGGGAAACAACTTTTACCACAGTCATGAGACAGCCATGAGTGTGGGCACTGTCTTGCTTCAATTGTTTGCTTCATTTCGTCCAATCCATGTGTTTTCCTGAATATTCATTCTTTTTGGCTTGTGCCTTTTTAATTCTACTCCTCTCCCTCCTATTTTCTTATGAAAATTTTATTTTCATTCTTATTAACTTTTCTTCAAGTCTAGTGTTTATTCAAAGGTCTGCTGCTCTTACAACAATCTCATCTTTTCCAGCATCCTGGGGGCATTTTCCTTCTTTGGTTTCCTCTTGCTTCAGTTATTCTTTTGTTGTTCCCCTTTCATGTTGTTTTCTTTTCTCCCCTCAGATTTTAGCCTGAGCCAATAATGGAAACACTTTCTTCTTTGCAGCATCCTTTCTTCCCTCAGGAGAAAAATGTTCCCTGTATGAATATGAATAGGGTCTGCAAACAAAAAACCTGTACTTCAAAACATTCAGGCAATTAATAGGGGAGAGCAATGAGTTGGTGGTCAGGAAGGCAAGTAAACAACACATTATTCTGAAAACCTTCAATAGTTTTGAGGCAAAGTGCTTGCTTTGTGATAAATGATAGTGAAGGAAGTAGCAGAGAGGGCACTTAACTCTCAAAATATTGCTGTATCTCCTTCCAAACCATCAAAAATAATGATAGACAATACAGTCTTGTCTGCAGAAGAGACATTATTTTTTTCCACATTGCTATAATTTTTGTCAAGTGTTCCAAGCCTTCTATGGTTTTAAAATGTTTTGATGCTTTGGGGAAATCTATTTTGAATGGTTATACTAGAAAAAGAATTCATATAGCAAGTTTCTTCTTTAACCAGGTCACTTTGGTATCATAACTACAGCATGCAAGTTTCTCCTGCAGTGAGAATGCTCCATTTTCCACCATGGTAAAACTCTTTTACTACTTGGTTTATTCCATGAGATTGGTGGCAACACAGTTCAAAGCACCTGCCTAAAAGGAAATAATCAAAATAATGAAAGAGTGGATGTTGTATGTATGACTGACTTTTTAATTATGTTCTCTATTTGGATTCACTATTTGGAAATGTTTGGGAGAATCATGAACTTTGTTGGTTTAGACTCACTGGTTATTGTTCAATGTGCTTGCTACCAGCTGTGCTGATACCCAGTGCCAAGTGATCTCTCCCTCTCAGTGGTAGATGAATGGAGAAGGAAGAAACACTTTAATTCTTTAGGAATTCTTTAGAGAAGTGAGCATCTCCATAGTCTAGCAGGTGTTGCCAGTTGAGTTTTTTAAAAGTACCATTTAGCAAACTGTTATCAAGAGATGGATTCTCTTCAGAATGTATGCTAACATGCTAGAAGCAAAAAATCTCAATTAATGTTACGAACCCTCTGGCAGGGGGTCAATATTTTAACTGGCAGGAACAAAACAGAGGAATTGAAAGATAGAGTAAGGCCATTTAACACCGAGGGATATATGTTTCAGGTTGGGTGCAAGATTCATACGACTGGAAGTAATATTTTCAATACAGCCAATGACTGGAGTAGTCTGATATGAAATAGGGAAAAGAGGTCCAAATGGAGATAAGGAAGAGACTTACCTGTGTAGGCTTTTTAATGATGGAAGGATTGGCTCAGTTAATAAGAGAGGGCAGAGAATAGGTGCTCATGACAATATTAGGTTCAGTATCAAGTTTCCATATGTCTGCTAGAACCCTTATCAAGGTCAAGGATAGGTAGAACTACTCTGTAATGAGAGACTGACACACTTGATTTCATTTTAATTAAGCTAGAGGCCATCTTAGAGGGATAAAACTTTTATACAAACCACTTCCAAAGTACCCACTTTCAAAATGGATATTTTTATTTTAAGAAATCACCCTTCTTTCTAAAACTTTGTTTCATTATGTAGATTATAGAATTTAGAGAATCTTCTCATGGAAATACTTTTAAATTTCCTTCTAGTACATCAAAATGTTTTTGTTTATATGTTTGAGTATTTTTTCTGTTTCCAATAACTTTTTATTTCAATGCAACATTGTAATGTAATCTTTTTGAAGATATTTTCAGTACAATTAAGAATACACATTTAAATAAATACCATTTACTCATGGTGCTATCAATGCAAGTAACTGAAATGATAATCAGATGCACAGCTTGATTTCCTGTACACTCATGACAACACTCCTTTGCTTACAAGCCCACAGTTTTCTTTTGACACCAACTGTAGGACTCCTCTCATCTCAGAAACATAAAAATGTGCTTCAACTTAGCTGGACACCAGAGGCTCACGCCTGTAATCCTAGCTACTCAGGAGGAAGAGGTCAGGAGGATCCCGGTTCAAAGCCAGCCTGAGCCAATAGTTCACAAGACCCTATCTGGGAAAAACCCATCACAAAAAATGGACTGGCAGAGTGGCTTAAGTGGTAAAGCATCTGCCTAGCAAGTGTGAGGCCTTGAGCTTAAGTCCCAGTGCTATTTTGAAAAACAAAACAAAACAAAAACAAATAAAAAAATAAAATGTGCTTCCTAAAATGAAGATAATCAGGTAGGGGAGAGAAAGGAGAGCGTCCTCTGGGTAGAAGCTGCAGCATCTGCAGTAGCACCCAGATAGGGATGTTGGAATCCTTCAGTGTGGGGAACATAGGCTTTCAGCAGGCATCAGGATGGGTTGGGAGCTCAGACTCATCTGTTAACAGACTGGCTTGCTGTTGGGGTAACTGTTGGGGAACTCGTAGCTTGAGCTACCAGCAAAGGTTTTCAAGCAAAGCAGGGGAACACTCTAGGCATAGACAAAATTTGTGGTGTAGGGACGAACCCAGGGTCTATGCACGTGAGGGCAGTGCTCTGCCACTGAGCTGTATCCCAATCAACAAGATGCACTTCTGATACGGTATAGAAGAGTGGAGAAAAGGACAGTAAATAGGTGGATACATTATAGGTCCAAGTGAGAAGAAAGGCAAACATCAACTAAATAAAAGACATTTAGGAAGGAGAATTCATGATTTGGTGACCAACTGAATGGACACTAATTAGTTATGCTGAGTCACATAGTCGGATCTCAAGAAACAAAATACTTTGGGCTTTGGAGTATGAAGTAAAATAAACTCAAACCTAAAATTGCAATGTTGGTTCATATCTTTCTTTTAGAGTGCATATTTCAAAGAAAAGAGAATAGAATTTTACCTTTGTATATTATGCCTTGCAGTTACAATCCTTGTCAAGATTTTGGCCATGGATGGGCACTTTGGGGCAGACAGCCACAGAGAGCTTTTCCACTTGGCCAAAGAATGAGCAGGACAATTATTTTTTTTCTTTATTCATTTATTCATATGTGCATACATTGCTTGGGCCATTTCTCCTCCCTTCCCCCCAACCCCTCCCTCTCCCCACAAACCCCCTTGCTTCCAGGCAAAACCTGTTCTGCCCTTTCCTCCAATTTTGTTGAAGAGTAGACATAAGCAATAATAAGAAAGACATAGCATTTTTGCTAGTTGAGATAAGGATGTATAGCATACAGAGAGATTCCTAGCATTGTTTCCATGCACAAGTATGTTACAACCTGAATTGATTCATCTCTACCAGACCTCTTCACTACTTCTTGGTCACCTTCCCATATTGACCTCTGTTGTTTTAAGGTTACTGTATTAGCTCCTCTGCAGTGGGCCCATCAAACACTTTCAAGTTTGGGGTTTGGGACTTTTCCCTATTCCTCTGTAGATAGACAGTTCCTGTCTTCTTACACTCTTCTGTTAAGGTTGGCAGAGAAGCTTTAAAAAGTAGGGCAAGCAACTCAGAGTTCAGAGTTAAAAGTTAGTAAGTAGGCTTTAGGTGGATAGATAAACAAATATATCTACAGATGTAGAGTTGCAGCATTTAAAATAGTGATAGGGCAATTAGGAGTTTAAACTTTCTCTTAATTCTTATTCTGTGAGATAGGAAGTAAACAGAAGAAATGTAAGTGCAGTTATTTTGATAAATAGCATGCATGATAAAAACATCCAGATGAAGATCCCTAGGAGCAAAGATATTACCTTTCTAAGTGTCTGCCATATTGAAACCAGGATGGTGTTACCTGTGCTACACTGATCCAGTTCTGGGTATATAGCCTGAGACCCAGGAAGAAGAAGCTTTTACTGTACTTGCTTACCATCTAAACCCTGTTTCATTTGTAGAAATGTCTCATATTCCAAGAAAAAGAAAGTTAAATACAACAAAGTTTGTTGCCTGATACATGGAGATAAATGTAATATGAAGAATTAGCAATTTACAAATGTAAAAAAAAATATATATTATCCAAATGTGACCAAAGGCTAATACTATCCTTTGTAAATTAAACTTCTGAAGTAACAGAATAAATCCAAAATTTTATTTAAAAAAATTAATGATTTGGTAATCTGGGCAAGTCTCAACTGTGGATGAATTTTAGTCAATATGTTTGAATATTTTATATATTTTATTTGAGAAATCTAACCACACTTAGATATTTAAGTTGGTTTTGATTTTTCAGTATTAAAAATAATGCTGGTATAAACAAATTTTGCATAAAACTTTGTATATAAAACTATTTCTTCAGGCAAGATAACTATGAATAGAATCACTGGTTTTAAGACCAAGCAATTTCAGGCTTTTGTTGTATATTGCTATTTTTTTCTCCAAGAAAATTAAATTAATTTATACTTCTGTAAGCACAAGAGGATTGCTTATTTCACTGCATCCTCATCAACAGTGGGCATTCCTTTCTTTTTAATCCGTACTAATTTGATTATTATTCTGTTAATTTGCATTTGGGGTACATTTTGTATGCTTGTTATCTGCTTGTGTTTCTTTTATTAGTGTATATTGATTATATAAAAGGGTGTAATTTTGACATTTCCCCACATGCATGTAAGGTACTTTGATCATATTTACCCCTGTATCATATTTCTTTTCAAATACTTATTAATTTCTGATTTAGGTACTTGAAGTCTGTTGTGTTATTATTCTCCCTATTGAAATACGGAAAAGATGTCCTGGCCCATCTCTTCTGACCATGAACAGTTCTTGGATTTTAAAAAAAGAATACAAATACTATCTCCTTTAAATAATTCTGTGGTTTCCATATGATGAGAATTTTAGCTTTCTTAATTCTTACTGATGTTATTGCAACTCTCACAATGGGTAGAACTCATACACCAACATGACCCAAGCGTTTCTTAAATGCCTTCTTTTATATGGCATTGTGAGGACAAGAGAAAGGGGCAAACAAAAGCAGTTTTTCTGATCACATTCCCTGCCACTTCCAGTCCAGCCCCTCTTATAAATAGTAGCTGATGAATTAGTGTGCTTTTGTGAAAACTAGTTATTCTGTGCCTAGTATTCAGGGATATTAATGAGTACTTTGGTCACCTTGGGATTTGTGTGACCATAGATACTCCCTTAATTTATTTTTTCCCTGTTTTCAGCTTTGCCATACAGTGTTGTTTGTATTCCAATAGGCAGGTGCAGGCTGAGAACCATTCCAGGCAGCTGCAATTGCATGTCAATCATCCTCCCACCTAAAGATATATTACTCACCACCCAGAATGAATCAGGAACAAGAGCTTTAAGTAAAAGAAAATTCTTGGTTTTAACTTTGACAGTAGTTTCTCAGTTATATTTAAACATTCTTCAATATCCACAGGGTTGAATTCTCCTCTGGATTATTAGGACTTTATGGAGGTTCCAGCCTCTTGACTTTAGGATGTAAGCTTCTTAACCTTGAACTAAAAACTTTCTCTGGGTTTTGGTTCAGTGATGTCTTTTTCCTTCAAACAGTGTGCCATGTAGGAGCTATTTTAAGGCCTCTTATGAAGCTGAAGACATACTTCTGTTCTCTCAAAGCCTCTGTGGTTGTGGTTACAGGTCACCTGTGCTTGGGATTCTGTACCACTATTGGAGGAAATGGAGATGGTGACTAGGTGAGGTGGGCACAGCACAGAGCGAAGTGACATCACACCATGCTCTGACCCTTGGTGACGACACAAGTCAGGCATATCTTTTAGACTGCTTTTTTATCTGTACAATAATAGAATAGGAGTAAATGATTACAAAACTTTGTTCCATCTGCATAGGTTAATGAATCTGATCATTAGTTTCTGTAGACATACTTATTTTTTATTTGTATTCTCCTTGCTCAAGAACATTAATTATTATAGTATATAACATTTGGACTACCACTGTGTATTAACCATTAGTATCAGTAGTTTTTACTTTCTTCAAACTACAGTAAGAAATTCTTAAAATATGTAAAGAACCAAAGAGGATTGGGCTGGGAATGTAGCTCAGTGGTAAAGCATTTGCCTCTTATGCCCAAGACCTTGGGTTTGATCCCTAGCACTGCAATAAATAAATAAATAAATAATAAGAATAAGAGTTGAGCAATCACATGGCAAAGTGAGACTTATGAGCTTATGTGCTGTGATGTGGGTCTCTATGGTGTTATAGCCAAGACAACAGACACACCCAGAAAAAGCTAAGGAATGAAAGGACAGCAGCAGCTACTACAGAGAAGGTTTATAGAAACCCTTTTATAATTAAGATAGTATAGATTTTACACTATAAAATATTTTGCTGAAAAGGTCCAACAACTCTAATTCACAAAACTATGAAAAAAGTAAATGTGAACGTGTAGATAAAACCTTAGAAACTAGAACAGCTCTGGGGATAGCTAGTGGTGTAACAAAAAAGCAAACAAACAATAACAACAACAAAACAACCCTAGAGCCTGTTTTGAATGAAGAATGAAATAATTTGGAATATTGAAGTGTCTAAAAAGATGGTAACAAGTTTATATAAGATGTGGCTTCATTTCTTCCAATGAATTCTTCTGTTTATAAAATTAAAATGAAAGAACTGTATTTAAATATAGTCAAAGGAGAAATGTGTATTATCTGTTTGGTATACTAAGTTCCAGTATTGACCTACAGACAGTAGGCATCCTGAACACTAGTGTTATCCTGGCAGGAGATGCTGTTAAAACTGGTACCTGCAAAGATGGCCATGTACCTTTCTGCACATTTACTAGATTTATTTGTTAAGGTAATGTTTAAAAAATTGATAAACTATCAATGAGTACCAAAGTGTACAATAATCTAAAACATTGTTTGAGCTATATTATTTTAGGTTTGATTACAAACAAATATAGCTGAAAAAGAGATAGTTTAGGTTTTAGTGAAAAAAATTAGAATCACACAAAACAGCATTTAAAAATCACATTTACAAAAACTGTTTTGAGTGCAAAACTCATGTCAAGTACAGCTTGCTGTTTGTTTATACATTTAATATCGGCAGCTTGATAAGGAAATTCTCATTGTGATTAATGAAGAAAATCAACTTAAATTCATATTCCACTGAGTTATGTGCTGAAGCACTTCAAGTGAAAACACTGGGAAAGGTTATAGCTGTGTCTGTACCTACAGTTATGTATGCTTTTCTTGCTTATAGTCATCAGTAGTTCCTATTTACAGGTAAAAAAAAGTGCTGTCTAAAAAAATCTTAAGGAAAATCAGATAGATTTGAATTTTTGAGCACTTAATCTTTGCTGGGAAGTCCAAGTAAGTGTGACCCAGGGTGAGAATTCAGTGTGAGAGCATTAAGTTCACAGACGTGAGGAAGGTTTGATGTCCAGGTGGTTCTGCCCTCATCAGTCCTTTTGTAATCTATCTCTTTGACTCCATTAATCTTGATAGGTTAAAAAGGACAAAGTCATTTTTTAATAGCTGACTGCACTGCTAAAGTGCACTATTTACAAAATACTAGGATTTGATGTCTACTAAGGCACTGTCAACTATATTCCACTTATTTTGAAAATATCATAAAACCAGAATTCTCAAATCAACTGTATAAAATTCCACTTTAGGGATGTAGAAGTCAATAACCACAGAGATGCTCAGATCAGGGGTGCTATTTGTTATTTTTAGATTCAGCAACAGCAACAGTAACTGCTGAGCCACTTCCAGAAGCTACCAGGACATTTTAAATGCTGAGATCTATATGGTTACATCTTCTACACCAGCTTATAATTCTATGTTGGCATTTTCTGCATAATAAGAATTAATGTTTCGGGAGAAATTTGATGGCCTGATTGATTCTGAACATAGAACCTCAATGGTAGCTTTTGGCATGGTAAAGTGAAAATATCTCTCCTACTCTGTACTGAACAATTCTGATGAGCAAAGAACATATCTTTGGTCTTAGCCTGTCCATGATCAATAGTCTCAATGTGGTCAATGACTTTGTATTAATTTATATAGGCCAGGAGGTACCATGGTTTAATATTAGTAGTATGATACTCCTTTCAAGAATTCAAATTCAAATTGAATTGAATATATTCAAATTCCTTTAGTAGTGTGAAATTACTTTTAAATTTCTTATAATTAATATTGTTTTAGATTGATGTTTATTACACAGAGAGAAAGACATTTCGGATAGACTGAATTGCAGTAGTGAAGGGGAGACACAGAAATCTCTTCTGATCTCATTGCCTGTGGTCTGGTATTGTTTGGTGAGTGGCAGAGCAGAAGCCTGCCAGGGGTCTACTTACACAGGAATTTAGGAATCTCCTAGGACAGTACTTATACCAAGGGGAGAACAAGCTTAGCTCAGAATTGACATCATTCCCCTGGGGATTAAAACCTGATTTTGAATGCATCTTGTCAAGAATAACTCAGTCATAAAGTATTAGGAAATGAAAAAAAATAGGTTTGCTTCTGACATTGCAGCATCATACTTTATATAAACTTAAAATTACAGTGATTACTAAAAGAACATATTCCCAACAAGATTACTAAGATGGCCATATTTATCAGTTAGCTCTTGTCATAATGCTGTAATACCTAGTGGCTTAACAAGCATGTAAGTGGGTCATGGGACCTATTGGGATCAAGTCTGCTCCAACGTCTGCCATCTTACCTTCATCCAATGGGCTATCTGTCATGTTCTTATCAGGTGATGACAAAATAGATAAGGGTGATTTCTCTTGAGGCTTAGAATCTACACTGACAAAGTGTTCCTGTCACTTGTATCCTACTGGTCAAAACAAGCTACATGGTCAAACCCATCACCAATAGTGTAGGGAAGTGTGGGTGGGATTACAAAGCCACAAGTCAAAGGGTAAGGATGAAAGAAGAATAAAGGATTGAAAACAGTAATGCATTCTGCTACACTGACAGATCATGGCGGAAAACTAATTTTTCTCACTGCCATATCCATAGACACTGTGGTGTACATAAACACACACACACACATTAAAAAAGCTGGAAAAAACATTGCTTTGTTAGGGAGTCAGTTATGGGAAAGAATTAAAGTTTTACTTATTTTGGATAAAAAATATTTTGATTGTTTAAATATCTTGTTTTTCCGATTTTGCTTGTTTGAGAGGTTGCTTCATGATTGTTGCTCCTGACCGGAGATGTGTGATGGGTGTTTCTTCAAAAGTTACCATGTACTCTCTGTTTAGCCTAAAGAATTCCCATCTGAATCAGAAAAGGGGGTCAGGATTAGTACAACATAATATGAGACTTGAAAACAATTGGCTGGGATCAGGTTGTGAATGATGTGTGGCAGGCTGAGGAGGTTGACTTTACCCTCTGAGGAGTCATCAAAAGGCTTTGAATACATTAGTTTGAGTACATCAGATTTATGTTTTAGAAATGTGGCTCTAAGGACAAGGGAAGAAAGGTACAGGGAGTAATCTATGAATATCAATAAAATATAATTGAGCAAGGTAGAAAAATGATAACTATTCTAAAAGAGAAATTAAAAAAAGGAGAAAAGAAAGTAGAGAAATTAATCTTCTCTGAAAGATTTTTGGGAAGACCGCTAAATAAGGTAGGTATCAAAGGTATTTTAATAAATTGAAAACATGATGGGGAGGGAACTCAAACAGAAGGAAGGTAGAATGTTCATTTATGCAGCAAGTAGTTTTTGAGTACTACCAGGTTCTGGGCACTTTTGCAGATGTCATTTTAGACAAAATAAAAACCTTCCTGTTCTTATGGTGCTTACATTTAGTGGATGATTAGACATTAACAATAATAAATTTAAAACTACATCTGTAAGAAGATCTTTGAATGAGAGATACACAGTACTAAGAGAGGGAATTTTTCCATTAGGAAGCAACATGTGAGCAAGACCTGAAGCATTAGTAGGGGTTAATTAGGCAAAGAGCAGAAGGCTGATTTCTGACAATATTGAGGGCTTATTATAAATAGGTGCCAGATGTTTTTTAAATGCTTCACATGTGTTCAATAGTTTCACTTTCAGAATAACTTTGGGATATAGATTCTGTCATTATCCCTTTTTTATAGATATTAAAACTCTGGTTCCCAGTTATACAGCTAGTAAATAGAGCATCTGGCATATGAGTCCATACAATCTGTTCCAATACTCTTGCTCTCTATTCTTGTTATACCTATTCCTTAAATAAGGAAGAAAACTCTAGGAAGGAGAAATGATTTGTTTGCAAGTTTAGAAGAAGTGTATCTAGAGTGAGGAACATTGTCAAATGACCCAGTGGTTCTTAAGCAAAGCTTACAAGCAGAAACTTGCAGTGAGATCAGGCATGAAAGAGAGATAAGTGCAACTGTAGTCAAATTGAAGCCCGTTTTGGAAAAAATGGAATTAAGATAGTAAAACATATTAAATAGATAGGTCATATTATTATATAACCATTTTGAAAATATTGTAAATAGGATAATACAAATGGACAACTTCAGAGCCATTGGATCATGTTGAGTACAAAGTGACAGCAGTTTAGAGAAGTCTGCTGTTGTAAAAGATGGGCAGTCATGGGTGGATCTTAAAGCTCTTTACCAGGAAAAATTGCTAGGGTTTTAGGAATTGAATATTAGAGGGATGTGGCAAGGAGAAGAGAGGTATGAACAATGTCTTCTTATTTCTGGTTTGTGCAGCTGCATGGATGGTGACAATGAGAACAGGTTCACTCATGGCTTATTTTGGAGGCTGGGCAGGGTCAGCTCTGGCTCCATGAGGACTAGGAAGTGGGGAAAAGAAAAGCTGTTTAGGATGACTGTAGCAGACTGTGATTTGCTTATATGTGGCTTTTCCTTTCACTGTTGTAAACTGGTAGTTTTCAGTTGCCACAAAATATGGAAGGAACTAAAATATACTATACTATAGAATGTATAGGTTATATGCTAATTTTGCAGTCTGGGAAAACTAATAAATGGGAGAAACATAAAGCTAAATAACTTCAAATAGCTTTGATTCAAATATTTTTCCATTGTCTAGAATTTGATGGGATATAGGGCTCTAGGATTAGACAGCATCTCAAGGGATTGAAATCAACTCATTTTCCTTCCAACTCAAATTGCGTTACATTGCCACAAATTACATTTTCTCTTAAAATAGCTATAGGAAAATAATACTTTTTAATTTATTTACTTAATTGCTTATCTATTCATTTATAGACAAATAGTATTTGTTTTTAAAAATAATAAGAAAAAACCTCAGAATCTCTTTCCTGAAGAAAATCAGGTTGGTTGAAAGAAGTGCCTTGCCTTATAAGGCAGAGCTCCTTTGCTGTAAAAATTTAATTAAGCATACAAGGGCCGTGAGATACAATTGAACATCGCAAGCAAGCAGATTGGAATGGAAGCTTCAGGTGATAAACAGGATACTAAATGTATTTCAATGTGAGGTTCACATATAAAAGAAACTACTCCCGTTAGCACTTTTAATTAGCACATTACTTTTGGCTCACTTGTAAAAGAGTTAATAAGGATACTTAAACCCATAAAATTAATTTTGCTTTATGCCCAGTTCTTGAGTGACAAATTGTCATGAGTTGCAACACATATGGAAGGTTATTTTCAAGCTCTTGATTACATTAATAAGGATGTTACAGCTCATTCAAAAGTACAGCCTGGGCAGTTTTTCCATGAATTTGGGTCACGAGGACAGATAGCTAAGATGCTTTACAAAGACTCTTTTCAAAGACTCTCAATTTCATTGTGATCCTCTAGGGATTACTTTAGAAATTTTTGGAGGAATTTTGAGTTATCACAATGATTGGGGGTTCTCACTGATGTTTCAGGGGTGCAACCAAGATGTTAGTAGTCAGGACAGTTTTATAAAACATGTGATTTTCCTACATACGTTCCTGCATGACTTCTGAATATTCTGTTGGTCATTCACATAAGGAGGAACCACCTTTATAGTTATTTTTGCCTAGAACCTAACTCATTTTATATGTAATTTTTTTTCTTTTCAGAGCTTCAATATGCACTGAATTTTTCAGAAACACCATTGCAATGTATATGGAAGAAAAACCATATTGTATAATTTTTTAATTTTAGGAAGATGTTTTCTCTACCCTGCTAAATCATGCCATCAGTTGGAATGCCTGCTACCTACAGTAGCTATTTTAGTGACTAGTACACCACAACTCATCAGTCTGCATTTACTGCAGTGGTCCCATTCGTGGTAATTCTATACAATGATGAAAAAAGCTGATTGCATCATTATGCCTTCTAAGGCTCAAATATAGTATAGCTGTGCCTGAGGATGTATATCTAAAAATATGAATTGTTTTATTACATATTGATTTTAAATTTAAAGAACATATATTTATACACATTGGATAAACATTGGAATAGACAGGCTAAGTTGTCTGAGAATGTTCACTGTGAAATGTATGTTACAATAGAGGAGAATTAGGTTCCATATAATTGAATTTGAACATTTTCCAAGCATATATGTGAGTTATATAATTTTAAAAGCAGATATATTTTAACTGCAGTCAGGGATTAGGTTATATTCAGTACAAAGAAATAACTAACATTTGAATATGAGCATTTAACTAAGCATATTCAAATAAAAATACTGTAAATCTATTATATATATAAATATAGGTGTAGATATAGATCAGGGTCTTTTAAAAGTGAGAGAATTTTTACCAAATTATATATGTATGTATAAGAATATTAAAAGAAAAATCACTCAAATTTTTACCATTAAGTTGACACTGTATATAAATTTGGTTTGTGCATTTTCTCTGACTTCTTTTTAAAGTGATTTATATAGAATTGAAGTAAAACCAACTTTTAAGAAATTGGGGTTTGACATGTAATAACTATATTGAAAATGTTGATATTTGTTTCAAAAATATATTATTGAGCACTTAGAATATTTTAATTGATAAAAATATCACATTCTTACAAAGAGAATGTAGGCTCAGTCAGCAAAATGTATGTAACAAGTCATGACTTTACAGTTTCTATGCCCTGTATACATTGTTATTTCTATGTAGCACATGACATGACTTATTTCATGTTAGGAAGCATATTTGGAATATTTAAATAAAATTCCCATTCTTTTTTTTTTTTTTTGATGGTACTGAAGTTTGAACTCATAGCTTCACACTTGCTAGGCAGGTGCTCTACCACTTGAGCCACTCTATCAGACCCCAAATTTCCATTCTTTATAGCAGACTTTTCTACATTTAGCCTCACTAGTAAACTCAATATATATTTTTGCTGTCCAAAAGATTCAGGTACTGAATGATTAAGTAAGACAAATAGATTCTGACATTTAGAAGCTGCATTATTCCGTGGAATTATACCGAATATTCAGAGTGATAATTAATGTTGCATATTTAAGAAATATGCAATCTCATCATTGCATATTTCTCCTCAACTTTTGAGGATTGCATGTTGAACATTCATATAATTACATTGAACATTCATATAATTAGCATTTACATAATCAACATAAGCTTCCATAACTTAAACTTCCTTATGCTAAACTTGGACTTTTAGTGTGTCATCTGGACAATCTTTCAAAATATTGCATGTAGGTGACCATAATTGTGCCATCTTTCAAAATGGTACTTTTGCTTACCAGGTTTAAAATCATATGCGATTTGTTTTACCTTGCTTAGCTTTAGTTTCAAATTATATAATTATAGAATCTCATGGTAGTGTGGCATTAAATGAAATAATGCATATAAAAAGGTTTATACAGTCTTGACACAAAATAAGCTCTAATAAAATTAATACTATTAATATTAACTATTATTGTTTGTATAGTTCACAAGTGCTGGGCACTTTTAAAATTTTGTCCTTACTTTTTAAAAATCATGAGTAATGATAAAAGTTAAGGTATTCATGTTATTGCTTTTCAAAATCAAGCAATGTAGATGAAGTTAGAAATTATTACCTAAAAGCTTAAAGTGCCAGTCCTGTCGTTCAATCACGCATTCATTGATCCCAACTTCAAGTTCACATATCCTGGGTTCACGTGAGAAGGAAAACAACAATGCTAGAGATATGCATGCAATACTGAGGATATGTATTGGTAAAGGTGGTTTTTGAATGACAATGCATAATTTGATCTTATAGTACTTTTTAGCTCTCAGGATGAAATATTTCTCCTTGAAATATCAAATTTTTCTAGATGAGTTTTTCAGTTTCTAAGGAGCACATGATTGTAAAAACGGAACAGCCTATATAGTAAACTAAAATTGCTAATTTTTATTCTGAACTCATAGCTATGCTCTAATAGTTCAATTTTGCTGCTATTGGATGTGAACATATGAAAGGAATTGAGATAATGATTTCCTTTCTTTTCTTAAAAAATGAAAAAAATTAGTCATTAATGTAACTGTTTTATTTGCCGTCTTTCCTCCCAGATACTTCTGCATAAGGGATCATATTTCTTATAATCTGGTATCCTTTTTTTTAGCTCCTGTATTTTACATAATGTCTTTTAAAAGGTTTTCAGAAACATTTAGCTCTTTCTAATTTGCTTTTATAATCCTGAAGGAGAAATATGGAAGATTTTAAGGAATATTACTGTTCTATTTCAAAGCAGTACATTTCCCTTAGGAGTTTGGTCCCATATGGTTTGTAATATGCTAAATTTTCTTTATATTTTCATGAACAAAGAGAGTCTACTGAAAACCTATTAAATCTTTCTCATATAGGAAACTAAAGAATATTCTAATTTCCCACATAAAAATTCTTACATGATAGTTTAAAAAATTGCTGGGGAGGATAGTAAGCAGTTATGCATATATATATATATATATACATACATAACTGTATATATATATGTATATATATACATAACTGTATATATATGTATATATATATAATATTCTTTTCTTCAAGTGAACCAATCAATTTGGTTTCATTAAAAATAATACATTTGACATAGAAAATAAATGGCCAAGGCTTAAAAATAATCAGCCTACTTCTAAAGGCTACCACTAATAGGCTGACAAAATACAGAATAACTAACAGAGAGATGGAGGAGCAAAAATAAGATGTTAACCATCCTTAGGAAATGAATAACAGGTCATATTGAGGTTGTCATTGACAATGTAGTGATCAAATGCTGGCATATAGTTCATGGCACAGATATGAGAAAATCTTTATATATAACTATCTGGTTTCAGGAAGTAATTTCTAGGTTTCACATTTTAAAGTATAATTGACTTAAGTAGTGCTAGACTGTACTTTTCATAAGCCATTGATATTTTGATAGTGACTATATTTTTCTGAATAGGATCTACTCTTACTTTTGCCTACTTTTTCTCCATCCATAAATATGTGGGAGCTAGAAACCAATGTGGAGTTTCTGTCAACAGCCAGACATGACAAATTTCAATTCAATATTCAGAAACAAGGGAATGCAATTACATGGTCATCCACGGGCCCACTGGGCATACTGCACAAAGAACTTGAGGCAAAACTCCAAGTATCATGGACCACTGTGAGCCCCTCTTAGATGAGCCTCGGTAATGCTTTGGAGCCTTATGGGAGTGTTAATTTGGTGCCTGTGTCCAGCAACCATGGAAAGAGCTTGGTATTTCTTTTCTCCAGTGTGTGGTCACCTTAGAAATGGATCGTAGTTACCTTATAGAAGGAAGGCAATTCCCTGAGGTTTTCAGAGATGTTGGTGCTTTTATTGTGGATGTGCTTTTCAATGTCTTAATGAATGAAGTATCCTTGGTTTTTGCCAGGAAGTTATGGTGGTCATGAGATGTGTGCAAGACTCTCAAGATAAACTTACTACATCTTCATCTTCTTAATTTTTGGTTTTCCTTCTTTACACAATGCCAAGGAAGCTCTTGTCTCTCAATTCCACCATGCAGACTGGTACAGGCTCTTCCAGCTGCTAGAGCACATGAAGTCCAGAGTCTCAGTCAGTGGAGTCATCGGCATTAAATTCCATCCTTCTTGGTTAACACTCCTAGAATCCATTCACAGCATATTTTTAAGCTTCAGTCAATATAAATTGGCACAACCTTGCAATTTCTTTGAAGTATAAGTTATTTACTTGTGATCACACCTTGCTTCTGCTTGTGCATCTGCTGACCAGGAGGAGGTGGACCTTGCGTAGAAGGGGTGTTCCCTTGGAGGGTAGAGCCAGGGAATCCTGTCTCTCAACAGCTTCTTTTTACCCCTGGGTCTCTGAGCTCATGGAGGCATCCCTGGCCCTTGGAAAGACAGTCTTGCATCCTTGTTGTCCAAATGGTTATCTCAATTGATAGTGCCACTGAAATCTTTTAAAACAAAGTCTGAAAGGCCAACTCTACTGGTATTGTCAAGGAAGATTTGTTCTTACCTTCAACTAATTGGGTTTTAAATAGCTATGCATGTTAGATTTACCATGGCTCTACAAAGGACTCAAGAAATGTTTAGTCAGAGAATTGTTTGAATAAAAACAATGTAAAGGTAAATATCATTATCTACTGACAGTCATGTACTGCTCAATGAAATTAAAGCAGAGACAGAGTTGAATGGATGTACCAATTACCTGGCTCAGATACTGGCTGTGTGTGTCTTGGAGCAAGCTATTTGAGCCTTCAATGTTTTTTTTTTTTGTTTTATGTCAGATGTGTGAATTAATACCAGTTGAATATACTCAAGGCAGTTATAAAGATAATCTAAGTGCCATGTTTGCTTGAGCAGTACACAACGCAAGCTAAAAGGTTTAAGTATAAAAAACCAACCAAACAAGAAAACATGAACATCCTATAGACAGGAGCTGTTATTGTTCCTATTATTCTCTGGCATAGAGTAGTAGTCATGCAGTGACTTAATTTTTTTAAATACAGCTGCCTGTTGAAACATATGGGAGTCTGATATAATACTCTGTCTCCTTTTGTCTCTATATAGATTTTACATGATAATATTAAGAAGTTAAGTAAAATTACAGGGCCCTAATTTAGAATTGTTCCATATTTAGACTAGTGTTAAGGGAGAAAGCTTATAGAAGAACATCGTTGGAAACAAGTAAAAAATGTAAATGATTAAGAAAGAGTGATAAAGGTAAGAATGAATGTAAAGTAACAGTCACACTTGGTTTTGGAAAAGATTTGAAAAGAGTAAAATGGAATATTTGTTTGGTAGGTATAAAAGGTAGAGAATAGTAATGAAACACAAAAGTATGACAGAAAATGGACAGTCAGCATAATAATTTAGTGAAAGGACAGGGAAGATTCCCCATCCTTGCCCAAAGCTTCCGCTACTATAGAAGTGTTCCAAATTGGTAACACTAGAACCCTGATATTTATCCTCTTTCCCTAACTCCTCCTATGCCCAATGAATATTAAGAATGTCCTCTTAGAGTCCTGCAGACTTTCAAACTCACCATGTCCAAAGCACTAATTATCTCCAATTCCTTTCTGCCCTTAACTCATATACACTTGCATCCTTAATTTGTATCCTTTCCTAAATTATTACAGAATTTTCCTGACTGATATTCCTGCTTATAGGGGTGACCCTGTCTAACCCATTCATCCTGTGATCTTCCTAATGCTCTTATCTGATAGTGCTATTCTGCTGCGTAGAACCCAAGCAGGTTTGTTTTATTTAGTAGGTCCTCTGTGATGGAGCCCTTGCCTACTATTTATCAAGATTAGATGCTACCTGACACTTGTCACGTTCTGCCTGATTTCAGGCTAATTGCAGTTCCTCTGGCATGACATGCACATTCACACTTCTGTGCTTTTGCACATGCTCTTCTTTCTGCTGGGAGTGTTTTCTCATTTAATTGATAGACTTTTTGTTAATCCTTTCAGAGCAAGTTTAAGAAGTCCATCCTCTGTGAAACCTCCCCTGACACAAATCTCACAACATAAGCACAGCATAGTTAATATCCACCATTATATCTTGCATGTGTCATTGTTATGATACTTGATGCCATGTGTTTGCATGTCTGTCTCATCTATCAGACTGCGCTTGTTGAAGTCAGTGAGCCTGTTTGATGCATTTCTCTTTCCTCAGAAGCCAAATCAACACTCAGCACCTGGTAGACTTTAGTAGAGGTTTAACGAGGAATGAACAAAGCCATTTGACATTAGCAGATCCTATCAGCATTTCTATGTCTTAACTGTCGTGCAATTTGTGATGAATTCATCATGCTATCTGCAGACTCCAATGCCATCTTCTTCTGTCATTGGCAATTCCTGGCTGCAGTTTGCTCCTTGGTATAAATAACATACATTTTGTTGACAACAAAGGTATTTTAGGGTATTAAGGACAAACCCTTCCAGTACTTAGCTTACTTGTTTCTATGGTTACTGAATCAGTGACTGTTTTAACTTATTTCAATTATGAATCTGGTACCGTTCTCACTTAAAGAGTGATATTTTGTTGTTTATCCTGGCTTTTTGTTGAGGTAGGGAGAACTCTCATACTAAGCTAGAAAAAAACCAAAAGTTCTATCAATAGTCAGAGAAGTTAGAAAGTTTTAGATGAAATTGTTTAGTGTGCCATTTTTCCAATCCACCCTTCCCCATAGTTGACTTCAGTTCTGGTATAAATATTTTGCTCCATTTTCCTAGCCCCACTAGAAATGTTAGTTTGGTCATTAAATAACAATCATTTATGCATGAAAAGCACTTATTTAGGCTTGGGTGCTTGTTGAAGTAAGTTCCATAATGCTTTTTTCTATGGACAAGTAAAGTAACTGGGGAAAGTGTTATGTTTACAATTGGCTAGGCTATGCTCTTCCCCTGTGCCTTTTCTTTTTTTTTTTTTTTTTTTTTTTTTTTTGGTGCTGGGATCGAACCCAGGGCCTCACGCATGCTAGGCAAGCGCTGTACCACCGAGCTACATCCCAGCCCTGTGCCTTTTCTAATTTGGGTACACCTGACTTAAAATGCAAAAGTTGTCATGTGATGGACTGCTGTCCATGGGCTGGGTGCCTGTTTCATGAGATATACATAAAGAGAGCATTTTGAAATAGAGCTGTTTCCTGTTAACAGTTGTAATGTATGTGTCCAGTAAGAGCACGTCCTCATTTTCAAGATGGAACACTTGTGCTGATGAACTGATGCTGCCTGGTTTGGATAATCAGTGTCTGTGAACCGAGTGTGTAATTT
Source organism: Castor canadensis (assembly GCF_047511655.1). NCBI lineage: Eukaryota > Metazoa > Chordata > Mammalia > Rodentia > Castoridae > Castor > Castor canadensis. The sequence goes on along the minus strand of NC_133388.1, from coordinate 82,986,509 downwards.
GCTCAGCACAGTTGTGGAAAGGTAGAGTTTTGGGCAATATGCTTCCTAAGTAACTAGTTTTTTAGGCAAAATTGTTTGTTTCAACAGAGATTTTCTTATTAAAAATAAGGCCACAGAGCATATAGCACATACTAATATTTCAGTTCATGTATTCTTTTCAGAAATAACTATTTAAAATTTACCTTTGAAAGTCACTAGTAAAGGGTTCTGTGTTGAAAAAACTGGACATGGTTGGAGGGTATGGAGAGCACAAGATACTCCCTAACCAAGAGTTTAGATGAAGTCCAGGAAACATGGTGGTATTTCTCAGTCTTCTAAAAAATCAAAGAAAGTACTTTGAATAATGTTTTCACATAAAGAAATCATAAGTTTTTGAGGAGATAGATAAATTTACTTGTCCTGATTTAAACATTACTGTACGATATGACATATACTATTCATACAACAAAACCTCACATGGTATCCCACACATGTCTGATTTTTTTGTATCTGTTAAAATATACAATAATTCATAGTGCATGTTCAAGTTACTCAATCTTACCTAAGCAAGAGCCCCCAATTCAGCCTAGCATGCTGTATCTGTACTTTGTTAAAGATATCCTATGTAATTATATATCGTGTCCCTGTCCTGAGAATTAGGAGAGCAGAGTGTGAGACATAAGTTGGACGAGAATGGGTCATAGTAGTCATGTCAAGAAACAAGATCAGGCCAGGTGCTCAAATCTGAAATTCCAGCTACTTACGAGGCAGAGATCAGGAAGATCACAGTTCAAGGCCAGTCCAGGGACAAAAAGTTAGTGAGAGGCCCATCTTAATCCAGGCATGGTGAAGCATACCTGTGAGTGCAGCTATGCAGAAGGCGTAGTGGATCCCCGTCTGCAGTCTGAGGCCAACGCAGAGCAAAAATATGAGTCCCTATCTACAAAATAACAAACAAAACAGGATCTTCATACAAGCATAAGGTCCTGAATTTGTTTCCCAGTGCCAGGGGCAAAAAAGAAAAGGAAAAAGGAAAAAGTAGTGAGAACAAACAGATTCTTGAGGTAAACATAAAGAGAAAACGGTAGGAAGTGTAACCAAGACTCCAATCCAGAGGGCCTATTCCTAGGAGACCAAAGGTTGAAAGCACTAGGGATTTAGGGTGGAGAGAAGGAGTGCAATGAGATTCCTTGAGCTACATTCATGTCGTTGTCAGTGATTTTTATTAGGGGTCCAGACCTTTAATGTACATGAAGGGTTAACTTTTAAGGGTTTTAAACTATCCTAGGTATCAGTAAAATGTGTAGGAAAATCATGTAGATAGCATTTAAGGCAGATTTTTTACTGATATTTTATATGAAAATGATCTTAATATGCAGTTAAGAAAAAAATAAGATATAAAAGTTGCGTATGCAATGTGGTCCACATTTTACACACACACACACATGCATGCACACACAGAAGCTATTGAAGAAAAAAGTTACAAAACTTCTGTAGATGGAATTGTTTACATGTCTCAAATATTCTACTAGGAGCACACAGTACTTTTGAAATCACTAATTTAAAAATATAAGCATGGGAGCTGAAATATCTAACATTTTGTGACACCAGTTCTTATGAATTTCAGAGGATGATCCAGTGGAAGATATAGAGGTAAATGGAAATTTAATTATAGATTTAAAAAAAAACATAGGGATTGTAAGTAAAGTAACTGTAAATAGCATACTTTTTATGAGTGAAAATAGCTTTGTTCTTTTTAATGGGGACTTAAAGTAAGCAAGTCATGACGATTTACTGATTAAATCAAAATTATAAGTGGGATATACTATTTAAATATATCTTGCCTTATTTCAGAGGCAAGGAAGGAAGTTTACAAGGTTACAGAAAACAAAGCCAACAGTACAATGTATAAGTAATAGGAAAATAAAATCAAGGTAGTTTACAAAATGAATATGACTGTGTTTGAAGTCACAGCCACAAATATGAGCATCACATGGACAGAAAGAGATTTTTTGTGAGAAGGATACACTTTTCCTTCTATACAATTTTGTCAAATACTGGCTCTGATAATGTTGATACTAATAATGTACAGTATGACCTAAAACCCGATCTAAATGAATAATGTCTTCCCTCAAATCATGTAGCTAACAATTTTCTCAAAAGAAAAAGCAACTCATTTTTGGAAAATATAGAAAATTGACTTAGAAGTAATTTAAAATTCAATGTGAAAGAAAATAATAAAAATCCAGTAATGGAGAAAATATTGTTCCAACTTTAATAAAAAGTAGTATTTTTCTTTTCCCACAGGGAAGTGCCTCAAAAAATGGTTAAATGGGTCGAGTTTTTGCCCCAGATATTTTACTTTGCAATCCCTTGGGTACTTGATTATTTTTAGTTTCTCTTCTTTCCTCATGAATAGTTTCACTTTTCTATCACTTTTTTTTTTCAATCCACTTTTGGAAAATGTTTTATTTATAAGACCTTGTGAAATTAATTATTTCAGTAATATTTGTTCTTCAAAACTAATTGTTGAAAAGTAGACTCTGACTCTGCTCCTCATATTCCAAGTCTCAAGAAGCAGGAGACTTGAATACACCATAGTAGGAAGCAATGCCAAAGTCTCAGCGGCTTTAAAAGAACAAAGTTCAAGTGGGAGGGAGAGGCTGATGGCTCCTGCCTGTATTCTGGCACATGGTAGTCTGAGAGGGGGAGGATCATGGTTCTAGGCCAACCTTGGCAAAATTTGTGAGACCCCAGCAAAACAGAAAACTGTGAGTGCAGTGGCACACACCTGTCATCCAAGCTACTGTGGGAAGCATAGATAGAATTGTGGTACAGACTTACCTGGGCAAAAGGTGAGACCCTATCCAAAATAACCAGAGCAAAATGGCTAAAGCCATGGCTCATTGGTGGAGTGCAATCCTAGAAAGCAGGAAGCCCTGAGTTCAAACCCCAGTGCTGATCAAAAAAATGAAAAAAAAAAAGTTGTATTACATGTTGACAAGGTATCTTCTCATTGTAGTAAAAGTCTCCAACTGACAGAAACCCCTTCTCATGTGCTTCCATAATAGAGGCAGGAAAAAGAGATATTCTGTGTGTTCTGTATTCTTTTATGTGTTGGTCTGTGAAGTGGGGCCACAAGAGGAGACACAGAAGATTCCTGGAAGCAAAGTTGATCATACTCACAGCATAGAAGCAGGAGGCATGGCCTGCGGTACAGTGCCACATGAGAAAGCAGAGGCCTGTGGAGAGGCAGAGGTGCAAGCCTAGGAGGAAGGAATAGGCTACAGTCTTTCTTGCAATTTCCAAGGGAAGGGAAAGGCAAGGCAAGGCAAGGCAAGGTAAATAATTTGGGATAGTCTAATTTGAGTATTTTTGGCAGACTGTAAGTTAAAAGGGGTCTCTAGCTGCCTCGTACCTGGCCCTGAGATGATTAAAACACAGGAATTTTGCTTCTTGTGGTGCATGGGACTGATTGTTTGGGTGTCTCTGGATTGGTTAGTTTGCATATTAAAGGTGTGCAGCCAAGCCCTTTGTGGTCTCTCAGGTACTAGCTCTTACAGAGAGGAGCTAGCTGCTCCTACCTGGTAGGAGCTAGTACCTCTCAGTCTGAAAGTTCTTTAAGATGTCAAAAAAAAAAAAAACCCATTTATATAATTTATTTACATAAATATGCATACACATAAATATGTGTGCGTGTATATGGCTATATACAATAGTGAAACACTAGTTTTTAAATTTTCCCACATTATTTTACCCTGAAAGGGACTCACATTATTTATTCTGTTCACTTTTCAATGGCACAAACAAGTCACAAGGCTATGCATGAAATGACCTTGTGGGCATGAATATTGATGAAATGAGTCATGAATATTGGTGAATAGTGCTAAGTCGATCACAGAGGGGAAATTGTATTTGGGGAAGGACTTAGGAGTTTTCCCTTAGACTCTTGCGGTTTTATTTATTTATTTTGCTGGTACTGGGGTTTGAACTCAGGGTTAGGTGATGAGCCATGTCCCCAGCTGCTCAACCTTTGCTATTTCTACTGTGCATTACTTCTGACTTCAGTTAGACTGCTCCTTTGTGCACAGATGAATACCAGGCTGCCCAGTACAGCCTTAAGTATTTAGCAGGCCCATTACTTCACTGTGAACTTGGAAGAAGGAGAATATTTTTTCCCTTTTTGAGCATCCATGAGGCAACAGCAAGTTACTTGAATGTTAGGCAGACTCTCACCCCATTTTTAAGTCTGGTTTTTATCATTTGAGTCTATTCTGGTTTTTTTATACCCAGTGTAGCAAAGGTTACTTCATTTGTTAGGTCTTCATAAAGAATATGCTTTGGCTTTGTTCGCTATTTTTTTTCCATTTTCTTTCATTTATCTCCATTTTAATCTTTATTATTTATTTCCTTTTGTTATTTCTTTTTTTAGTTTAGTTTGCTCTTATTTTCCTAGTCTTTATACGTGATAAGATATAGTTAGTAGTTTGAGATCTTTCTCCTTTTTTAACATGTATGCATGAATGGCTATAAATTTCCTTTTGAGCACTACTTTTGCCACATTCTATAAATTTTGGTATGTCATGCTGGAATGCCAGAAAACACTGAAGCAAATGCTGGAACTGCTGAAATGTTGAGATAACAACACACATAGCTGTCCAAACCCAATGACCTTCCCACTAATGTCCAGCACCTCCCCCATCCTCCTTCCTAACCACCTTACCTAATGCCCGTCCCCCTCCAGCCTCTCTTTTCCCACCACAGGATGATTAAAATCCCCAACCTGTAAGAGAGGCGTGCTCTCCTCCCTCTCAGAGTGTTACTCTGATGGCCGAGAGTCCCTCTTGTGTCTCTTCTCCCTAATAAAGACCTGCTGTTTATGAAGGTCACAGATTCTTTCTCATTGTGTCTCTTTTCTGCTTCTCCACTTTCCTTTCATGTCATGTTTTAATTTTTCATTAATCTCAAAGTATGTTTTCATTTCTATGTAATTTATGCATAGACCCACTGACTATTCAAAATTATCTTCCTGCCCTGAGGATTTAGAGATGGCCCTCACTTGTTTGGCCAGGATCTGGCAGCATTTAAGGACCTTAAAGTCATGCAATATGTTGGTGACATACTCCTTTGTGCACAGACTGAGGAGGACTCCCAAATCAGGAGTCAAACCCTACTCAATTTTCTGGCTGACCAAAGGTATTGGGTTTCCAGAAGGAAGGCACAATTTTGCCAAAAAGCTGTTAAATACCTAGGCTTTATTATCAGCAAGATCCCTAGTACTATTGGCCCAGACGCAAGATAAACAGGGCATGGAGAATCTGGAAACTATTTCAGGCACCTTGAAACTGCTGCAACCTGCAGCAGAAATGGATAGAAAAGCATGCATGGCAGGCAATTTGAACAAACCAATGGTATTAGTACATGATGGGCTTCCCTTTAACCTGACAGCATCTACTGGTTGATACATGGCAGGTGATTTGAACAAGCCAATGGTATTGGGACATGGTGGGGTTCCTTTCATCCACAGTAGAAAAATCTTTATAAAATCCCTAACCAAAGGAACCAGGAGTGGCTCCAGCTGTCAGAGTCTCACCCGTGCAGATGTTCTGTCCTGCTTTACTTCAATAATTTGGTTTTTTTTTGTCTGCCATTCACTTGTTGTCTGGGCTTGTCATTCTTCAACTGACAAGGACCTGATGAACTCAAAACTGGTATCAATATCAGAGTATAAATGGTGTTCAAAGTCCCAGATTCTAATCTTACACAATTTACTATAGGTATTCAGTTGAGCAAGTTACTAAACCTCTTACCCAAGATTCCCTGCAATAGAGTAGGGATGCTAACGCTTAAAGAATGTTTTAACTATCCATTCAACAAACTTTTTGAGTATCTTTTTACAAGAGTACAATAAACAGATTGCATTCACGCCCTGATTCTACTAACAACCTAGTTGAGGAAGATACGGGTATATATTATTTATTTTCAGCACTATAATTTCAGAGAAAGAAAAATGCTCTGAAAGATAGGCAAGACTGGTGGAATGAAGTGACTAGCTGGGGAAGTCAGGGACAGCTTCTTAGTTAAGTAAGATCTGGTCTAAAACGTAAATGGTATGATGGAGCTAGTCCCATGGAGAATAGGGAAAAGAAAATGCAAATAGAAGAAATAGCGGGGGCGGGGGGGGGGGAAGCACCAAGGTGGAGGTGAGACTAACACATCCCAAGTACTAAAATAAGGAGAGAAATCGCAGATGAAGTGAATCAGAGAAGAAGGGGGAGGTGAGATTGAAAGAAAAGCACAGGGACAACTCACATTAGTGAGAACTCAGGGTAAGATGTGCAGTGAACTCATGGTGTTTATCAATGTATTTTTGAGATAAGACATGGTAAATTTGAACTTTTTTTTTATACAAAATCTTGGTTAGAGAGGTAGGATGAGTGGTTGCAACAGATTTTTTCATATGTGACGATCCTCTGTGTAGCATTAGAGGTTCTTTATAGAACAGTCCCTGTGTCTCTGTATTTTGAGCATTCTTGCTGCTCTCTGTACTATGATGTTTATTTTGTATGGTTCCCATTGTAACACATTTGGAATTTGTAGAAACCTAATGGTGGAAGGATTTTAGGGACCAGGCAGGCCATTGTCTTAATTTTACAGATGTGAAAAGAGATGCAGAGGCAACAATGTTCCAATGCATTTGTAGCTTCTGCCTAGTATGCTCTGGGGTCTTCGTAGGTGTTTTGTTCTTTTTATGGTATTTTTAACCCTTCGATATTTCTGGACAGCATCACAAATACTGATTATTTCAGATGGTTTGCAAACTCCATTGCCATTTTAAGTAGAGACTGCTAGAGCTGTTTATCCCTGAACAATTTGCTCTTCTGTTACACTGCCTCTGCCCAAGTTCAGTCCATTTTCTTATGAATAGTAAAACTCCTAGTTCCTTGAGCCAGCTCCTGCTTCCCACACTCTCCTCCAGGTTACTGCTGCTTATGAAGGTAGAGCTCATTTTTGTAGTAACCTAGAGGGATTTATCAACTCTGTGGGAAAAGTCTGTATTCACATTGATCTTCTCATCTGAGCTATAAATTGTTATAAATACCCAAAGTGATCCAGGTAGAAAAATAAATCAATTTTTTTCTTATCTGCTAAGTCTGAGTTCAGCAGTTTACAGATCCTGAGTTAAACATTTCTTGACTTATTTCAACTGTGACATCTTGAAAGGCAGAGGCCAGGCAGGCTTTTTCATTATCACTCTTACCTTGCTTCCACCTTCTCTGATAATATTGAAGAGAAATGCCACCGACTCCAGCCTAGGGAACTCTTGTTTGAAGATGGGTTCTGTGTCACACAGGGCTCATTCTACCTGAGAAAATTTTTTCTTTAGTCTTTTTTTGTGATTTATTTTATTTTTTTATTTTATATTATTTTAATTTTTATTGTTTTATTATTCATATGTGCATACAAGGCTTGGTTCATTTCTCCCCCCTGCCCCCACCCCCTCCCTTACCACCCCCTCCGCCTCCTCCCTCTCCACCCCCTCAATACCCAGCAGAAACTATTTTGCCCTTATTTCTAATTTTGTTGTAGAGAGAGTATAAGCAATAATAGGAAGGAACAAGGGTTTTGCTGGTTGAGATAAGGATAGCTATACAGGGCGTTGACTCACATTGATTTCCTGTGCGTGGGTGTTACCTTCTAGGTTAATTCTTTTTGATCTAACCTTTTCTCTAGTTCCTGGTCCCCTTTTCCTATTGGCCTCAGTTGCTTTTAAGGTATCTGCTTTAGTTTCTCTGCGTTGAGAGCAACAAATGCTAGCTAATTTTTTAGGTGTCTTACCTATCCTCACCCCTCCCTTGTGTGCTCTCGCTTTATCATATGATCAAAGTCCAATCCCCTTGTTGTGTTTGCCCTTGATCTAATGTCTGCATATGAGGGAGAACATATGATTTTTGGTCTTTTGGGCCAGGCTAACCTCACTCAGAATGATGCTCTCCAATTCTACCCATTTACCAGCGAATGATAACATTTCATTCTTCTTCATAGCTGCATAAAATTCCATTGTGTATACATACCACATTTTCTTAATCCATTCATCAGTAGTGGGGCATCTTGGCTGTTTCCATAACTTGGCTATTGTGAATAGTGCCGCAATAAACATTGGTGTGCAGGTGCCTCAGGAGTAACCTGTATCACAGTCTTTTGGGTATATCCCCAAGAGTGGTATTGCTAGATCAAATGGTAGATCAATGTTTAGCTTTTTAAGTAGTCTCCAAATTTTTTTCCAGAGTGGTTGTACTAGTTTACATTCCCACCAACAGTGTAAGAGGGTTCCTTTTTCCCCGCATCCTCACCAACACCTATTGTTAGTGGTGTTGCTAATGATGGCTGTTCTAACAGGGGTGAGGTGGAATCTTAGGGTGGTTTTAATTTGCATTTCCTTTATTGCTAGAGATGGTGAGCATTTTTTCATGTGTGTTTTGGCCATTTGAATTTCTTCTTTTGAGAAAGTTCTGTTTACTTTACTTGCCCATTTCTTTATTGGTTCATTAGTTTTGGGAGAATTTAGTTTTTTATGTTGACTATATATTCTGGTTATCAGTCCTTTGTCTGATGTATAGTTGGCAAATATTTTCTCCCACTCTGTGGGTGTTCTCTTCAGTTTAGAGACCATTTCTTTTGATGAACAGAAGCTTTTTAGTTTTATGAGGTCCCATTTATCTATGCTATCTCTTAGTTGCTGTGCTGTTGGGGTTTCGTTGAGAAAGTTCTCACCTATACCTAATAACTCCAGAGTATTTCCTACTCTTTCCTGTATCAACTTAAGAGTTTGGGGTCTGATATTAAGATCCTTGATCCATTTTGAGTTAATCTTGGTATAGGGTGATATACATGGATCTAGTTTCAGTTTTTTGCAGACTGCTAACCAGTTTTCCCAGCAGTTTTTGTTGAAGAGGCTGTTATTTTTCCATCGTATATTTTTAGCTCCTTTGTCAAAGGCAAGTTGGTTATAGTTGTGTGGTTTCATATCTGGGTCCTCTACTCTGTTCCACTGGTCTTCATGTCTGTTTTTGTGCCAGTACCATGCTGTTTTTATTGTTATTGCTTTGTAATATAGTTTGAAATCAGGTATTGTGATACCTCCTGCATTGTTCTTTTGACTGAGTATTGCCTTGGCTATTCATGGCTTCCTGTGTTTCCATATAAATTTCACAGTAGATTTTTCGATCTCTTTAGTGAATGTCATTGGAATTTTGATGGGAATTGCATTAAACATGTAGATTACTTTTGGGAGTATCGATGTTTTTACTATGTTGATTCTACCAATCCATGAGCATGGGAGATCTCTCCACTTTCTATAGTCTTCCTCAATCTCTTTCTTCAGAAGTGTATAGTTTTCCTTGTAGAGGTCTTTCACATCTTTTGTTAGGTTTACATCTAGGTATTTGATTTTGTTTGAGGCTATTGTAAATGGAATTGTTTTCATACATTCGTTTTCCGTTTGCTCATTGTTAGTGTATAGAAATGCTAATGATTTTTCTATGTTGATTTTATATCCTGCTACCTTGCTATAGCTATTGATGATGTCTAGAAGCTTCTGAGTAGAGTTTTTTGGGTCTTTAAGGTATAGGATCATGTCATCTGCAAATAGGGATATTTTGACAGTTTCTTTACCTATTTGTATTCCTTTTATTCCTTCTTCTTGCCTGATTGCTCTAGCTAGGAATTCCAGTACTGTGTTGAATAGGAGTGGAGATAGTGGGCATCCTTGTCTGGTTCCTGATTTTAGAGGGAATGGTTTCAGTTTTTCTCTGTTAAATATAATGCTGGCTATAGGTTTGTCATATATAGCTTTTATAATGTTGAGGTACTTTCCTTCTATTCCTAGTTTTCTTAGAGCTTTTATCATGAAATGGTGTTGGATCTTATCAAAGGCTTTTTCTGCATCTATTGAGATGATCAAGTGGTTTTTGTCTTGCTTCTGTTAATGTGGTTTATTACGTTTATTGATTTTCATATGTTGAACCATCCCTGCATCCCTGGGATGAAGCCTACTTGGTCGTGGTGAATAATATTTTTGATGTGTTCTTGAATTTAGTTTGCCATTATTTTGTTCAGGATTTTTGTGCCCATGTTCATTAAGGAGATTGGCCCATAGTTCTCCTTTTTGGAGGTGTATTTGCCTGGTTTTGGGATAAGTGTAATACTGGCTTCATAAAATGTGTTTGGCAGTTTTCCTTCCCTTTCTATTTCATGGAACAGTTTAAGGAGGGTTGGTATCAGTTCTTCTTTAAAGGTCTGATAGAATTCACCAAAGAATCCATCGGGTCCTGGACTTTTCTTTTTGGGGAGATTCTTGATTGCTGCTCCAATTTCATTTTGTGTTATAGATCTATTCAGGTGATTAATTTCCTCGTGTTTTGGTTTTGGATGGTCATATGTATCTAGAAATCTGTCCATTTCTTTATGATTTTCAAATTTATTTGAATATAGGTTCTCAAGGTAGTCTCTGATGATTCCTTGGACTTCCATGGTGTTTGTTGTTATCTCCCCTTTTGCATTCCTGATTCTACTAATTTGGGTTTTTTTCTCTCCTCATTTTAGTCAGATTTATTTTTGTTTATTTTTTCAAAGAACCAACTTTTTGTTTCATTAATTCTTTGTATGGTTTTTTTGGTTTCTATTTCATTGATTTCAGCTCTTATTTTTATTATTTCTCTCCTATTTGTTTTGGGATTTGCTTGTTCTTGTTTTTCTAGGTGTTTGAGGTATATCATTAGCTCATTGATTTGGGATCTTTCAGTCTTTTTAATATATGCACTCATGGCTTAAAACTTTCCTCTGAGGACTGCCTTAGCTGTGTCCCATAGGTTCCGGTAGGTTGTGTTTTCATTTTCTTTGACTTCCAGGAACTTTTTAATTTCCTCTTTTATTTCATCGATGATCCATTCTTCATTAAGTAATGAGTTATTTAGTTTCCAGCTGTTTGCATGTTTTTTGTCTTTACTTTTGTTGTTGAGTTCTACTTTTACTGCATTGTGATCAGGTAGTATGCATGGTACAATTTCTATTTTCTTATATTTGCTGAAGCTTGCTTTGTGCCCTAGGATATGATCTATTTTGGAGAAGGCTCCATGGGCTGCTGAGAAGAATGCATATTGTGTAGAAGTTGGATGAAATGTTCTGTAGACATCAACTAGGTCCATTTGATCTATTGCATATTTTAGATCTTGGATTTCTTTATTGATTTTTTGTTTGGATTACCTATCTAATGATGATAATGGGGTGTTAAAGACTCCCACGACCACTGTGTTGGAGTTAATATATGCTTTTAGGTCCTTCAGGGTATGTTTGATGAAATTGGGTGTGTTGACTTTGGGTGCATACAGGTTGATAATTATTATTTCCTTTTGGTCTATTTCCCCTTTTATTAGTATGGAATGTCCTTCTTTATCTCGTTTGATCAATGTAGGTTTGAAGTCTACTTTGTCAGAGATAAGTATTGCTACTCCTCCCTGTTTTTGGGGGCTGTTGGCTTGGTAAATCTTCTTACAGCCTTTCATCCTTAGCCTATGCTTATTTCTGTCAGTGAGATGAGTCTTCTGTAAGCAACAAATTGTTGGGTCTTCCTTTTAATCCATTTCATCAAGCGGTGCCTTTTGGGTAAATTAATTGTGTTAACATTAAGCATTAATACTGATAGTTATGTGGTGATTTCTGTCATTTAGTTGTCTTAGTTGTTTGAAGGTTTGATTGTGTATACCTAAGTTGAGGTTACTCTTTACTGTCTTGCTTTTTCTATTCCTGTGTTTTGGTGCTGCCTGTCTTTTCATGGTTAAGTTGGGTTTCACTTTCTGTGTGCAGAATCCCTTGAAGAATCCTTTGTAGTGGTGGCTTTGTGGTCACAAATTGTTTTAGTTTCTGCTTATCATGGAAGACTTTTATTGCTCCATCTATTTTGAATGCTAGTTTTGCTGGGTAGAGTATCCTGGGGTTGAAGTTATTTTCGTTCAGTGCACAGAAGATCTCACCCCATGCTCTTCTTTCTTTTAATGTTTCTGTTGAGAAGTCTGCTGTGATTTTGATGGGTTTACCTTTGTATGTTACTTGTTTTTTTTCTCTTACAGCCTTCAATATTCTTTCCTTAGTTTCTGGACTTGTTGTTTTAATGATGATATGTCGTGGAGTAGTTCTATTTTGATCTGGTGTGTTTGGTGTCCTGGAGGCCTCTTGCATCTGTATGGGAATATCTTTCTCTAGATTTGGGAAATTTTCCATTATTATTTTGTTAAATATATTACGCATACCCTTCGCTTGCACCTCTTCTCTTTTTTCAATGCCCATGATTCTCAAGTTTGGTCTTTTGATGGAGTCCGTGAGTTCTTGCATTTTCTTTTCACAGGTCTTGAGTAGTTAATTAGTAGTTCTTCGGTTTTTCCTTTATTTACCATTTCATCTTCAAGTTCTGAGATTTTTGTCTTCTGTTTGTTCTATTCTGCTGGATTGGCCTTCCATTTTTATTTGCAGTTCTGTTTCATTCTTTTTTCTGAGGTTTTCCATATCCTGGCTGGTTTCCTCTTTAATGTTGTCTATTTTTGTCCTGAGTTCATTTATTTGTTTATTCATCATGTTCTCTCTTTCACTTTGGTGTTTATACAGTGCTTCTATGGTTTCCTTTATTTCTTCTTTTGCTTTTTCAAATTCTCTATTTTTGTTGTCTTGGAATTTCTTGAGTGTCTCCTGTACATTTTAGTTGATCCTATCCAGTATCATCTCTATAAAATTCTCATTGAGTACCTGTAGTATGTCTTCTTTTAAATTATTCTTGTGGGCTTCATTGGGTCTTTTGGCATAGTTTATCTTCATTTTGTTGGAGTCTGGATCTGAGTACCTGTTTTCTTCATTCCCCTCTGGTTCCTGTACTATATTTTTGCTGTGGGGAAACTGGTTTCTCTGTTTTTTCTGTCTTCCTGTCATTGTCTTTGGTGTTGTTACTGTCCCTGTACTGTGTGCAATTAAGTATTTTCTGGCTTGTAATAATAACAATGGTAATATTTAGAATGGAAGGGTGAGCTGAGATGGAAAGCAAGAAGTCAAAGAAATGGGAAAAACAAATACACAGACTGGAAGGAGAAAACAGAACAAGGTATCAGACAAGAAGGTTTCAAAGGTATAAACAGGGAGCTTTAGAGTACTAATGACAGTAAGCTGAACAGACATGAGAGAGACAGAGGATTGAAAATCAAAAATAAAAAAATAAAGATAAGAATAAAAATAAAAAAAGTAAATGAAAGAGAAATCTATATATAAAAATGTATTAAAATGAAAATAAAATAAAATAAAATGAAAAAAATTAAAATTTAAAAAAATTAAAAAACCAAAAAACCAAAAAACCTCCAAGTTCAAATGCAATGAAGTTTCAGTCTTAATAATTTGGATGTCTGTCTCAGTTTCCAGTCCTGGAGATGGTGCCTCAGATGTTTTTCTGTAGTTGTCTCATCAAAGGGGACGCATAAAGTAGAACAAAACTACACACCCACGCACAAAAAAAACCCCACCAAGTGTCCCAAGTTCAAATGCAATATAGTTTCCGTAAGTTTTTCAGCTTCCAGGTGTAATTCAGTTGTTCTCTCATCAAAGGTAGGGAAACAAAGAAAAAAAGAGTCTGGAGACAGTTCTGAGAATGGTATCTGCAGCTGTGACTTGCCTGCCTGCTGCTGTCAGCCTGCTGTTGTTGGAGGCATTATTTATGCAGATCTCTGGGGTGAGCTTAGCACTCACCTGGCCCTGCAGTCTTTGTTTACTCAGATTTCTCCTGTGCATGAACCTCTGCTACAAGCTTTCCCATTTCCAAGCACACTGGGAAAAGTGACACTGCACCCACATTGTCAGTCCTGTGTGTTTATTTACAGTTCATGTGGGAGGTGGGTCTTCCCCCCTCTCTTGTGGAGTTTTCCTCCCACTGCCGCTTTCACAAGCTTTCCTGCTCCTGATTACTGGGTGGTGCTGCTGCTCCTGCCAGCTGCCATGTTTGTTTACAGTTCACGTGGGAAGTGGGTCTCCCCTCCTCTCCTGTGGAGTTTTCCTCTCTCCCCACTCTCACAAGCTTTCCTGCTCCTGGTTGCTGGGCGTGTGCCCCCATTCCCGCCAGAGGCTCTCTGGCCAGGCCAGCTTGTGTATTTACAGTCCCAGGAAGGATTTCCTTCCTCCAATCTTTGGCGCTCAGTGCACCCCACCCTCTTTCCCACATGTCTTTATTGCTCTTATTGCTTATTACTCAGTTTCTCTTTTTTCCCCAGGTGGAGGTTGGTCTGTCCAGGGAGCTATGCTGATCTGGCCCAGGGTTGTCTGTGGAAGTACTGTGTACCACTTAACTCACCTTGTCTGTGTCTTCCCAAGCCATCTGGGAACTGGCAACTGGTGGCCTGGGGGCCCTCCTGGTTTCTTCTTTTAACATGAAGTGGAGATTCTCTGCCTAAGCTGGAGGTGTGGAGGGGTCAAAGTTTTGCCTCTTCTTGGTGGCCTTGCCTGCCAGGTGTGTCTCCAGCGTCTCTCCAAGATTTCACTTTAGGAGACACGCTTTCTGCTTCCTCCCTCTAGCCGCCATCTTGGAATCTCTTGTGATTTATTTTATTTTATGTTTTATTATTGTTGTACTTGGGGTACATTGTGACATTTCCGAAAGTTCTTACAATATTTCATAGTTGAATTAATCTCCCCATCATTCTTCTTTATCACCCCTCCCTCCATAGTTTCAATGTACCCTTATTTTTCCATTTTCATGCATGAGTACATAATATTTCCTGTACATTCACCCTCCTACACCCTTTCCTTATGTCATCCTCCTTCCCACTGATATGAACCCCCCAGACAGGACCTGTTTCTTGTAGTCTTGATTCTCATGTTTGGTAGAGAGTGTTGTTCAACTAATTCTTGTTCTTGTTAGGAAAAATGCTGCTCGCAAAGAAAGCTCATGAGAAATGTCCCACATCCAAGACCAAGATTTAATGACAGGCTCAAGATATCAGGCTGGCCGGGGAATGATGGGGCAGTACTAACTCTGGGCTAGGCATGGCTTTTATAGAAGAGGGAGCTTGAGGAAGTTAGTGTGTGCATGGGAGTCTCCATTAAGGGTGGAGTTGTGTTAAAGCATGGGAATTTCTGTTAAGGGTGGAGCTACCACTGGGGTGAGGTTGCCTGGAGGAGGCTCCATTTTTTGACAAGTGAAGCCTGAGGATAAAATGGCCACTGATTCACAAAATGGAGACATTATTACTCTATCATTCCCCCATTTTTTTCTTTAATAATGATGAGGGTAGGGACTGAGGATTGGGAATTGGGGCAAAGTATTGGCCTCTTAGCTGCTTCCTGCTGGCAGGGGGCATTGTATGGGGCAAGAGCCTCAGACTCCTGTGGCATCCTGGTAGGGGCCCTCACAGGAGTCCTCTGGATGGTTTTGGAGAGGTTGATATCCCTGGAGGTACAACTGGTTAAAGTTTTGATTAGCAATAGCAGACATGCAGTCTAAGAGAAATCTTTGTACTGTTTTTATGATACAAGGGAGGAAGCTTAAGAATAGGAGAGCAAGAAACATAGGCATTAAGATGGGCATTAGCCAGGAGAACCACTGTGAAATGTTGTTCCCTAGAGGATTCCAAAAGTCCTCCAACTCCCTTCTCCATTTTTCTAACTGTTCCTTGAGAGGTGCTGCCACTGGGGAATCCCATTGAGATTGACAGCAGTGGGTGTTGTGAGGATGACCAGATGAGGGCTGGTCCACTGAAGTCCCAATGGAGAGGGTAGAAGATCCTTTAGGAGAACAAGATCCCCTGGTTTAAGAGAAATTGTTATAGGGTGGGTCAGGATCTGGTCTGCCAGAGGAGCAGAGTCTGTTGGAGGCAAGTTTCCTAAGAAAAATGGGCAGCCATACATTATTTAGAGCATTTATTATGTAAGACCCAAATAAAAAGGTGTCTGCTAAGGGCTGCAAAATCCTGTAACTCCCAAGAAAGCTCTAAGCTGCTTTATGGTATGGGGGAATGGGTCAATTCCCTCATGACTCAGAGAGTGAGTCTGTCTCTTTAAGAACCCACCTAGGTAGGTGAGCTGAGGGATGCAGAGCCTGACTGTCAGTTCCCCTCTTATAGCCCCTACCAGGATGCCACAGGAGTCTGAGGCTCTTGCCCCATACAATGCCCCCTGCCAGTAGGAATCAGCTAAGAGGCCAATGTTTCACCCCAATTCCCAGTCCTCAGCCCCTACCCTCATCATTATTAAAGAAAAGATGGGGGAATGATAGAGTAATAATGTTGCCATTTTGTGAATTGGTGGCCATTTTATCCTCAGGCTTCACTTCTTGAAAAATGGAGCCTCCCCCAGGCAACCTCACCCCCAACAGAAACTCCTGTGCTGTAAGACAGCTCCACCCCAACGGAAACTCCTGCACACATGCTAACTACCTCAAGCTCCTTCTTCTATAAAAGCCATGCCTAGCCTAGAGTCAGGGCTGCACCATCTTTCCCCAGTCAGCCTGGCAGCTTGAGCCTGTCATTAAACTTTGCTCTTGGATGTGAGACTTTTCTTTGCAAGCAGCGTTTTTCCTAATATGAGGTATTTATCAGTACTTTTTTTTATTATTATTTTTATTCATATGTGCATACAATGTTTGAATCATTTCTCCCCTCTTCCCCCCGCCCCTTCTCTTACCCCCCTCCCCCCATTCTCTCCCTTTCCCCCCAACCCCTCGCTGCCAGGCAGAAACTATTTTGCCTTTATCTCTAATTTTGTTGAAAAGACAGTATAAGCAATAATAGGAAGGACCAAGTGTTTTTGCTCGTTGAGATAAGGATTGCTATACAGGGAGTTGAATTGCATTGCTTTCCTATACATGTGTGTTACTGTCTAAGTTAATTCTTCTCAAACTAACCTTTTCTCTAGTTCCTGGTCCCCTTCTCCTATTGGCCTCAGTTGCTTTAAAGTATCTGCTTTAGTTTCTCTGCATTGAGGACAACAAATGTTATCTAGTTTTTTAGGTGTCTTACCTATCCTCATACCTTCCATGTGTGTTCTCGCTTTACCATGTGATCAAAGTCCAATCCCCTTGTTGTGTTTGCCCTTGATCTAATGTCTGCATATGAGGGAAAACATATGATATTTGGTCTTTTGGGCCAGGCTAACCTCACTCAGAATGATGCTCTCCAGTTCCATCCATTTACCTGTGAATGATAACATTTCATTCTTCTTCATGTCTGCATAAAATTCCACTGTGTATAGATACCACATTTTCTTGATCCATTCGTCAGTGGTGGGGCATCTTGGCTGTTTCCATAGCTTGGCTATTGTGAATAGTGCTACAATAAACATGGGTGTGCAAGTGCCTCTGGAGTAACCTGTGTCACATTCTTTTCGGATCCTTAGGGGTTATAGCCCTCCTCACACATGAGGTCCTCTGGTTGTGTGAACTTTGTATGGGAAACTCCCAAGCAGTGGCTACTTTCCACCAATCTCTCCATCCCTTTGAGAATATACAAAACAATCAGTCAAATCAAAGTGCACTGGCTGAACCTCTGTGCCCTGGACTCACAGTTTTCTGTCCTAACACCACCACTGACGTTCACACAGTTGGTCTTTCTCGTCTTATCAGAGTTCAGGCTGCAGCTCAGCCAGTGTTTTTTCCTTGGCTTCCCTTAGTGGCATATGTCGAGGCTCATATTTCCCACTCCAGTAGATCTGTGCCCATGAATCTGAATCCAGTTTCCTGGGACCACATTGATTTTTGTGGTGGTTGCTTACTTAGCCAATAGAGAATGGAAGGAATTTGAGGTTTGGAAATATAAAAATGGAGAGTCATGTGTCTCTTTCCCTAGCCCAGAGCTTTGACTGAGGTCTCTCCACAGTACCAGTGATCAAGCTAGGAAGCATTGGGCCCTTCTCCACTGTCTGCTTCTTGTGCAGTACATGAATCTCCTGTTTTAAACTTTATTTTTGTGTAGTACCAGCTTGTGCCCTTACTGAGTTTCCTAAGGCTTTCATTTTCTTTCTTTCTTGCAGCCCCACTGGGGGGGGGGAGAGTAGGGATTCTCCCCTTCCCTACTATTTTGCTTCACACTCTATGTTAGAGTATGTTCCAAAGGTCAATATTTCTGGATTTTGCCTGCTCTCTGTATATTGCTTATTGTGTCTTCCTTTCCCTTTCCATGCCACCAAACTCTCCTTGCAGCCACACACAGGTTTGTGGAGATGAATGAAAGTGCTGAGTGTCTCTAGTATGCCATCTTCCCTCCCCTCTTTTGTAATCATTTGGATGATTATCTTCTCCATCATTTTGAAGGTAAATCACTTAAATCACAGATTTAGCATTACACAGGACCTAATCCAGAACACAGTATACAGATTAAACATACCTGAACTTGAATTCAGCTTCATTTGCTACTATAAACAGTAGTACCTGGAAAAAGTTACTTAAGCTATTTGGCACCTAGTTTTTTCTTTAGTCTTTTTATGAGGGTTAATGCAATAATGTATTTAAATTTTTGCACTAAAGGTGCTCAATAAATTATTTTTAAAAACAGTTTATATTTTACAATTGTTACCTGCTTAGTTATTATTTGGCAAAATATATTTGAGCTGAATTTTCCTGTAGCTGAATATATATTACCTATAAGACTGATGTTTATTATTAGAACAAACATGCCTCACCTAATCTCATTTTTCATAACATCAAATATAATAGTAAATTATTGAACAACTAAATGTTTTACTTGGGGACTTTAATTATCTGTAGCTTATAAATCCTGAAATGTTTCCATTAGATTAATTCAAAAGAAATCAAAATTTCTGTTCAAAATTAACTACAGGGATGCAGTCAAGAGATTCCTTGCTAAGGTCACTTAATCTTAAGTTTATATTCAGAAATGGAGGAGAGACATGACATGGTAGCATGTTTCTTCTGCTGAGAAGCATATTACACTGCAGGCTTAATCTCCCATTCGTATGGTCTGGTTAGTTAGGGCATCTTACCTCCTTGTTCTCCTCTGACTTGCAGTGAAAATTTGAACATGTTGCTCTTCCTTTAATGCTGTTTTGAAAAATAAGACTTTTTTCATGACTGGGAATAAATCCCAAATCCTCCATATATTTACTATTATGTTAATCCTTGTGAAAATTTTTATTACTAAGTTTAGCAAGTATGCAATAAGTATGCATTGGCCACATAGTAAGTGCAACACCTTCACTCAGAATATAATTGTACTATTAAGCATTTTAACTTGGATGAAACTAAAAAACACCCTATAAACCACATTGATGTCTTGGGCATGTCTCATAAATTCTAATTGGTAATTTCCTCTTACCTGCTAGAAATACAATTCAATGACATATTCTAAGTGTAATTTATAGTCTAAAACATCCAAAACTAAGGAGGAGAATAAATTTGTCACTAATTGGTAAATTTTGTTGATATAAACAGGCAATTAGATAATTTAGAACTTAAAAAAAAATATCCTGAGCTTGGGGTGATTTAGCTGACTATTTTTTCCTTTGGAAAAAAAATATAGTCATTACTAATTAGAGAGTTAAGCTGAGCTAACCCCTAATTCTGATAGTTCAGAATATCACTGTCCTGACTTTTGTGAACAGCTTCTTCCTTGCCTATTCTACTTCCAAAAGGTTTTTTCTTTTAAAGAAGCTGAAACAAGGCACAGAACAAGGTTTTATATTTTTTTTCTAAAATATGCAGTTCTGTTTTTGTGTACATGGGCAACTACATGTGGCTTAATATAAAGATACAGAGCATTATGTACTTATATTGCATTATAACAGACATTTTTGTATGTGCTTCTGCACACTATCTTAAATGCTATGTGTGTTCTAATATCATAAACCATAAAGTGGCCGTTATTATCTCCATTTTAAAGATAAGGAAGCTGAGAATAGACTGATTAGGTATCATGCACAGATCACATATCTCAGATCTGCTGAGTGACTCTGAAACTTGGGTTTTGAATTTTAGATGTCTTTTTGGACTCTAACATTTGTTGTTTTAAATATGAACTAAAGTGCTGTATAGCTCTACCTAAGCCCCACGTCTTTAAAAAGGTGAAGGCTTGCCTTTGCGCCAATCACTTGACCACATGGTTTTGGTTTAATCTTGACTCTAATGTCATTTTAAGATTGAAGATTGAATTGAAAGGCTCTTTTTCCATAAAGAAATCTGAACAAATAATGAATTTCAGAAAGGGTCACATTTCTAACTGTCATAGGACAACATATATGCAAACACTTTTTCTTCTACAGGGGATCTGTTTTTATAGGCTCTGCTCATTGTCATGCTAATGAAACCGTGGCTGCAGTGACAAACACACACACATCCAGTAAATGTCAACTGACCTCACTGTTCTCTAGGTTCAGGGAAACAGAACATCATATTTAAGTAGAGAATTCTTGTTCTGGCTATGAGGATTTCACTCCACAATATCAGCAGGACTGAGTAGCTATCAGAGGTGGCTTCTCTGGCCTATTAGGATTTCTCATTTCTCTGAAATCTGGTAGCATGGTCCTACATTGGATTCAGGCCAGGATTAGAGTTTATGACTGGAGTTTATATGCCTGACATTTCTAAAATTGAAGCTCCATATAAGTCAACCTGATTTATCAATAGTCCATTATCCAGGAAGACAACCTCACTGTCAATGCCATATAGAAATTTATGGAACCAATTACTCTTCAGAGATTGTCACTTGGCTTTTACTGTGTGCCTTGCAGAAATGTTTTGCTGGGAACAATTCGTAAGTAAACATAAATGTAGTAATATGGGTAAGTCAGCAAAGGAAAGTTTTGGAATGAAGAGAGAAACAAAACCTGTGATAAAGAGCTAAACTATAAAATTGAAAAGAAAGTCAACCAGAAGGTTAGGGGACAGAATAGGACAGATAATTATCTAGAAAATTGAGAGTGTATGAAGGCAGGGGTGAAACAGAAAATCTTTGGAAAGGTTTTGAGAAACATGAAAGCATATAAATAAGATGGTCAAAGACTAAGCATTACATAAGTGCATGTCAGCCCTGCTGAGCATTTGTGTTACTTGAGGAGCTACTAAAAATGCTAAGGAGAGACCTGAGTATGGTCTAAGGATGCTCTCATGTGACTCTAATGTTCACCTAGGGTTGAGAAATTAAACTAAATGATGCTTTTAAGGCTGTTTATTGGTCTCTTACTTTTGCAAGATTAAAAAAGTGAGCCATAAATAGAGGTTTATATCAATTTTTTTCTTCAGAACATTTCAAAATCTTTGTTTTCTGTGAAAGTCCTGAAGAAGAAAGCAGACTACTTTTTAAAAAATTATTATTATGCTGAGGGTATACTGTGACATTTATAAAAATTCTTGCAATATATCAAGTATATCATTCTTGAGTTTAACTGCCTCCATCATTCTACTTTATCCCTCTTCCCCCATTCCTGGAAGAGTTTCAGCAGGTCTCATTTTTCCCATTTACATACAAGTGTACACAGTATTTGCACCATATTCACCCTTCTATACCTTTTCCCCACATGATTCCCCCTCCCACTGTACCAACTCCTCAGACAGGACCTGCTCTGCCCTCCTGTTCTCCAGTTTTGTAAAAAAAATAAATAAAAGGCTTTTTGTGGAGAGCAGAGGATGAGAAGCATATGAGAACTTGACATAAGCACAGCTATGTCAAATAATCTGCAGGCTGGGATGGGCACAGCCCCCAGCAGCAGAAGGGGGTAAGGGCAAAATGCAGCACAGCTGCTTTTCCTAAGATGTTTACATCCAGAAAGTAGCGATTGCAGCTTCCCTCTGTTGCCAGTTACTACAGTGTCATGCTCCCACCCAGAACTTTTGCTCCACCTCCTTGTCTGCCACTGTACATAATAAACTCAGTGGAGATGGATGAGACTGTTGTGTGTCTCCATCATTGTGCCCACCTTGCCTGACCCCAGCTTTCTGCATGTTTGTCTTCTGTCTTTTGTCTTTTCTTTATCTCCCATCACTCCCAGTTAGGTTTCTAGGACAAGCTTGCACAAGCCACAAGATTTTTTTGTTTAAGATCATTATACAAGGAGTTTCCTTGTGACATTTCCATATATATATATATACATATAATATAATATACATTTTGATGTATATTATAACCAGAATTGAAAGGTTCATCTCCTCTATTTTTCTTCTTTCTCCCTTAGTCCCCTTCTTATGGTGATTTAACAGGTTTAAAATTCTATATTCATTCTTGTATAGGAAGTACATTAACCATTTCACCTTCTTAATTTCCTTCTTTTACCCTCTCTGTCTCTCACATGTGACCTCCACTTAAAGCAGACTTCTAAGAGCAAGAGGCCCTCAGTGTCTTATAGTTGACTAATTCCTTCACATTTTTTCATATTTTATTAGGTTGATATAGTCTTTAAGATTTATAATGACCCCTTTTTTATTAAATGCTATGAGAAAAAATAAAGAAAAACACTCTTTTTTTTTTGCATTCTTAATTTAGAAAGAACTTTTAAAAGACTTTAGGTCCATTTCTTCATGTTGAAGCATGTAAATACTTGCCACAATATACAATAGATATTCACATGTAAATATTAAAGATTTTTGATAATTTGTTTATTTTGTAACTTTATGATAATTACATGTCAGTGTAGGATCACTGTTTGTAACAAAAGATAGTCAGGAAGGCTATGCATGTGTGGAAATTCCTGGGAGTATGTGGGAATGCTTGCAACATGCTACTCAACTTTGCTCTCAAAGTTGCTCCCAAAATAAAATAATTTAATTTCTTCTTCTCTCAATAGTAGCTAGAGTATTGTTTTTCTAAAATTTATAGCCAGTCATAACTGTAATCATCAAAGATACTTTGTTCCCTGTGACTACTATAACAAGTTACTATTATACGTACCAACTTAAGCTATCAGAAACTTATTCTCTCACAAGTCTGGAGGCCACAAGTCCAAGGTCAGTATCATTGGGCTAAAATCAGGATGTTGGCAGGGTTATGGTCTCTTTGGATGCTCTAGAGGAAAGTCCGTTCCTTGTCACTTCTACCTGTAGTGGCTGCCAGCATTCCTTGACTTGTAGCAGCATCACTCTATTTGCTGCCTCCATGATTTCATTGCCTCTGCAAGTGTGTGTGTGTGTGTGTGTGTGTGTGCAAAATCTCTTTTTCTTCTTATAAGTATGCATGTGATTGATTGCATTGAAGATCCACCTGGATAATTCACATTAATTTCCCCATTTCACATTGCTTACTTAACTACATTTGCAAAGACAATCTCTCCTTTGCTGTATAAGCTAACATTATAGGGTCCAGAGAAGTGGATGTTTTTTGAGGAGTGGAGAGAAGTTTTAAGCCTGCTGCAAATAACAGATAAAAAAAATTGACCTTAGAAAATGTTGCATTAAAATATGTTCAAGATTAGAATGCTACCTAGTGTCCTTCCATCATTCCTGAAACATACATGGCCAGCACAGGTAATTATCCTACTCTTGTCCATGATCTGAGCTTCCCTCCATCTTTCTATGAAACTCTCTGCGTGTCTTCTTTCTATTTGCAATGACAGTTTATGAAATTGTGTTTCATAAATGTTGATCCTCCACTGTAATTCCTAGGAGTATGGTGATTATATTGTGAATATGTGCTATATAAAAACAACTTTTCCACCCTCATGCTGCAGATCTCAGTGAGGTGTTCTGGTATGTCTGGTAACTAATGTAATAGGAAAGGCCTGGGTTTGTAGGAAAGAATGGAACTATTTCCTCTTACAGCAGCTGCAGAAAAAGTTTAATTCAAATTCTAAGAACCTAGATGCTATAGGAGTTTCTGCCTGGCAGTCTTGGTTCATTCCTTCTATAATGTAACCCATGAAGATAACCAAAATACTTTCAGTAGAAGTCATGAAAGACCTAAGTCAATAAGAACAGTGGATATTGAGTTTAAGTTGCTAAAACATAATTTAAAAATGTGCCCAACTGATGGAACTGGGAACTTAAAAAATATTTAGTAAAGCATTTGTAGCAACAGTAAGAGTCTGACTCTTGGTTTCAGGAGATACTATTTCCAGGACTTCAGTGGCAAGGCACACTCTTTCCTCCCTTTCTTCCTTCAGCTTCCATGGACAATTGGCTACTTTCTGTCCTGGAGAATGCAACAACTTACTGACTGCTCTTAAAGAAAAACTCAAAACTCAAGTCATGCCCATGAATCCACAGCACATAAGTATTCATTAACTTGCCTTAAATTTTTCTCTTTTACTACTGTATCTCAGCTGAAATATAGCAGGAATGTTTGGATGTAGCAATACCAATAACTCTGGGACATTTTCAGGGTTAAATGCTTCTGTGGTGTAAGAAGACAAATAATATAGCTCAGAAAAAAAATGACACTGGGTGCTTCTGTTCTGTGATGGTGTCTGGTGTGTGTGTGTGTGTGTGTGTGTTCTCAAGACTGCAAAATAATTCTGAAAGTGAGAACTTGAAAGTCTCTGCATCTTTGAGTCATGACGACTCAGCAACCCATAGGCCTTATGTTTCTTTCAAAAATATTTGTGGAACACCACAGAAGATTCTCTATATTGATCAGGTCATGGGCAGAGACCACATTTTGCTGTCACCATTGTGCTGCCTTCTAGAACTGCCTAGAGTTGTGCTCCTTGGGTAGTCCTTGTGTCAATTAATTAGACATTAATAGCAGAACATATGTGCCATTCTCCCCTGCTGCCTCTTGGCTTTAACCAGGTTGCCAAGGGTCAGAGAGAGATGAGCTACTGAAAGATGAAGACTTTCAGGAATGCGAGAGGGGACACACATTGTACTTCCAATACAGTGTTTGACTGTTTGTTCCCAACTCCTGCTGCTCCAGTTTGCAGAGCCCAGGAAAGTCTCTTCCTGACCATGAATCTCATATTTATCCTTGAAATTCTCAGAAATAAGTTATTGAGTCAGAGATGGTGTGACTTGCTAAATTCTGCCTCTTACAACCTCTACAAGGATAAGTGTTTTGGGGAAACCAGAAAGAAGGCCGTGAAGACTATTTTGGGGTTTGAGTTGGCAAAGTTGAAATGTGCCTGAGTACCTGGAAGATGGTCAGAATCTGTGGAGACTCCTGTTTGTCTAAAACTTGTGTTCCAAGTCTAATCCCTTGAATGATCATTCTGATCAGAGTATTAGGGTGAAAGATTTTCTAGGAAAAAACCTACTGTTCCCCTCTTTCCCATGTTCTCTGGCAATACCCATCCTGTTTTTCTAAAAGTGTCTTTAGTAGTCAGACTACTCACTGAGCACAACCTATGCTTTACCTTGCCTCTTCCAACAAGTGACAAATCTTCAGAATGACAGCCTGTTGGAAGGAGAGCTGCTGTGTCAAAATATTCATATGACTATAGTAAGTCAGCTGCTCATGCTCATCACAGCCTTTACTTACTTGTAAGTATCTTTGCCTCAGTGACACCTGCCTTCACTTGGTCTGGCTGCTGCAGAGATGAAAGCTTTGAGAGGCAGGGAATTGGGTTCTAATTGTCCACCACTTTTAAGAATTACTTAGGCAAGTCATCCTTTAGCTTCATTTTCTGATCTATGATTGGATCAGAATATATTTCAGGTACCTCTCTGTTTGACTATCTCTGGATCAAAAAGTGGTTTTTTTTTGTTACTTGATACTTTTTAATGGCTTTTCATTTATTTCATCATATAGAAGGTTCCAGGACAGATCTAGCACTGCCCCTAGTTTTAAAGACCAGCACTGTTAAGAAAATGGTGATAAACTATGCTCATTGCCATGATTACCTCTGCATTTATGGAGAGATAGGTAGTTTTATAATGCATCTTCACATTCATTATTTCAAATACCCTCCTAGGGCATTTTATATAACAGAGAACTGAGGCTTAGAAAAGTGAGATGCTTACTCAAGACCTTGAGGCTAGAAAATAGTTGAGCTGGGATTAGAATCCATTTTTTTCTCCCTTGAAGTATGACAATCTGTCTATTTCAGTGTAATAAAATAGTACTGAAATGGTAAAAGGCAGAATGTAGCAATATCATTCAAATGGTGAAAATTGTGCTCCATTTATTTTTTCTGTAGTAAGTGAGTGGGAGAAGGGGCACATTTTAATTTCTTAAAAAGCTATTAGGAAAGTTACTATTATTGCCAAGGTCAAGATTTCTGTGAGTTACATCTATACTTTAAGTACTATGCTTACTAATACAGCATTTGTTTTGTTATCAGGAACTAGACTTTAGAGCATTACAGATTGCTTTCTCATTCTGAGTTAGCCTTTGTCCTACCACTGATTCCTCTATCTGTATACCATGTCCCTTTTGCGGGGGCTCACAAAAAAAGTGATTAGTTACTGTAAGGGAGAAGTTATTGAGAAAAGGCATAGATTGATTTCTCTTCCTATATTCTGGTGTCATCTTTGTAAGAAGTTTTTTATATATGGCTCTTCTTGTTGTAGAAAATGAACCTTAGGGAAGATATGGAGTTAAGTTGGATAGATCACCATGTTAGTCCCATCAAAGAGCAATTGGTGAGATCTTCTTTAAAATGGGATGACTAAGATTAGAAGCTACCAGAGGACAGGACTTAATGAGTAATTTATAGTGTTACCACTTTTCTTATTACAATTGACTCCTCTTCTAATAGAATCTTCTGTTCTGTGTTGTATAAATTTTAATTGAATTAAATTTCACCAAATGAAGGACAGTAGTTTTCTAAAGAAATGTGTAATACATTGGGGACAGGAAAGGAGAGAAAAGAACAATAGAAAAGCTCAATTAATTTCTTTCTTGTGAACTCCCTGTGAACCTTTTACAATTAGGAGAGCAAATTGTACTCAAAACTTCATTGTCCATTAAACAGTCTTTGTTTAAAGAACTAACGCAAATTCTAAGACTTTAGCTTATTGAATTTAGTTCAATGGCTTGTGGCCAAAAATTTAATGAGGACTGAAACAACTGATATCTTCCACTATTCAACTCTGTGCCACTGGGACTATGGTTGATGGAAAGAAGAGGTGTCTGAAAGTTCAAAACAAAGTTAATATGTTCTGTCTATTTGCAACTTTTATCAAAATGAAGTCACCTTCATAACAATGACTTGTAGCATGATTTTGTCCTCATTTGCCATTTTTGGCTGGAATTTTGAGTGCAAATAAGGGAAAATAAATCAGTCTGCCCTTCTCTTTCGCATTTGCCTTACAGAGTTGGGAGTTGGGAAGCGCTTTCAAATTTCAGAGAAATAGGCTGAGAGCAAAGGAGACCTTTTCAGTAGTTTGCAAAGTTAATTCAAAAGATTTGCTTTGTGAATGTTATAAGGGTAAACACAGAATTCGTAGTCTTCCTTAATATTTAATAATTCTGAGTGAGCTAAACAAAGTAGGATGAAAAATGAGAAGTCAAAGACTGCACAGTTTTTAGGTCTCTTTATTTCTCCTTGTAATTAATAGAGTGCTTTCATTTTTTTCAGTATCTTTATAGTTTATTGAATACTCAGAAGATTAATATATGACTATTGCATGTCTAGGATCTCTGAAAGATAAAAATGTGACTCCTTGTCTTTTCTTTGTGGAATAGAGCTATATTTATTTATATAGAGAAAATTAAGTTACCATTAGCCATGATGTGAATGTATATATGTGTTTGTATACATTTTCCTCCTGGTATCTTGACGCATATCTTGGAGATTAAAATTCTATTACTTTTCATAAAGTCAAAAATGGGTAAAAATACCTGCAATATAGGTACAGCAGGAAGTCGCCTTCCTTGCTCAGGAAGGATGGATTTGGCATCAGATAAAACTAGGAGGTGAAACTTGGACTAGAATATTATTTGGAAATCTAGCTTTTTGCCTAAGGATGTATTTTTTATGCCACACATGCAATGCTACGAGTAGGCAAATTGATACCAGCTTTTAATCTGAGTTGAAACTCAAGAGATGATAGATTTATTATTCATATGTTGAATACCTGAACAGGTGCTAAACCTTAACAAACAAGATGGTTAGGTAGAAATAGACTTTTACTGTATGTTATCAGGCAGGTAATTTAATGTGAGTTTCATTGCCATAATTAGGGCTATTGAGAATGTCACTGTAATTATGGTTACTTAAAAAAACTCCTTCTTAATTATCATGTGAGGGGTGTGCTTTCAGTGGAATATTGATACCATTGCCCACTGCTGAGTTAGACTCAGGATTCAATGACCAAACATCTGCTATGGTGACATCTACCCAATGCACTTTATGATGACCTATTAGGTCAGGGCTATGCTGACTTATCTTTAAAAGTTGTTTGTTTTAATAGTTAGAGACTTTTAGCAGAAGTGGACCTAATTCCTGAATTAGTGGGACAAATCTTGTAATTCTCCTTTTTGTTTGGCAAAATTCCTATGTGCAAGACATGATAAGCACTAAATATTATCTTCATAATAATTTTATTTTAGCTTTAAGCATTTTTACATAAACATCATGGAGTGAAGTTAGCTGCAATGCAGGATAGTTTTTATACTTCTGAAATTTCACT
Source organism: Castor canadensis (assembly GCF_047511655.1). Lineage (NCBI taxonomy): Eukaryota > Metazoa > Chordata > Mammalia > Rodentia > Castoridae > Castor > Castor canadensis. Next base: position 82,957,999 of record NC_133388.1, on the reverse strand, counting down.
GTGGAAAATATGAATTGATCCAGGGGAAATAGGAATTCTTTGGGGGAAAGGAGTTGGCCTTTTTGTATTTAAATCACGGAATGAGGCCATGAAGTTAAGAAGTGAATCGTTTCTGGGCATATAGGTGTTATGGATCATATTGATTATAACAGAACTTTTTTTTGAGGGATGGGTCTGAGTTGAATAAAATAATCCTGTCTATATGTGAATATGTTTTCATTAGCATTTATTTTCCTTTTATTACCTATTTATTTTAAAGCTATATATGTCATAAATTATTAAGTTCTTCCCAAAGATTCAAGCACCAACTAGAAAGAGCTGAGCCTGACAAAGAGGCTGGTCAATTGTCATGAGAATTTCTACCTAGGAAATATTTTAATATGGATATATTCTGATATGACTGGCTCTAGAATCCTACTGAAATAGATCTTATAAGAGATGTCAGTTTGTCAAAGATAATGAGCTGTGAAACCATCATGGGATTTTATATGCTAGGAAAGACTTTGTGGGTTCAGCCCAGAATGTAAGGAGCTTCAAAGTCACCACTCCATCTTAACAACAAGCATAAATCTCAAAAAAATTGAAAAGGTAAACAGCTGTTCGTAGATTTATGAAACAGGTGAGGTCAGGGAAAACTGCTACCTTCAAAACAGGAGAGACAGGAGGATACAGACAATCACAACTTTATTGAAGTGGAGCCCATGACCAGAAACCTCTTCTAGAAGCAGGTTGGGAAGAAATATTTGAACTGTAACTAACATTGCTGAAGGCTCAGTGTGGCCAACTCTGAGTTAAACTTGAGGGGCAGTGGGTTAGAAGGGAATCATACATTTTTGTGAGTTTTACCTCCAGGAACTTGATCAGGTTCTCACAACCAATATCAGAAATATCTGCCCAGCACTAATCCCTATTTAATGGTGCTCCTGTCACTCAGTACGCATGTGTACATATGTACATACTTCAACACAAAATCAGAAGGTTTATTTTTAAAAATGCAAAAACAGTTTGAAGATATTGAACAAGAATCAGAACCAATGTCAGCTATGGCAGGGATTTGAGAGTTGTCAGACTGGAAACTAAAAATAATATGGCCTTTATGGAAAAGGTAGACGACCTGCAAGAACAGATGGACAATGTAAGTAGAGAGATGGAAAAGCTAAGGAAGAATGAGGAAGAATGATAGAGATCAAAAACACCATAAGATAAATAAAATGACTTTGATAGACTCAACAGCAAATTAGACATGGCTGAGGAATGGATTCCTAGCTTGAGGAAGTATTCATTTACAAAAGCAATCCATGGGGGAAATGCCTAGTGTTCTATGACAGTGTAAACTGGACCAGTTTGGGGAATCTCATATGGTTTCTGGGCAGTGGTGGGACCCATTATTAAGAAAGAAACAGTATGTTGACACTAGGGAATTTCTTCTGGATTAGGTGGGATCATGGCTAGTGGCTAAAGGTATAGGAGTTGACTCTGGTTGCAGAGAGATGATAGATGACGCTGATGCAGATTTCAAATACCTTCTGTTTCCAGGAATCCTCTTAGTGGAATTGAGAAAAGGAAACAGATCTGAGGGTTCGAAAGTCCTAATGTAATTTTAGCCTTTTTTTCTCATTAGTTTAGAAGCCTGGCAAGTCTTACATGGTAGCTGAAGGCAGTCACTACTTGTTGCTGAGTGATCATTTGTTAAGTACCTGTCATTGATTAGTTAAAATCTCATAACAATACTGAAAGTGATGTTGCCACTTTATTGGGAGGGTTTAAAAGATAAAGCACTTCATGGCTTCAAGGGAAGAACAGCTAGATTTTTGACTGCTTATGATTTACGTTACAGGAATAGTAGACCAGGAAAACATAGAATGAGGGAAGAATAATATTCAAGGAAAACAGCTTATGGAGAAGACAGAACAATGAGGGGCAAAAATATTTTCATTTTTGGAAAAGGAGAAAGATTACTGGTGGCCCAGGAGCTGGTCCTCAATAGTTTGCTTGAAAAATGTCTTAAGACTGTGTCCTCTAGAAGCAGAGTCTAAGAAAGGTATTCTTATGAAAGTGGTAATGAAGGAGTGCTTTGGGTGAAACCACTGTGCATGTGAGGGAAGCAGAATAGAACAGGAGAAGCCAAGCAAGAATATGGATTTACGTGAAGTATAGTTTCAGTCTGGTTGAAACTGACTTGAGAGGTTTTTGTGGCTAGAGTAACTGGGCAGGACTATAAAAGCACTCCATCAAGCACTAGGGTTGATGTGTGACCTCCCAGGGAACACCAAGAGAGTCAGGGTTTGAGAGTGAGCCATTAGTATCCACAGCTCGGACCTACAAAACAGGATCATATTGGGGTACCAACAGCCTCTGATATAGTAGAGGGTGTCTGGTAAGAGTCAACTGGTTGGACTAGGTAGGACCATAATGAAGACCATCAGACAATTGCTCAGGACCATATGGAAATTGGGTCTTCACTTGCAGAACACCAGTTTTATTCGAGCACTATTCCTTTTATCTGTTCCTAGGAACCCTTCCACCTGGTAAGGATTTCATCCAACTGCAACTAGACCTTTGCCTCTTGGTAGACCAGCAGGGTTAGTGTCAAATGTCCCATAAGAATTATACTTAGTTATCATCACATTGATTTTATGAGCACCATTATGCAGGGAATTGATAACTAGTGGTACAGTAGTGGACAGGCTCCTTACACTTGTAATTAAGGGAGGGTGCCACATTAAAGCATCTCAGACAAACCCAATAACTGCAGAATAATTAGCATCTCTCTTGTAGTTAACAGCAGAGCATGTAGTTCACACTCCTGGAAATGCAAGGCCTCTGGTGTCCTAAGTAGAGAACCTGGCTTAGGCTTGAGGTCATAGGAGGCCTCTTTTTCTCACATTTAATTTAAATCCTAGAACCCACACACTGGGACATATTACTTAGAATGTGAGTTAAAACTAGGTTGAAGAAGAGATGACAATATGCTCTGTCATCAACTTCAGACTGCTCACAACAGTCCTGTCTCTTACCTCACTCTGTCTACCTCCTAACATTCTCTTGGGTAGGGATATAGGGCTTTGATGAAAAATTTTCCTTCCAGTGGAGGAAACCAGAGGAGGAGGGAAATTTGTTTACTACTCTAGTCATAAGATGATATAACAGAAACCTAGTAAAAACTGATGTACTGGCAGTAATTAGGGTCCTCTCTTCTGTGTGATATAAGTAATCAAAGCTACTTAGCCTTGGAAACAGCTCTTTAGACTGATTGGTAAGATACCTGTTTTCTGCTCTTGGTTTTTCTTTGACCTTGAGGAAATCTCTTCTCCATATTTCTGCTTCTCCACTATAACTATGTGACTGTTTGTATACATCTTCCTAAATAAAGTATGAAGATGGGACTATTTTATAGCCCAATTATTTTACCAATGATAAATGAGCTTGGGATGCACTCAGAACAGACTATTCTGGTGGCCATGGTCAAGGTATTATGATTGAGTGGGGATATTATTAAAAGGAGTAAAAGAAAGACTGTCAAGTTACTCAGTTAGGAAATAAAATAATTCATTAATTGAGAAAGAAAAAACAATTAAAATATTATCAGAGATACATAGGTCTCATAATTGTTTAGCTGATTTTTCAATTTTTGGCCAATTACATTTATTTCAAACAAACATTTTGGAAAATGTTTTGAAATGTGAGTTTCTAATTTTTTGAATTCTTAACTCTTAATTTTATAAATAATGAAGTATTCTGAGAAATTACATATTTGTTACATGAAGAAATTATATCTGTTAGTTTGACCTCTGAATTTTGCTGTTACAAAGATCAGATAGATGGAATATATGAAATTATAAAACACCTGGAAAACATACTAGTATTTGCTCTCAAATTAGTTAAGTGATTAACAGAAATTGAATGTGATTTGCTCTTTTTTGTTCTTTAATCTACGTTCTATAAATACCAAGAAAATATGGACATAGAAAAACTAAGCAGACTCTGGATCAATTACCAGTTGTCTACTAGGAATAATGATTTTCTTAAATTGGTTTTTATTAGATCATTGGAAATTTTTTTTCTTTTTTTTAAGACAGGGTCTTACTCTGTAGCACAGGATGGCCTCAAATTTGTGTCCTCCTTCTTCAGCCTCCTGAGTGCTGGGATTAAAAGTATGAGCCACCACACCTTTCTTTATCCATCTCTAACATTCTTGCTTTCCTCTTTCTATCTCAAACCTGTGGTGGACTTGGGAAGAAAATAATAATTCCATGAAGTACTGCCGAAAACTTTTTACCATGTCACAGTAAGGATTTAGTTAGTATTCCAGGAAGTTTGTTGACTTGGTAGAATAGGAATGATTATTTAATACAAAAATATGAAAGGAGTGAAGAAAAAAATTCCAAATGGATCAACCTGTTGTGATAATTTTAAAAAGTAACACTTAAGGGATGCCCACAAATGCCAAAAAAGGAAGTCAATTTTGCTTACTTGCTCTACTTTATTTCCTTTTTTTGAGCTTTATTCTTGTTTATTTATTCTAAATTTATTTTTGGTGATATCTGGTAGTTACAAAACAATATAAATATATAAGTATGATTATGAAGCATAATGATAAGGTGAACTCCTGTGAACTCAGAATCCATGTAAAAATTAGAACAACACTGATAGAATTTATTTGTTCTTCTTTCCTATGTCTCTTGCCACTTTCCTTGTAGAAATAATGACTATTTTGGATATTGCATTTATTTTGCTCTTTGTAAAAATAATTTAAGAAGTCATATGTATAGACATTCTTCAACAACATATTGTTTAGTTTTGCATTGTTTGGTTGGTACGTTTACAAGAATGGTAATGCTTCTGTGATTGTCTTTTTCATTCATTATTATATTTAAAGATTCATTTCTGATGCTTTGTTTGATGTGAGGCATTCATTATAATCACCAAGGAATAGACAATTCTTTGAATTTACTAATTTATGCATCAATTTATCCATATTTTTCCAAGAAACATTTGAATATTTGAGTTGTTCTCCATTTTTCATGAGTATGAACAACACTTCTATAAACATAGGCTTCTGTGCAAGTGCTTCTCTATGCATTTACCTAAGCACATGGTCATGAAAGATGCATATATCATATTCTGGCAAATAGGGACACAATGTTTTCCAAAGTGTTTGTACAATTTACACTCCAACCAATAGTGACAAAAGTCCCAATTGATCAAAATCTTATGCTTTTTTGATGTTGTCATACTTTAAATTTAATTTTTGTCTGTCTTGTGAGTATATATGATGTTTTGTCTTGAGGTTTAAATCTTTCCTAAAATAAAGCTGGTGTTTGTTTCTTTTAAACTCCTTGTCCTCAGCCAGAATTGACTACCCCTCCTAACCCATTTGTTCACATAGTAATTGGCGTCTGCCTTACCTTGAGAGAAAATGATGGAGACTGCTACTATATGGAGAAAACTTTGAACTCTTCCAAGCTTTCTTTCTGTTTCCTTGTTAATGCATTATGTGCTCTACCAAGAACATAGGGAGAGGACACAACTCCTCCATCTCAGGACTGTGTCTTCTCCCCACTGATATGTGTTGTAGATTGAGATTTCTTCTTGTTTACTTATTGTAAGCAGGCTTGCTTTGTTGAGAATACAGCTGCTCGATAGGTAGCGTGTTGAGTGACAGTTAGAAATATACAGAGGTGGGCCTGATTGATGAGTTTCTCATGGCAGCGGGATAGATTATATTGCTTACCAAAGGCTGGGAAGCAGGCTTCCTTTAGAGGCAAGTTTGAGCTTGGGATAAGAAAGCACAGGGAAGAAAATATGGGTATCTTCAAAGAAATTTTAAAGTTAAGGAATAAGTATATATGTGAACTCTATCCTGAGGTCTGCCTTTCCAGGTAGAATATTTCCTCAGACATTTTAAAGCCCTGGAGATATTCTTCAGCCCTAGACAGTATCAGGAGATATTTTTAGGCCTAGAAATGGTGAGTAACCTGCTCAGGATTACACAACTAGTTATTGGCAGACCTAGATTTAACTCCAAAGTATCTGAACACTCACCATGAGCACATTCTCCATTGAAACAGAAGTTGTATTGCTTCCTCTACCCTACTCTCTAGTTTTTCTTCTAGTGATCAAGTCAAAAAATGTCACAGTATGCAGATACACAAGGAAGAAACAATTTATAGGTTATAATCTGTTAGACTAAAGGTTTATGACAAAACAAAATTGTGTGCTAAAGAGTTTATGTTTGAACTTTTACAAGCAAAAGACTACTTCAACCCAGGGATTTCTGTGAATGTGATTTGTTAAGAAATTTCTTTCCCCCAAAAAAAGTCTAGTTGAAGGCATGGGGAATGAGTCAGGGAAAGGAAAAGAGGCTGTACAAGCAAGACCCACCAGAGAACAACTGGTCCAGCCCCATGGGGAGTTTTGAAAATAGTATAGGTTACACCTTGGAATTGTGCCCTTGGGGGAACAATGGAGCTGGGGCATTTATATATACTTTCAAGTTCTCTTTGTTTAATGGCCATTCCTGGGGTGAAGAGAAGTGAGTCCCTAAGCACCTCTAGCTTTCCACACTTGATCTTAACCAACAGGCTGAGAAGCATGCACCTCTAGCTATCCTTATGCACAAAGCAGATTCTAGAAACCTGAAGGAAGCCCAACAAAGACTCAGCTGGCTGTCAGATTGAAAAGCACATCAGTAACTAGTGTGCATGGAGATGGTAAAGGGATCTGAGGAAATGTGCAAAGCCCTGACTGCCTCTGTTGTTGCTTTAAACTACAGCTTCCCTAGGACAAAATTCTCTGAAGCAGTGACAGTAGTGAAATTACTACAGAAAGAATATATATCCTCAGGCCATCTCACACATGGCTGATAAAAACAAATTCATACAACTTGGCAATACATCTCAAAACTCTTAAACATAGAACTTTTCTATTATCAGTAAGAATTATAGTGAGGCTTACTGATGGGTTGAGTGGCCCAAATCACACAGCTAGGAAGTACATTGAATAGTTATAATCTGAACCACATAGTACACTTGACTCCAGCATCTTTTCTATTAAATGATTAAGGGTAGGTGCAAAAAAAAAATCCATCTAAAGGTATGTGCTTGTAAAGTTGCTTTATATTAGAAAATAGGAGACAATATAAATTTGTAACAATTGAGGTTTGGTTGAAGAATTTGTATTACAGTTATAAGATGAGATAATTTTAACACTTAAAAACACTTTCATCTATTGAAAATCCGTATTTTATGTGAAAATATGAAAAGTTGATCACTTTATTAAATAAAATAATGATCAAAACAACTATCGTACATATTTCCAGTTTTATTAAAATAAATAAAACAAACAAAACTACCTGTGAACAGCCATTAGGTATGGGAAATGATAGATTCAAGCCCTGAACAGCTTTTCTGACTCTCCTCTTTGATTCTTCATTGAGGCATCTCCATTTCTATATAGTAGTGAAAGCTATATTTTTTTCTCAAATTTTTTGAAGTTGCTAACTGCAAATGAATGAGGAGGGTACTCATTCCACAGGGAGATTTAGCCTTCCTTCTGACTCACTTGCTGGGTTTTGTGCACTGCAATCTTAGTAGGTGCTGCTTTGAATGTTCTTCCCCTGAAACCTCCCACTAATTCTCACATCTTCATCTCAGCTCCAGCATCATTTCCTCATGGAAATTTGTTTTAATATCTGGGCCAATCCTTACTTTGTTTTCTCCTAGATTCATGTCTCACTCTTTATAGCTCTTAACATAGTGACAGTTTTGTTTTACTTGTACAATTACCTTATGAATGACAATATCTCTCATGAGGCTGTAGGTGCTATTATTGAACAGATCATATTGTCCTTGGTACCTTCAGAGCTTGACCTTGTGTCTGAAGCATGATGGTTGTACACCGAATAATTTTGTATACATTAATGACCATGAGAAGAAATGGAGTGTTGGAGTGTTTTGCTCCTTAGTCCAGCAGGGCAGGAGTGAGAGTGGAGGGCAGTCACTTTTCAGACTACCTTGATTAAGGCATTAATGTACAGAATAGAAAGTCTGGGGAGCCCAATCTTTTTCTCAATCTACCCATCTTCTGCCATGGCCCACTACATTCTTTTCACAGAAGCCACTTGGCACAAGATTGGATAATGCTAAGGACCCATCATTTTCCATTCTTCAAATATTTTCCCCACAGCTTTTCTATCCTTTGTCTTCGCTCTTTATTTCTCATTTAACTCTCTTTTCATCTCTTTCATTATGTTTCTTTTCTCCAATAAAAAAAAAATTCACGGCTGGGCACTTTGGGCTCACATCTGTAATCTTAGCTACACAGAAGACAGATGAGGAGGATTTCAGTTTATGGCCAACCCCAGGCAAAAAAAGTTCACAAAGCCCTGTCTCAGCCAATAGCTAGGTTGGCACTTGCCTGTTATCCCAGCTACACAGGAGTCTCAGATTGGGAGCATCACAGTTCTAGGCTGGCCCAGGCAAAAAAGTTTATGAGATCCCTGTCTCAACAGAAAAATCTGAGTGTGATGGCTTACTCCTTTCATCCCAGCTATGGTGAGCATAAATAGGATTGTTGTCCAGGTCAACCCAATTAAAAAATAAGAATTTACCTAATAAATGATCAGAACAAAAAGGGCCAGAGGCATGGCACAGGCAATAGAGAACCTGCCTAGTATGCTTAAAGCCTTGAGTTCAAACCCCAGTACTGCCAAAAAAAATCATGCATTTGACAAAACTCATTTTTGAAAACCACACTAGATATGAGGAATACAAAAATCAAATGGTATCCAAGTATAGAAAATTCAAGGTCCGCCCTATCCCTTTTATTCAAGCATTTCTTCTCTCATTTAATAAAATATGTGCACACTATGCTGGGTACCAGATAAGACATGAGACAAGAAATCAAGTTTTGGACCTGTGTTCAAAATATGTTACAAAACATTTTGGAAGCAAGTGATATATAGCTGAACAGAAATACACAAAATGGTATTTTCCCCAAGGGTTATTCCAAGCATAAGAGAAAGAATATCAGCATGTATTTACAAATGACTGATGTGCTGTCTCATATGCCCATTTTTGAGTGATGGTAAACTTCCAAAATAGCAGAACAATGATCAAAACTTACAAAGGATCCTATATGGTTTGAGATCCTTTCAAATATTACTCTATAAATAGTAAGACATTTAGAAGAAATTCTGTAAAGGATAAGTGACTTAGCTTTTGTCACTTGTATCTCTACAATGAAAACATAGAGCTATTAAGTATCAATAAATGTTTTCGCCATATTGCTTAAAGAGTAGAGACTGGTGATTATGCCAATGTCAAGAAACCACTTGACCTACTTTCTATACTTAGTAGATGCTCAGTGACATCTTTGGATGCAACTCACATGTCCATCCTGATGAATCATGTAGAACATTCGGGGAACAAATGGAAATTTAAACAAAGAAGTTGATATTACTCCAATAATTCTTCAATGTAAATGAATAGGAGGTTCTAAAAGTGGATATCATAAATTAAAATTTTCTTTGGATTTAAAAAATCATCTAGAGGAAATCCATAATATAATTTATCTTTATTCATTTTTAAGGGACAGGAGAAGCAGTGATTTTTAAAACCCACAATATCATTTTGTTTTGTTTCTTGTATCCAGAACTATTCGGATTCTGCTACTTTTGAAGTTTAGAGTTTCTTGGAGAAAAGCCAGGAGAACCCGGGAGAATAACAATACTACATTTGTTTTAAAGATGAAAATGGAAGTGTACCATCAGAATTGAGCTATCAGGATACAATTTAGCATGAGAGAACTATGCAGAAATTATTGGGCCTGTTCAAAGTATGCTCATTGGGGATAAAGATGACTTTAGTAAGCATAAAAGATTTAATTCAAAAAATGTTTTTGAAAAAAATGAGTTAGACAAAAATAGTAATGTACATTTGTGCATTCATGTCATTTGAAGTCAACTTTATAGACTTGAATTTATTTTCTACTGAATTTCTGTTTACAGTGCTTTTTCTTCTAACTTTGTGTTGTTCATATTGGCATATCCAAAATTTAGTTACAATATGTCTATATCGATAATATCAATACTGGTATCTATGACCTTTTATGACGAGGGTCTAATGGAAAAGTGATAAGAACACTTCCCTTAATGTCAGGAGAGTTAACTTTTAGATTCACTTGTATCCTTAATAAGCTCTGTGACCTTGAGAAAGTCACATAATTTTATTAATCTTCAGTTTTCTCATCTATGAAATGAAGTTGGACCATATGATTTTGAGAGTCCCTTTCATCTCCAAAATTATATTACATTGGCAGCACTCATTTTTACTAATTTAGAGGAACAACGAACTGCTGTTATGATACAGGAGATTAATCCTCACTATTTCTGCCTAACTGGCTTGAAAAGCGAGAGACACTGAGGTAATAGGAAGGGATGCAGCTAAGGATGCCGCAAGTGTCACAGGTGAAAACAGCTCAGCACTCTGGATGACTTTCTATTGTCTATTAACCCCACTGTCCAGATGCTCTTGACCATTCTCAGAGCTGGGATCTGGCCTTGGACTCTAGTGATCTCCAGTATAAACAACTATATGTTAACACTCGGGAATAGTATTTGTTTTTGAATATCCTTCTCAAATATACACAAGTTTTAGCATTTAATTGTGGGAATGTGTCTGCTACTATGGACTTTATCTATTTCAAGGGACCTTATCTAGTTCACATCAGGGAGTTAGTTGTAGACTTAAGTCCAAGATTGTGCCCATGATCCTGGGACCACATCTCAGGGTAATATTTTTAAGCACATAGAATAAAATATACAAGATTGCAAAGAAACTAATCAAGTTGAGGTACGTTTCCACACATAAATCCTGGAATAAGACCTCTATAGGTATCATTTTCCACCTTGCCTAGATCCTCTCCGAGACCAGGGAATGTATCTCTTATTCATTAATGTGTTCTAAGTACCTAATACTATGCATGGTTCACACAGGGTGCTCTATGAATTAATGCCTACTCATTGGTTGCACTAATTTGATGATCTTTCAGATTGTGAGTGCCTTTGCAGGTCTTGCATGGGGCTTCACACATAGTTCGTACTAAACTAACATTTATTAAATGGATACACAGATGAGCTAGGTCCAAACTTTTTTCACTTTCTTCTGGCAACACTGAGTACTGGGTTACTGGATTGGTGTTGATAATTCTGTTCTCTGGGGTACAATGGTGCTAAGTCTGCTCTCTGTGAGTATTGAACAACTGAAGGGGAGGGTGTATTGGTCTGTTTGGGCTGACATAACAAAATGGGACAACTTAAACAACAAAATTAATTTTGTCAAAGTTATAAGTCCAGGATTGAGATTCTAGTAGGATAATATTTTTTGGTGAAGATTCTCTTCTTGGCTTGCAGATGGCTAGCTTCTTGTTCTTGCTGTGTAAAGTGCTTTCTTATTTATTTGTTTAGAGATAGGGTCTCTCATATGTAGCTCAGACTAACCTCAAACCCTCTATCCTCCTGCCTTAGCCTCCCAGGTGCTGGGATCAGAGGCATGCACCACCAAACTTATTTCATGTCTCATCTTTTTTATTGTTAATATTTTTACTACTGTGTACTAGTTGTACACAAGAGTTTCATTGTGATATTTATATGCATGCATATAATATACTTTGATCATATTCACCCTCTATATATTTCTGTCTTATCTCCCTTCTTTTTATAATTTTTAATGAGTTTCATTATTCTATTTTGGAAATGCACATAATGTGGGAAAATATATGGAACTGGAGATCATCTTGTTAAGTGGGACATAATGTGGGAAAATATATGGAACTGGAGATCATCTTGTTAAGTGATATAAACTAGATTCAGAAAGATAAATATTGTATGTTTTCTCTCAGATGTGGAATCTACACCTGAAAAAAATGTTAAAAAAAAAACATGAATATTAAAGGGGACCATTTTTTTGTGTAGGAGATCAGAGGGAGGGTGAAAGGAGAGGGCAATGGAGGTGGATATGATGCAAGTACATCATGTTTCATCTTGTAAGGACACAAATCCTATCAGATCAGGATCCTACACTTATGACTTTATTTAACCTTAGTTACTTCCATAAAATCCTATCTCCAAACACAATCACATTCAGGAGGTTAGCACCTCAACATGGAGGTGTGTGCAGGGGACTTCAAGAACAGAAAACCCCAGTTCTCATTCAGGATCTGCTATTAACGAGCCAAAGACCTAAAGTATATGTACTGTTTTCTCACGTGTGAAGTATTGGGACAAAATAATCCAAAATTTCCTTCCACATTCAGTTTCTTTGAACTTAGGTGAAAGTGTAAGGAATCTCAGCAGAACAAATTTCCCAAATTGAAAATTCTTTTAGAGCTTTATCATAAGTAGCTTCTCCTAATACCACACAGTAAGCTTATCTTTTTGTTTTAATGAGCTAAGTCACTGGTTTATTTTGTTTTTATAATAGTTGTACTGGAGGCTACATTGTGATATTTATATATATGCTTATAATATATCTTAATTAGATACACACCCTCCATAACTCTCTTCCTGCCTCCCCCTTTTTAGAACATTTTTCTATTTTCATATATGAGTACAAAATACATCCACCATATTCACCCTCATTTATCCTTTCCTTGTACCCACCCACATCCCACTGGTACCCACGTCCTGGAAAAAGCCTGTTTGATCCTCGTGTCCTTCATTTTGTTTAAGGTGGATATTGATTGATAGTCCAAGGGAGTTTCACCTTGGTACTTCAGGCCTGTATACATTGTGCTTTAATCAAATTACCTCCCCATTGCTTAATCATTCTGTATCACCATGCTCCCCTAATATTCAACAGTTTATAATACATTATGTTATATTCACATATCAATGGGTTGTTTCAATATTTTTCATTCTCTAACATTCTCTTTCTCTCTCTTGCCTCCTATTGTCCCTTCAGACAGACCCACTAATACAATCTTGTTTTCTGTCTCACTACATACATGCATGTATTATATGCATATATGTGATCATATATGTACTTATATGTACATTTAACTTATAGTTCTAGCTTCCATATATGAGGCAAAATGTGTGATCTTTGACTTTTTGAGACTGGCTCACTTTGCTTAACATGACATTCTCCAGTTCCATTCATTTACCTGCAAACAACATAGTTTCATTCTTCTTTATGGCTAAATAAAACTCCATTGTGTAGATATACCACATTTTCTTAATCCATCCGTCAGTCTGGGGGCATCTGGGCTATTTACAAAGCTTGGCTCTTGTGAATGGTGCTGCAATAAACATGAGTGTGCAATATCGTCATTAACACAAACAACAACAAATGCTGGTGCGGATGTGGGGAAAAAGGAACACTGCAACACTGTTGATGGGAATGTAAATTAGTGCAACTGCCATGGAAAGCAATATGGAGATCCTTCAAAAAACTAAAAAGGGAACTACCATATGATCCAGCAATACCACTCCTGGGCATATATCAAAACAATGTGATTCAGGATGCAATAAAGCCATTTGCACACCCATGTTTACTACAGTGAGCTTTACATTGATAAAAGATTCCAAAGCTTTTCCATGAAGTTTAATATACAAGATGTGCTGATAAAATTGTGCCATTGGTGGTTCAACAATCTGTTCAGCTTCTAGTAATGAACTGTCTTATGCTAATAGCTAGGATTAGAAGTAGCAATTTTGGGCTGGTGGAGTGTCTTAAGTGGTAGCATGCCTGCCTAGCAAGTGAGACCTGGAGTTCAAACTCCTGGATCAGCAATAAATAAATAAATAAATAAATAAATAAGCAGTTCTTCAAAAGTAAAGCTAACATTGTTCTTTCTTTCTTTAATTTCCTTTCTTAGATCTACCTGGCTTCAGATTGATACTTGTCATTGTTATTCAGGTGGAACTAGGCAAAAAAGTAACCTCTAGAGTGTATTTGTTAAATATATGTGTATTTAGGAAGTAAATAATCAAATATGAGCAAAAGAAATAGTTATTAGACATTAGTCTGGTTTGGCTTCCATAGTTTCTTAAATGTTTATTTCTTACCAAACATGCATCTTTGATTTTAGTTGTGCTTAATGTTCTCCACGGTGATATTAGACAAGCTGAACTGACTGATTTACACTGCTCTGCTGAAAATTTCATTATTTTTCTGTTTCATTAGCCCCAGTGTTTCCCTTCATCAGAAAGACAACACTGACAAAACTGAATTTTGTAGAGCATTTTGATGATTGCCAGTGTTAAAAAAGCTAACCATTTGATTAGGTTTGTAAAGCCTAAAGCTAGCAAAAATGTACATTCATTTCTTTGGGCTATTAATTCTAAGAATTCTAGAAGTAAAGGACTTTGAAAGATAGCATAATCCAGCTTTGATATAATCCAATTTTCATGTATTATAATGACCACAGATTCTCTATGGAGTAAAAACATTTTTCATTAGTTCCGGTTATCGCTCATTTAATTGCTCACCCATTTATTCATCATTTGATAAACAAGGCAATATAGAGTGACTAATAACATGGGCTCAAGTTCAAATCCTGATTTTTTCATTATTAGTGGTGTGTTCTTACTTTATAAGCTTCCATTTCCTCAGCTTCAATAAAATTAAGTGCCCATTTCTCAAATTTGCATAACAATTAAATGAGATAGCATATGCAAAGCACTTGAAGTACTTTTATTTTCAACAACATTTCAAATCAATTTTATTTTTCATTTTTGTCAACCTTTTATTGGGCCCTAACTGGAACATCTCAAGCAGGACAAACAGCTTCTCAATATTCTTTCTTGAGAATCTTCTGAGAGGCAGATGTCCAATGTTCTATTTGTCAGTAGACTTTTATACATAGAGAGCAAATAAACACTAATGTAAGTTGTACACAGGACCAAAATGCCTCCTTCCCATTTGTTTTCTTTATAAGTTCACCATAGTGCTTGAAATCATTAAAGTTTCAGTTATTGACAAAATACTTTCCGTGGCATAAACTAAAGTTTCAGAGAAATATAGCACAAAGATGTTTAGGGAAATATAGCTGATTTTAAATGATCTGGCTGCTAATCTTTGGCCGTATCTCTCAAATTGTAAGATTTTCATTTATTCAGTTAAATACTTACTGAGTACTTAGTACATGCCAAGTTTGTGAATTCAACCTAAATTGAAGAAAGATGGAATTTATACCATCATGTCAAATGACACTGAGTAAATGTGTTGATGAAAAATGGACTAATTTCCATCATTTGAATGCATAGTGGTGTTGCACACAGAAAAAAACATCAGTGTGTCCACCTACCTGGATGAAGGCAGTGCTATCAACTCAAAAGGCCGCTGAAAGTTTGTTCTTGAGTCAGTTCCCAATTGCACTAAAGTTGAGCAGCTGTCTATTATTAGTAAGACACTTTTCTCTGTCCCTTCAGAGATAACATGAAGCTTGGGATTTTGAACTATTGATTCTTATGAGGTAGTTTTTCCCCCATAGGGTGTGGACTGTCAGAGAACAAAAGAAATTGTGATGTTACTTTTTGGAGATCATGACTTTTAATATTCTTCAGTTGGATCAGTGAGCCCAGGGATGACTGATAGCTGAAGAGGGTTCTCCAACCAGGAGTGACTATGGGCAAACAGTGAACACCCAGACAACAGGAGGCTAGGTCACTGGAGCCTGTCCTGAAATCATCTTATGTCCTGCTTTGTGCTTCTAAACATGCCAGCCTAACTTGTCACTATTTAATCATATTAAACATAGTGCTTTATAATCTTTTTCTGATAATTCCAATACAATTACCTGTTTCTTTTTTTTCTCCTGGGTCTTTCTTTCCTTTTTGTTCTATATTCATTAGCTGTATTTTACTCATTGTCCTTGAAAAATAATTTGCAGTGATCTTCTACAACCTAGAATTATGGTGTGTTATTTATGCTTCTACAACAAAATGCCCTAAGCTGGTACCCTAAACAAAAACATTTATTTCTTACAGTGCTGGAGGCTGGCAAGTGCAGGATTAAAGTGCCAACACATTAAATATCTGGTGAATGTTCTCTTGATTTGCAGATGGGCACCTTCTCTCTATATCCTTATACAGTGAACAAAGTGATTATCACTTTCATTTTTTTCTTACTTCTTAAAGTCCCCTGCTCCAAATACCATCACCTTAGGGGATTGAGGAGTGAATATGAATTTTGGGGAGATACAGCATTCATTTAATAGCACATAGTGCCTTCCTCTTTACAGGATATAGATTGGCTTCTGTTTTAGATTATTCTGGCTGATATTACAAAATACCTTAGACTGAGTAGCTTATAAACAACAGAAATTTATATCTGATGGTTATAGAAGCTTGGAAGTCTAAGACCAAGTGTCAGACTGATTTGTAGTCTGGTGAGGGCATACCTTTATAGACATGGAAGGGACTAGCAAGCTCTTGGTTTCACTTTTATAAAACACTAGTCCCATTCCTAAACCCACCTTCTAATACCATAATCTTGTTGAGAAAGATTTTGGCATACACATTTTAGGAAAATCAGAGGCATTCAGACCATAGCAGCCCCAGCCAGATGCCAAGGACATTCCCACTTAGTTTAAACTAAGTTTACAGCCTGAGGTTTCCTGGACCATGAAGAAAATGTCTATATGAACTGCAAACTGTGTGAAGCCTGGACAGCAGTCACTGTTTCATAAAGATTCTTTTAATTATTGCATCTGTGACACAACTATCTTTTCAACTTCTGCAGTTGGAAGCATTTTTATTCTCTCTTTTCCCTCTGACTTCAGCTACTCTCTTTTTATTCCATGTGTTCACCTTAAAAAATTCTATTCATTTACTGTGACAGCAAAGCATTAGTGACATGCAAACTGAATCCATCTTCCTCTCTCTTCTGAGTGCCACACTCATGTTTCTAACTGATTTCTTAACATTTCTGTCTTGAGTTTAGTGCTGTCTTCAGGATGACTCACTTGTCTTCTTCTTGTCTTGCTTTTTTCCAAACATTGTTTACTCTCAAGTGTTACCAACTTACTTACTACCTTTAGCATACAGTTAGTTGGTCAATACATTTTGTCCACTAAAATTTTTTAAAATGTTTCCCTTTGACTCATTTTAGCTGCTAATGCCTTAATTCAGCTTCATAGAAATTGCTCATCATAGCACAGCTCGGAGGTTTATTTTCCCTTCCAGAACGTCTCTCCTTCCTTCTCTACTTCTTCATTTTGCTAACCTCACTAGGATACTGACTTTTATTTATAGCACCCACTGACCTCCTTGTCCTCTGGTTTCTACTGGGATCAGCCATGGAAGACCCCAACTGAAGACTGGTGCATAGGAGAACAGGGAGAGTAAGTTATGGTTCCATTCTCACCACTCCCTCAGGCTACCCACAGCCCTCTCCTGAAGGCCATACTTCCTGGTGAGGGGTGACTTACTCACTGTTGGCATTCTATCACAGGTAGAGAACCTGTGCCCTCTTTGAATTACTCTTTCCCCTTGTTTCTTTAGGCCTGGGTGAAAAGACCTCCAAATTATTCACTTTTCCAATAATGATATCCATTATTGTTTGCCTTAAAATCTCCTCAAACATTTGTAAACAATTATTTTATTTAACTCTCCTCAATAATCTCATTTAATTGGTTCATTGAATAACAGTGACTGATGCAATGACTCACAATCCTCTATATCTAATCTCATTTTTCATCTGTACGTCTCACTAACTTCCAACATCTACACATCCAGCACATTGGAATACACTCTTCCTAAGACATGAGGTGTTCATTCAAACTCATTGTCTTTGCACGTGCTATTGCTATACCTTCCTGGAATGTTCTTTTTCTTCTTTCTCCCTTTCTATTTCTCAATCTACAAAACTCCTTGATTTGGGTCTTTTAGACTGAAATCAATGATTGCCTCTTGAGTTAGGATGTATTATTTTCATAAAATGGTTGCTGCTCTTCCACCTAGGACCATCCCCAGAAGTCTTATCCCTGGCACATAATTTCTTTTTGAGGTAGTTCTGGGGTTTGAACTCAGGGTTTTGTGGTTGCTAGGCAAGTGCTCTACCATTTGAACCATGCCGTCAGCTATCTGAGTTTCCTTGGTCAATAAACATGAATGGAATTGGTGCATGCAATTTTCCAAGCAGAAGCTTTAAGCTTTAAGAACCAATGCGTGGTTCTGCCATCTTTCCTTTCCCTCTTCTGTGAAAATGGTAATGACCCTAATTGTTTTCCTTCTTCTGCTTTGATTCTGGAGACAGAGAGATGCATTTGATCTGCCTTAGACTGAGTGCTGATCTGTAATGTGAGAGAGGAACAAACAAACTCCCTATCCTCTTGGTTTTGTAAGCCACTGAATTTTGAGGTCTTTTGTTTCTGCAGCATAACTTAGACTAAGTTGATTGATACACTTCCTCAATAATGAAAAAGTTATGCAAAGATTTTTGTTCAAGGACTTTTCTTTTCACTATTTCATAATAGTACAAAAAGGGTTTGGTTAAATTAACAAGAGATTTTAAAATAAATTTTCATTAACAGGAGATAGCACTAAACATTCATTAAAAATTGTGTGTTTGAAAAATATTTCATTTTGGAATTAATGTTCATGGCCTGTTATTATTTGAAAAACACCTTTATAGGTAGAATGTTCCATATGTTTTGATATGAGTAAAAGTAAATTAAATGAACATTTCCTTTATGTAGTTTTCTACATTTTTCAATTGTATAATAGTCATGCATCCCTTATATATTCAGAAATAAAATATCATTTAAATATTACCTTATTTCTAATACTATCCTCAACATTCCTAGGCAAAACTTAGTCTTCTTTCCTTTCTGAGTGCATGCTGTTCTTTATGGCTTTTAGTGGTAGAATTTTACTTTTGCCTTTCAGTCTCTTCCATTAAACAAACAAGCCAATACGAATCCATATTTGCAACATTATGGTAAGAATCAAGAGATAATTTGGCAGTATGCTTATTTAAGAACGCCTGACTCTGACACCCATCTGTGCTGCTGCAGTTGGTCTTCCCTCTGGTCTGAAGTTTGTTTGGATCTCCACAGACCCAAAGTGTAGCTAGCCCCTGGCTGACATTGAGCAGAAGGTAATGGTAGGGTGTCTACTAGTCTACCCTGTATAATGAGAAATCAACTGTCTTCTAGAAGCAGTGGAGCACATTCCTCTTGGAAACCTGGCCCACCAGGCATTTCTTTCCTCAGGACACAGTGATGTTGAGGACCTGTTTGGTATATGCTGAGGCACCCATGCAAAATGTAGGTAAAGTGGGATCACAGTTTATGTGTCACTACTTGAACATGGTATTAGCTACTGTCCCCACGAAACTCCTGCTCTTTCCCAGATTTACTGTTAGGGAGGGTCTCCCTCCTAGACAAGGATGATGATGTGCATGGTTCCCCAGAAGATGTCCTTATGAGAGCTTAGTATTCTAGAAGTGACCATGACCTTCAGTGAGAAAGCATTCCTCAAAGTAGGCCATCAATCTCAGCTGCGAGTGGAATCTTAAAGATTTTTGATGCCTTATTCTGAACCCCCAACAGTACCTCCCACGAGAGCTACTTTAACACTTAAAATGCTCTTAGCACCAACCATGCTTTCTACTTGTTGTCTCTCAGACATCCCTATGACCTTGGGATGCCCTCAGCAGGGTCCCAATCATTGCTGACTTTATAATCTCAGGTCTCTCTTGTGATCCAGTCAGACTCCCAGGAAGACCCCTTTCTCTCTGAGCAGAGAACTCACAGGAAGGGACACCTAGGAGGGAACCCCCAGTTTTGGTGCCTCACTTTTGCCAGAATAACAAACTGTGGAAAAGCTTATACCAAGCACTTCCACTTCGTAACTCACCAGAGCACACTGGTGAGAAGCCCTGTAGGTGCAGTTGGGAAGGGTGTATGTGGTCTTTCTTCTGTTACTATGAACTTGGACAACATATGTGGTTACACAACAAAGATCAGCAATGCAGAAATGGTAAGTGCAGCCCACAGTTCTTGAGATGTAACTGTCTCAGACAACAACAAAGGATGCATCAGCAGATGCCAGGATCCCAGAGCCTCAGACCAGCAGTACACAGATGGATGGTCCTCTTTATCCTGGCCTTTAGGTCCTTGTCTTCTTCCTCATTTTGACTTTTCCACCTAGATCCTGCCTACCTCTGACCAGTTCTTCTCTTTGGTAGGTGTTGGTTTAGGAGACAGAGGAAGAATGGAAGACAGTGTTGAGGTCTGTACTCCATCAAAATCCTCAAAAACTGTCTCAGATACCTTCACCTCTTTGGAACTACCTAATTTTGCTATTTAGCCTGATGGAAAGATGGATCATAGAGAACTTCACTAAAATCTCTTTATCTCATACCACTCCCCAGCTTGACCTTTTGGCTCTCCTTTGCCTTTTCATATAATTCAAGATCTTTACTTTGATCTTCTACAGTTTCCAGAACCAAATAGCATTGGCTCTCCCTGTGACTTTGGGAAAAGTCTTCAGACAGTATGCTTTATTTCATCTTCTGTAAAATCAGAAAAATGATACTGGACTGTATTGGACATGTCATATGTGTCATGTCAGATTCTCCCTGTCATTGACCTTTGACATGCCCAAAGTTTGTTTTTTTCCCATGAGACTTGGATAAAATATTCCCCTTCAGGACATGAGATCTAGCATCTCATGAAACCACAGCAACATAGAAGTGTGCACACCCCCTAGGTGCAGTGGTAATGGAGGAGAGGTGCCTCTAAAAAGGAAGATTATAGAGGCTTTCTGGAGATGACCTTGACTTCAGAAAGAGTGTAACAACTATTAGTTCCTCAAGTATTGAAGTAAACTGGCAGGTGAATGAAGAGGTAAGGACATCCAGGAAGAGAGAACACTGACAAGTGTTCAGGAGAGTCAGCCTACAAAACTTCCACAACATAGAGAGCACAGGCTGTGTAGACCAGTGGTGAGGAACATGAAGACAGTTACAGAATGTGTTAGAGAAGAAAGACTTCTCAGAGGGTGCCTGAGTCAGAACTGAAGGACTCATAGGGTTAACCTTGCCTCCCGTTTCCTACACATACACCCTTGGTCGTTATGCCTTGTGCTGGCCACTAAGCCTTCCAAGATACAGGAAGGCACCCTGCCTGCCTCAATTGTGGAACAAAGGAGAACAACCAGATCTCTGCAGGTTCTAACATGCTCTGGACCACTAGGGAAGGCTCAACTCCTTCCTCCCTCCCCCTGGAGCCATGTTGGCTCCATCATGCATGGTTGCATGACTGTGATGCTAATGGATCCAGCACACCTGGGATGGTCATCTAGATGCCCTTTACCCAACCTCAGAGAGGACATTTTAAAAAAATGCAAGAGGGGCTCCCTCCCTTGTAACTCAGTCACTGGCTCCTGAAACTGAGGTCTGGGGTGGTGAATGTCTACCATTCCCAGCTGGGCACCAGGTCCTTTCCATGAAGCAGGCTATCTTGGGTTAAATTGGCTAGGGCTGGACTCTGTCTTTGGCCCTACCTGGCTGAAACCCAACTCTGCAGGTAGGATCAGAAGGACAGATTGCTTGTTGGGATACAAGATGAGAGGTCACTTGACAAGATGAGGGTCTATGAGAAAGGTATATTCATAACTGACTTCAATATGATAGTTGTGTAATTATTTATCATAGAGGGACCTCCTTTGGTGTCCTCCAACTGCAGGAAAGTCATATCAGGCTTTCAGAGTAGCTCAGTTAAAGGTCTGTCCTCACTCTACCTGAAATGAGAGGGCAGGAAGTCTCTGCCTTCCCCATTGAAAGGGAAGTTTCATAACCTACTTTTTCTGCAATCTTCCTTTGAAAATTCCTCCTATATTCTGACTATACTTTAGAATAGTCTAGTCAGTGTAGTCAGTGGAGCTGAGGGGTCCCAAACATTTGTTCAATATTTCCTTGCAAATTATACATTTCGGCATGGATACTTTCTTCATTACACAATAATGATTGTCTTTGCAGTTGGTTAGAAATTTCAGGGTTGACATCCTGTTATACCAAATTTTAGGAAATGGTAGAGACATGGGAGTTGAGAAGAACAGTACTCTTCCAGTATTTGAAAGCCGGTGGAGAATAGCATATTTAGGGTTGAAAGCACGCTCAGATAAGTTCTTCCACAGGCTAGCTGTAATTTTGAGCAGTTAAATCAACTTTAGGTTTCCTATTTATATACTTGGGATAATTATAGTATCTGTCTCCTACTCTGTTGTGAGATTAAATGAAATACTTTATAAAAACAATTTAGCAGAGTGCCTCATATAGAAAGAGCATGGTAATAGTCCAATTAATAAATATTATCAAAATAGCCTGACTGTGTGATATCCTCATGGATTTGTGACTTTAAAGATATTTCTGAAATCTCCCCCTCTCCTCATGTTTTTTTTTTCCTGATCCTATCATCTATCTTTATCCATTGCATAGAGTAAAATGTTCTATTCAATTTTCAGTCTGAGGCAACACCTGGGACTTGGCAGAGGTAGTATGACACCTGGTTTGGTTATATCAAGACCATCATATCCACATGAACACAGTTTCTTGTTTGAGTCTGTTTTCCTGGCTGTAATCCACATAAGTTCCTTCTTAGTCTTGAATCTAAAATGACCTTGTATAACTTTCCTGCTCTGCTTTTTCTGTATTTTGTAGCTGTCTAATATGATGCCACATTAATTTGACTAAAATGACAGCTTTGTCATTTGGAGAAAAGTTTTACATGTTTCTATAATGCTCTTTCTAAAGCACAAAGCAATTTTGCCATTAAATCCTGAATACTCTCTTTAGTTCCATTTCAAGATGGCTTTTCCAGAACCAGAAGAAAGTTTTCAAAATGACTTGACAACTATCAAATCACAGTGGCAATCTTGCCACCATGTTGTTTCTAATCAATAAGAAAAGGGTGACAGGCATTGTAGAGAGAGTGTGAACACTTTCCCTAGAATATTGCTATTTTTGTAAAATTATTAAAACCCCCAAAGTCAGCATTTTGAATTTTTTTCAAGATTTGGGCTATTCAGTTTCTTTTATGCATACTATCTAAATGTGTATATATGTTTATGTTAGTTCCTCACTTCCAAATAATCAAGCTGAGGAATCTATTGACATTAAATTGGACTATCCTATATTCAGTTCTGTCATGTGGCAGACTGGCTCATTTTCACCTTTAAAATGTCTAATAATTATTAGATTTGATGGTTTCTTTTTCTTAAACATCTGAAAAAAATGTCTTTTCTCATTTTTATTATTTTTTAATTTTTCATTTATTCATGTGTGTATACATTGTTTGGGCCATACCTCCTCCTTGGCCCCCACTACCTCCCTCTTCCCTCAACCCCTCTTGCTTCCAGGCAGGACCTGTTCTGCCCTTTTCTCCAATTTTGTTGAAGAGAAAGCATAAGAGATAATAAGAAAGACATAGCAATTTTGTTAGCTTGAGATAAAGACAGCTACACAGAGAGATTCCTAGCATTGCTTCCATGCACATGTGTGTTGCAACCCAAATTGGTTCATTTCTACCAGACCTCTTCACTACTTCCTGGTCACCTTCCATAGTGACCTATGTCAGTTTAGGATTACTTTATTTGCTCCTCTACAGTGGGCATATCAACCACTTTCAAGTTTTGGCTTTCCTTCCTTTCCCTATTCCTCCTGTTCTCCCCTTAGCATGTGACCCATGCCCAATAATATTACTGCACTTGTTTTAGGTCTAAAGTCCACATATGAAGGAGAACATGCAGTTTTTGGCATTCTGAGCCTGACTGACTTCACTTAAGATGATGTTCTTCAGTTGCATCCATTTACTTGTGAATGACAAAATTTCATTCTTCTTCGTGGCTCAGTAGAATTCCATTATGTATAAATACCACATTTTCTTAATCCATTCATCGGTAGTAGGGCATCTTGGCTGTTTCCATACTTGGCTATTGTGAACAGCGCTGCAATAAACATGGGTGTGCAGGTGCCTTTGGAATAACTTGAGTCGCATTCTTTTGGATACATCTCTAGGAGTGGTATTGCTGGATCATATGGCAGATCTACCTTTAGTTTTTTTAAGAAGCCTCCATATTGTTTTCCAGAGTGGTTGTACTAGCTTGCATTCGCACCAGCAGTGTATGAAGGTTCCTTTTTCTCTGCATCTTCGCAAACATTTGTTCTTGGTGTTGTTTTTGATGATAGCTATTCTAGCAGGGGTGAGGTGAAATCTTAATGTGGTTTTGAGTTGCATTTCCTTCATGGCTAGAGATGGTGAGCATTTTTTCATGTGTTTTTTGGCCATTTGAATTTCTGCTTTTGAGAAAGTTCTGTTTAGTTCAGTTGCCCATTTCTTTATTGGTTCATTGATTTAGAGGAAGTTTAGCTTTTTGAGTTCCCTGTATATTCTGGTTATCAGTCCTTTGTCTGATGTATAACCTGTAAATATTTTCTCCCACTCTGTGAGTGGTCTCTTCATTTTAGAGACCATTTCTTTTGTTGTGCAGAAGCTTTTTAATTTCATGTAGTCCCATTTGTCCATCTTTTCTCTTACTTCCTGAGCTGCTGGAGTTCTATTAAGGAAGTTCTTGCCTATATCTATTGCTTCCAGAGTATTCCCTCTCTTTCCTGTACTGACTTCAGAGTTTTGGGTTTGATATTAAGGTCCTTAATTCACTTTGAGTTGATACTAGTACAGGGTGACAGTCATGGATCTACTTTCAGCTTTCTCCAGGCAGATAACCACTTATCCCTGCAACATTTGTTGAAGAGGCTGTCTTTTCTCCAACTCCATATTTTTGGTGACTTTATCAAAAATAAGGAAGGCATAGCTGTGTGGATTCATGTCTAGATCCTCTGTTCTGTTCCACTGGTCTTCATATCTGTTTTTGTGCCAGTACCATGCTGTTTTTATTGCTATTGCTTTGTAATATAGTTTGAAGTCAGGTATTGTAATACATCCAGCATTGCTCTTTTTTGCTGAGTATTGCCTTAGCTATTTGTGGTCTCTTGTGTTTCCAAATGAAGTTTAGGGTAAATTTTTCAATCTCTGTGATGAATGTCATTGGAATTGATGGGAATTGCATTAAACAATTGCTTTTGGTAGTATAGCCATTTTACTATGTTGATTCTACCAATCCATGAGCACGGAAGATCTTCCCACCTTCTGTTTTCTTTCTCAGTCTCTTTCTTCAGAGGTTTGTATTTCTCCTTGTTGAGGTCATTCATATCCTTTGTTAACTTTACTCCTAGGTATTTGATTTTTTTTAGGCTATTGTAAATGGACTTGTTTTCATATATTCTTTCTCAATTTGCTCATTGTTGGTGTATAGAAAAGCTAATGATTTTTTTTATGTTGATTTTGTATCCTGCCACATTGCTGAAGCTGTTTATGGTGTCTAGGAGTTTTTGGGTAGAGTTTTTTGGGTCTTTGAAGTATAGGATCATGTCATCTGCAAATAGGGATAGTTTGATAGTTTCTATTTGTATTCCTTTTATTTCTTCTTCTTGCCTAGTTGCTCTGGCTAGGAATTCCAGTACTATGTTGAATAGAGTGGGAATAGGGAGCACCCTTGTCTCGTTCCTGATTTTAGGGGAAATGGTTTCAGTTTTTCTCCATTAAGTATGATGTTGGCTACAGGTTTATAATGTTGAGGTACATTTCTTCTATTCCTAGTTTTCTTAGAGCTTTTATCATGAACTGTTGAATCTTATCAAAGGCATTTTCTGCATCTATTGAAATGATCAAGTGTTTTTTGTCTTTGCTCCTACTACATTTATTGATTTGCATATGTTGAACCACCCCTTCATCCCTGGGATGAAGCCTACTTGGTCATGATAAATTATCTTTCTGATATGTTGTTGGATTCTGTGTTTCATTATTTTATTGAGGATTTTTGTGCTGATGTTCATTAAGGAGATTGGCCTATAGTTCTCCTTTTTGGATGTGTCTTTGTCTGGTTTGGGGATGATTGTAGTATTGGCTTCATAGAATGAGTTAGGCAGTATTCTTTTCCTTTCTATTTCATGGAAAAGTTTATGGAGAGTTGGTATTAGTTCTTCTTTAAATTTCTGATAGAATTCAGCCAAGAATCTGTCAGGTCCTGGACTTTTCTTTCTTGGGAGACTCTTTATTGCAGCTTCAATTTTATCTCATGTAATAGATCTGTTTAGATGGTTAATATACTCTTGGTTTAGTTTCGGATGGTCATAAGTATCTAGAAATTTGTCCATTTCTTCAAGATTTTCAAATTTATTGGAATATAAGTAAAGTAGTCTCTGATGATTCCCTGGATTTCCTTGGTATTTGTTGTTGTCTCCCTTTTTGCATTTCTGATTTTACTGATTTTTCTTTCCTCATTTTAGTGAGGTTTTCCAGGGGTCTGTCAATTTTGTTTATTTTTGAAAAAAACCAGCTTTTTGTTTTATTGATTCTTTGTATGGTTTTTTTTTGTTTCTATTTCATTAATTTCGGCCCTTTTTTTTATTATTTCTCTCCTTCTGCTTGTTTTGGGTTTTGCTTGTTCTTTTTGTAGGAGTTTGAGATGTAGCATTAGGTCATTGATTTGAGATCTTTCTGTCCTTTTAATATATGCATTCATGGCTATAAACTTTCCTTTTAGAACTGCCTTTGCTGTGTCCCATAAGTTCTGGTAGGTCATCTTTTCATTTTCATTTACTTCCAGGAAACTTTTATTTTCCTCTTTTGTTCTATCAATGACCCACTGATCATTGAGCAATGTATTGTTCAGCTTCCAACTGTTTGCATGTTTTTTGCTGTTGCTTTTGAGTTCTAGTTTTAATGCATTGTGATCAGATAGGATACAGGGGATTATTTCTATTTTCTTATATTTGCTGAGGCTTGCTTTGTGCCTTAAGATATGATCAATTTGGGGGAAAATTCCATGGGCTGCTGAGAGAAATGTATATTGTGTGGAGCTTGGGTGAGTTATTCTGTAGACATTAGTAATTTCCATTTGATCTATGATATAATTTAGTTCTAGAATTTCTTTATTCATTTTTTTGTTTGGATGACCTATCTGTTAGTGATGAGGGTATTAAACTCTCCCACTACCACTGTGTTAGAGTCTGTATGTTCTTTTTAAGTTCTTTAGTGTATATTTGATGAAATTGGGTACACTGACATTGGGTGCATATAGTTTGATAATTTTTATTTCCTTTTGGTGCATTTCCCCTTTTATTAGTATGAAGTGTCCTTCTTTATTTCATTTGATCAATGTAAGTTTGAAGTCTACTTTGTCTGATATAAGTATTGCTACTCCTGCCTGTTTTCAGAGGCCATTGACTTGGTAAATTTTCTTCTAGCCTTTCACCCTAAGCCAGTGTTTGTTTCTGTCAATGAGATGGGTCTCCTGTAAACAACAGATTGTTGGATCTTCCTTTTTAATCAGTTTGCCAAACAGTGTCTTTTGATGGGGAAGTTGAGTCCATTGACATTCAGTATTAATATTGACAGGTATGTGGTGATTCCTGCCATTTAGTTGTTTTTGTTGTTTAAGGGCTTGATTGTGTGCAGCTGAATCAATGTTACTTTCTGATTCTTCGTCTTTTCTTCTCCTTTGGTTTGATACTGCCCATCCTCTTGTGGTTTTGTTTGCTTTCATTTTCTGTGTACAGAATTCCTTGGAGAATCTTTTGTAGTGGTGGCTTTGTGATCATATAGTGTTTTAGTTTCTGTTTATCATGGAAGAATTTTATTGCTCCATCTATTTTGAATGACAGTTTTGCTGGGTAGAGTATCCTAGGGTTGAAGTTATTTTCATTCAGTTCCTGAAAGACCTCACTCCATGCTCTTCTTGCTTTTAAGGTTTCCATTGAGAAGTCTGTTGTGATTTTGATAGGTTTACCTTTGTATGTTACTTGTTTTTTCTCTCTTACAGCCTTCAATATTCTTTCTCTAGTTTCTGTGCTTGTTGTTTTAATGATAATATGCCATGGGGAGGTTCTATTTTGGTCAAGTCTGTTTGGTGTCCTGGAGGCTTCCTGTACCTGAATGGGCAAAACTTTCTCGAGATTTGGGAAACTTTCTGTTATTATTTTATTGAATATATTATGAATCCCTTTTGCTTGGACCTCAGTGCCTGTGAATCTCAGGTTTGGTCTTTGGGTGGAGTCAGTGAGTTTTTGCATATTCCTTTAACAGGTCTTGAGTTGTTTGACTAACAGTTCTTCAGTATTTTTTCTTTAATTTCTATTTTATCTTTGAGTTCTGAGATTCTGTCTTCCACTTGTTGTAGTCTGCTAGAGTGACCTTTCACTGTGTTTTGTATTTCTGTTTGATTGTTTTTTCTAAGGTTTTCTAAATCATGGGTCCCTTTCTCTTTAACATTTTTTATTTTCATCTTTAATTCATTTATCTCTTTATAGTGTTCTCTGTTTCACTTTGGTGTTTATTTATGGCTTCTCTGAGTCATTTATATGTTTCTGTGTCTTCTCATTTTCTTTATTTTTGTTGTCTTGAAATTTCTTGAGTGCATCTTGTACATTTTGGTTAGTCACTTCTAGTATCTTCTCCATGAAATTCTATTAGTGATTACTTGCAAGATTTCTTCTTTGAAGGTGTTTTTGTGGGCATTGCTGTGTTCCTTGGTGTTGTTTAATTCTGTTTGCTTTGTTGGGATCAGGAACTGGGTATCTGTTTTCTTCATTTCCCTCTGAATCCTGTATTAAATTATTTTTTTTTGAGGAGAGTGTTTTCCATCCCTCTTCTTCCCATCACTCCACTTGGTACTGTGCAACTACATTCTTGATAGGCTAGTTGGTGGTTTTGGTCACCTGTTTTCTTTCCCTTGATTTAATTTTTGTGTTGTGACTGTCTTGTTTGTTAGCTAGGTTGGTGTGCTATTTCTGTCCCTGGTCTGGGTGTAATTTAGCCATAACTAATTCACAGGTTTGATATCTGACCAGTAGTTTATATATTGAATAGAAGACCCCTTGGTGGTAATATCTATAAGTAGTGGGAGTTGTGGAGGTAGACATTTGTTAGGCTAGCTATAGAAATTTGGGGATTTAGATAGGGTAGCACTAAAGGGGGAGGCAGGAAGTGGGGTAGGTGAGTGGGGGAAGGAGTGTGGGGGCTGCTGGGTTTTGTGGCTCTTGTGTTGTTTGGGTGTATTTCTGTTGTTATAGTGTAGGGTGCTTGTGTCAGGGATTGCATGGGGCTGGGGTTGTGTAAAAGTTGGTATAGTAGGTTGGTCAGCAGGTGGTGAGTACGTAGAAGGGAGGGGTAGCCTGATGACAGGTTGGGGGAGAATGGTTGAGGAAGATGTGCACAGGGGGAGAAAATGGATGAGAAGGGGCATACAAAGGAGTTGGGAAGGAATCTCCTGTGGATTTTAGCACAGGAGAGGGAGGGAGAGTGAAGGAAGTGAGAGTGGGGATGAGAAGATGATGATGGTAAAGTTGATAGTATAGAAAGAAAAAAAAGAAAATAAGAATAAAAATATAAATAAAAACCCACAATAATAAGACAAACAAAGCAACAGGAAAAAAAAATCAAAACAAAACAACCTCAAGGTTCAGGAACAATGGCATTTCAGTTTAAGTTCTGAGTTACTCCTCCAGCATCTAGTTCTGGTATTGGCGTATAAGCAGAAACTCTGATGTGGTCTCACCAGGTGATTGGCTTGTGAGTAGTGTTCTGTTCTTCTGTCTACCAGTTTAGTTGAAATTGTGAGGTAAGGTCGCTTTGCCAGATCATGCAGGGTGGTCAGAGCTATTGATTTCCCCAGCTGATAGCTGTGTTATCCTTCATCTACAGCTGTTTGGTCAGCTACTCTCCCAGTGGGGTGTGGCAGCTTAAGTTTGAATGCCACCCTCAGGTTCAGGAGATCAGCTCTGCAACCACTACCTGCCCTGGTTTGGAGGTGGCTTGTTGCTGTGTTTGTTTACTGCGATTTCCATGCTGTGAATTTTTTTCTTTGATCTACTCCCTTTTTCTGGGGCAGGTTGTGTTCCACCCACACCCTCCACTGTTGTGTTTTACTACAGTTGACGGTTTGCTTTTCAGTTTTGCAAGGCAGTTTGGTTTTGGATGTTGCTCTCTGGCTCAGGAGATGATCTCTGTGATCCACTACCTTCCCTTCTTTAGGGAGTGGCTTATTGCCCACTTGCTCTTAGTCTTCACTGCCTTTCCTGTGTTTATTTACTTATAGTTTGGCACTGAGACCAGCTCCTGCCCACCCCCTTCTCTGGTGCACTTTCAGCATTCCACCTGCCTTTTCTGCTGTCTATGCTAGATTATAGTTCACTGTTTCTTATTTAATTTTGTTGTTGGGGGACCTGCCCAGGGACTGTGCTGGTCTATGTTCCCAGGGGTGGAAAAAGAGGAGCTCCACATGGTGGTGCTCCCCTGTTTGTTCTGTCAGTTGACAAACAGGCAGGTTTGGAGCCAGCGGGGGTGGTAGTGGCAGCAGTGAGAGGTAGTGAGGTAATGGTGCCAAATTTTCTCAGCATAATATCATGTAGGGAGTCTTTCCATGGGCTAGGGGTTCAGGATGTCGAAGGTTTGATTCTGATTGGTGCTTTATTTCCACTTGATGAAAGGAGAAGAGAAGGAAAGAAAAAGAAAGAAAAAATCACCCTGGGGAAGTAGAGTTCCTCCAGGGCTGGACCCTCCTTGCTGGCTGTGCAGTGGGTTGCAGCTCTTAGGTGCAATTAAAGACTGATTTGTGTCAGTATTTGAAATTTTTCCTGCATCTAGTTTGATGGCACTTATTATTTTGGCTAGAAGCAGTCAGAATTACCCAAGTGTCGCTCCAACAGCTCAGGGAGGTTTTGGAGTCAGAGAGCTTAGGCTGTATGCTTCTGTATGCTTCTGTACTCTAGTTGCCATTTTGGATCTCCCCTGAAAAAAATGTCTTTAAGCTTACTGTTTCCCTTCAATGTTAGCAGCTAGAAATACTCAAAATCAGGGGTGATGGAATGGCTCAAGTGGTAGAGCTCCTGCCTAGCAAAAGTGAGGCCCTGAGTTCAAGCCTCAGTGCTGCCAAAAAAAAAAAAAGCATAGAAATACTCAAAATCTTAAATTTTATTCAGCATTAAAAGATACATTTAAGATTAGTACCTGTGTGATAGACCAACGTATTTGGGATTTTCCCTTCAAGTGTTTTCTCTATTTTCTATTGATGTAGAAAGAGAACCTGGGCGTTAGGGTGCATCACAGTTGTCCCTGTTGTCTGACTCAGGATGATCTAATAATGAAAGTGAGTCTATACTGGTACCACTACCTTCATGGGATTTCAAAGAGGATGACTAACAAGGCTTGTGGAATATTACCAACTTATATAAGCCAGTGAGTCTTTTATAAATGAATGACATTTATTCACCAAAAATGTGTGCTTCTAGTTTGTGTTAGTAATATGAGAAATGTCTTTCAAAAGTCATCAATATTTTTGGAGTCTGCTTTTATCCAGTGAGGATTTTACCCTCAAACTTGCACATCTTCTGCATGTGAATTTCTGAAACTGAACAAGGCAAAACAAAGAGATGCAAAATTGAGTAGCAGATTAACAAGATACTAAGCAACTTTACTTTAAGACAGCAAAATTTAGAATGAGGATTTTCTCTATGATTTTGTTTCACCACAATCTGCTTAAGTGTAGGTCTTGTTTTTGACTTATAGTTGCTTGAGTTTTATGATACTTTTTGATGTTTTTCCTCATTTTTGAAAAGTCTAAGATATGGTCTCCTCAAATATCACATCTACTTCTTTTATTTCTGCCTGTGCCTTCAGGACTCCAATTATGCTCATGCAACATCTTGTTCATTGTTTCTCATCAATCTCTTACACTTTTTTTCTTATTTTCCAATCCTTTTTCTTTGTACCTCAATATGCAAATCTAATTCACTGGTCTTTTCCTCAGTGTCCAATTTGATGAGAGGTATGTTCATTATTCAGAGTACATGGAGCAACTATCTGCCAGAAACTATTCCAGGCATTGGTGATGAATCAGTGAAGAAAATAGGCAAGAATTCTACCTTGGTAAATCTTAAATTCCATGCAAGGAGGCAGACTAGAAACAAAAAATATAACAAATAAATATACTATAAGTACTTTAGAATATGTTAAGCACTGTGAGAAAAATTAGAGCAGGGTGAAATGGCAAGTTGGGTCTCATCAAGAAAGTGATATTGGAACAAAAACTTACAAGAGCTAAGATGGTGAGCCACAGGTAGACAGGCAGTGCAGAAAACCTGTGTTTTTAACAGGATTGCCCTGGCTGCTATTGACTAGCAGGGGAAGACTGGGTGCCATAGGCTAATTACAGACTATTGAAGTGATACTGGCTCTGTCCACGGTGGTAGCAGAGAAGGTGGTGAGAAGGGACTGGATTCTGGAAATATTTCAATTGCAAGTCCAATAGCATGTGTCAATGGAATGGATATACAATGTAGAAAGAAAAAGATGTCAAGAGGAATCCTAAGCTTCTTTTCTGCCAGTTGCTGAGATGAGGAAGAAGCATAAATGGGAGTTAGGAGTTCAGATTGGAGTATAATTATGGCCCAATATTTGAAGGCCAATGTAATCAGGCCTCAAACACACTCTCAAACACTTTGCTGATTTTTATTACTCACAATCTTACCATTTTTCATATTTTGCTTATTGTCTATTTCTTACATTAGAATGCGAACTTCAAGAAAGCAGGGATTTTCTCCGATTTATGAAGCATCAGATCTTAGAGTGTTTCTTGGTAATGCTTCATAAACATCTGTTAAACTAATTAATGAAAGCATACAGTTTTCCAAATTTGCAAAGTGAGTTGATTGACATTTGCCCTGCCCAGTTCTTTGAGTGTTAGGTAATATGTAAAAACATAAGCAGAAGAAGAGGGCAGAACAGGTTCTGCCTGGAAGTGAGGGGGTGGGGGAAGAGGGATGGGGTGTGGAAGGGAGAGGGAGCGGGGAGCAAGGGGAAGTAATAGCCCAAACAATGCATGCACATATGAATAATTTTTTAAAAATTAACAGCAAAAAAAGAAAAGAAAAACAGAAATAAAATAAAATGAAGTGCCTCTTTTTCTTCTATAACTTGGGAATAATAATCTTATCCTTATAAGTTTGTTGTGACTATGCAATAAAATTATGCTCATAAAGAGTGTTGGGGACACAGTGCTCAAAGTCAGGGTTAATATTGTTATGGTTGATATTTCTAATCATAAATGTTTATAATGTTTTTAAAAGACCTCATTACATCTTTTCCTTTTAAGTCTTCTTTGCAAATCTCATGTTTTCCCCATTGTATGCTGGGTTTTTTTTTTTGTCTTATCCAGTAGATATTTCCTTTTATTAGCATTTCTTTCTAAAATTAACTATATACTGCACAATTTTGGATGATAGGACTTTCCAAGCACTAAAGG
Organism: Castor canadensis; assembly: GCF_047511655.1. NCBI lineage: Eukaryota > Metazoa > Chordata > Mammalia > Rodentia > Castoridae > Castor > Castor canadensis. The sequence continues at coordinate 82,924,629 of NC_133388.1, read as the reverse complement.
GAAAGATAGTTAGAGGGACAGATGGGCAGGTGACAGACAACAAAATAGAGCAAAAGTGAGTGACCTGACTTTAAACTCAGGTTTAGGGGCCTTTCATTTCAAAACCACAACTCTCCTGTAATTCTTATCTTAAGGAAAGAGAATCCCTGCAGTGAAGTTCTTTCCCTTTTGCCTTACATAGTTGTGGACGGGAGCATCAGTAGAGTGATGTAGTAACACAGGAGGCATTCGTACCACAGAAGTGTTCTGTGAATGTGAATTGGTGACACTCCTTACCCTCATTCTCAGAGGGCGTCTTGTTAACTTTGTTTTATGAATCAGTAGCGAGTGAGTGAGAAAGGATGAATGAAGGAGCAGGAGTGAGCAGGAAGCAAAGGTTGGTGTTTTATCAAGGACTAGCTGGGTCTGAGTAGGACTCTTCTCCATTGGAAGTCAGCATGGAAAAGAACATCACAGATTTTCTGCAGGGTAAGCTGTAAGCTTCCAATTATAACTGTTAAATGACTAACAACCACCCCAATGCCACCTTTACCTTTTGAAAGGAGATCATTTTTGGTTTAATGTTTTGGATAGTAAAATCACACACAGTGTGGTATGTATAGAACTACTAAGACTGACTTTGACATACAACAGTTTGGTGGAATAGCGGTCAATATCACAACTGCTGTTTGGTACCTTTTCAGAAGGTCACTGTCAAGGAACTTTAGAAATTAAATTTAAAAAATGCTCTGTCTTTGGAAATGATATTCTGGTGAACTCTCTAGTGAGATTATAAATATTTCTCAGATGCCAGGGAAAACAGAATATAGGAGCTGCTGTTATGCGTAGGTGGGGTGATGGGGAGCTTAGTAAAGGCTGGCTCTGGAGCTTGTGGATGTGCCCGTCCATCATATCTTGACACTAATGAAGCTGTCTCGACACAATGCAGCAAGCTAAGATGCAGCATTACAGAGAGATACAACAAATGGCATTATGCCAAAGGACCAAGTTTCTACCCTGAGGCACCAATGGCCTGAGAGAATTGCATGGGGAAACAGAACAAATGTCAGATTGTCATTTAAGTTAACCATCTTGGTTGGGAATATAGAGATTAAGGTAATACAAGGAAAGAAATTTACCATCATCTCAGAATTTCTTCATTTGCCTTGGGACAAATACCCAGTGTTACTGGCTTGAAATAGGTGTAGGAATAGCTGCTTTGTTGGCTATCTAACTGGACACTGCAATTCATGACCTCACTTGTCCTTTTCCTTCCTCCCTCTGACCCTTAAGTACCTCATTTTACTAAGGCAAAGGCAATTCATATATAGGTCCATTAGTTTGGCTACAGAGGTAGTTGGCAGTCTGGCATCTCTGCTATTTAGTTAAGGCAGTGATGAGTTGCTTTGTTTGTTTCTGAGTACATATTGTTTGCTTGGAAGAGGCAAAATGATCACTATGCTGACTGCCTTCTCCTTAAAATAACTGAATATGGTGCACCTGGGGTCAGGAATTCATGAGTTACACTTAGACATTACATATAGTATTTCAATGTACAGGCATATTTAAATTTTTATGGAGAGTTTTTAGCTTTCAGCGTATTTTCAAACCTATAAAGCTTAATGACTCTGGTTTGAAAACTCTCACTACTCCTCCCTCCCAATCTAATCCTACCCACCAGCCAACATCAAATCTCAGTGTTCATGAACTTTCTCTAACTGATGTAGCTCACAGGAATACTTTCACAAGGAAAAAATGAAGCCAATGAAGAAACCCCAGCTATAGTGAGTGTCCCAAAAGTCTTATTTGATGTGTGAGGGGAGTGACAGAGGGATGTGGCACATCCAGGGTATAAGATAGCCTTCCTGAAGAGGTGATGCTTGGGCTAAGGCAAAGAGGGAGAGGAAGAGTACAGATTTAATGCAGATGTAATTGATGAGTAAAGTGGACTTGGTTATGATTGCCAGAAAAAAAAATTCTCAGATATTTGCTATAATAATCATCATTGTACTTCAGCATATAGCACTAGAACTAGAGACTAAGATTCATGCAAGAGAATCTTGCCCAGGATTCTCTGTGTGGATTCTTTCTACCAAGGGTCATTTCTCATTCTTAAATTGAGAATGTTTTTATGATTGTAGATTTTTTTTTGTTTTTAGGCAAATGTGTAGGCCCTACTCCTAAGATTCTGAATTATTTCACTGGCCAAGACCAGAAATTGATCCTTTTAAAACACATCACAAAAGATTTTAAGGAGAAGCCAATGCTGAAAAACTACTGTTAAAAGTTAATAAAAATGGCATTAGCAGGAATTTTTTAAAAAGTGTAATATTTACTGGGTGCTGGTGGCTCACACCTATCATCCTAACTACTTGGGAGGCTGAGGTAGGGAGAATTGTTTGAGGTCAGTCCAGGTAAAAAGTTTGTGAGACCCCATCTCAATGTAAAAAGAGCTAGGAGTAGTAATGTGCCTATCATCCTAGTGATGGCATAGAGTCAAAAGGAAAGCCTGGTCAAAAAGAAAGACCCTATCTCCAAAATAACCAGACCAAAAAGAACTGGAGCTGTGGCTCAAACAGTAGAATGTCTGCCTAGTAAGTGTGAAGCCCTGAGTTCAAACCCCAGCACTGCCAAAGACAATGATAATATTCACTGTTGACCAGGGCATAGAAAAAGGATGCTCACCTATAACTGCTGAGAGTTTAAATGTAAACTATGAACTTTCTAGAAGACCATTTAATATTACATTTCAAACACTTTCAAATTTTGAATACCTTCTTTTTGCTTAACAATTCCACTTAAGGGGTCTATGCTAAAAAAATCTAACACATGGACAAATATTATTACTTTTCAGAGTGTTTCTGTAACAGAGATTAATCAGAAATAATTTTAAAGTTTGGAAATGGAATTGGCTACATAAACTCTTGTTATAACGATATGCATCATGACTTGTAAAAGTGTTCAAGATATAAAGTGAGAAAAGAAGATGCAAAGTGGTATATATAATGCCTGCATTTAAGAAAGAATTATGAAATGTACAACAAAGTATTTACCTGTATCACTGTCAAATAAAATTGTATGTGCTTGTCTGAATTCACTAAGAATCTTTACAATACATTATCTTCATCTGGAAAAGTAATATTTTAACAAGAACTTTAGCAAAGAAATCCAGACATTGTTAGAAGGACAAATGCTTCACCTAATGAAATCATACTTTGAAGGATAGCATAAAAAGAAATCCCAACCGAAATGAATACCAGACAATCTGGATACTTGATACACATACAGAATACTGGACTCCTCAAATTTCCCAGGCAATCTTGATATAGGCTTTAAATAATAGGCATTAACTAATAAAATTCCCAGATTATTGGGAATTCTTCAAAGTCTTAGTTAATGTCCTTCCCTTTCCTATGTTTTTGGATATTGTCTCAGAGAATCTTAGGTAATTTTGGGTTTATTTTAAAGAATTAATGTAAGACTCATGTCCTTGTGATTTGCAGTTCAATGAAAACCACACCATCCGGTTTCTTGGGTAACTAGAAAGCTATTAGGACAAAGAACAACCAGAATGGTTAAGGCATCTCCCCAAGAAGCAGGAGTCTGAACTTCTCTGCTGATTCTCTTATGGCCACTCAGCACTTACTCCATCCTTTCAGCCAGGTGTCTTCTACTTCCTTATGTCTTCTCTTCCTCATAGCTTCCTGCGTCCATTCTCTTCTGTTCCCTCCTTTCTCTCCTCATGTCTCTGTCTTCTTTTCCCAATGAATCTCTCTTTCCATTGAATGTGTATCAGAGGCATTCTGCCAGACCTCTCACATATTTTATACTGGACTAGAAGCATGTGCCTTGTGGTCAGACATTTGTCCTTGTCCAGCCTCTGTTGCCAGCAGAAGGGCCATATGTTACAGAGTATGGGCTGTGCTGAAGAAACCTATTCATCCATTCATTCACTCATTCATTCATAGAGGTGTTATTGAGCTATTGTGAACTGGTTCTATGTGGTCCTCTCAAATGCAATTGTAGCTGTGGAAGGTCCTTCAAGCATTTTAGAACTTTCTTTGGTGTTTCCTCGTGTCTAGTTTTAGCAGTAAGACCTTGATAAGAGTAGGTTACTGATTCAAGGGGCCACTGTTGGAAGGGGCCAAGCACCTTTGCCTTTTTGTAACTCTTTTTTCCTGATTTGTTGAGCGTGTGCTCTTATCATCAATCAGTTCCTCCTGGGGAGAGACTGCTAGGCAACTTCCTGCTCATTTCCACAGTGGCATAACTTGATGCTGGGAACAAACACTCCTGCCTGTGCTTCCTTCCTTCTCACACTTCAGTGACTTGATTAGAGGAGCAATTAAGGAATTTCCCCCTCTTGCTTGTCTGTTTAGTGCATTTTAATATCTTAATGCAAATAAATTTTATTTGCTTATTTCGGTTCAGCAGTCTAACATGCCTTAATCTCGATTTGGGGCTCTGTTCCGCTTTGGGGGCTGTTAAAACTGTCAGCACCAGTTTGCTGTGGGCGTGTGACAGACAGAGTGGTGTAGCACTGAGAAGAAGAAAATCATTTATGGAGAACAGACACTAACCAATGCACTTTCTCCACCCTTACTTTTTCTTGGCCCTCATTTCTGTAGGACTTACTGACTCCATCTTTGGGGTAGTGCTATTCTCTTCACATTATAGAAATTGGAGGTTTGGAGGATTATTGTCCATCATCCAGCACAGAAGTTGGGGTTTTTTTGACCTTGAAACTTGGAATCTTACTTGCTCGACTCCCTGGTGCTCAGACAGAAGGATGTATGGAACTTTCTTTCTTCTCTGAATTGGCACCACCTTTCATTATGCATTGGTGTACCAAACGTGCACCTCTAGTACCACCATGCAGCACTAGAAGACCTCCTTGTTGCTTCTCATTTCTCTCCTAAGTTCTGATTTGAGAAATCTGGTCCAGGCTCAAGTGGTTACTTTCCTAGCAGATGTGTAGCTGTGTACATCGCTGAAAGAAGCTACCAGGATGTTCTTCAGTGGTGACACTCTAGGAAGCAGAGGAGGAAAACATTTTTTTTTTTCATCTAGGCCTAGGAAACAGCAGGTGTTTGGTACAAACAACTTTAATATTTTTATTTGATAATTGCTGATTCCACTTATTACCTATTTATTACTTATTATTTATTATAATATTTATAATAAATTTAATATTTATAGTAGATACATATTATTTATTATATTATTTGTTTATTACTCCATTTACTACCTAGTAATATAAGACACATTACTTAATTCATCTGAACCACAGTTTCCTGATCTATTACATGGGAATAGTATGAAAAGCCTTCTTATAGTTGAAGGGATTGTCTAGTATGTTGCCTAGCAAACAGTAGATTTAATAAAATATTAACTATTTTATTATGCATAACAACACTAATTATGATTCTAACAATATTAATTATTTCCATCACTCCTACTTATAGACTAGCTTAAGAATCTTACTACTGCCTAATTTATATTATCCAATGCCTCAAATTGGATAAGAATTTCTAATTTAGAATGGTATTTCATTTATTTGATATAGCAACTCTGGCCCCTGAATTTAAAAGATTCCTAGATGCTCCCTTCTCTTTTTTTCCATTCCTCTAAATTTACTTAGGACTTGTAAGCACTGTGCACATGGTATATTTATTTGAGAAATGGAATCTAGCCCTTTGTGTTAACTGTAGTCTTTATAGGTCTTAGAGTGTTATTTAGATACAATACCTTGTACAATAAATTTGTGATAAATGCATGAATGAATGTATAAAAATTAAAAAGGAGAAACAAACCCATGAATAAATGAACAATGCAAGGCTTTAGCTTAAGTGCTGTGGGTCAACAAAGGTAAATTTAACTGAATTCTTCTAATAAGCTTAAAGTCTAGATGCAGAAATATGAGAATCTGTAGAAGATTAATAGAGGAACTCACATGAAGAATACTGTAAAAGAAGGAAAGATAAAATTCTGTGAAAAATCATGAGGAATGAAAAAGAAAAGTTTTAGCTGGATAATCAGAGACTTCTTCATGGAAGCAAAGTATTTGTGCTTGTTTGAAGGGTGTGAGAGCTGTGGACTTGAATGATTGAAGGGCATTCTAGGTGGAGGAGACAGTAGGTGAGAAGACAGGCAGAGAGACAAGGAACACTCGTAGGTAGCAAACAAAACATGTCTCTTATACTGACACACATCCCTCTGCTTATCTCCACCTTTAACCATGTGCAGTATACATTATTCTTGTTGTAAGCTTAATTGAAATCCCACTTTTCCATTCTTGGCCTAAGTGAGGTTTACCTATTACTTTTTATTGTTTTTGACTCATTCAGAGCCCACATTCTGCCTGTATTATTGCCTCTTATACTGTCATCATATGCTCTATCACAATAGGCATCTAGAAAGCTATTGGAAGGGGATAAGGACCTCTCCCTGTGAATTCCAGTGCCTATATTTGCATGTAACCATTGCTCAATAGATATCTTCTAGTTGATTAAGAAAAGCTGCTGAAAAACTCTTGCAAGTTCTTCCTTTCAACTTCTGGGCAGAATTCTGCTTCAAATTCTATTCTCTAAGAATTTTGGGTGCATCTTGGGGATATCTTAAAATTAGAGAAGCTTATATTGTTCAGAAATTCATTTTTCGGGTCACGAAACCAAGGACCAAAGTGGATGCTTCCTGGGTGTCCTAGAGTTAGTTAGAAGTTCTTGAGGGACATTTTAAACTTGAATGCTTAGAAGGATGTAAATTTTGATGTTTTACTTTAGCCCAGGGAACTCTCCTGATGGGAAGTTGAGCACAAAGCCTCAAGGATGCTCCAGAGTATAAAGAAAGCTCTCATAGACACCATAAACAATGAACACTACAGAAGTGGCACTTTTGACTAATAGAAGGCTATTTTTGGAACTGGAACCTAGAAGAGAAATTCAAAGAAGGGATCTGAGTCATTCCATGTTATTCTGGTTAATTACCACAACTCTGCTTGAGGGAAACTGACTACTGCTAAGTAATAAAAATAGATACGATCCACAAAGGAAAGTGGGTATTTGTTGTGGGACTTAAAGGCACTTTAGGAAGATAAGACTGAGATGAAAAGGAAAAATAAATCAGAAAGAAAAAGGGGTGGGAGGAAGAAAATACTCTGATATTCTTAACAGCCTATAGTCAGAAATCAATCCAAGCAATAAAATAATCTTTAATTATTTGCAATTCAGACATCTATTGTGATTGTATTTATTTCAATTGAAACAGCTTATTAGTAAATTTTATTTGAAGGATTTTAATAATTGCTAAATCATAAGATTTTGAAATGGAAAAGGCAATCACACCCAACAGATTAATGGGAACAAAAATTCAGAACTCTGAAATCTCTTCTACTGAGTAGCTGCTACAATGACTGTAGTCCTAGACCAGTATGTTGAAATTTCTAAGTGAAAAATCAGCAGGTGTATGGATGAAAAGCAATTGTACACTTGTGAATAGTTTATGGTTAGTCAATGCTAAGAAATAATAGCAAATTGAACTATTTTTTATGTTTTTGTTCTAACACTTTAAGACTGTTAAACTTTCTTCCTCTTTTTATTTTGCTCTCTTCTTTTTTACCATAGCTATTCCATTTTCTCTTTCTACTGCTAACTTTACCTGTACTTCTGTATGATTTTTTTTCTTTTCTATTTCCTTCTCTACCTTGTTTCTTATCTGTTCTTTTGTTCTATTTCCTTTCTGATTCTTTTTCTCTTTTCTTTTCTTTTCCTCTTCTTTTTCCTCTAACAGAAATAATGGTAATAGTCACAATAAATTGTATTTAGGCATAAATTAGCATTTAAGTAATGGGATATGATTTTTCCATACTTAAAACTTTTAAATCACTTTAGTTCAAATGTGTATATACTTCTTACTATTTTGTTACTTGAATTTTTTCACTCTTTATGGATTTCCATAAAGCCCCAGGGACTGTAGTAGGTGGTAGAGCTAGAAAGATGCCATGCTTTGTTATCCTAGGACTTGAATTGCCCTTCAGGTATTGTAAGACTTAGAATTGTGTACCAATAATGCAATGCAAGGTAATCCAGTACTTTAAAATAAATAGGAACTCTGGCCATGGGAGAAGAGAATAGAGAATTAGCTATGCCTGGAAGTAGAGGGTGCTCAAGAAAATGGCAATCTTGAAAATAGAATAGGGCTACAAGAGGAAAAGAGAGAAAATGGTATTAGGTTGTATTTCCATTTGTCACTCAAAAGATTTTTTTTCTGGAATGTTAATGGTCTTTATTAAAAGGTATTCCAAGTGATAAGCAGCTGAGACTCTTCAGGGCTTTGTTTAGTGCCTTCTGGGAGAAAAGGCATGCAGATAATTTCTCTTCTGGGTTACATGGCAGATCGAGGGCATCATGAGGAGTCAGAAAAGTCTCAAACCTCCACTAAATCAGAATTTCCCCAGCTTCTCCAGAGAGATGTTAATAGATACAGTCAAATAGTTGGGGAAACAGTGGGATCGAACATCAGGGTATAAGTAGCCTTGAGGGCTGTTCTAATGTACTAATTCTCACCAACAGTCTTCCAGAGAGATATGTTAGGAAGCATTTCCACAGTGATTTGACCTTGGGGTTTTTGTTGTTGTTCATGAATTAGAATTGGTAGTTCCTGTCACAGAATTCTGTGGGCTTTCCTCCTCTAAGCTACCTCACTAGCATTTCTTTCATCCCTTTTCTGGGAACTTTTGCTCTGAAGAAAATACTCAAAGCTGTTTAAGCTGTATGATCACTCTGTCCATAGAAACAGAAGAGGAAAGAATGGAGAAGAGGAAAGAATGGAGTCAGTTTCCTGACTCCTTCCAAAGCCTTCCAAAGTCTCTCTGTTTAGCACTGCATGGATTTAACCAACAGCAACCAAAAACAAATGTCATAACATTATGTATTTGGGCTTCCTTCCTTGACATCCAAGGAAATTAGAGAAATGCAAATGTTCCTAAAAAAACCCGGAGACTGTACCTTTCCCAAGGACATCTGGACTTGGTTAGGGAACTGGAAAAATGAATCTTCTAGATAGATAGATTTTGTAGGCATTTCGTTAGACAGGAAGAAGCTTGTTTGAAAAGTTCCCAAAGCAATCCCAAAGTGAATTACTTTACCTCCGAGCCCCTTAACTGGACCTTTGTGATAAATTTTGGTCTCCCAGACTCCTCTCTAGATGGAATTGCCCAGGGTAGGCTGAAAAGTCAAATGAGAACAAGGGAACCCACCCCTCCAGAAAAAGGCCATCTGGAGGCTTAATCTTGTGTCTTAAAAAATTGGCAGCTTTCTTCCTAGAAAACTGCATTTGGTGATGTTTAAAACAATTCATCCAATGCAGCTTGACTTTTATGGGGAAAATGGCAGGCTTAAAATGTTTCTGGATAAATCCACAAAAATAGTTTGTTTGTTTTTTCCCACTCCTGTGTCCTAAGGAAGAAAATTCTAATAAAAACCAAAGTGTAGATGGATTAAACACTGACATAAAAACTTTGAATTGTGGAAAATATCCAAAGTTAGTTAAATGGCCCATTTTAATTTTTTAATACAACTTATATAAATACATTTTTAACTGTATGGCATCTGTGACCTTTGTTGTGCTATGTCTCAGCAAGATAAACTACTAGAAAAAATAATTCAGTAAGGAGTGAGAGTTTATAAATTCTTAATTGCAGAGAAGCACACAAGCCTTTGCTTGGAGGACAAAGGGTTATTGAGAAGAAAAGGGTTATTGAGAGGTCTTCTGTGTGTTTTCCTAAGAGTCTTAAAACTTCACCTGTATTGTTTGTCAGAGCCTCGGATTCATATAGGGATCAATCTGAAAGCTAGTAGTCAGGTTCAACTTAACAAATAGAAAGTGCATAACCAGGACCAGGAGGTCAGAATTTAAATGAGCTAAAATGAAATAAACTTGAGTGGAACACTGGCTTACTCTGTCACTCTCTGAAATATTTATCACAGAACTATAAATTCTTGAGGATCCTTAGACATTAAAAAATAGTACATTTACTAAATATCATTAAATCATGAAAGAAATTCCATCAACTTTCTTGTGTTTTACATTACAATCTATCCTGGTTACTATAATCATATCCTGGGTTGTACTCAGGCTAATAGAGTTGAAATGGGTCCCCTGCAAAACCTAAATAAAGTGTTTGGCATCCTGAAAGCTATGTATATATGGGAAGGGGAAAGGAAGAGAAGAATTTGGGAGGCTTTGGAGGGTACAGTTTATTTAATCAGGGAATGTTGTATGTAGGGGTGCTGCAATGTCTTGAAGGCTAGTTGTGAACTTCAAGGGATGCATCCTTAATGCCTTTAGTGACACAGGAAGACGAGTGTTATTTCTGAGGTCACCAGTCCATCAGTTGCAGAGATTTTCCTGGTTTGGTGGGAAACACAAGTCCCTATCTCCTGACTCCAGCTGCTGTTTCTCCTAACCAGACACCATGATCCTACCCTCACTAGCTCTTGCTAGTATACTGTTGTGATAAATCAAGAGCACAATTTGCCATTGGTGAACTTTGATGTGTTATGTAAGCATACAGATTTCTGATAAGATGACATAGGACAATTGTTTCAAAATATGAAAGGATAAAATTTACTCTTTTATTGTTGTGATGATAGGAAGTAAAACTGCTCACTTTGACTACTGATAAAAAAGAGTACCATCTAGAGGCCCTGCTCAGAACTGCACTGTAGTCTCAAGAGTCATCCTTCAATATGATCTTGAACTGCATTGCTCTGTAATTGTGATGCTTAAGATTGATCAAACAGGAAAGAGAGCAGTAGGAAATGCCATATGGTGATAGACTGAGGTAGTGTGAGGACTAAATTGTGTTGACATGAGTGAGGACATGGAACTTACTTAATTCCTGAATAAAGTGCTTTCTCCATTCTCCCAGACTGTTTTTAGTCACCGGAGAGCTTTTGTGTTCTGGTGGTTTGCTATCAGTATACTTTACATTTTTTTCCTTTAAAATAATTTAAAAGCTTAGAAACTATATTTCCCCTTTTCCTTTGCATTAGGAAAAGTAAATTGTTGAAGTTAACATATTACTAAAAATTGTGGAAAGCAAAGAGCAATGAGGGAGGTACAAAACCATCTCTAATTGATAAACATGTTCCTGAGAATTAGTTTCTTTTCTTCATCCTGAATCACACAATTCAGCAGCATTAAATAAAGTCTGTCCTAACATGCTCATGTTTATTCTCCAGTCTTCTGGTCACAATAAACCACAGATTTTGACAAGGGACCAGAAAGAGCTTTGAGGTCAACACAACATGTCACCTTATCTAGAGTTTTCTTAAGAAACCAAATGACATATTAGTAACAATTATACCATCATTTTCATAGTATGATAGTTAACAACTCCTGAGATAGTGACCAAGGTGAAAGTCACTCCCAAAGAAACTCGAATGAATTTGGCAACAGATCCTGACACCCAGTGTCTCTAACTAAGAAACCACTTCTAAAACAAATGCCTTACGTTTCAAGAGAAAAACGAGATCATGTTCTGAGTTCAGTGCCTGCAGTATTGGTCTTTTCTGTTGTGACTTTCATGTAATAACTTTGGATAAGCATCTTTTTCTTTGAGAAAAGTCTTACTCTTACAGGGGGTGTTTCTGGATTGTGCTATAATGGGTGAGATACTATGAAGCAGTGCAGATTCAGAAATCTTAATGATAACCACTTTGGAATTTGTCCAAGATGATCCCCACCCCTTGAGGTGGTGATTAGTGATATATAACATATTTATACCATTTGTCTCCAAACTTCAGTAACCACTTGTAAAAGCTCAGAGTTTGTTTGCCTCATTCTTTCAGTTAATTAAAAAGAGGATTTTATAGCCTCAAGTGTAGTGTAATTTATAATAGGCCTTTCTCTCTCCTGTTTTTAATTATCATCTTTGCATGGCAATGCTGGACCTTTTTCTTTTTATTGACTATTTATGCATGGTTTCCAAAGACTGGCTCTATAGCTGCTAATTAGAAAATAAAAAAGTTTTATATATTTTAGAGTCTTTCAACTAGGCAGAAGAGTAAAATTTCCTGATTGGGTTTTATTTCCCCTTCACTTTTTCTCAGTATAAGGAAAATCTTCCTTACCCATGCTTCTTTTCAAAGCATGTTATGTATGAAAGTTTAGGAAGACTGAAATGAGAGTCCAAGGGTAAATTACAATTTTTTGTCACTTCTGCATGGAGAAGGCAGATACTCTTGAAATCTTATAGTGCCCTCAACAGAGCTCTTGACATTTACAATTCATAAATAAATGCATTTCTATTAAGTAATGTGAGGAACTAATAATTTGGCTCATGGAGGGATGAAAAAAAGAAAAGCAAGAAGCAAAATAATCATTACTTAGACATCTTGGAAATATAGAATTTTAAATAATCAAAAGACTGGAGTAAATTCCTGGAAGTCAGTTTTGTACAGCATTTTAAACAGATGTACACACTCAATAGACATAGATATCACCATAGCTTGTGTTAATGGCTGCTCTGTTAACTTGAGGTATAGAAGTAGAGCTGAAAAAAAGCTTTGAGAGGAGTTGACAGCAGCAAAGTCAACTAAGATAGGGGGATGCAACTCTCTGACACCTATTCTTTTTCCTCTGTACTTCTTCCTTCCCTTAGAAATGAAAGAGAAACCTTAAATGGCAAGGGAAGTTGCTCTTAATACTCACAACAATATACTACAGGAATCAGAGGAATAAGAAGAGGAATAATCTTTAAATGATAAATGCATCTGGTTATTAGGGTCTAGTTATTATTGCACACCTTATTTTGTAAGTTACTCTCAAAATAATTGGAAAGATTTAATTTAATTATCACAATCTACAGACACTGTTTTTACATTTTAGAGACAGAAAATTACTCAGTGAGTGGCAAAATTCTAAGCCAAATCAACGCTGCCTGTTTGCAGGGCTTTTCTTTTCCGAACTTGAGATGACAGGTGTGAGCAGGCCTGGAAGTTTCACTTCCTTCCACCTTGGAATGCACAATCAAGGTAAGACTTCCCCTTACCTTAACTTTTGCCAGTAGACTCACACATTTGAACCTCTGGGAGTGAATGGAAGTTTCTGGAGCCTTCCAAGTAGAGTGGATAATCTGGGGATCTTTACACCACAAATTTGCTCTGCAGCCATAGCCATAGATGGGAGGAATTGTTAGTTTCTTTTCTCTTTCAAACAAATCTTCAGACTACACAAGTGCTCTGAAGCAGCCTTCCCTTCTTATCAACATGTTCTTACCTCGTAATGGGAGGAGAGATAGCTTTGTTCTCTAAAATACTATGAGTAAAGTTTTTATCCTCATTGTTTTGGTTTTGTGGTTTTGTTTGTTTGCTTTTTAGCGGTACTGGGATTTGAATTCAGAGCTTCACACTTCCTAGGCAGACACTCTATGTCTTGAACTTTACCTGTAGCCTGATCTTCATGTTTTTATGATAGTCTACTTCATCATCATGTTATCAACATTCCACCGATACACTAACTCTGTGCTAATGTCAAAGAAAATATGACAGAAATCCATCTGATTCCTGGATTTTAGAGTGATGCACGAAGAATTTTAGTCTGTAGTCACTATCTTAATAGACTAAATGACACTCTGAAGACATCTGGTAGTAGTCTTTTTATCTTGCCCCATATCCCAGTATTTTTATGCATGAATTTTAGGATCAGCTTGTCAATTTCTGCAACATAAAAAAATAAAATAAATAGTGATAGTTTTATTCCTTTATTTTACAATCTAAATGCATTCAATTTCTTTTTTCTGGCCTAATTTTCCTATCTAGGACACCCTGTTCACTGTTGAGTATAGGTAGTTAGGTGGGAAGAGGGGCCACTCTTGTGCTCTCTTTGATCTTCGTGGAAAGATTCTAATCTTTCCATATGAAAAATACCGGCTCTGAGTGATTTTATTTTTGGTGGTACTGGGGTTTGAATTCAGGGTTTCCCTTCCCACTTGCTAGGTACTCTGTTGTTTGAGCCACATCTCCAGCAGTTCTGTGTTTTTATAGAGGCCCTTTATCAGATTAAGAACTTCCCCCCATTACTTCTTTGTTGAACATTTTTATCATGAAATGATCATTTTAAAAAATGGAGTTTGTGAGTGCTCTTTAGGAGTCTATTGAGATTATTGTATACATACTTTTTTGTCCTTTACTATAGTGGATTGAATTAATTGATTTTTTTGTATGTGAAACTAGCCTTGCTTTCCTGGAATAAATCCCATTTGATCATGTGTATAATCCTTTTTGTGTGTTGCTGGATTTGGCTTAATAGTATTTTGTTGAAGATTTAAAAAATTCTGGAGGGATGTGGTCTGTTGTTTGTTTCCTGTGATGTCTGTGTCTTGTTTTAGTATCAGAGTAATACTGGCTTCATAAGATCAGTTAATAAGTCTACCTGTTCTACTTTTTGGAAGCATATGTGAAGTATTTGGGTTATTTATTCTTTAAACTTGTGGAGAATTTGTCAGTAAAGCCACTTAGGCCTGGTTTTTATTTTTAAGAAGTTTCTTTTTTTTATTAATCCAATCATGTTATTTATAATAGCTCTATTCAGATTTGTTCTGTATTCTTAAGTAAGGTTTGGTAGTTTGTATCTTTCAAAGAATTTTTACATTTCTTCTAAGTTATTTAATCTTTTGTCATACAATTATTCATAGTATCTCTTTATGTTCTTTTGTTTATTTCTGAAAGGTCAATAGTGGTGTTTACTATTTCATTCATTATTTTTATGATTTGAGAATTCTCTCTTCTTTTCCTCATTCAGTCTGTACTAAACTGATTTTACAACTGCTGAGTGTGTTTCAAGGTGCAGTTGAAAACCACCTTGAGAGAGTAGCCTCTCTGGCCCTCTAGGTTTTTTCCATAACATGAGGGCCCTACAGGGCCTTTCAAGTTCTAACACTTCAAGATTCTATGAGAACTTATTTTACAGGATTGTGAATTTCTCATTGCCTTTTCCCTAAGATGTTGTCCTAGTTAGTAGCCAGTTCATCTGTAACCGTGATCCCCTAATGCAATTCTTCGCCAGCAACAACAGCATTACTTAAGAAGTTGTTAGAAATGTCAGTTTTCAGGTCACTCCAGCAACTTACTAAGTTAGAAATTCTGGGGTGTATCCTAACAAATTATTTTTTTTACAAGCCTTCTAGTTGATTCTGATACATGCTAAAGCTTGGGAACAGCTGATATAGAATAAATATCTTTTCTGAACTGACTCTTGTGGGATCTTGACAGGCAAACTGCTTTTCCAGTGTTCTGGAACAGATGTTTTCACATCTGTTCCCCTCATACTCCAATATTTTTTTTTTTTTGAAAATTGGTTTCTGCAATATCTCTTGTGTCAGAACAGTGCAATGAGGAACTTCGGATAAACTAAAAAAAAGTAACGAGTCATTCCTAGCCCATTGTGCATAGCATTCTTGTTCTTGCAGTTACCCAAGGGTCTTGCGAAGGGAACATGTACAATTTAAAGAATAGTTTTTGTGCCCTCTAGTGGAAGAAACCAATTTCTCTTCTCTTGAACTCTGGTCACATCTGTTCCTGTGGATGCAGTGAATACTGGTCTTGTTAGTTCTTCATAGATATGTGACATAAGAATTGTTGCTTTTGTGTGTCCATACATTTTTTAAAATTTTTGCTTCCTCAGGTCTTGACAGTATATACATTTCCCTTCCCTTGGGACAGAAAGCCCCCTTAAGATGTTCATAAGGAGGCCAGGTGCCAGTGGTTCATGCCTGTAATCCTAGTTACTCAAGGGGCAGAGATCAGGAGGATCGTGTTGGAAGCCAGCCCCTGGCAAATAGTTTGCAAGACCCTATCTCGAAAAATAACCATCACAACAAAGGGCTGGTAGAGTGGCTCAAGGTGTAGACCCTGAGTTTAAGCCCCAATACTGAAAAAGAAAAAAAAATGATATCCATAAAAGTAAACAGGGGTCCTCAGAATGGTGTGCACAGATGGTAGACACCATCTGTAGGTAACCTTTCAGTAAGGAATGTTTATACTTCTATGCCGAGCTCAATTTTACCTCTTTTCTTGACATATAAAATATAAGTAATTTTTTATATTGAATGGCCCTAAGGCAATTGAGGAAAAGAATTTTATTTAGCTTAAAATTCTTTTGCTCCAGAGGAGGGGATGGTGGGCCAGACAATGTATACACATGTAAGTAAATGTAAAAACAATAGAATAAAAGAAAGGAAAAAAATTATTTTTGTTCAAAACAATGGAGTAGCCTGGAGAATTGGAGAAATAGTCAGATTGTTTGTGCATCTTTGTGTGTAGGTTTATTAGATATTATGGAGATTGGGTGTGTGAGTTGAGGGGAAGAAAGGAGAGACAGATAACACCAAAACATCTAGAGTGAATGAATAAAATGATTAAGTTGTACTTCATTTCTGCCTCTCCTTTAATCCCCACAACTAATCAGTGAAGGGATCTGTAGATGTCTTTCTCTAAAATATCATCATCTGTTACTGGCTTTCTTCCCTTCTTCAAGTCCCCCCTCAGTCATCAAAATTTGTATCTCAGAGTGCTTGTCCAATGAGCTGTGTAGTAAAATGGTTCAT
Organism: Castor canadensis; assembly: GCF_047511655.1. Lineage (NCBI taxonomy): Eukaryota > Metazoa > Chordata > Mammalia > Rodentia > Castoridae > Castor > Castor canadensis. Next base: position 82,908,041 of record NC_133388.1, on the reverse strand, counting down.
TGTTCAACTCTAAGTTTGGAAAATACTAGATTTTATAATTCTTTAGGAGGTTAACCTTCAAGGATTCAAAAAGCTCTACAAAAATCACACATACACACACACACACACACACATTCACACGACCTATTCTACTTTGTTTAACTTGGAATATCTTTTTTTTATTTGACTTTAAGATATCTTCAATTCATTTACCTTCTATTTAAATTCCAAAGAACATATTCATGTATATGTTAGGAAATGCTAACCTAGACCACCTTCACCTCTGGGACATCCTCTAAGCCTCCTATTAATTCTTGCCACTTTACTTTTCCTAAAACACATTTGTTTTGCCATGTCATTCCTATCTAAAAACTCCATGAATATTCTATAGAATTAATTCTAGACTTTTCCACTTCACATTCTACATTGCTCACAGTCTAGCCCCAATGCCATCCTCATTTAATCCCAGACTCAGACACTCTCAATGGCATTTAACTCCTCTGGACATGCTCTGGTCTTTTCTCTATGAGCTTTGTGAGCCTGTCCACAACTTCTCCATGGAGATAATTTCTGCTCATCAGCACTGCACTATTTCTTCTAGGCAGCTCCCTCTGACAACTACAGGCTGTAGCAGTCTTCTATCAAATCCTACGAATGAACAGTGATTTTGTTATTCTTGTGGGTCTTAACATATATTGCCATGTATTAATATTAGCACTTAAAGTTACGAGCTTTTCCTCAAAATAGATTTCTATGAGAACATGGATTATCTCTTGGTCTCCTCATCCTCTATCACACCTAATCTCACAACCTGGATAAACTACACACTTACAGACATTGCTGGTTAGTTATTAGCAATTTTGAGGAAGTGAACTTGCCTACTTTGTGGAATTATAGCAGCAGCACTTGTTTTCTAATGTTGCCGCACAGTAGACTCTTGGTACCAACCAGGTGTATGGATCCAAGGAGACTGCTGAGAAAAAGACTGCTCAGGATGCAGAGCCCAGGGCTGTACTGCAGATACCTACTCACTTACCACTTCAATGAAGCACATTACATGCCCTTCTTCGCTTGGGAGTGTTACCCTGACTTTAACTTTGCTTTTGGGGCATGACTTTTCAGAAAGTTAAAGGCAGGAAAAGTGAAGGGCAGATCCCGCGATGATTTAAACACAGCTGGTGATATTGGAGGACTGGTTGAGTCCTCTCTGCATCCACTGAGCTTTGTAACGAGTGCATGAGAATTTAACATTTTGGTTTTGAAATTTCTTTTGGTTTTATTTATTTATTATTTTTTGACTGCACTTGGTCAAAACCCATGCAATAAATCTGTGAATAAGGTGAGCTTACTGTTCCGTGTAATTCTCTTTACTCACACTCATTCTGACACGTATTCTTCTGTTCCATGTGCTGGTGGGCTTACATGGATTTTTTTGGGTTCTTTGGATTACAGATTGCTGGTAATTTGATTACAGCAGACTTAGGCCCCAGCATCTTCAGATGGTGGGAAATAAGAAAAGATTGCAATCAAGAAAGAACAAATTTCTGGAAATTGAGGCAATTATGGTCTTGATCTTTATGGGAATGGTAGCTTGTAGTTGTATGCGCAGTGGACTTGCTTCCACCAGTTGTGGGCCACAGCAGTGAGAGGTACCTGAAGTCAGGATGCTGTCATTATCTGTCTGTTCAGAACAGTGTACTTGCCAGGACCAAGGGATTTAGTCAATAAGACTCAACTTCCTAAGGAGGGATTTGCAGAAGTTAGACAAGACATGGCCAACAATTAGGTCAGTCTGCCACAATAATGAGGAACTGGATGCACAGACTGGACCATCAGCAGGAGTGAACAGTGGACCCTGGCTGTGCCTAGAGTTTGTTGTGGGGCAGCTCAATGCCCAGCCTTTGCAGCCCCTAGGGAAGTGTACCACTGACACCTTTGACACTATGACTCAGGTGCTTCCTCCCATTTAATGGCAACCTTAGAGTGTTTTGTGAAAACCAAATGAGATAATGTATTTAATATGACTTGTTCAGCACTGGGCACATAAGAGATCCTGAGGCAATAAATACTTCTGTCCTGTCTAAACATCTATTCACTGGAGTTCGGAAGCTCCTGCTGTGGTCAGAGTTATCAGAAAATGGAAAGACTGAACCTTTAGTTAAAGCATAGCAGTAGGAGTCTCTCCTTCCATTTCCTGCATAGAGGCAGGAAATGTTTCTCTCTCTCTTTCCATTTCTCTCCACTTTTATCCTGTTATACTAAATTTCTTTCCTAATAAACTTTACTATTATTTTTACTACATCTTTTGCATCTTGCTTGAATTCTTTTCCTGCCAGATGCAAGCACTGAGTCATTTATCAGTGCTATTTTTTCTGGTAACATATTTGGTGCCATGATACCAGTTCTATCAAATCTTGACGAAGTTCCAAAATGTCCAATAGATCTGTTTCTGTAAAAGGTAAGAACTGTCCTCCCTGCCTCTTTCTCCAGGTTGAGGATATGAGTTTTTCTATTTGGATTCTGACTGCTTTCTCTTCCTCACTTTGGGTGGCTTAGGCTTCCTACCAGGCTACTAAATACCAGCTGCTTCCTTCTTCCTACCAAGTGCTCACTCAGATCCCTAGCCTACTTTTTCTGACCTTGAGGCTTTATTTTCCCATATGGACCCTGTCCTCTCTTTGCCCCTATTGTTCCAATCTTTTGAACAGATTAGGACTTTTCCTTTTAGACTGCTGACTTGGGAAGAGCTTATTTCAACTGTGGTCTTCTACCCTTATTTAGGAGCACTGATGCTGGAAAGAAAGAGGCCCAATTGGGAGGAAATTAGAAAGGCACACCATGCTAGTTTCCTGGTCACTAGAAGGATGTTTCTAAAGTGACCACACAGGTTCACCTAGCTCGTGGGCCAGGAGGACACTACTTCTGCAACTGAGGCTTTGTCTCTGGGAGGGGACGCTTTGCCTGGACAATGACAAGTGGATCTCTTTTCTTTCTTCCATATGGGGGCTGGTGCGGGTCAGTGCCCATACTCCCACGAAATCAACACTCCCTGGCATGGGAGCAAAGTGACCACACACTCACCCAGGGTCACCTCTAGGTTGCATTCTTTGTACTGTGACATAGCTGATTTAAAGACTACCAGATCAAGAAGTCTGGCCTCAAGACAGCAGTCTTACTAGAGCTTTTCTGGTCTAAGTTTCCTTATGACTTTCAGGCCCCTCTCATAGGATTGGGATGTGGGAAGAAGGCCACTTGTGTCTGTCCTCTCCAAGACATTCTAGGTGATCCCTAGCAGTCTTCTGGTCCTCTCTGTTTCCAGTATAGTCCCTTGAGCTTTCTCTCCCTCATCCTTCTAGCACTGTCCGTGTGATATGGTTTCTCCTGTCCATTACATAGGACTATTTCGACTGTTACTACTCAGAAAGTAGTTCACGATCTGTTTCTATGGATATCTTCAGGTTTAAAGCTCCATGAAGGTGTAATGGCTCCTTTCCTGATTCTGATGTGTTTCCCAAGGAATTAAACCTCTTTCTTGATTTTGCATTTGCTGCCTTCCCTGAGGAAAGTCTTTCACTCTCTTTAGACATTTGTATCCTTTTTTATGCCCACTTGTTTTGTGTTTGGTGTTTGTTTCACAGTGTATGTTGTATGCAACATGGCTTTATATTCCATCTAAACATCCTAAAAACAAACAAAAACTGCCACTTGATTGCAGAAAATGTTACAGCCATGATGTGCAAAACACGCCTTCTCCAGTGGTCCATCTCTGCAGGCTCCATCTTTGCTATGATGTATTTTGCAGGCATGTATTGCTTGCACTGTCTTGGTACCCTCTAGGAAGGATTGAAATCTGGCTAAAAGTCTAAGAGTACTCTAAAATTAATTTATTTGTATAAATGTGTACACTAGTCTATCAAGCATTGGGCAAACACTACTTTTGCCTCTGGAATTCTGGCAAACAACTGACTAATTACTATGGCTGATTTTCAGTTTAGTTTTATGCATACTTCAGTGTTGGCATGTTTAACTTAAAACTTGTGTGTGTGTGTGTGTGTGTGTTTTATGATCAAAGGTTTATGTGTGTGATTAAGCTGACTGTAATCTATGAGTTATCTGAAGGATTTCCCAAAGTCAAAATAAAAGAAATTGTAGTGAGGCTAACACCTAATTCTCTGTCTTAAAAAATATTCTGTTCTTAGTAATTGCTAAAAACTAGCTTAAAAGAAAATTTTTGTTTTTTCAAAGTAAGTAATGACTGTGTTTTGCTAAAACAAACTTTATTGGGCTTTTGACTTTTTAGCAAACAGAGTCTTAACTAAGTCAGTTCATTTAAGTGATTTTAATACATTTAAAACCCAACTAAAAAGTGGGGCCTATTTGGGGTTACTCACACTGCTCCGCTAATTGGTGGGAAACCTCTAGGGTTTTGGTTTTGTTAGTGCTGTACACCTTTTATCTTTTATTGAAAGAGTCAAGGTTTTATTCCAAGGGTAACACCTAAGTTAATATATGTGTATGATATGTGTAAGACTATGATGTTAACTGTTGCTGGCTCCTTTACATGTTAAATGTATTTGTGTCCTCCAAGTAAGCCTTCTAAAATACAATGTTAAAAAATGCTATACCAAGCTGGTGTCCTCCAAGTTAAAATGGCTAATGATGGTAGACATTTACAGGTTTGTGTACAGGTGTTCCTAATGGTAGCAAGCAGAGCTTAATGGTACTAATGAATGCTATCCATCATAATTATTTTCCTAAAATGTTATATATAATGAAATTGTTTTGTCAAATGCTAAACATTTAAAAACATTCTAACAATGACTGTTCTAAGTGTTTTTGTCATCTACAGTCTGGATCCTTCTCCAAGGCATTTGCAATCAAACTCCCCGAAAACATCTCTAGCAATTATCTATTTCTCAAACATTTGTCTATTTCAATATTTGCTCTCATTGGTTTTGTTTTGTATTTTCCTTATAAAACTTTAACTGTTCTGTTGAAATTTTGCAGAAGTACATAATAAGTAGTATTTTTTAAAATGCCACCACGTTACCTACACAGCAAAAAAATTAAACTTTATTAAAAACGAGTGCTCTGTAAACCCAGCCTAAGGGTCACTTCTAAACCTCTAAGTTTGCTTAGATTGGCTGGAAAAGGTTTTTATTAGTACTGACTCTCAACCTGCCTGATACTTGTCCCCTGACATAGAATTACATCAGACCATCTAGAGGGTCTCATATCAGCAATAAGAAACAATTAAAGCCAGACCAGAGTGACTGGTCAATGAATATCTTCAAAAGGAAACTGTTCAGAAATAAGGGAAAAGTTGTCAGAAAAATACACTTATGCTGGGGATGGTTGTGCATGTGTATAAACCCAGTGATTGGGAGGTTAAAACAGGAGGATCATGACTTAAGGTCAGCCTGGGCTACATAGAGAGTTGTAGGCCAATCTAAAGTATGCAATGAGATCCTGTATCTAAGCCAACAACAACAAAAAAATGGAGTCAATCTTGCCAGCCTATCTAAAGTAAAGCCAAGAGATTAAAAAGAATGGGTCGTTATGTATGGGTACTTCAGATAAGCAATTTAATTTGATATTTTATTCTTAGCAATTAAATCCATGTCAGATTCTAAACTTGTTTAAGGACCTTTTCAAACTATGGAGCCTTACTACAGTATGTGGGTGATCTTAAATTCTTGGGGTCTGCAGAATACTGGGTTTCTCTTCAGAAGACACAGGTCTCCCAACTAAAGATAAACTATCTAGCCACATTGTAACTCTGAGGAAATAACTCTTGCCCTATAAAAGGCAGGCCTAAGAAAATGTAATAATTAACTCAATTTATCTATAAATTACTAAGCTCTTTAGAATTTGGATTCCTGGGTTTTGGGTAATAAGAAAGCCCCTTTATGAGGTAATTCAGAATCTGATTATAAATACCTGGAATAAATTGAAAAACAAAAACAAAAATTCTCTAAAAGCTTAAAGCTTACTGGTATCTGCCTTAACTCTAGTAATTTGAAAGTTAGACATGCCTTTCATTCCATATGTAACTAAAAGGCAGAATGCTATATTAAAAGCTCTTATTCAGAGAGAATGAAGTTTTGCAGCCTCTGGCTTATTTTCCAAAACATCCAAGTGATGTCACATGCAAAGAGACTAACAAAACTTTTTGCCCTCCCACAGCCCACAGTGTATCAGATTTTAAACTAATTGTCTTAGAGAAAAAGCTAACTGGAAATCCTATTGACTACTGGGGGCACCACTATAATGGGCCCCCACCAAAATTACTTCCTTATACCTTGGGGAAGCAAATGTGCTTGACCATTATCATCTAAAATAGATAATAGATGAATACTGGTTGCCGTCTTTATAGAAGCTATTAATCTCCTATACTGTTTCTATGGATGGCAGGTGTTTTTAGTAGGTTAAATTTATAGACTTTATACATTTCCTTTTTATGATTTTTCTTAAAAACCCTATTAGCTTTATCCACATAAAAAGCATTTTTTTGCTTGAAAGGATGGTTTTTATTAATTTCTCACTGATTTCTCTTTTAGTAAAAGAATAATTTGATGCCTCCTGATCCTGATTCTGACAACAGGTCAACTAAATTTTCTGCTAAGTAAATTTCTCTCATCACCTCCTAAATTTAATATGGAGAAACAATTTTTTGGTTCCCTTTCTAGATAGGGCCATTGCCCAAACTCATCAGGAAGTAGCTATAGAAGATGAACTGTTCCCCTCTGTACCTCTCTTAAGATTAAAAGGGATCAAAGTCATTTGGTGGGGAAAGGAAGCAGGATATATGGATGAGGACACAGGGAAATTAATTATTTCATTAAATATTTAAAGAGCCAGACTAAGACATTGGAATGAGGATGCAAAAACTGAAAAGCCACAGCAGCAAGTCCCTCCCATCTCCTTTTACAGGATAGGTTACAGGAAGAGGGAGACATAAAGGAGCTACCTGCTTCTGCTTTTCTCTTTGAGATGTTAACAAGCTCCAAGGCTCCTTGGATGGGTGGAAAATACCATGTCTGGCAGAGAGAAGTTCTACACCTGTTGTACCTGTGTTTTAGGTGGGCCAGGATGACCTCTTCCTGTTTGAACAGCCATGTCAGCCACCCAGATCCATTATCTTTGGCTCTGTTCATTCCCCCAGCTCACCAGTATAAGACTAAGAGATGGGGCCACCATTTTGAGTCTCTACTCCCATTTCCTACCTAGGGGCAGGAAATGTTTCTCTCTTTTTTTTCCCATTTCGCCCCACTTTTATCCTGTTACACAAAATCTCTTTCCTAATAAATTGTACTTATTATTTTTACTGCAAAAAAATAAATAAAACATAGCAGTAACAGTAAGGGTGATATAAGCCAGAGGGAGGCAGGACAGACATGTAAAACAGCTACCTACAGTTCAGCATGATCTTTATAGCCAAGCAAATGAAAAGAATGAAGCTGAAGGCACAAGAAGAGAGAATAATAAGTGCAACATAAGAAATAAACATTGAAGTGCTTACTGAGTAAAAGGTACTTCTCTAAATACTTTACTTTCCCCAATAAATCTACAATAGGCCCTATTTACAAATATAATATTGAGACCTTGGAAGACTGGGTTGTATAGCAACTAAGTACTAGAGCTTGGATTCAGACTAAGGAGAATTCTTTAATGATTTAGGGTTTTGAATACCAGAAGGAAAGATAAGATGTTTAAAACTTTTGGAACCAGAAAAGACTGTGAGAACTGTGTAACCCTGCCTGAAGAAAGAATGGATTAAATCAATGGGTTCCCACAAGTCAGTCCCTAGACTAGGCCAGATTAGCTGTAGCAGAATCACTGCATTCTCCAGATTTATCCCTGGAGGATATCTCAGAAGGTATTCCTGGTCTTGGGAATTACCATTTAAAAAGCTGTCAAGGTGATTCTGAAAAGCAGCTGCCCTTGGAAGCCTCTGAGACACAAGCTTTTCAAGTTAGCATCCTGGTCCCTGACTCACCTACACCAACTTCATTTTCATTTTTCAATTCAGGAAGTAGGCTGTGAGGTCAAGATGCACTTAGATTGGAATAGAGACTTATTTTGGCCCTGGTTACTTCCAAGACCCAGAGCCTGCAGTCATCATTCCAGCTCTTTGGAGGAGGCAGTATAGGGGGATCTTGGGTCTCACAGGCAGCAAGGTCCTTGGCTGACCACTGGGTGGCATCCCTGTCCTTCTTTTCTTTGTAGGATTTCTGCTTAGAATTCACAGCTCTTGTTCGAGTGCTCCTGCAGCCTCTTGCCAGTGTCTGTCCTTACAACAATGAAAAACAGTGAGTGGAGCCCACCAAGCCCCTTGACCAGCAGGGATGTGATTTCAGACCCAGGTAGGCCCTGTGTGAATGTACAGAACAGCACTTTTAAGGTGAAGGAAGGGTTTTTGTTTTTTGGTTTTTTTAAATAACAAAAGCTTCCCCTCTTTCCTTCTGGGATATGTTTATAGGCCATGCTTTTAGTGATGAGAATGAGAACGTTAAAGAGAAGTCAAAGAAAGGTGGTCAAACAAAGATTTGCAGAAGAGAAAATATATAGGCCTATAATGTGGGGTTAATGGGAAAATAAAAAGTCTGTTTGTATCTGATTTTGGAGGCAATTGTATTCAGTAAACAAAGCTCTTTGTTTGTTTTTTAGTTACTGCCTTCTGGTGGAAACACATTTAGAAATTTAAGTTTTTTAAAAGATGTCCGAGATAGAGGGGAGCAGAGTCCAGTAAGTAGTACTGTGAAGATGTGGAGTCCAGGGAAATTAAAACAAGTTTCTTATTCAGAAAAGAACTTGGAAACAGCATCAGTTGCTTTGCTCTAACAAATATGAAGCAGAGTCTGTCATTGAATTAATTTTTACACCATTCATGAGTCATAAAAAAGCTTGACTTTAGAAAAATAGGATGTTGGAATATGCTTGTTAGAACAGTGATTTATGCTTCCCAGTGTTTTCATTTTTGTTTAATTATGTGCTTAGTGAAAATGTAGGAATTTAAAAATTATTTTGTATCTCAGACTTTTGTTTTCTTTCCCCAGTCTTCTTATGTTTTACTAAATTTTTAGTTTTCTTACAAAGTCAAAAATACGCATTCTTCGATAGCTTTGCTTTGCTGGAAGATACTATGATCACGCTGGTCTTTCTTTGACATTGCCTTGCTGACAGGCTGTAGTTCTTATTAGAGTCTTGTTGATGCACTAGGAGGGAGGCCAAACTCAGATCTTGGAACCCCAGGCTTGCCAGGGAGATATTTGGCTACATCCTGGATTCAGAGGAAATCTCAGCTTTGGGTACAGCACAGTATGTTGGTGGGAACAAAGAGAGCTGGACAGCTCCCAGACCTGCTATCTATGCAACATTTTATAGTCTGCAGTTTCTTTGGTTGGTGTTTTCAGTTCTAGAACAGCAACAGAGAGAATACATAGCAACCAAGGGGAAATACTCATCCATCATCTTTTCCCTTCCTTAAAAAGATTATATTTCCTTGCCTTCTTCCCCTTTCTCTCACTCTCAGCTGAGTAGTTTATTTATTACTTATTAGAATACATATATATGCATGCCATAAAAACTGAGCTTAAAAGTAGCTTAAATAGAAATAGCTTAAAACTATTTCTTTTAAAAATGTAATCCACATCCCTGTGCAATACCCATGCAATCAAATTACAACACAAATCATCCTTATAGGGATCATAGAAGTTAAAGAAGCATCAGTTGTTTGTGTGTCTACTTCCTCAGCATGTATTCTCAGCTCTTTGAATCTAGGCACAATCTCATTTCCAACTTTGTTAGGGTACTAGCTCACCTTGCATGAAATCTAGAAGTGACCACTAGGATTGTGTGTCTGTGGAGACAGGAGATTTGTGACTCTATTTGTGATTGTCAGATAACATTGCAAAAGCCATAGTATCTCGTAATGTGTGTCATCCAAATGTCATTTATTTGAAGTCTTAGAACTAGGCTATCAATTAAACAGCATGCTTTTTGAGGTTCTTCTGCTGCATAGTAAGGTGTAAAAGGGGAGGGCTTACATCAGGCAATGGCTAGGAATGATTGAATACTTGCTCTGAACTACGTATGATTCCCACTTAATTCTCACCACCATTCTACAAGATGAGAACCATGAAAGTTTTTACAACTGTGGTGATTCATGGAGGCAGAAACACAAGAAAGTAAGTCTATGCTTGCACAGGGGACAATGGCTTTAGTCAGATGCACATGGGGTATGGGGCCCTGCTCCACAACCTGCAGGCCTCAGCATTTGGAACAAGGAAAGCACTGAAAGTAGATCTGAGGTCAATTCCTGCTAACCAGAATTGAGTGCCCCCTCAGCTCATAATGCCAAGCAAGGACCATTTGTTTCAGCTGACGCATATGTCACCGTCCTTGAAGCAAACTGTATGGAAAGCTATGTGTGGTGGTTTACAGTTGCATCCAGAGTCTGATGGTATAAAAATGTCCGGGAGGCTTTGGGTCCTCTCAGGCAGCGTGAAATGTGTCTTGCTGAACTATCTCTCTCAGGGAACACTTGGATGAGAACTGCCAATGTTTATCATTGTTATTCTTTTAATTTCTATTGTACTTGCAAACCTCCTTCACAGGTAGTTTAGTGAAATGGCTTAGATTTGTGTTTGGCTAAATTACAATCTTTTACCCTCACCTCATCTCCTTGGGGTTCCTTCTCTCTGGTAACTGTTGTTGGAATTTTAGATGTTCCCCGATTCACTGCCACACATTTAGGAAACCTCTGGGTCTGTTCCATGGGTGCTGACTACAGGGCAATAGCATGGAGAATATGCTATTTGAGCTTCAATTGGACAACTATATTTTAAAGTTCTTAGGAGACAATGTGTGGTTTTCCCCATGTCCAAACAATGGTATTATCATGCACCACATCCCCTGTGTTTTTGCTACAAGGCAATGGCTCTTTTAAAAAAAACAGTCTGCGTTCTGAGCAGGTTAATCCTGCTATGTTCTAGAAACCTGGCAGAATCATTAATAAGGAAACCAGTTGTGTATAGATTTAAATTAATCAGCAAGCATCCAGCAGCTAGAAACCAAAGGGGAGGGGAAAGTCTTTCCTCTTGAAAAGAGAAAACATACTCCCCTCTCATTGAGAAAACACACACACACACACACACACACACACACACATTTATGGAGAAACAGACATATAGTGTGGACATAATCTTTTCTCTCTTGTGATTTCTGTCAAGCTGTGTGAAAGAAAAAGTTTAAATCTCTGAAAGATGGGCTGCACCCACAGGAGAATGATTTCAAATTTTAAAGGACTGAGGGATTGTCGTGGCTTTTATTCACCAGTGTGAGGACAGTTGTTCAGACTTCAACACCAAAATCATGGGAGCCACATTCAAGGCTCCAGATCAAATTAGGTGGGAGCACAGACACAAAAGTAGGGAAGAATGAGCATGGAGCAGGATACAGGGCACCTGGGGAGGTCTCCTGTCACCAACACCACTGGTCAGGCCCTGTCTAGGAACTGGATTAATGGCAGTTATGCTTAATTCTAACTCAGCAGTTTTGTTTCCTTCTTTATTTAACACAAATGGAAACCAGGAGCAATGAACAATTTAGAGTTTGACTCTGGACAAAGTTATTTAAAGTCCTTAAAATACAAATAACTTCTATACAAGTAAAAAGAGTCAAGATAAACTAGAAAGCTGTTTATTTTGAACTAAGGATAATTGACTGGCAGTTGGCAAGACCCCAGTTTATTCCCTTGTATATTACTCAATGTTAGTACTCCTTAATATTTGTACATACTTGTTAATATTAATTGCTCCTTTTTTTAATTTTAAAGGCATAATTTGGCTAAAATCATGTAGTAGCCTTTTTGGATGTAGTTACTTGATACTTGCAGGAGAATTGAGATTGGCAATACTGGGGTTTGAACTTAAGGCCTTGGGCTTGCTAAGTAAGTGCTCTACCACTAAGTCATATCCCCACCCCTTTTTGTTTTAGTTTATTTTTCAGATAGGGTCTCATGCTTTTAGCCCAGATCTGACCTTGGGCCATAAACTTCCATCTCTGTCTTCCACATAGTTGGGACCTCAGGTGTGTACCAACATGCTCAGCTTGTTTTTGAGACAGGGTTTTGCTAACTTTTGCCCAGACTGTCCTCAAACCATGATCCTCCCATTTCTGCCTCTGGTGTAGCTGGGATTACAGTGTGTGCCACCATGCCTGGCCTTAGGAGAATTTTCTATATGAATTGTGAGGACATCACAGGCAGATAAAGCATTGGCCAATGTGCCAGAGGGCAGGCATTCTATAACCACCTCTGCCCCTTGCAAAATATAAAAATCACTCTAGACAAATTTTCTACCTTCCTAAGTCTCAGTTTCTCATGAATAACCTGAGATAAGAAAAAACATTCTTTATCTGGGCCAAAGGCTTATTGTAATAATCAAATAAAATAACATCAAATCAATATACAAGTGCTCAGAGAAATTAGAAATTAGTATGGAAGTGTAGTTTTGTATATTACAAAAGAAAACTTTTCTATGGCTGCACAGCTCTGTCTCCATATCTGCAGTCTTGTAGAAGTTTCCTGTCCCCTTCTATATATTAAAAAAAGGTAGGACCTGGCAGTCATTCATCAGCCCTGGCTGTGAGGCGGGAGCTCTGCTGGCTGTGATGGTTACCCTGTGTGCAGTGCACTCCCTGGTTCAAGGCTGCCTGAGAGAAAACAGTTGGTATCTTGGGTTCATCAGAACAGGTCCACCTTTATCTGATTTAACTGGTCTTCTGAATAAATATATTTATTGAAAATTTTCAACTGGCTGGGCATTGATGGTACACACCTATAATCCCAGCTGCCAGGGAGGCCTAGATTGAGAGGATTACAGCCTGGGCAAAAAGCGAGACTATATGAAAAATAACTAAAGGAAAAAAACAGGGTAAGGTGTGGTTCAAGTGGTAGAGCACATGCCCAGCAAGTGAGAGGCTTGGACTTCAAACCCCACTACTATCTGTCTACATTCATATATAATGTTATTGTACATATATGTTACATATAAAACCAGCACAAGTAGGCATAGAACCTGAGAGACCATGTCAGCTCTTGGGAAATTGGCTAGTTTTGCAAATCTAAATGAGCAGAGTGGTGGAAAACATACCAAGCCTTTACTCAGGTTAAGCAAATGGTTCTGCTACCTGTGAGCTGGTAGTCTAGTAAGAAGTTGCCTGAAAATTAGCACGCCCTACCACAGAGTGTCTCGGGTTGACATGGCTTCATGAGGGAGCCTTTCTGTGAGTATTTCTTCCTCAGTAGGTCCACCCTCTCTCCCTCACTGGCTCTGCATCCTAGATGCTCTAATCTAGAGGGTCATCTTCTAATCTCTTTACTTATGTTTGTACCTTTTATAAAATTGATAAAATCTAATTGTAGACCCAAGATTCTACAAATTAATGGGAAGTCTGTGACTGGTAGGAACAAGGGGAAGTGTGACAGAGGAATATACAGATCAGGTTCTACATATTGTCATTGATGTCACAGAAACATTCTTAAACTAAAAAGCAAGGCTGAGACAAAGACCTCAGGTTTTAAGGTCAAACAAAAAAAAGATCCCCCTCAGTCTCTCTCTCTCTCATTCATTCTTTATCTCTCTATATCTATAAATATATATATATATATATATATATATATATATATATATATATATATATATATATATATATATATAGCCTTTTTCATATATATGTATATGGATAGAGATATATCTAGATATCTTTATAAAGAAATATGTATATTTCTAGATATCTGTATAGACATAGATATCAAGATATGTTTATGTTAACATAACTAGATGCCTCTAAGCACAAAAATTCAAATATGGGTAGGCGTATTGATATAGACATATTGAAATAATGCCAAAGCATATAGGAATTGAAATATATTCATATATAGAAAGAGTAGGTAGAATAATATAAACTTAGAGTTATATGAAACACAGTATTGCTAATTTTAACTATTATCTTTCACCATTGTAGATAGCATTAACCCTCTCAAGACTACAGATTAGTTAATATACTGAAATGAAATTTACTATTAGGGCATCTCACAGAATTAAATTACCTTGTACTGATTTAAAATATTCTCCAGAGTTTTCCAAAATCCTCCAACTTTCAGACAGAAATCTTCTCCTTTAAGAGGGAATTTATCTGCATGTGACATGCCTCGTGCTTTTTCTGCTGATTATGCCTCATCATATCGACTGTTTCTTGCTCCTTAATTCCACAGTTTCCTCAGGCTGTGGCAGACAAACACGACAAGTCTGACACTAATATTACTGGGAAACTGTTTTGATATTTTGTTAATCTGAATTACAATGAACATAAATACTCTAAACATGTAAAATATAGTCCATATTTTCTTTAATGTTATTATTCAATATCATATAACCTTGTACTATATTGAGCTTTTTAGACAGAAGGATATTAAACACTTGGGTTAAAACAATGGAAAAGCAGTTAGGAATTGAAATTTTCTTGTTTATTAATATTATGTTCTTATCTCTTTTCCTCCAGTCCTCCAGCCTATAAGGCTGACATGGTAGTTATTTTAAATTGCTTCTTAGTGGCTCTTGCTCTAAGACGTGCAATATCTATTAAAAATCTTAATGAGAGGGATTATAAACCTTCTTGGCAAAGATAAACAATATGAATGCTTCAATTAAAATGGATAAACTTAAATGGGATTTGAAGCTGGGATAGCAGCAGCCAGCAGGGTAGAGATATTTTTCATCTAGAAGGCAAACTTCCACCATTTCAATATGGAGTCTAGAACTCTGGCCTTAGATTGTTCCAAAAAAAAACCCCCAAAACCCAAAAAACATGGTACGCTAATTGGATTGCATGGTAGAAGTTACTGGCATATCTACTGCTTAGAGAAAAATATCTACTATGTGCTCCAGGTGTGGGGACATCATATATTAAAACTTTGTTTCATATGTTGCTCAGGTTGTGAGACTTAATGTGCCTAGAAGACATATAAAGAAAGCTAATTAATGCTCAATATTTTAAAATTTTCCTGTTAATTTTATTTTAGTAAGTAATTTTGAGCATGCAACATGAAAAACAGGGTAGACACAAAGCAAAATCTGAATGGATCAAAGTTTTGCTCAACATAGCGAGGCATGGTGCCACACATCTGTAGTCCCAGGACTAGGGAGGCTTGAGGAAGAAGGATCACAAGTTTGAGGCCAGCCTGGGCTACATAGTGAGAGCTGGTGTCACCTCTACAACAGCATGTGTGTGCACATAGAACATGTACACATGTACACATATATGAATAATTTAGTAAAAATAGAATCATATTTTACATGCTGTTTGATAATCTTTTTATCATTATTTTATGAATGCTTACATGCCAATATATAAGTACTACATCATTTTTGATTTTTACAAAGTAAGTGAATATTAATATAAGTATTTTTATAATGAAGTTTTAGTAGCAGGATATATTCAGTGGCCTCCACAGTTTAGGCATTCATTGTTAATCTTAAAAGTGGGAATAAATGTGGAATATATAATTTCAAATGCTCTAGAATATAGGTTTCCAATATATATAATTCACTGATATTAAAAACTGATCAGTCTCTGTCTCTCTACACACACACACACACACACACACACACACACACACACACACACACATGAAGATTCCAAAACAGAAGACTTCTGAGGGATCCTTCAAGGATTTGGAAGAATCTTCTGTGAATATATATATAGACATATATATATATATATATATATACATATACATCATATATCTCAAATATATGATATATAGATACTAGTTTTGTTTGTGTTAGTGTGATTATCTATCAATAATAAATGTGCATCATATAAAATATGTGATTTTATTTATGTATATATCACTAATATAAATATATATAAGCACATTGGAAAAATGAAAACTGACATGTCACATAAGACCACTGTAAAACTTTGCCACATCCTTTGGTATTTTTCCATACCAGATGACTATTTGGGGATATATTTTCTTCTACATATCTGGTGATTAGGTAGCTTAAGACTATCTGAGCATTCAAGAAAGATTTCTCATGGCATTTGTGGCAATTAGTCAATCAGCAAATTAAATTGCATGTGCAGACTTATCTCATTCTCAGTACTGATTATTCTTTGAAGGGAATTCAGAAGTGACAAAAGACATGATTAGACTCTTCTTGGGTGACATTTATGGTAATCAATGCTACCCATTCTTTGGGGCTTAGCTCAAGTCATATGTATTGATTCCATTAGTCTTATTTCTTTTTTAGGACTTTGAATCACCAATTTTTGTTCTCACACCTACTTGTCATGACTTCATGAAGTGACCCTGCCTCATCAACCTTACACAACTTGTGTTTCAACCATATCAATCTATATGCTTAGACATTTTCTCTAAGCATTTTCTTCCTTAAATGACTTTTCCAGCTCTCTTTTCTTTTTAGTGAACTCTTAATGATGTTTCAAAGGTCAGCTCAAATATTGCCCACTGTAGAAAGCCTTCTTGGGACCTCCTTGGTAAAATCAGTCATTTCCTCCTGTGTGCTTCCGTATCACCTGTTACATGCTGATTTTGAAAACATTTACCACAGTGCTGTAATTATTATTTGTTAGTGTTTTGCCCAAGTTTTTGGATGATTGGTCCTTTATTTCGATCTGGATGCTGGCATGCAAGTGGCTCTGGGATGCCGTATGATTTTGTGTGAAGTTAAACATCCAGTAATAATATTCGTTGTCATTTTTTTTCACAAAGGGATATTTTATTATGCTATGAAACCTTATGTTACTTTAAAAAAGTGAACCTCCTTATAGAAAAATGGGCACAGAATTCTTTTTGTGAAACTCTCATTTCACAAAATAAGGAATAGCAACAGATGTCCCATTATGTCATAGGCACAACACTGGTAACAGGTGTCTAGTGGCTGGGATGTGGAAGGTCTTAGACTTGTCTCTAGAATTAGACTGCCAGGATTGGGTATGAGCTCATAGCTCTCTAAGCTATGGAGTTTTCTCCTTCATAAAAGAGAATAAAGAAATATTTCATAGTATTACAATGAGACTTAAATGAAATAATGCATGCAAAGTGCTTTGTTTGGTACCTGGTATCCCCAAAATGGGATTTGCTAAGATTACAGAGAGGTAGAATAGAGCAAAGAGTCAATTAGTCAACAATGTTGAAACAAAGTAAGAATGGTGATGTTAAAGGTTTGGCAAGGTGGGTCCTCTTTAGTTAAATATAAAGTGATGTCTTGTTTTTTTGGTGAAATTGGGGTTTGAACTCAGGGCTTTATTCTTGCTAGGCAGACACTTTACTACTTGAGCCACTTTGCCAGCCCCCCCCTTTTTTTGCGTATGTGTTTGTTGGGTATTTTCTTTTTTTTCCTTATCATTAATAATAAACTTGAAAATTCTCTTGTTTTTCTTCTGCACAAGAGGCATTGCTTTACAACCTTCTTGACTCTTGTGCCCTCAACTACTTTAGCCTTATGCATGGGTAATAACACAGCTGAATCCACAAAATGGAGATCCTTTTGTATGTTTGATTAAAAATTAGATACTGAGCATGTCAGTTGTGACTCTTACTCAAATTAAAATAAGTAGGAAGACTGTAGGGGAGATAATTAAAAATCTAATGCTTGGAAAATAGCTGATATTTATATCCCAATCAAAGATATCATTCAACTAATATTATCAATCCCCAGTCACAGAAAAAGCCCACAAATGAGTTATCTCTGTTGGCAGAAGCATTATGGAGCTATTTAAGAACTTCACTCAGATGCGTAATTTGTATATCTTTGAGGAAGTGTGGTATTTATTTTCATTGTATTCTGACAGCCTACCCATATGATTATGCATTATGATTATTCTCCTTTTCAGAGCCTTATCACATTTTACAAAATTAATGCAGTGCATCCACCATTACTATTTTCTAAAAATTGAGCAATCTCAATTGGTAGACCTAACTAAACAAATAGCCCTGTATTGTTTGACATTTTTTTCTATCTTGACAGAATTGAGTGCTTTATTTTTTTCTTCTGATTTAAACAAACAAAAAGGAAAAGACTGAAAAAAAAGCTTATCCTGTCAACAAAAGTAACTAAGATGTTAAAAATAAAAAGCTTTCTGATATTCATAGCATTATGAAAACCCCAGGGGCGTTTAATTTAGCAGGAGCATATTTTGAAATGAAAAATCTCAGCATTTGGTGGAGATCACATTTGCCTGTGATTTTTCTATTGTGTCTTCTTTTCTCTTGTGTTTGAGTCATAGAAGAACTCTCTGTGCTATCAGTCATACTGTTCTGTGGCTTTTAGAAAAAAAGAATTGATTCTTTTGGGGCAAATGGGTCTGAGAAGTGAAAGTGTCTGAGAAAAGAAATATTGGATCCAAGAAAAATACTGTTAAAAACTGAGTTAATATTTGAAACATGTTGGAAGTACAATTTGGAATGGATCTTAATCATCCAGTTGTTGCTCCTGTTCACTCTGCCTTGGCAGGTTGGCCTTTGTGTGTTTAGAGACTGGCATGATGAATGAGCTGGTACCAGGCCAGTGTATTTAAGTAAAATCTGGAGTTCCTGGGTTAACAGAATACAATTCATGTAAAGCCTCAGGAAACACCACGAGCTGTATTGCTACTTGCCCCATCAAGGAGTCTGATTGGCCTAAATCATATCCCACTTTTATTTTTGAAAGAGAAAACAAAATAATTTGAGGGCATTCTCCCAAACTTTGAGCTCAATTTGTATCCAAGTTGAAAACTTTGACTTTCTTTCTTAAAAACAGCAACAGAAACACATGGAGAATTTATCCTGAAGAATACTCCAGGTTCCAAACTCATTAAAGACTTTCCCATCTGTCCTGAGATGGCAAATAGAATTACCTTCATTTCACAGGCAAGAAAATAGAGGTAGAGAGAGACTAAATGATTTAGGCAAATTGGAAAGGGAGGAAATTGAGCTTCAGTCTCAGTCTCCTGGCATTTGTTTTCTACTCTGACGATAGCAAACTTTCAGTTTTTCAAAGGTTTTCTTTTGTTGTTTTTGTTTGCACAGTCCAGATGCCACAGAATATATGGATTTTAGCACATCCTTACATGGTCTTCCAGTAGTTGGTTGAAAACCTGTAGTCAGTTAGCTTGTTTAACTTTGTATACGTTTGATTATATGATTATCTTTTATATTAACTAAAATCTCTCTTTTATGTTCTTTTCAATAGTTTTGAAAGTTTTAGTCTTTGGAGCCACGTGAAACAAATATTAATGTCTTCGTCAGAATATTTGAAAACAGTAATCACATTCTCCTTGGATTACAATGTCTTAAATCCTTCCATGTTCCTCCAGTAAGTGTGGTTTTTCAGGCCCACTCCACTTTAAATCTTCCTTATCTTCTTGACTTAGTTTCTGATGAATAAGAATTTCTCAAAAATGCAGAATCCAAAGCAAAACTTCAACTCTTTATTAATTATTTGGAAGAGTAGACATTCCAGAATGTGCGCTTCTGTGAATGTTTCCTAGGCTCACTGTTTTTGAAGGGGAGTTACATTATTTGCTGTATTCAAAATCAGTTTATGGTAAATGAAAAAAATCCCTAAGACATTGTTGTATGTCATTACTTCATTTCTTTTCAGGTTTGGTTCATTTTCCATTTAAAAGTCCACACACATTTATCTCTCTTGAATTTCATCATACTAATCACAAATTTTAAATTCAATCTAACAGTCATATTGAAGTTTGATTATAGTGTGTAGCATGCTCTTCATGTGTCCCAAGTTTTGTGTTATCTGAAAATGTGATGCTGTCTAAGTCACTACCCAAGATGTTGAAAACCACAGGGCAAGGTCCACAGCAAAGGGAAAGATGCCTTCCTTACTAATCTGTATTTATTGTTGAGTATCTTTTAGAACTAGATATTTAAAATTGTAACTCTCCATCTAAAGTGTCCTTGTTTGCAATCCAAATCTCCAAATCTTTTGTTTAGACTATTCTGACTGACCTCATTAGATCCCTTGCTAAAGTCCTGGCATATCATATTTATGTTTGCTATACTTTCTGTATCCTAAGGCTACCCTATCCAGTAATTCTTTTAAAGAAAGAAATTACATCAGCCATAACTTATTGATAATAAACCTAAATTGAGTCCAGTAGTCTTATCTGTAGTGAAACTTTATGGAGGGTGAAATGTAGTAAAGACTCAGTAAAATGCATTGATTAGGGATCAAATGTGACCTGATGCTTTGGTTTTTCAAGAATTATTCCATTAATGATAGAGATATTCTATTTTGTGTGCTTGGATCCAGGAGAAAATTAAGCTTATAGTTAATTATTTTAATTCTAATATGGAACTCACATATTTTCTGGATGTTAAAATACTTTACATAGAAAATCTATTCCAGATATCAAGAAATATAGACATCTGGATCAGAAATTGATACCAATGAGCCATTCATCCATAAAAAGAGGACAGGTGAAATTGGTGAAATTTTTATAAACTTCTGAAAGTTTGTCAAAGGATTTCTAGGAAAGAATGAGGAAATGTTTTAAGTTAGTCAGGGAAAGATTCCTATGATGTTTTTACATTCCCAAAGGAATAATGGAGAATTACTGGCTGGCTTTATTCTTTCTTTTCTTCTTTCCCCTGGTTTGACAGATGGTTGATCTGTTTTGATAAACATGGCATGGAAGAGAGGATGAGTCTTACACTGTGAAGAACAAAACCAAAGAGCCATGTGAGTTTTGAACAACTCCATACTTGTCATGAAATTCGACTTTTAAACAAGGTCATGTCTCTATGATATCCCTGTTGACTCTCCAGCCTTTATTGGAATATCTAATTATTAACAAAACTACTGCTCTTTTCAGAAAGTTGTAAGTATTAAAAAGCTCTTTTTTAATAATAAGTGGACATTTGACTCTATGGCTTTGCTTTCTACTCTTGGTTCTGCCTTTTGGTAAAAATAGAGCAAGGCATTCTATCCTTCACCTGGAAGCTTTTCAGATATTAAAGGTAACAATCTAATAATAATTTTTAAAAAGCTGGGTATTTCAATATCAACTGTAAATAAATATCTTTCCTCTGCCTGTCCCTAAGGAAAAGAGACAGGCATGGGCATGCAATTCCCATGAAAGGCATAATAGTAAAAGAGTAGGACTAGAAATCAAAGGACTTGCAATCTACTCCCAGTACTGCCTTTAAATGTGATTTGAAGTCTCTCATCTATATGTTTTAGCTTCACCATCTGTAATCTAAGACTCAGAGTACTCTTCCTAAATATAGAAGATTGTTATTGTGATAAGGGAATAAATGTTAAAGATCTTTAAAAAGAAAAGTTATTTTATAAATATACACACTTAAGATTTTAGAGAAAAGAAACAGCTGTGTCTGTGCACTTGGCCAATTTTCAACATTCTCTATCAACTTTCTTTTGCTTTCTCAAGGTCTGACACAAAGAATTTGTTTCCTCTGGAGTCACTCTGTCCTAAATACCCCTCCTCTCTCACTCTCTCATTCTTTTCATCTCCAAGTCTTCTTTACTTGGTTTTTCCTTGTCTCTTGGACAAAAGATTTAGAGCCCTTCTTTTAATTGCTCTGCTCCTCCTCTCCCTCTTCTCCAATCAGCTGTTGCATTTCTATCACACAAAATTTTAGAAAAAATTTCAAATCATAACTACTGTTCTGTTCTGCCCCATTCTGCTTCATTATAATTTCAGTGTTCACAAATGAAATGAATCCCTAATTAAAATGGTATAGAATATAAGTTTTTGAATTTTTATGTATTGCCTTATTCTTCTCTTCAAACCACTTGCCTGCTCTATGATTCTTTCTCTTAATATTCCTTTTACATTACAAAAAAAGTCAAATATCTAGGCCTTCTGCTAAGGTCCTATTCCTAGTTATTTTAACTTCTGTAACTCCTCAATACCTAGTTTCATTTCCAATTTAAATCAGTCTTTTGTAAGAAAAATACTGCACTAGTCTTTTAATATGCATACTGTGAAAATACGAAAGTGGTATAAAGACCTAAAAACCAAAGAACTCTCAGAATTGGTGGAATAAAGTGACTGTACATTGTGGAATTCTGAATCTTTTTGTTTAAGAAACACCAGATCAGACACTGGGGTGGACTGTTTGGAATGATCCCAAGTTATCCAGGCCTTACTTACCATGATCATCCAAAGGAAGAAACTGAAGTCCGAGGCAAAAAGGAAAATGCACGGGACGTGTCCTAACAGATAATATGCTTTTCCTCCAATAATATCATTACTGATGACGGTGATCACATTGCTCAGCAAAGAATACAGACTTCCATTTTATTTCACAGTCCTAATGAATAGATCTCCACTTATGTTGCTACAGAGTCGTTTCAGGGTATGGGCTCTTTTCTTTCAGAGTAGTTAGAATAATGGATGATCTTTTCTGCAATTACTTGGGTGTAATTAAATCTGTGGGTTTTGCTGACTACTCTAACAGTTGAACACTGAAGCTTGTTCCTGGAGGTTTATTATATCAACTGAATGGCAGCTCTCCTGCCTAACTCTACCCCATAGATGGGTTTATGAACTTATAGTACATACTGTCCTTTTCAGAACATTCTGGGTATAGCTGAGATGAGTTTGCAAGTAAAGAGAAAGTGTATTTCTGCTGAGGTGTATTCTAGTTGTACTCTTTCAGATTTTTGAGAAAGCCAGAGACCTACAGAGGCTACACATAAGAGAGATTTGTTTAGATGTACTGAAAACAGGTGTACAGCTAAGGGGAAATAAAACATCTGGGCATAGTCTTTAGGTTGAACAAAAGCCACTGGGAGCAAGGCTTTTGTCTTATTCTTTGTGTGTGTCTGTGTGGTACTGGGGTTTGAACTCAGGGCCTTACCATGCCGCCAGCTCATTTTTTGCTTTAATTATTTTTTCAGAAAGAGTCTTGCGTTTTTACCCAGGGTAACTTCAAACCATAATCCTCTTAGCTATGACCTTCCTCCTAGCTGGCATGACAGGTACCCAGCCCCACACCTGTCTTATTGATTGAGATGGGGCCTGGCTAACCTGTTGCCCAGGATGGCTTTGAAGCTCAGTCTTCCCAGTCTTTGCCTCCCACAAAGCTGGGATTTATATACGTGAGCCACCAAACTCACCCTTTCTTATTCGTTTTTATATCACAACTACCTAGCATGGTATTTAGCATATCAAAGGTCCTCAGTAGATCATTAAGAGATTACAGACCTGAGGAAGGCCTGAGACAGATCATGCTGAAACTAAAAATTTTGGTTCCTGAGAAATCTGTAGTAAAGGCCAAGAAAGATATTTGTCTTCTTTCTCCTCATGTCTGTTCCAATGACATAAAGGTATCTGTGCACCACATTGATGGCAGTATGCAATGTTAATTTGATTAGCTCTAATGTTCAATTTCTATTCTCAAAGCATCAGGAAAGTTCTTGACCTTCTCCATCTGGATGAGTACTGCAACATGAATCCAGATGAGGTTTTCTATTCTCTAAAAATCTTTTCTGCATTGATACCCATAGAAATGTAAATATTTCTTGTTGACAATTATACCAAATTCCTAATCCAAATGTGTTAGTATGTGCCAAAGTCATTCTTTTTTTTTTCTCAGTGAAAAATCTTTGTCTTCACTTATTACATATGTAAAATTCCTTTACTAGAAAATAAACTCTAAATACTTCGCAGTTGTCTCCCTAAACTTCTTGGAGAATAACAATAAACAGAAAGCAGAAAAGAGTGTAATTAAAAATGGATTATAGGAAGTATGAAGAGAGAAGTTATGACTTCTGGAGGATCTTCTCTCCCTTTGAGAAAAATGAAACGGAACACCTTCCAGGATACACGGTTTGTTGTATGTTTGTCTCTGCTCTATCTCCCTGGTCCTCTAATAGTAAATGTCTTAGCCTGGTGCCTGTGGCTCACACCTGTAATCCTAGCTACTTGGGAGTCTATTAGGCACATCACAGTTTGAGGGCAGCCCTGGCAGATAGTTTGTGAGGCCCCCATCTCCAAAACAACCAGAGCAAAATGGATTGAAAGTGTAGTTCAAGTGAATATTTTGAAAGCATGAAGCCCTAAGTTAAGCCCCAATCTGCCCACACACACACACACAAAAAGAACATCGATTGTCTCAGACTTCCAGTTTCCTCCATTCTTGAGGCAACGGACTCTCAGTTCCTTCCGCAAATCCCATCACTGTCATTGCTTTCATCTTCAGTAGTGCTGAGCTCTGCACATCTTACCTAAATAACCTGAAACAGGACAGAGAGCACCAGAAGTGTACTTCTGCATTGCTACAACATACGCATCTTGATTCAATGCCTCATGTCCAACTACTACCTTGCTGATTTCCAATTATATTACTGATTTTCTATTAGACAGTAGAACTTAGTAGTCAAAGGCAACACTTCTTAAATTTGGTTCATTTTTAAGGATTAATTTTTTTTAACTCACTCCCTTCTACTTTTTTGCTATGGTGGTCTAAGCATTTTGGGCAATTTAGAGAAATAGTACTTGCTTATTTCAAAACTGGGCTTTTGATTCTTTTGGTGGTCTTGATTTCTATGTCTAAGCCATGTTTGAAAGAAGGAATGAAAGCAAGGAGCCTGAGTGACATTCCTTTACTGGCTTAGTCACAGGTTTTATTTTGGTGTAAATGTGTGGAAATCGTGTAATAAGAATGACAGGAAAACTGAGCTTTGAGGGGGAGACCTCTTAACATTGATTAATTGGGTTTTCTTATTTCCTCACTTCTTAAAGGCATATGTTTGCTGGCAGGCACTCTAAAAATTGAGGGGTAAGGTAAAAGAAGGGTACTAAAAACTTGAATATGGTTGATACACTCTCCATACAAGAATGAATATAGAAATCTTAGATTGGCTGAAACCACCATAAGAAAGGGACTAAGGTAGAGTGAAGAAAATTAGAGCAAATAAATCATTTGGTGTTATAATACATATATACATGGAAATATCACAAAGAAACTCCCTGTGTAGCTACTTTTATCTCAAAATTGAAGAACAGGAGGGTGGAACAGGTTCTGCCAAGGGGCGAGAGATGGTTGGCACCAGTGGGAGCAGGGAAAGTGAATACGGTGTAAAAAATGTGTGCATGTGTATGTAAATGAAAACACAATACCTATTGAAACTTTTCCAGGAATTGGGGGAGGGACAGATAAGGGTAAGTAGTGGAGGGGGTGAATTCAAGTATGATATATTTGATTGTCAGAACCTTTGTAAATGCCACAATGTAACCCAACCTAGCACAACAATGAAGAGAAAAAAAAAAAAGGCCTATGTTTGAGCAAATGACCTACAAGCCTATGACAAGATTATTCTATTAGTTCTAAATTTACAGCAATCATCATAATTATTGATTCTTCCTATATCACAGTGGAAATGTGGGAAAGATACAGAAAAGGAGTGTTACCAAATGAACCATGGCATTACACACTGAGGACATATATCTACTATTCAAGGATAGTATGGAATAAGTGTTCTTGGTGACCAACTCTAGTGTCGACAGCTGAGGTTCTCAAAGTGTAGTGCTTAGGTTGGCAGCATCAGCAACTCCAGGGGAAAAATATCATTATAAATACAGGTTCTTGGCCATCTTCCAGGCCTGTGGAATCAGAAACTCTGCAGGCAGGATGATTCTGTTGTTAGCTCACGTTTGAGAGCTCTGGTCTGGCACAAGACCTTTTGCATCATGTAGCCTTGGGCCATTACTTGCAGTCTACTTAACTTTGAGTGAGTATATTACATGACCTTCTGGAGCCTTACTTTCCTTTCCAATGGAAAGTGATAACTACAACACCTTCTCAGGGTTGTTGTGAAGATTATACAGCTAGCTATCACCAACATATTATGTAGTACTGTGTACCAGGCATTGTTCAAAGGCTTTACATGTAATGACTCATTTATTCTTCACCATAACCTGATGAGGCATGACATTTTACAGATGAGGAATTGGAGACTGAAAGAAGCTAAATAAGCCGAGAGTGCTGGAGTACATTGATAATCCTAGCTACTTGTGAGGCAGAGGTAAGAGGATCATGAGTTCTATGAGTTTGAGGCCATCCTGGGCAAAGTCAGTGAGACCCTATCTCAAAAACAAAAAGGCTGTGGATACAGCTCAAAGAGTTGAGCACTTGCCTATGATGCTTGAGGCCCTAGATTCCATCCCCAGTACGAAAGAAAGAAAGAAAGGAAGGAAGGAAGGAAGGAAGGAAGGAAGGAAGGAAGGAAGGAAGGAAGGAAGGAAGAAAGAAAGAAGGATGAGGGAGGGAGAGAAGGAGGGAGGGAGGGAGAGAGGGAAGGAGGGAGGGAAGGAAGTTACATAATTTGCTCAAGCTTACACAATTAGTAAGTGATAAAACCAAAGGAGAATTAGCCTTTATTTGTAACTACCTACAATTTATAAGGTGCCTGACACATGGTAGGAGCTTAATAAGTGTTAATACTCTTTTTTTGCTCATACTCTTGTTAAGTATGTAGACTGCATTGATCACTAGTTCTGTCTGGTTATATTAATAGGAAAAATTACTATAATTGAGAGCAAATCAAAAACCAAATCAATAGAGATTCAAACTAAAGCTTAAAATATGAATAATTCCTGGCATTTCAGGGAGTCAGTTTGGGGGGGCCCTATAATCTTGCCTTTTTTCTTGACCTTTTCTTTCTCCCTCGCTCTGCTTCATGACCTTAACATAGAATTAGTTGGCAAGCTAAGTCACTGGTTTTCAAAATTTTGGCTCCAGGTTTTCTTTATATGCTTATAAATTATTGAAAACCACAAAGAACTTTAGTTTATGTGTTTTTGAGAGGGAATCTATGTAGCCTAGGCTGCCTCATATTTGTGATGCTCCTGCCTCAGCCTCCTGAGTGCTGGGTTTATAGACATGTGCCATGACACCAGGCTTATATAGGTTTTCTAAATCAAAATTTACTGTATTGGAAATTAAAGAAGAATTATTAAAATGTTTGATTTACACAAAATAATAGTTAGATGTTAGCATTAAAAATTATGAAAAATAACCATATTTCTTAATGAAAGACATTAGTGAGATAAATGATATTTTTCTAAATGATTGCAAAAGTCTTTTTTGTCTGAGTTAGAAGACAGCTGGATTTTCATACTTCTGCATTTTATCTGTTGCAGTACTATGTCAGGCAAACTCTGGAAAACCTCCCTTCCTATTCATGGGAAAATAAGAGTAGCATGGAAAAATAATTCCTTAGTATTATTGTAAAAATAGTTTCCACCTCACTGGTCCCTGAATGGATCTTGGGGCCACAAGTGGCCATCAGAGTACACTTGAGAACTCTCTGGGCTTGTTGGTAGTGGGATGGAGGTGCATAGTTGATCCAGAATACTCATACTCTAAGTCTCTCTTTTCTCTTCATAACAGTTTTGGGGCACTGATTTATCAGCTAAGAATTAATCATAGCAAAGTCATTTATAAGTAATCATGCCAGAAACTCTAAAGAGTATGACATAAAATAATGGAGAACAACTGCAAAATAAGAACAAACTATTCTAATTAGCTTATCATCATTAACTTTGACAACTGAATAAACCCATTTGCAGCATCAATGTAAATGGAAATAAGATAGTGAGTAAGAGGATAGGTGAGTTTCCGTGACAAGAAATAGGTCTCTGTGTGTGTCTGTATGTATATTCATTACTCACAAATGGTTTAGAAAGCTTGAAGAAAAATAGACTATGTATGCAATATCTGCTTATGTTAGATGTTATGCAAACACTTATATTTCTGTCTTTTATTTCACAGTGAGCACTTGAAATTGAGCTTGGATGAAGTTATCTGAAGTTTCTTAATAGTAAAGTAGATTAACTTGAAAGAATAGTCATTTGCATGCCAATCTTTTTTTGTAAGAAAACAAATAGTCCTTCTTAATCTTCCATTATCTTATTTTTAATATGCAGGAATGATTTGAAATAAGAATTATATGATGAAATAAAAGTAAAATTTAGCAACATTTGCTTCATATCAAGGTGGCTTACAGAGAGATTTAAAGCAGCAATTATTCTTTTACCTCCTGCTTCAAATAAAAAGGAATCAACCTATGTCAAGAAAAAAAATTTAAAGAAATAAACCACAACATATCTGCTATTTCATATGCTGGGTTCCATAGCTTTTACTCTATACATGCATCACATGCTTATCAACCTCAGTTTTGATGTTCTTAAAAAACAAGATACAGTTTGCTAAAAAAGTACAGAAAAAGTTCACATACTGTGTACTGTACATATATATGATATCTCAATTCAATTTCATTGCCACTGTAGAATGTGGTAAAATTATAATAGGTTAAGCAGGATGGCTCATTCTATAATAATGCATAGTTCAGTCAGAAGTGGTACATAAAACACATACAATGAGCACAATGTTTTGTATACTATACATTATAGTTGGCATGTTTGATAGGTATTTTATAAGCATATCTGAAATTTTATATCATTTCTAACAGATGGGAAATAAACAGTAACAGGAGTCGTTAATTTGTTTTATTATACATTGGGAGAAGTAATAATGTTAGGGAAAACATATCGAGGCTAAAAACTATATAAAATGTTTTTAAAACCCACTTAAAAATCTTGGGGAAAGAAGAAATAAAAAGTAAGTTGAAATGTTCCAGCATCTGTTATCAGTCATGGCAGTTCTAAAAATTAGTCTTTGTTAGGTAAGAAAAATATTTTATGATTAAAATACAGCCAGCTGATTTTTGAGATGCTAGGAACAGGCATTTGTTGAGTGAATGGGTTAAAGTGGAAGAAAATTTTAAAACAAATTATAAAACTAATTAGGACAAAGATGAAGACTCAAATACTGGTTTAGATCTCAAAGCAATTGGTGACAAACACAAGTGTTCTTTCTGGTCAGCAGGGCAGTTTTAAACAGCTCTGGGTTCTACTTTGGATCTGAACTGAACAATGGAAGCAGACTTTCATTCTGTCCTCTTTACTCAAGAGTATTCAAGCTTTGACCTTCTCTCCCTGATTTTTTGCTGCTTACTTGCTCCCTCCTAACTGGTATACCAGAAACAAGTCTTTTCCAACTATGCTTAACCTTCCATATTTCCTCTACAATAATCCTCTTAAAAATAGATATGGTCATGTCATCCACAAGCTTACAAGCCTTTGTTGACTCTGGGTGCTCACTGTTCACACTCAAGCACGTCACGTTCCACTGTGCAGCAAAATGACTCATCTCCATCCTTGACCACCTCTACTGCATTTGCTGGCAGCAACATTTTCTATTCTTTTCCACACACTGAGCACTTTTAAATTTCTCTGTACTTTGCACACGCACTTCCTGTATCCTAGAGAAACAGTACTCTATGGACTGTTCTATTTATGGAGATTTTGCTCATCCTTAAGATATTTGTCAAATATTTTGTTCCACTGTCTTCCAGGCTGCTAATGCAGAGGATACTGCTTCTATCAGCACTCTCCTTGCAACTTCATGAAGGTTTTTATTACATTGTGCATTTGTTATCTGTTTACAGCTGACCCCACATTGTGGGCTTCTTTTGGATAAAAATCTTGTATTTTCATGTCTGTAGATTGATTTTGAGGAATATTTGTTGCTTAAATCATCAACTGGTGAGAATTTCTGAATTGTATTTAACAGTCCATAATTAAGAAATGAAGCTCTGAATATAAATTTCCATGGGAGAATAATTTGAGGTGGAGGTGGTGGTAATGGTGATGGTGGATTATAGAGAAAGCAAAGGTCAAATACCCTCTTGTAAGAACTTTAAGAAAGAAGACAGGCAAGGACGTTGGTACTAAAGGAACCAAAAGAGAAATTTCCACACAAAAAAATAAGAGCTCCTGAGAGCAAGCAAAGAAAGTAAGGGCCTCTTTGTATACACTAAATTTCCTTTTCCCCAAAGGAAATCTGATAGATACCTTTAAAATTAGAGAAAAAGCTTCTCATTTGTATGTTGTGCTTAAAAATTTTAAGTGTGTTGTTTTTGTAAAAGGCAATAGGACTGGAAAAGAGTTAATGCCATTTTAAAGAAAGGTGATAAGAACAGATAATTTTAATCTAATTTTTCATGTAAGAGAACAAAATCCAGGGAGAGCATTCCTGACTACAGACAGGAGATGTATTTGCATTTGGGGTGCTCTGTTCTTGAATTGGCCAGTTTTCCCTTTCTGGCTCATGCTGCCTTTCATGGGTGGAAGACAATATCTACTTGATGTTTGGGGATCACAGAAAGCAAGGAACCTGCATTGCAGTTTTAGGGGTCTCCCACTTTTAGGGATGACTGGTCACAATGTTGGGTTTGAAGTTCACAGCACCTTTAATCCTCTGTAATCTTTCAGCCAATTCTTCAACCTTCTAATCTACTGCTCTTGTTGGCCTAAGGTTAGAACGCACAGCTCTACCAGCACTTGACCAAGCTCGTTAATTAAGATATGAGAGTAAGGGTGCTAAATTTCCTTCCCTCAAACCAGTTACTCTTCCTCAAAGAAGGTGCATTGGGAAGGAAATGGTTAGCAAGGAGGAATGAACTACTAATATTAGGCTTTCCAGTGTTACTCAAGAAGGATTTGTCCTTCAATTATGCAATGTTGATAGTGGCTTAGATGTCTCTATATAAGGCTAAACTTTTCCACTATCTTTGTATTATCTTTCATGTAGTTCACATCAGTTCTGAAAATGATAAAAAGTATTCTTATGTGGGAAAATACTGAACAGGTTGAGCTAAGGTAAAATGTAATCAGTCTTACACATCCAGAGTAATGGAATCCTACTTAACTGTGGTGAAGACTGAAAGCACGTGAACAAGTTAGTCAACACAGAGGGGAAGAAGTAGGCTGACCTTAGCTGTGTGAAGAGACTCAGGAGCAACAAAGGGTTTAGTGAAGAGGCTTCTGCTCAGATCCTTCTTCTCACCAAGACCCTAATGAAGCTCAGAGGTACCCAGCTCTGCACACACTAATTCCCATAAATCTAGGAAATGTAGCTGGGGAAGCAATTAGAGAAGAAAAAAAATTTCAAAGTCTTAGTGTTTTTTGTACAAAATCGGGGTTTTGTTGCTTCTGTTATTTTTTTCCAGCATAGAGCCAAAGGAAGTAAAGCAGTTCAAGATTTTTATGTCAAATTTCTACTTTCAAATTGCCAGAGGAGGAAATAAAATTTAAAGAGAGAGCCTGCACATACATACCCAAAGAATATACATTTCAAATTATTTTTCCAGTCATATTAGTTCATTTTAACTTAACAAATATTGACCATATCTTTTGTCCAAACGCTGAGTTATAGGTATTTAAAAAAGAAAAGAAATTAGTTGTGCAATTCAGGAGATCAAAATGTCATAGAGAAAGAGCCATAGATAAGAATTTCTAATACAAAGATTTTGCTAGGGTGCATAATAATTGTCACACAACTTTTGAGCTCATCTTCTATCTTTGTGACTCCACCTCTTCCCAGCCACTTTGCAAGAACAAGTTCTGTCCTGCCTATACAGTCCGCTGCATACAGGCTCAATCTCACAATGCCTCACCTTGGCTTTTGCCTCTTGCTTCTTGCCCTGGGTCTCATCTAAAGCAATGTTGTAGGACACTCACAGGTAAAGATTACACTTGTGTTGAAGGTATATATCTTTCACCAATCAGGAATAGATCAACTTCAGAGGTGGTCTCTGATTGGTCTAAACCTGATTAATCCCACATTTCACCCTGAAAAGAGTGATTCGTTTCTGAAATATCTGGCCTCTTACCCATCCAAACACAGGGCACAGTGATTGATGCAATCACAAACATGTGACCCTCAATGCTTCCACTACAGGCAGCTAACTGCTTTAACACTGGAGCACCTAGTAGTCCTTTTACCTCTTCTCTGTCACTTACCAGGTGACTTCATCCAGTGTCATGACTTTAAATTCCATTGACATACCACAGTCTTCAAATGTTTATGTCTAACACAGACCTCTTTTCGGAACTCTGGACTTACAAGTACTTTATCAATTACCTTGTAGACATTTCCATTTGGATATCAAATAGGTAACTTAACATATACAAAAGTGAACTCTAGATTCCTGTTTTTTCAATCATTATCTCTGTTAATGCCAACTTCAGCTTTCCAACTGCTCAAAACAAAACTTTGGAGACATTCTTGACTTTTTCCTTTTGCTCACACCTACCACCATTTATCCAAAAATGGTTGGTTTTATCTTTTAGAGTGTAAGCAGAATCTGACCCTGACTCTGCCCTCTGCTACTAACCCCCACCTAACTCTCTCCACCTTGTGTCTGTCTGGGTTCATGCCAGTAGTCTCCCGTGTACTCTCACAGCTGGTCCCCACCTACTCCTGTTATAGTGCTTACCTGCTTTAACATTGATTTTTAGACTTTGCAAAATGTTTCCATCACTCACACAGCATTAAGCAGTGTGAATTCAAAGGAGATGGCTATGTATATCCATGATCAGCATTTCAATCAGGTCTTTGGGGCAAGGTAGCTTTTCTGGTGTTTTTTTCAAATGCTCTAGAGGCTTATAGAGCAATATTTTAAATAACACCTGTGACAGGGAAGGAGAAAGCTATTACTCTCCCAAATTGACTCATATCTGCAGAGGTCAAATCATTTCTTGGGATAATTTTTATGTCTTCACCTATAACATGGGCACCTTGATGCAGGGAAGTTGCTCCAGGCCAGTAGTCAGAAGAGCTGGTATTAGTTCTGCCTAGTTAACTTTTTCCCCTAGATAAGTCACTTCTGTTTTTAGTTATTAATCTCCTCATGTGTAAAACAATATAGATAATACCTGCTTACATAGCTCACAAAAATGTCAGTATGGAGTGGTACAATTTATCAATGATAGATAAATTGTTTACCATGAAGTCCTACTAAAAAATGTATGGACACTTCCATCTCTCAGCTTCCCCAAATTGTACATAAAACCGTGTCTATGTTAGGGAATAATATAGTATTTCTGTTTTTGGAAATAAGGTCTAGAGTTGTCATTACCTTTTTCAAAGAGTAGCATGACACAAGAAAGATCTGCTAGAGGTATTTTAGAAACTAAAATAAATATGCTGCTTATTGGGCTCATCCCCATCTTTAAATATCTTCAAAGACTTCATTGTACATAGAGATGAGGCCTCTTTAGTAACAAATTTTTACTTGGCCTTTAAAAATCACTGATGAATAAACAAGCTTTATGTATTCATAGCCAATTGACAGCTTGTTAAACATGGCTTCATAGAAAGTTGTCTGACATGTACAGTTCAGTCATCTTAGTACTTCCATCATTTAGACCTGGGTATGAACTCTGAAGGCAATTGAGATAACTATCACTAAAATATCTGAATAGTGCTGTCACTGTAATTCTCTAGACACAATAGGTTAATACCCTATTTCCTTCTAGTCCCTTCCCTTCCCTTCCCTCCCCTTCTCTCCCTTCCCCTCCCCTCTTCTCCCTTCAGCATTGAACAGCTCTATGCTGGCAGCAGTTCCTTAAAGGACCCAGTCCTGTGAGTTTCGAAAAGGAACACCCAGGACCCAGGAAATAAGTGCAGAATTGGGAGTCTGCAGCCTGTCTGGGAGCCCAGTTCTGCTATTAAAATCACTCTGTGACCCTCTGTTGGTCACTTAACCTACTGTGCTGCTATTTGCTCATCTGTAAAATTGCTCTCCCTCTTGGGTTTGTTGTGAGGATAAAAGAAAATAATAGGTGGCAAAGTGCACTGAATGGTAAAAGTCTAACACTAAATCAAAGTATTATCATTTTAGAAGTTTATTCAGGAGGAGTGCTGACATTGACATGAGGAAGTTAAAACTGCAATTAGAGGCCTGCTTCATCTTTAATCCACCAACAATAAAGTATTCTCCAAGCAATGACCCAATTTCAGGTTTCTTACAGTTACTTGCAAGGTTTTCTTCTTATTCTTGGTGTAAGTGCAGCAACTCAGACTTTTTACGAACAATTTCAATACCAACTAGTCTGCAGCCTTGCTTCCTTATGAGTTCAGAAAATGTATTAGTGAGTCTATGAAGGGTCTTATTAATGGATGTAGTTCTGTGTGATGGTTGTGTTTAGGTCAACAAATCTTAACTAAGGCTTGCTTTATGCCAGACCTTGGGGATACAGAGAAGGGTAATGCACATCTCAGACTGAGGGAGCTACCAGCCTAGCAAGGGAGATCCTGTAAGGAAATGTGTTCAGGGCAAGTAGGGAATAGAAATAAGGCTCTAGTGAACATGTATTACGTGTAAGGCACAGCGCTAAAACTTTTCATGAGTTCTCATTTTTAAGTCTCTAGCAACCTTATGAGGTAGGCAATTTTACACTCATTTTCAGAGGTGGCACTTGAGTCTCAGAAATGTCAAATAACCTGGCTAAGACCACACAGTTAAGAGGTCTCCAAAAGGATGCAAAATTTGGTCCCTTGGACTTAAGGATGCTATAAGGAAACAGAGGACAGCCCTTAGCCCTCAAGAAACACCATAAAAGCAACAGCAGGACTGAGTTGAAGGTTCAATTGAGCGATGTACTTGCCCCTGGTGACAGGGGATATGAAATGTCTCCTTTAATAGAAGCAGTTGGATTATTTTCCTAAATCTTAATTTAGGAAAACAAGCTGTTTATCAAAAAAGCTTTCTTGGCATCTGGAAACTCTAATAAGTAAAACATTCTAGGTAACTCTGAAGTTTTTATGGTTCAAATCTCAAATCTTTAAAAAGTTAAGTGCCTTTTCTCATGAAAGCCAGACATTTTGTAAATCAGATTAATCAAGTATTAGAGCTATCAGTAGGACCTATTATATAAGTCTACCCTGGCAATAAAATTAACAAAGACCAATTTAGGCCTAGGCTCTCATTTGAGTGTTTCTTGTATTTATAATCTTTGATAATAGCCTTGGGATTAGGGGAGATCAGCAGTGTCTCCTTTTCCTCTTGATAATTACTGATTTCCAGAGTTCTACTGTGAAAACTTTATTCCTTTACCTAAGGATTTTGGACTCTAATTAAGTCATAAGTAAACTCTGAAAATGGTAATCTTTTAAATCAGTGATCAGCAACCAATGAACCACAAAAATCTGGACCTATTTTTGTGTAGCCTATAAGAGCTAAAGAAAGTTTTTATCAAGTTTTAAGATAAATATATATAACAGACTGTCTGCATGTGGTTCAGTGTCTGTCCCTTTAGGAAGTTTTCTGACTTCTGTTTTCAATTACAGACTGGTTGATTTCTTAGGGAAGGACACAAGTTTAAGCAGAGCAGAGAGGCCTTTAGACCATGGCTATATGGTTTCTACCCCTGGAGAGGTTGTGGAAGCCAGGGAGGAGACACACCACTCAGATCTCCCTTTAAACAGAACTTGGCCTTGAGAGGAGCACAGTTTCTACACTTGACTCCTCCACGATCTACCCCAGCTTTTCATCTGAGGCTACCCCTCTCCTGGACAGCCTCAGCCAATATATGTGGTGACAGGTGTCAGATGGGTTTTCCCTGGATAAATAGCTTTTCTCACCATTTACCATTAGACTGGACATAGGTGGTGAGATATTAAGATTATTTGGGATAGTAAAGATAATTTTATTTGAACACTGTATGAATGTCAATTCCCCAAACTAAGAATTATAGCCAGGGTTGTGAGGTTGAGCAAATAAAAATACAGGAAGCCAAGTTAAATTTGAAATTCAGATAAACATCCAATCTTTTAGCATATGTATATTCCTTAGCATAAATATTTCCTAAAGGATACTGCTGGAGTCCAGACGGCCTAGTAGAGGAGTCTTTCTGAGTTAAAACAAAAAAAACATAACTATGTCCCAAATATTACATGGACTATAGTTATACTGAAAAATTTTTCCATATTTACATAAAATTCAAATCTAATTTTATGTGCTATATTTTGTCTGCAACACTACACATTGTGTTATCTGCTTAAAGAAAATCTACCCAGACTTAAATTATGTCTTAATTCATCAGAGAGATGCGTTTATAATGATTGGTTGGAATTTGATATTCCCTATTCTAAAATGCTTATTTATTTTTGACTGTATTTGAGGTTTGAATTCAGGGCCTTGCATTTGCTAGGCAAGTGCCATACCGCCTGAACCATGTCCTCAGCCCTGTTCTGCTTTAGCTTTTTTTTTATTTAAGGTAGTTTCTCACCTTTTTGCCTGGGGCTGGTGGGCAGTGATCCTTTTACCTAGGCTTCCCACATAGCTGAAATTACCATCACACCTAGTTTATTGGCTGAGATGGGGGGTCTCAGTCAATAAGCCAATAACTTTTTTCCTGGGCTGGCCTCAAACTACCATCCTTCTGATTTCCTTATCCCATGTAACTGGGATTATAGGTATGAGCTGCTGTACCCAGCCTAACACACATATTTTTAAATGGGAACTGAGGCCCAGAGTAGGGGAGAGTCTACCTTTGGGTCACAGAGCGAGTTAGCTTTGGAAAGCTCCTCTGAACCTGAACTTTTTGGACTCTCCATTGCAGTTCTTTCTGCCCCATTACCCAGTCCCCTT
The DNA here is from genome assembly GCF_047511655.1 of Castor canadensis. NCBI lineage: Eukaryota > Metazoa > Chordata > Mammalia > Rodentia > Castoridae > Castor > Castor canadensis. The sequence continues at coordinate 82,871,496 of NC_133388.1, read as the reverse complement.
TCAAAAAAGACACATTTCTGATACCTACCATTTCTGATACCTGTGATGTAGCACCACCACTCTTGAGATTTTTTTCTATTCCCTTTCTTATCAAATAGTTCTTTATCATGAAGTGGCCTGTTTTGAAGAGTTACTAGACTGCAAAATATTATAGCTGTCTGCTCGGATATGTATATCTAAATTTCTATATTTAGAATTAAATGACTGTTGTAGAAAATTTACAAAATATAAAACAGTACAGAGAAGAAAATAAAAATTGTTCATATTTTCCATGTTTGCATATAGCCACTACAGATGTTCTGGTAGAATCTTTTATTTTTCTATTTAAATAGAAAAATATTGAGCTGGGTGCCAGTGGTTCACCCCTCTAATCCTAGCTACTCAATAGGCAGAGATCAGGAGGATGGAAATTCGAAGCTCTCCACAGCAAATAGTTCTTGAGACCCTATCTCAAAAAAAATAGGGTTGGTGTAGTGACTCAAGTGACAGAGTACCTACCTAGAAATCATGAGGCCCTGAGTTTAAATCTATATAAAATGTAGATTATACAAAATATATATTGTATATTTTATGTATTTATAATTTTCTACTTATTTAAATGTATTTAAAATTTAACTATATTTTGTGTATCATAATTATGTATTTTTATATAAAATGCTGTATTTTAAAAATGTGCCATATATATATATCTCTCCTATATATATATATTTTATAGCCTGCTCATATAGATTAACAGTGTTCAAATGTATTTTTATCATTAAATATTTTCTACTATTGGATACTTAATGGTGGATAAGAGCTCTATTATAGGGATAGTCTCTGTTATTCTGCTATTTTCTTAATGCAACAAAAAATGGAGCTCATTTTAAAATTGTTCCTCTGATCCTAGTTGTTGTTCCAGTGAACATTATTGTAAACAGAACTTTGAACACTTTACTGACAATTTCCATCTTTTAAGAGTAGCTATGAATATGTGTGTCATATAGCTAGCTCATTTTGCAGGTTATTGATTTATATTACCAAAATATGTTGCAGAAAGATTGGGCCAAATACTATAAGGTGTGCCCCTTTCCTTTGTCCTTGTCATCATGGTTATTGACAATTAAAAAACATGTTTGTAAGAGAATTAAAACAATGAGATAGGTTATTTAATTTTCATTTCATTAGTTATAAGAGCAGATTTCTTTTTCATGCAGTCATAGGTCATTTGCACTTTTTCCATAATGAGTTTCTTATTTTTGCATCTATTTATTTACTTATTTGTTATTAGAAGGCTCATTTTCTTACTAACTGAAATCTTTAAAAATATTAATATTAATTTAAATTGTGTTCCAGAAATATTGTTCTAGTTTCTCATTAGTCTTTTCATTTTACTTGTAAATATTTTTATGTGAAAGTTGAGTTTGTATGTAATTGCATCTATCTTCTTCCTTCGTAGTTTTTGAAGTTACAGTGAGACATTTAAGCCCTCCTTCATTTGAAAAACATAAATGTTCACCAGTATTTTCCTTATTTTTTAACGAGCGAATTGCAGTGTTTTCATTTAATTCTGTATCTCAGCCCAAGTTTATTTTGCTGTGCGATTTTCTTCATGATTTTTGCAACCTAAGCAGTTTGAACACATTAAAAAAAAAAACAACTGTAATATATGCCTCACATAGAGGCATTTCCTCTCTTCCAGTACAGAAGTATGCAAAGAATGTGTAAATGTTATGACCCCTAGGGAGATCTCAGGAGAGAACATTTCTTTAATGTCTTAATGCATCAAAGGACCTGAGAACAAAGAAGGCTTTTCTCTTTCTATTGACCTATTATATTTGCATAATCTTTTCTGATGTCACATAGAAGAAGAGAGTAGACTTGTCCCAACATCAGAAGGCAGAACTAGGACAGATGGGTAAAACCTACCCAGAGACAGAGTTCAACTCAAAGTAGGGAAGACAATGCTGCCTGGAAGTCATTGTCCTGAACTTCCAGTTCAAATCTTCATTCCAAGCCTGTGTTAGGTACTCAGAGAGATGCCTTTATTAGGATGTTCTGTAATGAGAGTTAATAGATAGGCATCTCTTCTTCAAGAGTCTGTGGTGAGAATGTGTTTCTGTTAAATAGTTCAAATCTCGCTGTTTGGAGTTCAAATCTCCAAACTAGCACTAAATGCTATGTTATTTTGCTCATTTTGTGGACGGAAGTGAGGCTGCAGACAGTTCTTAGCTGTTGTGTACTATTTGAGGGCTTGGCTGGGTAAGTGGTTTTGGAGATGCTAGCTCACAAGGCTGGCAGTGGATGATGACTATTGGATAGGAGTTCAGCAAAGGCTGCTGACCTGAGTGTCTGCATGTGGGCTGTCAGTCATGGTGGTCTTAGGCTTGTTGGGCTTCTACATGGCCGCTGGCTTCCCCCAGTTGCAGGTGTCACAAGAGAACCAGGTAGAAGCTAAATGGTCTTCTCTGATCTAGTCTTAGAAGTCACATATTGTCACTTCTATCATACACTATTGGTTGAAGCAGTCAAAAGACTCCCAGAATCAAGAAGAGGGAACGCCCGTCCACCCTATCTCTTATCTCCTATTGAGAGTAGTGTAAAAAACCTGAGAACATTTAAAAAAAATTACCACCACTATTCACATTTCCTTTTACCTTGACTCTTTTTCCTTCATAGTTCATATTCCATGGCTCTTCATCTGTGCATTTCATCTTTGTTCCAATACAGAAATGGAGTTGAGGGAAGGGACTTTGCCAGAAGGGGACATATGGTTTTTGTCTGTCTATAGGGCATTTCAAGCAAAGCATCTAGAGAATTTTTAATTTCAATTTTACACTGAGTCACTATCTTTAGATTTGTTGAACATCAAACACATAATCATACTTTAATGTCACTATGTGTTCCTTTATTTATAGATAAAATCTAATTTAGCTAGGCAGAGAGGGCACAGATAGATTACGTTGCTCTTTTTTCATTTACCTTATCTATGCCTAGTTTTAAGCTTGACCTTGGTTGCTGGTTCATAACTCTTTGGAATGGCAGGCTGAGTCTGTTGCCCATACATGGATTTTTGGGGTGGGCCTCTGTGACCCCCTAGGCTTGGTTCTGCCTTTGTTCAGCACCCCTGGTGGGCACACTTCCTGATATAAGGAATGCTAAGAGGGACTTCTTTCCTGGGTAGTAAAATTAACTTGATGTCTATTAAAATTCTACTAAATTCTTTGTATCCTAATCTTCCAGAGGCTCAATAGGCAAAAACTCAATCATTTAAAGTGGAGAACCCTGAGTTGTAGATGAGTTTATATGAGTTCACATAAGCCTTGCTACAACCTAGAAGCTGAAGAATCAGGCAGGCAGTCCCTTCATTTCCTGTCTGGCTGCGTCTGCAGAGCTGTTGTGTCTGCATTAATTAGGGCACGTTTCCAGTTCCAGAAGGGGATGAATGCAGCATCTATTTTTTGGTTTATGTCCCAATAACATCACAATGGCCTAGGGTTTATTTACATCAACTGCTGTGGTGAGTGGATGGCTTTTAGATTGTTACCTTGCTCTGTTCAGCCTGTCAAGGATCCATGGCAGGAGAACAGGGAAGGGATGAAGTTGTGTAGCTGCAGCTGCAGTGCTGCTTCATGCTGCATCTTCTAAGAGGGTGGCAGCTGAGTCCACAGGATCTGGTCTAATGAGACAGTGAAAACTGGATACATATGGTGAGTTAAATCTTCCTTTTTTGACCTGTTTTAGAGGCCATCCTGCTGTTCAAGTTTAAAAAAACAAAAGAATAAGTTGGTTGGGCAGAAAAGCTCTAGCTATGAAATACCTTGTAGGGTTAATTAACCATTTTGAAGGTCCATTTCTCTCCAATGAAATATGTGTTTGCCAGATTTCTTTTTTATCTGTGATATTTAGTCATCATGTAGTGACTTTGTCTTTGTAAGTGAGAACTCTCCTGTTTACTTTTTGGTTCCTAATCTAGGCATTTGGAATACCATACCTGGCCCCCAACCTACCCATGCTTAGAATTTGGTTCCTGTCCTACACACAAAAGATATCTAAGCTCTCTGGCATTAGCAAATGTTGAGCTATCATCAGTTCCTTCTCTTGAAGACCTCTCAAGCTTCCTGGATTACAGCAATCCAAACTCCATCCATAGCTTCAGACACTAATCCTGCAGCAGCAGGTGAAGCATACTCAGGGCTCCTGCCTTTGCCTCCCTTTCCTGCATCTGTGAGTAACTGCCTCCTGTGTCTCAGCATGGCACCCAGAGACAAAGCCATTGAACACTGTTCTTCTATAGGTAATATATACACCACACACACACACACACACACACACACACTCAGGAATGCTTCCCACTTAAGTGAGTAAAAGTAAAAGTATATTGTAGTTTTCTATGGAAGCTAGGGATGGGGTGGGATTGTGTTTTACATCCTGTTGAGGACTACAGTGCATTGATTCCCTCAACACATTTATTGAGTGCTTAATTTTTATAAGGTACTGTGCCTAGTGAACAAATTTGACATCTAGAAAGTAATGCTGTGAAGAAAATTTAAGGAGTACAATGCTATAGAGAGGGATTGGGGACTAGGGATTCAGAAATAATAATTTTGATGTCTAGGAAAGCCTTCTTTAAGTGAGTGGAAAAAAGACAGGCAGGCAAAGATTTGGGGGAAGGACATTCCCAGGAGCTGGCATGTGTAAAGGTCCTAAGGAGGGAAGGATCTTAACAAAGGCAAATGGACAGAGGTAGGGGAAAATGAGGTAGAGAAGTGGTAGAAGATCTAAAAACGTTTAAGGCCCTGGAGTCTGAAGTGAGGATTCCAACTGTGCCCTTAATGCTTATGCTAATGTACTGGACTGCTCTAAACAAGACCACGGTGTACAAGGTAAATTTGTTTTGAGCCTGGAAACCCAGAATCCAGCTAAAAGGCTAGAACAAGGTAAGAGAAAATAGTACATACATGAGACTGTAGTATCCCTGCTATCAGGAAGGGGTCAAAGAATGGATAGGACTCTTGAATGGTGAGAGGAAGAGCAGAATCCAGGGTGGCTTCTAGGTTTTCAGTTCAAGCAACTGAATAATGTGGTGCCACTTTCTGAGAAAGGTTATACTAGAAAAGAAGCAAATTTGGAGGAAATGGATACTGGTATTTGGAGTCTAGAGGAATACCATTATATTAAATTATATTATCATTATATTAAATATCATTATATATGGAATATGAATCCATGGGACTCGATGTCAATAGTTCTTAAATTAGAATGTTAGAATGAAACAGCCAAGAAAGAGAGGTAAGGAAACAATTGATTAACTTAAAAACAAGGAATCTGAGAAGTAAAGGAGTAAGAAAAGAACAGAGTTCAACCAAATCAGAAGGAATTTATTAGAGCTAAACAGGTATGTGAAGCAAGACTGAAGGGGAACAGAAACAAACCCCATTATAATTGTTTAAAACCATGTGCAGATGTAGAACTAAGTGGCTATATCTTAACTTAAGTGAGTGTGTATAGCTCACTTAATTGTCACAATATGAAAATATGTAACATTAAAGACTTATAGCTAGGAGGCTCTTAGACTATAGTGACTCTGGTACTTTAGACTACCACTTGAACAAATGAAAACCCAAAGTAATTTAGTCTAGACATTGTAGCAACCAGAAATCAACAACTAGCTTCTAACTGAAAATTTCCACTCAAAGCAGCCAAAATTGTTTTCTTTGTCTTGTGTCTATAACCACCTTATAAAAGTTTCCCCTTTTGTCTCTTTAACAGAGTGCTAGCCACTTCAGAATCATGGGCTGCTTAAATAAACTCTTTACATTTTATATGTGCTTAAGTTTTTTTTCTTTTATCAGTAACAGCATTTTCTAGTGCTTAGAAGTCTCCTCTTACATGTTACTACTAGAAAAGTGAAATCTAATTGCTTGGGTGACCTTTGCCTCTTTTTAAAACCATAGACTGTTCTGTGTCTATCTTCTATCAGTGATTATCAGGTTTGTGAGGTTTACATTGCTGCATGTTCATTTTCATTGATTGCTAATATCCCTATAGATACTAAAATTTATTTATATACTCTACTGTGGATGGGCATTTGAGAAGTTTCTATCTTGGGCTAATAGGAAAATACTATAATAAGTATTATGGTTTATGTTTTGGTGTGCATATATACATGTTTCTGCTGGGTATATAATTAGGAATGGAATTGCACATAGTAATTCTCTACACTCAGGTTGGAGAAAAATAATTTTATATTATCATCTAAAGATCTTCTATAGATGAAGCTACTGAGGTTAAATTAAACTGGTTATTTTTATTTTGGTCAATCAGTTAGCATTAATACTGAAAATATATTACTTTTTCTAACATGGAGTGAATTTTAAGAATTTAAAATATTTAGTATTTTTAACCTGAAAAATACATTAGTATGTTTAGTTCCATATGAATTTCTTGCGAGTGGAGAATATGCGCCCCAGGCATTGTTTGGTTCAACAGGAAATGTTCCAGGATATTTCAAGCTTTTGCTTATAAAATTTATCTATCTTTTTTGAAGGTCTTTTAGACCCCTTTTATGAAAGTTCATTAGCCTTCTCTATATAACTTTATGTTGAATGCATATAGACCCTATTTTCAGAACCACAGAGATTGAAGTGCTCTTCCATGCCAGGCTCTGTGGGTTTTTGGTGAATTATTTACTGATGATCCCTGCTCAGGCTTGCCACTGTATGGTCACCTTCTCCAGCTCTTTAACTGAGGCATTAGCTCAGGCATGTGGTCTCATTAGGAGAAAAGATTCAGTAGATGTCCTATAAAGGCCATATGAACTGTTGCCCATTCCACCTTCTTTTCTTGAAATCTCATGGCAAAACAGGGGCATGCCTCAAGGAGGCTACTTTCTAGAATACAGATAAGATGATCTGGGAATTGTCTCCAAAATACTTCTGAACTTACCCTGACTATTATAAGCAGAGAAAAGAACACAGAGAGACACTCAAAGTTCAAACTAAACTCCAAGTCTGCTCCTCTGTTTGTTGGCCAACTGATCTTTCATCATTTGTTTGCCATGCTCTAGTGTTACATGTTCAGGAAAAGCAATCTAGAAAATTCACAAACCAACTGAAAAGTGCTGGGCTCTTGTACTCTTCCTTCTTCTGTTCTGCCAGTTTGGAGGAATCATTGGAATTCTCTTCTTGTACTAGATTTGTAGGACTTCCTAATGATAAATAAGTCAATATTTTCAAGGCTGCATATGGAAAGGACATCCTAAGCCATCAGGAATTACTAGTATTGTTGTTATTTAATTTTTTCTTCTTTCGAAAATTGCCTTTTCCCCATTTGCTTTTATTTTGATATGTTAGCTTTTTAAGACCACATTTTTTACAGAGTAAGATGAATGCTTGACACTTACATAGTAGTTTTCATCTTTTAAGACTCTTCAAATAAACTAATTGAAATGAAGCTAGTAGAAAACTACAAAGATAGCATTAAAAAGACCTCTAAATATGGACCTGGAATGATAACGGTAAAAAAGCAAATCAATCAAAAACAGAATTATGAGAATTGATTGACCAGGTCTGGAAGAAAAGGAAAGAAAACATGGATGGAGGTTCAGTGCCACCAAGAGTGTGTGCAAGCTCATCTGCTTGTACAGATGAACACTCTTGTATTTGTCAAAGTTGAGGTGTACAAACCTTGAAACAATTTTGCCTGTGCTATTGATTCTAAATTGTAAAACCAACCCATTGCCACTTTTTAGCCTTCTGGGTACTTGTAGCCACAACTGACCAAATGGAAGTTCGTTTCAAGGTTAGGTCTGGGTGCTCAAAGAACCTTCAAATATGGCTTCCATAGAACGTTGGGACCCCATTTGTTGAGCAATTCGTCTGGCTTTTATAATCATACATGGCCTTTTTTCATTTTCATTTGTTCATTTGATTTTGTCAGCATCATTCATAGGTATTTGCCAGCTCCTGATGGAGGGAAGGAAATACCACAACTGAATAAGAGTGCTCCAAAGATCTGTAGGTAGAGTAGGGATAGGCACCTTCACTCTACTCCACATTTAGCACACTGCTTGGCTCAGGAAATATATTCCGTTAACATCTGTGGAGTGAATAAATAAATTAGTGGATAACCTTGGATGTCTATTAAAACTCTTGAATGGTTAGTATAAAAGACTACCAACCTGAGCATACCTTTGTTGCTTGGCCTTCTCGTTTTATGGGTGTCTTTCAGATAATAGAACCCATTTAGTAGCCATGTATCTTCCTTGTAACACAATAATTGGGTAGTATGAAAATTATCTACAGTTCATTCAAATTCTCCAATGCCTTGAAGCTCTCTGATATGTACATGCTATATTCCTCCATCATGAGCTGGGGAAAAGACTTGTATATAACCTCATTTATTTCATACCAGCAAATAAAAAGCACCAAATAAGAGTGTAAAGTCCAGCTATGCTTATAACCCCATATGAAATACTGATTTACCACAGAAGTCTCTTTTCTTCCATCAAGTCACAAGAGTGGCTATTTCCCCATGAGGAAAGCAACTTAGAATTAATAAAACCTAGATTCTCAATAGTTAGTAATGGGAACAATGGAAAACATCTTTTAGGCCATACTTCTCATCTCCTAAATTTCATCTGATTCTGGGTCATCTCGAGTTAGTTACTTCTGGTACCTCCATGTTGCCCTGCTATATATTTCTAAATATCATTCTGGCTATGTGTGGAAATGTGGTTCCTTATTGTTCTATAACACAATAATAAGGATTAGGCTAGCAGGGAAGGATCTTTTTCTTCTAGTGCAAGAAGTTAAGGAGTTAAGAATATTTCTGGCATCAGAAAGACCAAGTTACTATTTTGCCAAGTTTTTTTGCAGTCTGGTTTGGGATGGTTACTTTACTCCTGAGATGCACTTTCTTCATCTGTGCAATGTAATTTCTATTTCCTGGGACTATTGTGACCCTTGAATTTGATAATTTCAGAAAAATTTGACATGGTCTCTTAAACATAGCACTTAGTAAATGTTAACTATTTTTACTACAAAATACATCAGGAGTGGTAAAAGGGAGATAATACAGAAAGGAACATGGGTATAGATAGTTTCAAGAGAAAGCTTACTTTCAGGATTTGACCTATTCTAACTCCTGGTATGCTTCTGTGAGGAGGCTGCCATCCAAGTACATGGATCCTAGGAATCTAGGGCTGGACTTAAAGGAGTGAAACCAAGGCAAGGCAGGGCTTTCCTCTCCTCCTTCTGAAGACTCTCCTTCCTAGTTTTATTTTCCTGACCAAGAAGCTTCCTTTTCCAAGATAATGGAAACCAGAGCTGATTGGTCTCTGAGGAAAGGGTCATGTTGATGTGGGAGAGGAATGGGTGTCCTCAGCAGGAAAATGACAAAATACAGCAAAACAAGCCTAACACAGAGATAAAAGATATACATAAATAGCAACAATGGGACATCTCAATATACCCAGAACTTGTTCTCATTATTCTGTGATTTTCCTTATTACCTTCAAATGTACTACAATTAAGAGTTGTTTTGTGTTCCTCTCTTCTTTGAATTCTATGTGGACCCCTCCTTCCCTGGCAGCATAGCTCTTCCGCTCCAGCACTAATGCAGAACTAGGACAGGAGCTTTGGTCCATAAGAGAAGAAGGACCTCCCTGGAATGCCAGGTAGTAGGATGAGAACACCATGAGACTGTTGGGTAGCCTGTGCTCCAGAGCCAATTCTGGCACTCAGGGGCCCTAGAGAAGAGGGAGGCATAGGCTCAGGTACAGCAGGTACTGTGAAGGTCCTCACAAATCCTCATACTGCCAAGCCACCACAGGAATGGCCAGGGTATCACAGATGAGAATTTGTTTGGAAACTTACGTGCTTAGCTCAGGGACTACCAGGGAAATGAGAAGTTTTGGGAAAATCGTCCACTACCTATTGAGAGTTGCTTTCACAGCCCAGCTGATAGGAAAAGAGAGGTAGATTCCATTGTGGTTTATGCAGAGTTTTGGTTGCGATGGCCTGGGTTCAAACTCCAGCTGTCTTCTTTAGTAGTCATGGTATCTTGACACATTCATTAATCTTTATGATCTGTAGTCTTTAAAAAGGTGATACTAAAGGTATCTGATAGATTATTATTGATTACATGACATTATGTATATAAGCACCTCACACGTCCTAGTGCTTATTAATAATTCCTCTTCACTTTCTAGGACCCAAAGGAGCTCCAAACAGTATGTGTAGCCTTGAATAAAGCAGAATGATGCAGAGCCAGTGGATCAAGCCATAGTTTAGACTTGAAGTAACTCCATCTCGTGGTAGCTACTGCTTCCCTTAAGTGCACTGTGATGCTGATGAGAAAGGAATGTGACTTTTGTTTCCCAACCCGTCCTCCCTCTTTGGCATGGTAGTCTTTTAAATAACTTCATTTCAGACACATATTTCATTAGCATGATTTCATGGGCAGAATAAATAGAGGCACAAAAGTAATTACAATACTTATGAGATTGGAGTGGCAAATAGAGAAGCACTTCTCTAAGATCAGAGACCATCCTTTGTGTTTGTGACTTGAGAGCTCAGACTCTGGGCCTCACCTGCCTCAGTCAGTGGAGCATTTGTCCTGATTTTTTTCCGTGTCTGTGTGTGTGTGTGTGTGTGTGTGTGTGTGTGAAGGGTCAGCTTTTCATTTGCTAAGTTTGGTTTTGACTATATCATCTCTTGGCCCTTCTTTTCCCACAGACCCTGAACTCCTGGTTGATGTACCAGTCAGAATTTACTTTAGAAAGTAGAAATCTATGTATTTTAAGCCACAGATTATTTAACATAGGGAATTAGTTGCTTCTCAAACCATTGTGAGACCTGAGGAAGCAGGAACATGATTCCCAAAACACACCTGCACTGCCTAACTGATGCAGAACATATTGGTGCCATTGCAATCCAGGGGCAGGAAGCTGCCATTACAATCACCACCGCCATTGGTATTAGCTTCTCAACAAGACAATGGTGGAGCTTGGTTACTGCTTTCTCTGCTGTTGCATCCTTACTCCCAGAAACTTAGAGAATGGGCTCTAAAGCAGAGCTATAGAAAAACTTGACATTTCTAGGTTTTGATTGCCAGCAAAAAAAAAAAAAAAAAAAAATCCCCAAAGAACTGTATTCTGTCTTTCTAATCTTATCCAAGTACATCTTAAAGGTGAACTCTAATTCACATCCAGCACCTTGGTTTCTCAAAAGAGTGGGGAATATATTTATTAGTTTTTCCATCTGTGCAATATAGGAAGAACACCAGCAAAGGAAGGTTGATGATTTGGACAGATCAGAGATTAAACTCTGGTTGTTCATCAACTAAAGAGGTAGAAAAAAATGGGTACCAGAAGTACAAGTGTAGAGTCATAAAAAATTAGCTTTATGAAACTGGACAATGGAAGATTGTGAGCCTAGGCAAAAAGTTGTCATAGCTCAAATAAGGCAGAAAGTAAAAGTCATGTGTAGATCCTGTGACAATAATAGAGATTAATCAATGCCAGCCAGTTTTGGAGTTGTTGTCTTCTGGTCTCTTCCCTGCTCATAGACTCAGTCTATCTAAAACATGGACAGGCTTAAGCCTGCAGGCAGAGGGACACAGACTCATTCATTCAGCTGGAGCAGGGAAGGAAAAAGGAAGAGAGCAAAGCAGTCTGGATGTCAAGTCCCAGATCTCACCTGCCCTTCAGAAGGTCTCTGCATTATGCACCTTCCATCTGGCCAGAATAAGTCAGTGTCTTTGGCCCTATTCATCTTTCCTACTTTGTGCTTTATTTTAAATGTGAAAATCTTAAATGTACTATACTGAAGTCTGTGTGCTTATATAAAAGTAGTATAACTGTGTTTTGATGTATTGGGGGAAGATACTAAAGACTGGGGTTATATATAAACCTGAATTAATGATAACACATATTAAACACTCCCTTATCAATAACAACAAAATGTTAAGCACTTTATAAAACATTATGCAAAATTTTCCAAAGCATAGGAGATAATGTGTACTAATTGCAAAACAATAGTAAACATTAAAATGAAAATACAGAAGTCAATTAAAAATGAATCATATAGGACTTGGAGTATAGCTCATTGGGATAGCACTTCCCTAGCATATTTGAAAGACTAAGTTTGATCCCTAGGTCTACAAAACAAAAGAATTTATATATACAGAATATACCTGTGTACACATGCATACACTTCTGTGCATGTTTATGGGCAGGTACACACATACACATATACACAGAAATAACCCATTTATATATCCATGCAGAAATCATTTTAGGTTAAAATGAAGAACAATAACAACCACCATCCCAAAAGATAAAATGTGGGCAATAGTAAGCAATTCTCGCACAACAAAAATGACTTCCTTGACAAAATAAGGAAAATAAGTCTTTGTGAAAGGAGTTTTTCAGCAAACACATTTTGACAACTGACACCCCATGAGTACCATTTGTGGAAAACATTTTTTTGGCTGTAATTTGATGAAGCAGGAAGTGGAAATCGATAGGAGGTTGCCTGATGTGTTCTTTGCCAATGCCCCTGTCTTTCTCTCCTTTGCTCCTGTTCTGTAGTAGATAAGAGATAGGAGGAACCCAGAACACAATATATGGATTTAAAAAAAAAAAAAAAAACCTAACATGACAAAGGGAGCTACAGAATACTTTTAACTCCAGAAGTGTTTTCAGAACATTTTGTGCCTTTTCTGTAGCAGCCAAAGGTGGGCTGGGAGTTTATATGATCCCTCAGAACTTCGGAGAGAACCTTCCTCACCAGAGCTTCATCTCTACCTCTCAGCACTGCTGGATTCCATGACAACCCGGCCAGTGTCTAGTGCAGTTTTGCAAATACCTTCCAAAGCCCATTAGGCCTAAAATCTTTTCTTTACCCTCAAATCTGCCTTACACTGTCTGACCTTCCTACTACACTCTCTCTTGTTAATCTTCCTCAACTTTAGAGATGAGGAACCCATAATTAATCCTACATTATATCTGAGCTCAGAGGCATGCTGGCATTACCTGAGAAATTTATTGCTGATGCAACTGTTTCAAAATTATTCCATATTAAGTAAGTAGTTAGTTTATGAAAAACACTATTGGAAAATGTTCTGTAAAACAAAGCCATTTTCAGTAGTTGGTCCAAAATAGAGGTGTGTTCATCTCTCTTGAAATCTTCACTCCTTGACATGTCCAACTTCCTAGTCATCTTCAGTAGCCACCAGTCATATGTACATGAAAGAGTGCACATCTGTTAGAGCACTGTTATCAGAGCCCTTTCTTAAGGTTACTCTTTAGATCTTTCATTTCTCATGGAACTCTGTGCAAGATTTGAGAGACATTAAGTCTGGGGGCCTCGAGTCAGAATTGCTATGGTATGCAAAGTTGTAGCCAGATGACAACTTACAGGTGCTGAGTTTCCAGTGGATGGCAGGAAGATTTTTTTAGAGTACAAGTTTGCTCTAACTGGTCATGGTGAAGCTGTGGCTTTTTTTTTATTGAAGTTAAGGATTTGATTAAAAAAATATTTTGTGCTTTCTGACTTCCTAGTTGTAGTCTATGATATCAGAGGAGATAATAAGAAATAGGCATATTGTATATGAATTTTATAAAATATGCTAGTTTTATAACTGCAGGATACTCTTAGGAAGGTTTGGCTTAGTCTCTTTCCTAAATGTAGGCCATACATATCTGCTGATAGTTAATTTCACTGGGTGGAATTTTGTGTCCCCTACCATCTTGATTAGCTATGTTAAGATGACTTCTGCAAGAGTAACACTTCATCAATGGAAATATTAGGTCACTGAGAGGGAATAAAGGTCAGCAGATATAGAAATGGCATGGCTTTTGGAATATTACTGATAAATGACCATCTTTTCATTTCCTTAAGATTACCTGTATTGCTTCAGTAGTAGAAGGCGTTTTTGTATGGAAGATTAAGGATGAAGTGTTCAGTTTTTTTTTTTTTATTATACTATGCCCTAAGAACAGCCATCTGAATGCATTTTATTCAGTTTCTGTCAGCCTTGGAAAACCGACCTTCCCCCAACATCTCTATTTAAGATATATGGTGTCTACAGAGCATTACTTCTAAGTTTAAAAAACTTTAGAAATTAAGCTAAAGGTGCAAAGCTAATCAGTTTCAAACAACAGCATTAATCCAAGAAAGAAGGCTTTTTACTCTTAACATCCCTGAAGGACAGAGATGCTCAACATTCTGTCGCCATCTTACAGACCTTGGCTTCTTTCAGGGTATTGTTCCATACATTTGGAGAAAGTTCAGAAAGAGGCTTACACATCAAAGTGCAGGAAATCTAACTTAAGCTGTAGGATAAATATCCAAATCTCTTATCTTTTCATATCAGTTATTTGTTGTAATCCTTGCAAAGTAACAATCAGGGGATAGGGCTAGAAAAGTCAGGAGGAAGGGAAACTATTAGATTTGAATATCTGATTAAAAGCAAACTCTGACATTCTTAAAATGTGAATTGGAGAGTGGGAGTAGGTAGAGGGATGAACAGAAGGGTGTTTAAAATCTACATAAGCTTCTTATAATAAAAACATGTCTCCCAGTGAGAATAATTTTCTACAAAGATTTACTATGACCTAACCAATGGATTCCAGTTATCATCCAGGAGAAATAGAGACAATCCTTGTCAGTATACCTTTGTAAGTCAGAGATACCAAACAGGACTTACCTCATAGTTGTATATGTTCATTTGTTTGTTTTATGAAGATTAAAATTGATTAAAATATAGTGATTACAATAGTATCTAGTACGTTGTGGTATGGATTTGCTATTATGATTATTTATGATAATAATAACAACTAACATTTAATGATCTCTTAATACAGAATTTGTCTGCCTTGGCACCACTGACATTTGAGATGAATAATTCTTTGTTTCGAATGGGCTATCATGTTCATGGTAGGCTATTTAGTTGCATGCCTAGCTTCTACTCATTAGTCCTAAGTATCCCTCGTTCCAGTCTTTACTCAGAAACCAGGAATGTCTGTGAACAAATGTCTCCTACAGGGACAAAGTCACCTGCATCTGAGAAACACTTATTGCATCCCAGGCCTAGCCCAAATGCCCTGCATGTTAGACATTTGACAAGTGCTATTTTAATCCCTAATTTACAGATGCAGTAACGGAAGTAGCTAAGTTAAGGTAACCTTGCCAAGGTAAGAAGGTTAAAAATGGTAAAGCCGGACTTCAGATTGACAGTTTGACATTACCTACTACATTTTTTCTTTGTTTTGGGTGGTAATGGGGTTTCAACTCAGGGCCTCATGCTTGCTAAGCAGGTACTTTACCACTTGATCCATGTCTGTAGCCCTTTTTTACTTTCAGTTATTTGTTTGGAAATGGTCTCATGTTTTTGCCTGAGAACCTGCCCTAGACAATGATCTTCCCAATCTCCACCTCTGAGTAACTGGGATTACAGGGATGGGCCACTACTTCTGGTCCTAACTATCATGTTTGAATGTGTGTAAGTCCCTGGCTAAGAAAACAGCAATAATTGTTATAAATTGCAAGGTAGTTTCATCTTAATTCTGGGATATTGATCTGGCAGTAGTTGATTTGTAGAAAGCAGAGAATAATTTTCCTACCCTGTCTCTTGGTAGTAAGAGACTCATATATAATACTTTACTTGTAAGATGATGCTCATGGATACATTAGAGTTCCTAGAATTTTCTGTTTACTTCAGCTTTTAAAATAATACCATTTTGTCACAATTAAGCAAACACTTATTGAGTATCAAAAGATATGAGACAATGTTTTGCCAAGTTTTTTTGTTTTTTTTTTTTAATGACAAAGACTGGTTCCTATACTAGATGCTTGGGAGAATTTGCCCAAGACTTGTTTTTGAAAGTCTCTTACTTCTCCCAGATCCTTCTTTAATGAGGGGGCCCACATGTTAGTGTAGCATCCCCTGCCTCCTGGAATCACCTGTTCAGGCTAGGGCAATGAGTCTGTAACCCGCAAATGTAAATCTCAGCATATCAGAGAGACTGTGGTCTGCCTTTTTTGAACATGCAGATGACAGATATAATGTAGGAAGTTTGTGGTGGTAAGGTTTCTGCCATGTGAAGAGATCACCTGCAGTGACAGAAACTAAAGCTGATGCACAGAGAGGAGCAAAGATGAGTAACAAAGCCCTGGAGGGTACCAAGCTCCTGGCTTCTGCTATTTCTGGGGCAGGGATGCACTCCTGAGTATCAGACAGCTGACTTATTCAATCTATCCTGTGATGTTCTGTGCCAGTGAAGTCCTTTGGACTGCTAGCCAAGAGTCTCCTCTCCTTTATGACCAAGAGTCTTCTGATTAATCATATGCCTATTATCTAGAAGTTTTTGAGGCTCACAAAGTATTTGCTGATGCCAATTATGGAGAGCTTTGCATGCTCCCCACAGACAGAGGCCCGGTGGTGTCCTTTGGTGATTTGATAATTCTTAGAGTATTATGAAGGCTCTCTTGGTGAAGTAATAGGCTGGGTACCATGAGACCATTTGGGAACTACCACAGATATCCAGGGAGAAAGAAATGGCATATCATACTACAGTAAGATAAACAAGAACTGAGAAATTGAACAGGACTGGAGAAGATGTTGAATAAGATTCTCTAAGTATTTACTGTGATATAGGGATAAGGTGGTCAAACTTAATAGCATTGTTCCTTTGGGAATTTGGTTAATGTAGTAGCTGGCAAACTGTAGTCTGACTGTAAGTAACTTTGGAGATTTTATTACCCTTGGACAGGCAGAGAACCACACTGGAGAGATGAGTAATGAATTGATTCATTTAACAAATGTTTATCAAGAGCCTATGTGTGACATTTTCCTAAGTGTGTGGATAAATCAAAACACCAAAAGACAAAAATCTATGTCGCCTTGACCTTAACATTCTAAAAGAAGGAGAAATAGACCACATATAAAGACTTAAAAAGTATTAGGGGAAGGGGTCAGGAAAATTGGCAATTTTGAATCAGGTAGGTTCCTTTGAAAAGATAACATTTGTCTATCTCAAAGATGCATTTTAATCAAGGCTTAGGTAGACATCAAGAAATCTCTATTCTCAGCATAGAAGTTAACAATTTTCTTACATTTTCATCCCTCTCAAATAGTGCAGAATATAAGCACTATTTTTGTGGCTAATGGGAGGAGAGGCATTATGGGTAAAGATGAAATCTATCAGCTTAATACTGCAACCTTTTCCCCCTGTCTCGGAAGTCATCTCCATCATCTCCATGTGAATTCTTCTATCTTCATAAGCACTGAAAAGATCTGTCTTTATCACCTATCTTGGAACAAGAGACCTCTCCCAGACTTAATACCAGTAGGTACAAATAACAAGAATCATAAAGATCCTACATAACTCATAGGAGTAAGGGGAAGCATAAAAGAAACGTAAGAATCCAGGCTGTTACACAGAATCTGAATTCCGTACATAGGAAATGCAAGCAGGGGCTCAATTATCGCCATAGACCAGCACTGTACTCTCTACCTATGCTATCCAATTGAGCATTTGAAATACAGCTAAATTCCTGGGGAACAACATATTAATTTAAATTTATTTAATGAATTTATTTTCCAGCAGCTCTGTGTGGCTAGTAGCTGCAATGTTGGTCTTGCAGCCTAGGTTCTTGAATATTACATAAGTCCAGAATATTCTTCTACTTAAAGTTACTATAATAGCATTTGTTATTTACATTAAGGTGAAACTTTCTGGGAGCTGAATTATACTTTTGGGCAACTAGAAGCATCTTTGAGCAGAAGTGAGTTCTATTCCTGGCTTTCTGGATTAATTGCCAAGAGAGACTGGACTGGGTTAGGGATGTAACTCAGTGGTGCAGTGCTTGCCTAGCACTCATAAGGCCTGGATTCCATCCCTAGCATTGCAAGGAGGGAGGGAGAAAGATAAAGGGTGTGAGGAGAGAGAGGGAAGAGAGAGAGAGAGAAAGAGCGTGCTTGGGTTGAATTGTGCCCTTTACTTTATACAACTGCTTTTCAGAAAA
Source organism: Castor canadensis (assembly GCF_047511655.1). NCBI lineage: Eukaryota > Metazoa > Chordata > Mammalia > Rodentia > Castoridae > Castor > Castor canadensis. The sequence goes on along the minus strand of NC_133388.1, from coordinate 82,853,482 downwards.
GGAACCATGTTAGCAGTTTTACTAACAACAAAGTTGTACTCTCTCCAGAGCCCAGTCCAGGAATAGAAAGGTTCTTGGTTCCACTTCTAGTAAGGCTAAGCTATGCCCCTTCTTGGTATTTCTGTCTGGAGACTCACCATATGCGAGGGACTTTATGTGAATGGCTGAAAAGCAGGGTCTGTCTTTTCTTTTCCTGTTAAGTTGCCAAAGGCATATCTATGTACTTACAATAAAATCCTCTATCTCCTTTTTCCCTCTCCTCTTTCCCTAGGAGAGATAATTGGACTGTGTGATTTCCATTAAATGTAATGTACCACATGCAGATGAAACACAATAGTGAAATGCATTAAGATAGAATCCCTTGGAAAAAAATGGTTGGGGTGTTTTTCCATTTGTTAAAATTAGCAACCAAATTATTTCTGTTTTTGCACAATTAAATGCAAGATTTCATTTACTTTTTTAAAGGTTTTTTGCACGTCATACTCCTGTGAATATATGATCTACTTTAATAACAGAAACACAATCATTTTCTGTTATTTTGTCATGTGTATGTGTGTGTGTATATGTATATATATATATGACAAAAATATATATACATTTTCACATACACACCAATAGGCCACAAAGTGGTGCTCTAAACCTGCGAGAATCACACACAAGAGCTTTGCAGTTGTTGGATGAAAATATAGTGAACCTGATTGCAGTTAGAATTTTCTCTGAAATGGACTACTGATAAGTTTCCTTTAAAAAATATGTCTCCTAGCATTCATCATTTTGCAAGATAGGTCCTTTGTACATAGTCAAAAAGTGACGAGTTGAACAAATAGCAGTAAAAGAGAAAGCCGTTCAGGAAAGTGCTGCTCCATTCATAAACCTGAAATAACTGTTTCTTTTTTCTTCCATAACTATCATATTATTAGGTTTTAATTAAGTTCATGCCACAGCTCAGTGGTCAGGTTTAAGAATCACATGCTCCATACAAAAAGCAAAATGAATTCAATAGTATCTATTTCAGGTTCCTTAAGTAACCCATCTCCTTGTCCCATCCCTAGTTTGACTTGGTGGGATAGGAAACTGTTCAAAATGTCAGGATCAGAGTGTTCTAATACCAACAACTGGTATAAGGAACTAATCAGTCTACACTGTTCCTTGAAGGTGCTTGAATTTTAACAATTAAAGGAAACATAAACTGAAATTTGTAACAGCACAAATATAAAAATATAGTGTGGTAAAAACAATGTTGCCTTGTCAGTCAATCTGAACTGTGCTGGGGATTACTTTATGTTCTAAGCCAAGTCCCCTTTTGTCATGTCTGGCCTTAGATATTACTGCTATAGCTCTTTGGAGCACAGAATTCACATGTAATTACTGTTGCATTTAATCCTGGGGTTATATGATTAGGAACAAGCGGTATAAATGTACTTTGTTTTGGAGATTCAGGAAATATATGGAAATTGTACTTTGGTAGGGATCATACTTGTATTTGGACAAAGGCTTTTTTTATACTTTGGGTAGCTGCATATCAGGTAGTCTGAGTGCTAGTTGTCTATTACAAGTAACAAAACCAAGTGGTTTAAGCAGTCAGAATTCATCTTGTGAATATGCAAGATCTTTTGGGTTTAGCTAGGTCTGTATAATCTTAGCTAGGTTCTTCTATGCACCTGCAGTTAGAAGCAAGTCAGGTGACTGAAGTCTGAGTTTTCTTCCACAGGGTCTGACATTGTCTAGCAGGACAGTCCAGCCTCATTCCCTTGGTACTCACTGGGTTCCTGAGAAACAGAAAGTAGAAACATACTAGGCAACTTGAAATATAGTCCCTGAGTTTACAAGCTGTTACTTCTGCTATATCGTGTTCCTTAAACAAGTCATAGGCCAGCCCATATTCAAGAGATAGGAAAATAGACTTTACCTCCTGATGGAAGGAGAATCAGAACCATTTTCTTTTTTTTTTTTTTTTTTTGCCATGAATCTACCATAACCTGTGTACTCTCATAAAAGTAATAGAGAAAACTGAGCTCTAGAAACAAATTGGTACTTTAGGAGAAGGGATATAACTTATCTGCAACCCCCATATATGTAATTGGGACAGACTTCTGTAACAAAAGACAAATGTCTGAAAGTAAGCAGAGCCCTGTGTCACTGCACAGGTAAATACTCATAGAGCTTGCCCTTCCTTGTAAGAGACTCCTATTTTTCCCATTTTCATTCTTGTTCACACACATATTGTGAATTCTCAGAAACTGGTTTTGAATGACATCCAAGGATCATAGATGTACTGAAATGATATGGAACTCTTAAATGTTCTCTAAATCCATAAACATTGCATTGAAAGGAAATCTTTGACTTAATGCAGACTATAAAAATGATAACAAAAGCGCCTGGCACTTTAAGTAGAAAATGGCAACTCAGTAAAATATAGAAAAGTCATCCAGTCTTTGGAATATGAACTACTGATGGGTCAGAATTATGGAAGCAGCAAATAGAGAAGGTGAGTGACCCCTTTTTTGAACTGAAAGAGGAAAAAGAGGATAGAGTTAAAAAAATGAAAACAATAACTCCACCTAGCAAACATAAAGGCTTTTAGGCTTTGGAGCCTTGCTTTTTCTAAAGGTGCCAGAGACACCTGGAGTAGGGGCCAGGGTGGAGGAGCAGCAGTACTCCAGGTACTGAAGGGGAACTGTCTTTAAACCAACAGTGTCTAATGAGCTTGGATGATTAGCTAGGCGGCATTCGCCTTCCCACCCTGGCCCAACAGGACAGTGAGAGTTATGAAACGGCTGCTGGCAGATGAATGGGATTGCCCCTGCCATCTGTCTTCCAAATGATCCTGTAGGTACAGCTATTATTTCAGTCAGACACTGGCAGGCGGGCAATTGTTCACAGCCTCTGTAAAGAATAGTGGCTGTCAAGAGTTTGGTGAGTGTTACGACTTTCCACAAGCCTGTTTTCAGCTTGTCTGAGACATTAAACACAGAGCAGGCCCAGGGTCTGAAACTGGCAAGGAGTGTTTAGTGGTCTTTCTCTTACCTGGTCACTCTTTGCCTCTTTCCTTGTTTCTTTCTGTCCTCTCTTCCCAACCCTGCCCCTTCTCACTTTAGAATTCTTCTCTTCCCCTCTTTATACTCCTTCATCTACCTCTTTTTTCTCCTCTGCTCACAAAACTACACAAAATATCTGGAGGTCTAAAGTGCAGAGAAAGGGAAAAGAGAGAAGGGAATGTTCCCAGGATGTGCAGGGGAAAGGAGACTAGACTAAAACCAACTTCAAACTCGACCAGAGGGCTCTGGGGAGTCCTGGTGATGTTATCTCGGGGAAAGGGAAATACAAAGAGGAACTAAAAAGAAAGAAAAAAAATGAAAGAGAGATTCCCCCAAAAGACATCCTGCATTAAATGTTGTGTTAGTCCTGGCTAATGAATTGGTCATTAGATAAGAGAAAAAACAGCTGGGAGACAGTCTCATTGAAATCCCCCAAAGGTAGGTGTGAACTTGAGCAGATTAAATAGCTTCCTATAATTTGATGTGCTCTTTTTGTTAGTACTTTAATTTTCATCCCTTTATGGACAGTTTGAGTGACATGATAAAGCCCACATCTGATATGGTGTGATGGATCAGAAACACCACACATAGCTCTCACCTGTACAGTCTTAAGGACCCCATTACCACAGACTCAGAGCTGAACAGCACTCCATAGTTCAATTGCACATCAGGAGCAGGACATGTCTTTGAAAGGATGGTTCCTTGAGGTTCAAGGTCAGGGTAGAATTGAACTATTGCTCTTGAAGCCTGGTGAATATGGCAAGATTTCACAAACTCACTTTCTCCTTCAGCCTTTCATTCTTACATTCTTTCTCTCCACTCTTCCTTCTTTTCCCTTCCCCAACCCTTAACCCCCTACCACCATCCTGCTCTGAAATGTGGCTTAAAAACAAATCGAATCAAATCAAAAGACCTTTCCCCCAGCTGCTGCAGCTGCAGGAGCTGTCATATGTTGAAATCACTACGTCTCATTTGATAATGCAATTTAAGTTTCCTCACTTCAACTTTGCCAGGAAAGGAATGTAAGAACTGTATGCCAAGTATTATTAAAATCTGTTTTACTCAACCAACCCAAAGTGTTCTCTACTAAGATTTCAGTGGCATAAAAACTTGGAGGTAATTTTTGGTTTTGCACTGAGATTCAAGCTCAAAGCTATTCCTAACAGGGTATGATGGCTTCCAGTGGCTTCTGGTCTAACGCTCTACCATGTAGTTTATGTAGGTCTAATGCCATGTAGTTTATCAGGAAGCAGGCACTTCTCAAGGTGACAGGAATGCCTGTTCGTGACCACACTGAGACAACAGAGATGAGCCTGTACTGCCCAGGACAGACCTGAAGCACAGTTCCACACACATCATCTTGTATTGCACAGGAGGATCATTGTGTCACACAAGCAAAGACAGTGCCCTCCTCTGAATGTCTATTGCCGTAGCTGGTCTTGCCATCTACTTGTCATTGAGCATAGGACGTCTTAACATTTTATTTTCCTTTATGTCCTTGAGATTGGGGTCTGACTTCATATTTTCATTCCCCCAGCAGACACTAGAAGTCCTCAATAAATGGCCAAGGTTAGTCTAAGGGGAGCTCTCAATTTTTTTCTGGTTTTGTATATTGCTTCTAAAACTAGTTACTACAAACTTAGTGGATTAACCCAACACAAACATATTACTTTACAGTTCTGGAGGCTATAAGTCCTCCAGATGTTGGTAGGGTTGCATTCCTTCTAGAAATTTTAGGGGAGAGCCTATTTCATTGCCTTGGAGGTAATTTTCATTCCTTGGCTTATCGTTTCTTCCTCTGTCTTCAAAGCCAGGAATTTAGCATCTTTCAATCCCTCTCTCTGCATGTATGTCTCTCTATCTCTGTCTCTCTCTCTCTCCCTGCATTTTTTTAATCATCACCTCACCTTTTTTGACTCTAATATCGTCTCCCTCTCAGAAGGACCCTTGTAGTTTCATTGGGCCTACCTAAATAATCTGGGATAAACTCCCTGTATCAAGATCCTTAATTACATTTGGTTTTTTTTTTCTTAATTACATTTACAAAGTCCCTTTTGCCATGTAAGTAACACATTCACAGGGTCCAAGGATTAGATGTGGGCACTTTTGATTTGGGCATCATTCAGCCTACCACAAGGACCCTCTCAAGCCAGATTCTTAGCTTGTCCTAGAACTTTGTTATCTAAAGCCATCAATTGTGTTTCTCATTGGGCCATTTCCAGTCCATCTGAACAGAGGTAAAATATTCCTAGCATTAAATTAGTGGTGGTCTTAATGCCTTTCTAAGGTAGCCAGATAGACTGAAGCAATTTGTTATGTGAGTAGGTTAACAAAAGGACCATTGATCCAGTCAATGAAGAGAAGAGAAATTCTTCCTGGGTCACTTAGACATTTATGTACTGGGGCTTGGTAAACATTCTCTCAAGGTCTCTTTTGGCTCTTGCACATCCTGGTTCTTGCATATCTTGGCGTGACTACATTTATGATCTACATAAATACTTTTGAGAACAGTGTAGGTGGAAGCCTTCAGCAAAGAGTAGACATATCTGGATTGTAAAGGTCCCTTACCAGTACCCTCTTCCCAGGCTGATGTGTTCTTGAGGAGGGCCAGGTCTGCTGCTCCTATTCTCTGACTCCCACCCTGACTCCACCTACTTTACAGTTAGAAAGCAGTAGATTTGCTGTTAGCATCTGTATTTCAATATAAAATGACCAGCCACACTCTCCTCATCCATAATACACCAAAACAGTTTTGTCAACTCCATCTCAGACTCTGTCCTTTCTTTTGAATGACCATTAGATTATGATACTCTTTGTGCAACATGCATTGACATAGTTCACAGGTGCCTGTAGTTTCAATAGTCTTTCAGATCAGTTGTATTGTAAAAATGGAGACTTTAGCTTTATTGTAGCTAAACTATCTCACAATGAAGGTAACATATGTTGAATGCCCAAATATTCAGTCAGCACACTAAGTATTTAACATATACAATGCCACAAAATTCTTATGATAATCCTAAGAAATAAGCACTATGAATACCACAGTGAGGGAAGTAAAGTTTAGAGAAGGGATTTGTTTGATGTGTATACACACACACGTGACTTCTCAGCAGAGTTCAGGTTCAAAAGAAAAAGTATCCAAAAATTAATATCTAAATAGAAGCAACAAAGAATGTTAAAGATAAAAATACTCAGTTCATGTTGTCTTGGGTTGAAAGGAAGAAATGAAGCATTTTGGTAGCATGCTTTCATGCATTCATTCAATTCATGAACACACATCTATTGAGTATCTACTAACGTGTGCTCTTAGACATGTAGACACAATTGAGATTCCATCTCAGCTTTCTGGGAGCCACCTGCCCATCAAGTAGACAAATAACATCTATGATATACAGCAGAATGTTCCAGAATACCAAGAACAGTGGGAAATCCACAAGAAGAGACTTCTTCGACCTGGCAAAAAAATCAAGGTGATTTTGAGGGAAAAGAGGTATGGAGTGAAGCCTGAAAGATAGTCAGGATTTCAATAGATCTGTAGGGGATATCATCCCAGGCCCAGCCTTCAGTGTGACCAAAATCAGGTGGTGAAGTGGTGGCCTTTCCTAGTAAAATAGGTGAGAAAGTGAGAAGGCATGGGATAGACCCTGAGGACCTTGCATGCCAGGCTGTAGAATTCAGATCTTATTTTGTAGATAATGAGGATGCCCTAATGGCTTTTGAGCAGAAAATTGACATAAATGAGAATTCAGAAAACTGGGCACCAAAGGGCCAGATAATATCTACTCATGTGTGTTGTTTGGTCCTTGCCTTTCTTTGAAAATGCTGGAGGAATTTACAGAACTGGCTTGCTTCCCTATTGCCACGATAGGAGAAGGAGAGATTAAAGACACGAGAAGAGGAGACTAGTGTTGATGGAACAAGTCCTTGAAGCAGCATGAGGAGGGGGGATAGGGCTCTAGAAGAGGGGTCTTCCTTAGATAGATGGTGGGTTATTAAAGGGGGGAGTGCAGAAATGAAAAGGAACGTAGACATGGAGGTAGTGGAACAAACTTATTTTAAGTAGACTAGTCCTTGACAAAAGCAAAGCGGGAATTAGACTATTTACCAAAAGTAAGGATTTTTGCCAATGATACTTGAGGAGAATGGTAAAGTTCTGGAACAGGAGCTAAGCCAAGTTGACTGAGAATCTACTGACTAATAAAGGCCTGGTACAGGCAGGAGAAGCAAACCATGACACAAACAGCAAGAATTTAATATAGGGAATTGTTAGTTAGCAAAGAGTGGTTAACTATTAAGGGATCCAAAAATAGCAGGGGCAATGTTCAGAATCTGGTTCCAGGATCACAAAGCAGGGAAAAGAAGGATGAATTTGAAACTGAGATACAAAAGTTGATAACTGTCTAGATGAATAAAAGAGTTACACCATATAGCAGATAAAAAACTTTGCAGCTAAGAAATCCACTATCCCTTCTTTCCTTTCTGGACTTGGAATCTCAGAAAAAAGGCAAGTGTCTGGCCACAAAAGGTGGATGGGAACAGGTGAAGTACCCATCAATTATCAGATAAACAGGATCATGACAAGATGACAAGCATGGTCATTTTATTTGTCTGATTTGGGGACTTTGGTAACTTCTGAAAACTGTTTGCTGCTTTCCAGGGTCAGGAGAAACTGTGACTCAGCTGCTCTAAGGAGGAAGAGCTAAGCCACAGAGTGCTTTGTGGTAGACACTATGCCTGGTGGTCAGAAGAACTGGCGGCTAAAGTCTCACAGAGCACATACCTGGGGCAGAAATGAATTAGGGTGGTGGGAGACAGCAACCTAAATCCCGACATGTGCTGACAATTTTGCCTTCTAAGATATTGTCTTAATTTATACTACCATCCAATAGTATCTGATTATCAAGTGTAATCAAACATTTTTGAATGCTTTTAAACAATTTGCATTTCTCAAACTATGAGTGAGGCTGAGTATCTTTTCATGTGTTTAGACATTTAGATTTTTTCCCCCTGCCATCTTCCATTCGCGTCCTTCTGCCTGTGGGCTTTAATCAGAGGGCAGGTTCATTCATTTAACAAGAACACACTGTGCCTGCTACATCTTAGGCTCCAGATGCAGGCTGATGAACAAAATAACTGGTTCCTGGCTTCTCAGAGATTGATGTATTATGGGTGAGATGAGAAAGTGAACACATGCGTGCATGCACATCTCGGTAACTTCTATGGGGAAGTGAGAGGGTGGTGAGGGAAGGTCTTTGAGGAGGCATGTAAGTAGAGACTTGATAGATGAGCGATGACAGCATGTGATGAGTTGGAGAAAGACATGTCCTCGGTGGCAGAGTAGCATATGTGAAGGTTTCTAGGTGCAAAAGAACCTGCGTGCTTGAAGAGCTACCGGTGGCCAGGCCAGTTACAGCAGGTGAATAGCGAGGTAGGGCTTTTCACAATCTGTTGAAATCAGGGGATACCATTCTCTAGGACCAAGCAGACCTGGCAACAGTGTTTAAGGATTTCTGCCATCTCTTTTGTGCATGTGTGTGTGTTGAACTCAGGGCCTTGCACTTGGTAGGCAACTCTCTACCATTTGAGACACATCCCCAGCTCTTTTTGCTTTTGTTTATTTCTCAGGTAAGGTCTTGTGCGTTTGCTTGGCCTCAGACCATGATCCTCCTACTTCCACTTCCCAAATAACTGGGATTGTAAGTGTGCATCATCATGCCTGGCTAATAATTTTTTATTAAATAATACTTTACAACAAAGACATTTTAGGTTAGTGTCTTTTGTGCATTTGCTTATGGAACTAAGGCTTGAGACTGTTGGAAGCCACCATCTGTCCATAGGCAAGGCTGCTATGGTTGGATAGGTTTGAATGGCTTTAGAAAGAAGATTTAGTTTTTTCCCTTCATTGCCCCTACCTGTTGCCCATGCTTTGTGAGGATGATGTCTGTTACAAGTTCACCTCCCTTCCTGGGGCACCACTTCTTCCTTTCATCTTTTTTTTGGCAGTACTGGGGTTTGAACTTAGGACCTTGCACTTGCTAGGCAGATGCCCTCACTGAAGCCACACCTCTGGCCTCTTTCTGCCTTTTGTTCACCATCATTGTACCTCAGGGAGGAGGAACTGAGCAAGAGGAACAACTGAACAGGGTTTTGAAGGAGCCCAGAGACTGCACCGTGGCTCCTGCTCCCTGCTCCTTGTGGTGTCACCAGATTTTCCTGCTGGAGTGGGGAGTACAGGTGCATGAAGGAGCCTGATGGGGGAGGCTAGCTCACCTACCAGGGGAACCATGGGAATTCTCATAGGAACAGAAGCGTGAGGCCCACAGCTTAGATCAGCTCAGCATTAGACTTGTGGGGAGATAGTTATGTCTCCTCCAGTCCCTTCTCCTGTTGCTGTTCCCAAAGGGAAAGTGAGGCCAGCTGGCCCTAAGGGGCTGTCAGGGTAACAGTGCTGTGCCCAGGGGTGCAGCTGAGGGGAGCCTAGTCTTTCCTCTGTCTGGTCAATGTCCTTGGATTGTCCTTTCATCAGTGCCTAGACTCTGGGATAACTGACTAATTACCACGTTTCACTTTTACCTGCTGAATTTCTAAGACTTTGGCTTTTTCTGTGGCCCTCTCCATGTTATCTGTCAGAAAGCCAGACTTAGTGAGGGCTTGTAGGTGCCTCTGTTCAGCCCCTGTACAGGGGAACATCTGAATTCCCCGATGGTTTCTGATTCTTTTTTTTTTTTGGGCAGTTTTGGGATTTAAGCACAGGTCCTTGCACTTGCTAGGCAAGTGCTCTGCCACTTGAACCACATCCCTTTTTTGGTTTGGCTATTTTTGAGATAAGGATCTTGAGTTTTTGCTCTGGCTGGCCTAGGCTGTAATCTTCCTATCTATGCCTCTCACATAGCTGGGATCACAGACATCAACCACCACAACCAGTTGGTTGGTTGAGATGGGCGGGGGGGGGGGGGTCTTGCTAGCTTTTTGCTAAGGCTGATTTTGAACCTTGGTCCTCCTGAGCTCTGCCTCCCGAGTAGCTGTGATTGTACACATGAACCACTGTGTCTGGTCTATTGTGTTGTTTTCAGTAAGTCTTCCCCAGAAGGTGCAGATCAGTTTCTGCATGGTCTTGGATGAACTGTCTCCAGGGTGACCTGTTGAGCACCACATGGCCTGTTGATCTTACAGATGCTCCCAATCTTTTCCCCTGGGGGTGGCCTTTAAGTCCTGTAATCTTCTTGCCTGAGCAATATGGGGCTGCCCTCCTGTAGCCTTTGTTCCACTTCCTTCATTGGCAACTTGGAGCAGTCAGTGTCTGGGGTATTGTTTTCCCCTTGGATGGGGGGAAGAAAGTTGGGATTCCATCTGGTGCTGCAGGAGGGGTGGAAGGGGTGCTGGTTTTCTTGCTCCCTCCCTTGTTATAACAAGCTTTCTCTCTCATTCCTGGTTATTACTGAACCTAACTGGGCTTAACTGGGGGCAACTGGAGACTCAGAAAAGACACCAGATAGACAGACAGAAAGTGGCATCAGGTATGTTGGGTGCTTGGGTGGAGATGCCCAACCCTAATTGTTTCTCTTCTCTATCTTTAAGGAAGGTCTTACTCCTTGCAGTTCTTTAAAGCCTTGCTTCTAAAGTCTTCTTTAAAACCTTGCTTAAAACCTCTTTCCTGAGACTCGCACTGTCCCGTGTTTTCTCTTAGTTTATCTTTAGTTTAATCGCTCTTAAAGTCTTTTGCCCCTAGGCTTGTACTGTCCCATCTCTGTTTAGCTTTCCTAAAGCCTCAGTGCTCAGACTTTCAAACAGCTGTGTCTACAAGCTGCATGTGCATAACTCTTAAAGCCTAGGTCCTCTATCTTGCACTGCAAAGCTCTTTCTTTGGTCTTTCTTTAGCCTAGCTTTTCTAAGGCCTATGTACAAAGTTCTTTCTGTAGCTTAGCTTTCTAAAGCCTATGTTAAAGTTCTTTCTTTAGCCTTTTTCTACAGCCTATGTTAAAGTTCTCAGTGCAGACTTTCTATCAACTCCTCTTTAGCCATTCTTTTCCCTCCAGCAATTTCCCTTTAGCAATTTTTTTCCCTACACTAATTCTTTTCCCCTCCAAAAGCTTCCCACACCAAAAAGCCAAAAGCAAAAGCCCAAAGTAAAAGCCAAAGGAAAAAGCTCCTCTTCCTCCTTCAGGGGTCTTTTATTACCAGTGGCAAACAGAGAGGCGCAGAGGCTCTTGGGGAGGGGTGTGATTGTAACAGGAGAAACCTGAGTTCCTGCTTCTCAGCGCACAAACAACTTAGGAGAAACAGCTGTTCTGCTTCTGGGGCTGTGCCAATCTCAGAAAAGCAGGTGAGCTGCATTTCGCCTTGCTTGTGTCCAGTTCTCATAGGCTTTAATCCGCTCTCCACAGATGGGCTTATGAGGGCACAGGTAGTAGATAAAGATGTTCCCTTGGCATTAGGCAGAAACAGTGGGAGACCAAGGTCTGGTGAGGAACCCACATCTCTTTAGCACACATGCTTCCCTCAGCTTGAGGCAGGCAGGACCCTAGGAATTATTTTCTTTTGAGATACAAAGAACTGTTACAGGGCCAGGTACGGTGGCTCACACCTGTAATCTCAGGGGCAGAGATCAGGAGGATCATGGTTTGAGGTCAACCTGAGCAAGTTAGTGAGACCCCCATCTCAACAAAAAAGCTGGGTGCGGTGGTACACAACCGTCATTCCAGCTCTGTGAGAAGCTTAAGTAAGAGGATCGTGGTCCAGTCTGGCCTCAGGCAAAAAGTGAGACCCTACCTGATAAACAACTAAAAGCAAAAAGGGCTGAGGATACAGCTCAAGAGGTAGAATGCCTGCCAAGCAAGCATGAGGCCCTGAGTTCAAACCCTAGTACTGCCACACACACACAAGAAGAACCAGATTCAGAAAAAAATTGAACAGTTTTCCTAAGGACAGAAAACTAATGACAAAGGCAGTAGGCTCTCTGCTAAGAAGGATTCTACTTCATTTACTTTCTCAGAAAGAAATCTGTGTGGCTTGTCATTTGGGAGGAGAAAAAAAAAACAAAACAAATCGATTTTGGTTATGACAGACCCACTATTATAAGTCCCTGATCCCTCATCTAACAGTCCTTTCCCCATAACCCAAAAATCATGTGGGGTTTGCCTGGACATTATAAACAACAGCACCAGGACAACTTCAGGGAAACACAGGATACTATATCAGCGTTTTCTGAGGCCTTCTTTCCTTTGAGCACAAAACTTCAAGATGCTCCTAGAAAGGGTGTTATCACCTATTTATATGTTAGTGAGGTCTGGCTGCTTCCTCTATTTCTCTTAGGACTGTTTTCACTCTAGGCATAGGCTCAATTTGTAGAGTAAATGGTTCTCCTTAAATTATGGTTGGGAATGGTTTATTTTTGAGAAGGGCTTTCTCAGCATCCTCGGAACCACACTGCTACATCTTTAGAACAATCTTTAGTTTCTTTGAAGAAGAGTATGAGTTACTGTCTGAAGGACATGTCAAATAATCTCGTAGACCATAAACCACTCATTTCCATGGGCACAGCTGATGACACAGATACTGAGTCAATCTCTTCCTTGTTAACTTAGTTTAAGAGGCCCCCACTGTGTACCTATGCCAGGAGCCTCTCCCCTAGAGCTGTTGTTTATGGGATGATGCGGGATCGATGTCACTGAACCATAAAAATGGCCAAAGGCTTGAATAATGTCTGCCCTATGCTCTGTGCCAACATGTGTTTAAGGAAAGCTCAGCCATTTTACCAGCCAGCACCCAGGTCCACAGGCATCACAGGCCTGCAAAATTCACTGCTTTGTTTTGGATCCATAACAGCAAAGAAACCTACTGTATGTACATTGAACCCATTTGTGGTAGGCACAGGGCTAAAGGCTTTACATTAATTATTTCATTCATTCTCATAATAGAGAGAGAGAGAGAAAGAGAGAGAGAGAGAGAGAGAGAGAGAGAAAGTTGCCCCAGTCTGGAACTGGATTTCAAAGTCTGGCAAGCAGTAGGCCCCCATGGATGGCTCCTGTAAATCACCGCAAGGGGGCGCCCTGCCCTCATTCACTGCAGTTAAAAGGCAATATTTTATTTCTCCGTTGGCGGGGTTGGGAGCACAATTCACACATTACCCCCGCTCCCCATTTTCTTGCTGTCTTTGTTGGCAGTGCTAGGGTTGGAGCCCAGGACCTCGTGAATGCTAGGCAAGCAGTTTATCACCTAGCTACATCCCTAACCCCATTTCTTTTTGTCTAAATTTCAAGGTTCCTTCAATATTAAAAAGTTTCAGATCAATGTAAAAGTTACAATACTTGCCATTATTGTAACTCCAGGTCTAAAACTCAAAACTCCCTGAAAGAAGCCATTGTGCTCTGTGTAAAATACATGCTTGATAGGATCTGTATTTTTCTTCCTCAGACAGTAAAAAAAGGATTGGCTTTAAGAAAACTAATAGAAAGCTTGAAGTTTCCATCACCAAGGATATGCTGGTACAATTACACGCACTGTGTGGCACAGTCAGAGCACAGAACAGAAGCTGTGGCTCCTCCAAGTCTGTTTAGAACTCAGAGTAAAATAAATTCACAGAATTCATGGGCTCATTTTTCTTCTTTCTGTGTCATCTCACAAATCAACAAAGTGGCAAAGCAATTGTGATACAATGTCCTAGGACAAAGGCTCCATATCTAATGCTGACAAGTGACACCTGGGACTTGCAGGGCTGAAAATTCCAGTCCAACCTCTGACATCTGTAAGTTTGGATGTGTGATGAGGCCAGGCTCCATTTAAAATAGCATTCTTGAGAGACGGAGCACATGAAAAGGAAAACAATGGATGTGATATATAAATATATAACCCTCTCCACCTGAGAGAATCAATAGCATTTAAAGTGTCTAACAGACAAAACAAGAGAGCAATGGCAATACACATCAACAACTCACCCATTCAGAACCACAAAAGGCTGCCTGTAGGTCCCATGGTGTCCAGTGGAACAGGCCACCAGTGCAACCCCCCTGAAGACCTGTGGGACCCAGCCATGACTCAACAGAAAGAACACATGGTGGAAAACTTCAGGGGCGGGAGAGGTGGGAAATGAAAATATGAGTCAGGAAGTCTGGAAGCTCCAGATGAGGCTGAAGGGAGAAAATATGATGGGGTCAAGGCAGAGGGCTGCACCACAGCAGTGATAGAACTTAAATGCACATTCAGTTGAACTTCCGATGCTGGTTTTAATCTAGTAAGCATCTGCGGAAGCCAGGTGCCTCATTGTTTTTTCTTTGCAAAAGACATGATGGCCAGGACACCCAAAAGACAAATTTGGGAGCAAAATGTAGACATTTCTAAAAACTCTCCAACTGGTTGTGACAGGTAGCCAAGGTGCCACTGTAAGCTACTGCTCTATTGATAGGTGACCTTTTGGGAAGGGTGAGCTGAAGCAGGATTTAAGGAGGACCAGAAACCAAGGAAAATGGTATGGAGGAGGAAAAGATAAATTTTTTTCCGTCAGAAAGTGTGTCTATATAAAATCATTTTACATGTTGCTGTGGTTTGGATGTGGAATGTCCCCCAAAGGCCCAGGTGTTAAAGGCTTGGTTCCCAGTTTGGAGGTAGTGGCAGAATTTTAGGAAGCAGGGGCCCTACTGGAAGATGCTCAGGTCATCAGGGGAGTGGCCTGTGAAGGCGATGTGGGACCCCGGACTTTTCCTCTTTCTATTCTTCACTTTCTGGCCATGAAGTGAGCAGTTTTGCTTTACTGCACAGTCCCTCCATGATGTGCTATTATTCCCCCTCATAAATTCAAACACAATGGGTCTGCCTGATCATGGACTGGAACCTTCAAAAGTGAGAGTCAAAACCAAACGAAACAAGGCTTTTCTCTTTCATTACCTTAGGTATTTGTTATAATTTTGGGAAGATAACAGATATAATTTTGGGATTTCCAATAAAGCAAACCAAAAGAAAATCTATCCTCTGCATCATCTTGTTGAAGGGAAATGTGAACACATTCCCATATGGAGAAATAAAGGGAGACCTGCCTTGGGGGTGGCATGTGCTCTTTCCCACGCCTCTTAAGTGTTTTCTTTTTTCTTGCTGGGATAAAGGTCCATCTCAGGCTTTCTCAGTTTCACTGGTCACTGAAAGTACCACCAGCCTATCTATGTCCCGATGGGCAAGAGGGTGTAAGGAAGTAACCTCTAGGGTTATCAAGGAGCTCAGCACAGTTTTCTTGGTGCCAGTTGTGCATGTGTGCATGAGCTTGCATACTTGTCAAGGCAACACCAGGTTGGACCATGCCAGAGGGAGAGGCTCACGAAACCAGTATCCAGAGGAATTGTACTTGGACATTTGAATTTCAGTTTGAAATACATTTCTAGTATTTCCTGTGACCCTTCCTCTTTTTTCTATGTATCTCCCCCTTTCCCAAACTGCTTAGACAGTTGATTAAAATAAGACAATGTTTTTTCCTAAACATGTTCCCATTGACAGTGGAGGGAAAATCTCCACTGACTTAAAAAAAGAAAAACTTTTGTATTATCCTCCCATAAATGTTGAGTTTGCTAACAAATAAAAGTTATATTTAGAAAAAACTGTACGTCAATTGGCTTATAATGTAGTTCACAAGAACAGGTACCTTCAAATGCATAATTAAGCTGAGGTCTTCACTAGTCTAACTTCCTCTCTTTTGCTTCTCTGAGCAGTGGAGAATGCAGTCTTTTCCTTCCATCTGCTTTCCTGAGTGTCCACTCAGAGATGGCTGTTCTGCTCAAAGTGCCACCCAAGCCACTCCCCTTGAAAGTGAATGGAGCAGCACAGTAAGCTGCATTTACTTTTCCATAAAAATAAATGGACATAATATGATACAGTCTTCTTTCCAAATTAACAGGGAGCAAAAACAGCCTGCTGAGCAGGGGCACATGCTACAAGTGTGCGAGCTGAGCACATCAATAATATCAGCAGAAAGGTAATTGGCTTCACTGCTTCACCCTTGAAAAGGGAAAAAATACATAAATCTTGTTGGATAGATGCCCATCGTACAAACTGAGGTTAGCTCTGTAGTCTTTATTGCATCCAGTTTTTCATTACAGTGAATGCAATGAAATTTTACCACCAGCTAATTCTAGTTCTGAGGTATCCAGCAGGCACACAAGAGTTTCCATTAGCATCAGAAATGGGGTGATGTGTACACATTTGGTAGTGTCTCATAGGCTTCACAAATAAGTGAGAGAAACAAACTTTCACCACCAAGTTAAAATATTTAATGACAAAATTAGAGTTTACTGTAATAGTGAATCAACAGAGGAGGTGTTACTTGTCTCTGAATGAAGCAAAAATTATGTTTGACATCTTAGGGAACTTCTGAAGAATTATAACTGTACAGCAGACATTAGCAGTATTACAATTCTGAAAAATAAGAGTGAAACCTATCTTTAATATCCCTTATTTAGGGTATTCTGTAAATATTTTTACATAAATGCACACCCTTTGTTAGCCACAATAGTATTATGACAGATTTCATTATAATTTTAAGTCTAACATATAATCTTAATTTTTTTCAGAGCTTTAAAAAAGTTAACTACTGACCTTGTTTACAAATACATTCTTTAAAATGAAACGTTAACCTGAATAACTGCATACTTGCTGTACACAGATATCTAATAATACTAGTGAGTACTACAGCTACATTCCAGGAAGAAGTAGTAACACTGGAAAGTTTCTTTTCTTTATGCATTATCAGTATAATTTGAGTAGTCATTCACAGAAATACAGTATCCCCCAGACTCAGAAATGAAGCAAATTATATATGTTTAGTAAGCTCAACTAAATGAGTTGGTCCCAAATGATGACAGCAACATTTTCTAGGTCAGATTGTATCGACCAGTATTGCAGCACATTCTACAAAAGGACAGCAAGTAGCTGTGCACATGTTATCAGGGGCTGTTCTGCAAGAGGCCAGATGGTAGAGGAGTAGCAGGAATTGCTGCTGTGACCTCTGTGTTTGGCAAAGGCCAAATAGGACTTGACAGAGGTCAAGTGTGTGACCACGGCCTGGAAGCTGATCAATAGAGGAAGCTATTGGTCTTTCTTCTTATTCAGGCTATTTCCAATAGACTTAGGTCTAGAAGGATTAAACAGAGTAAGGAAAGATGGAAAGATGTAGAATACTTACATTTATGAACAGTAACTATCAGAATTCTGCCAAGGAAGAATCTCAGATTTCACAGTATGCTTATGACCTCAGTGTTGGGTGCTTTAGAGGCAGCTTCTCAAACACTGATGTTAGATAGTTGGCAGCCAATTTTATTCTTGAGTTTGGCCGATTGTCAGGGGGTTTTAGGTTTACTCTTTTAATTATTTATACCAAATATCTATCTCTGAAACCAGAATCCAATTTGGGAAGGTGGGTATGTATCTGTCTCTGTATGTGTGTGTGCATATGTGTCTCTTTTCTGACCTAAAGTATGCAAACAAAACCTGTCTTAAAACAAAACCTGGAGTAATATTTGAGGTTTTGCTTAGAAATTAGGTAGTTCAAATGGTACTAAATGGTATGTTCCTTGCTTCTTTAAAATTCTAAGACACTAAAAGAAAATTATAAAATATTATAGTAAACTTGTACAGTTTACTAAATGAACTTTGCAGAGTTTTCTTCAACTGAATAATTTCTCTAAGAGGATTCAGAAATTTGTCTCAGGCAAATTCCATCTCTTTTTTTGATATGTACTGCCTATGATTTTTATCTTCCAATAGACAAACCTTTTCCCTCCCTGGGAAAGCTTCATCAGGAGAAGTTAAGCTATTTAAATCAACAGCAATAATTTCCAAGCACTCTTACGCTGCTATGTAAGAGGCTATCGTACATGTAGACTCAACTGACTCAGTGGAAAGGAAAAACAGAAAGGGGTACTGAAGACTCAGGCAGCTTGTGAATCGATGCCCTGCAGTAAGAGACTGACAGTGTGTCTGGGATCTCCAGCTTGCCTCCTACTTTCATGATGAAACAAGCACAGATTTTTTATGTTTAGCATTTAAACCTTCTAAGAAACAAAACTTCCAGACTCTAAACCCAGTATTATTTTGAACAAATACAATCAAAAGGTATGTGACCAACTCTATTCAATCTCACAGCAGTGCAAAGACTTTGTGGCCATGCTGTCTTATGTCACACCAGGCAAGTTGCAGTTGCTGTGAGATACAATTTGTCAAGAAGTACACGTTAAATTACATTAAATAAACAGACAACATTAACATCATTCAAACCTTCAAAAACCAGATATGAAGAAACTAAAGTTCCTTGCCAGAGGACATTATGAGAGGATCTTTAAAAAGGGCACAGCTTTGCAAAAAGAAAAGAGATTTAAAATGTAGCATCTTTTCAGTTTATAATTTACCTAGACCTTTATCTGGATAAATCAATTTTTGATAAAAATCTAAGCTCATTTCAATACCACCTACTATATTTGGTACAGTGACAAATGAGAAAAATATCCGTGAAGACCCAGAGGTTTTTAAGTAGGATTTTCCTTAGATCTTTACTCAAATTTTTATCCTTGATATGATAATCCCAAATAATCAGTCTGGAAAGAAGTAGCAGAAGTATTTAAGCTGCAGCTCAGAAAGAAGATTTCTACTTGTGATTCTGATTTGTTTTTTGAGTGCTGGTGATGGTTCATGCAAAAGATTAATATGCAAAGAGCAAAATCTAAGGCTGCTATTTCCCCTGATAAATGCAACTGTTTTCCATAATACAGACTTATGTCTCAGGATACAGAATTTTAATTTTATTCTTCAAATTAAGAGTACTAGGAGAGTGAACGAAACCAATCACTGCTTGACTTTTATTTCCATCCAGGAATAATAATATCTGATGTCACCACATTAAAACTTCTCGTTAATATCAGGGAGGAGAAAAAATACATGTTTGCCAGTTTAGACTGAGCTCAGTTTATCATTTGGTCCAAATGTTATATTCAAACTACAAAAAAATTTCTTCTTAAAAATGCAAACACATTTGAACACACGCACGCACGCACACACAATGGAGAAAATTCAAACTGAAGCTGATGCTGTTACAGCATTTCTTAGCAAGATTATTAGGGAAATATATAAACACAACACCTTTTTCATTTATATTAACATCTGAGAATGAAGAACAAAAAATCCTCAATGTCCGTATATTGGAAAGAAAGAAGCAAGTGGAGGTCCGGAATTCTTGTAAAAACTGCGGAACGAACTCTTCCATTCTCTTAAGAGGGTCACCAGGATAGGCAGTTTTTCAACATTTGTGCTTCATTGCAAGCTAAGGAGAGAAAGAGGAGAAAACTGAGACTCTCTCTTCAGCCCCTTCCCCACATTCACCATGAGAAGCTGATCACCATTCATTATTCACAGTGGCACCTGGAAAATGTGCAGCCCTTTCCCAACTAGTTCACTGGACATTGTTACTCTTCCTGACATTAATTTTGTTGGTGTGTGTGTCCAGTGGGGGAGGAGGCTCTTTCAATGTTACTGAGGGGACAACTGAAGAAATGAATGCACGAGGAGAATAAGTAAAACAACCCGCCTGGAATGTAAATATTTGCTGATAACTCACGAAGTATAAAAAGTCAACTGCATGCATAGAGACAATCTGAAAGCATTTACTCCATATTCAGCTTGGACATTCAATCAAGCTGAAAGCTCTTGAAAATTAAATTGTGTTATTAACGAGGGACAAACAACAGGCCAAATCCAAACCTTGATCTACTACTTCCCTCTAGATGTCCTCTTGATATCCTCAGGTAAGAAGTTATAACTTGGGAGCTCCCACTAGGAAAAGCAGCATCAACAGTTCTGCATGTGGCAGAGAGGGGCTGTGTGGATCTAGCCCTGGTGCTGCAAAGTTAACCTATGTATGGGAAACCTCGGCTGAAAGAGCTCCTGGTACTTCTGTTTGGTGATACCAGTGTCCAAAGACTGACTGTATTGATGCTGGCAGTCAGTCAAATATATCAGGCAGAGTTTGTGAAGTTCTGAATATGCCCAGGATACCACATGGAGTGCTACAGGTATTTTGCCAAAAAGTGTAGAAGTGGTTAATAACGCCTGACCTCAAAAAGGTTATAGCTCAGGATCCATGGTCAAGATAATGACAGAGCTAGAGTTCTATGTCAGATCTGTCCCACCCCTCCGCCACACTGAGTCCCTTCACTGGAGGGCCTTCCCTTCTTGCTCTGCCTCCAGTTGCATACATTATTTAGCAATGAGGACCATCAAATGCATGCAGAGCTGTTAAGTGTGCATAACGAATACCAGCCATAAATATTTGATCAGTGCTACTGTCCCCGTACTCAATGAGCTGTTAACTCTCCACCAACAGGCTTGAGCAGTTTACAGGATGTAGCTCAAGCCAGACCCCAGTTTCCATGGCAGTAACTTTGGAACAGAGCTAAGAGGAGCCCCTGGGCCACAGCCAGCTTCACTTTGCAGAAATACTACTGGATTGGACAGTTGTTACTTGAGGTATTGTTATGGGGTGAATGTTTGTATTCCCCCAACTTTCCATGTTGGTAACTAACACTCAGTGAGATGGTACTAGGAGGGGGGGTCTCTGGGAGGCCATTGTGTCAGAAGGTTGGAGTCCCCAGGAGTGGAATTAGTGCCCTTATCAAGAGAGCAGAGAGAGACCCTTTGTCCTTTATGCCATCAAAGGACACTCTGACAAGCTGCTGTCTGTGAATTAGGGGAACAGGCCCTCACCAGACATGGAATTATCCAGCACCATGATCTTAGACTTCCCAGTCCCCCAAACTGTGAGAAATAAATTTCTGTTGTTTATAAGCTACTCAGGTGATGGCATTTTGTTACAGTGGCCCCAATGTATTAAGACGGGTAGTTTTGCAGGAAGTGGTATCATTCTAGCTCTTAAAGACCCCTCAGGAATTAAGAGCTTTAGGATATGGGAGATAGGATGGCAGGGCAGGAAGAGTACTCGACTAAATAGGTCAGGATACCTGCTGCTATAACTTTGCTATATGACCTTGAGCTCTAAGGTCACAGTCATTCCATACCTTAGCTTCCTCATATGTCTATAAAAATGTCTCCAACTTAATGGATTTAGGTGTTAGAGCTTCTGTAGGAGCTTAACATTTCCTTTTGCTCTGTTTTGTTTTCTTAATATTTCATAGAAAGCCTTCTCTTTCAATGCTATGCTTTCCACCTAGATAATGACAATAAAAATCATTACTGAAACCAGGGAGATAGTGAGGCCTGAGACTCTTTCCTTCTGGCCTAGGGACCCATGGGAAACAGTTGGCTATAGTACCAAGAGACAGCACCATTCTCTCCTTCTTCCCCACAAACATGGGCTTGTTCAGGACAGGGCAGATCAATGTTCTTTTCTGTGAGCAATGGCAGCTGAGGATGCTTAGGTGTGGGTAATGCTCTTGCTCGCTGGCTCACCGCTCATGGCGGGCTGTCAAAGCAAAGCACACACTGCAGCATTGTGCTTTTTGGGGCAGGGGAAAGTGAGCAGGACTGCTTCTGTAGTGGAGTTGTGCTTTCTTTATGGCTGGGACTGTGTCAAGCTCACAGCTTAGGAAGGAATCACACTTCCTCAAGCCAGCCTAACTGGAGCTGGAGATGAGGGGGTGATGGCGAGGAGGGAGAAGGATCATTTTCCATCTGCTCTGTTGGGGACAAGCACCCATATTGCTTGAGGGCAAGGGTTGTGCAAAAGTGACTCATTCGTTCTCATACCTGCGTCATTGCAGGGGTTCTGGGAAAAGTTAAAAGACTCCTTTCTATTGCAATCTTGAAAGCTGTGCCATACTTTGCATCTGTGGTTGGGTGTCTTTGTTCAACCGGGAGCTCAGAGGAGCTGCCACCTGGAATTACTGTTCTCTGCTCAGGGCTCTACCAGGTGCATTGTCCTCCATTTGTAAACACAGCCCACTCTTCATGAGTCAACAAAGCCATGTGTGTCTGGGGGAGTGGAAGGCCTGGGTTCGATCTCTGAACTCTCCACTTACTAGCAGGCCTGGCTGGGGCTTGGCCAATGAAACAAAATCTTCATGGTGAGCCTATACCAGAGGGCCAGATAAGAGGTCCTAGTCCCTGGGAAAGAGCCACCCCTTACCTAAAGAGGTCAATCTTCTCCTTAGGAAGACTGCCAGTGCTAGTGATTCATAAACACACATCCTAACTTTAGAAAACTGCAAGTCTGAATCTGCCACTGTCTCATACTCTCACACACTAACAGATTCTAGCTGTCCCTCCCCTCCCAAGAGAACATCTACCTGAGGGGAAACCAAGTCAAATGGAAAATGCCTCATCCCTCTGCTGCCTCATCTTTCCCTACTAAGAGCAGGAAACTGACTGTCATGATTCTCCTTCTGGTCAAAGCCACAGCTCCCTTTGCCTTTGGTGGCCTCATCAATTTCTGATCTGACAGGTCCTATTTCAGAGACTTCTCTCTGTTTAGAGAGTATTACCTCTCTAAACAGCAGGGGACTCTGCCACCCCATTTCTTCTTTGAGTTTGAAAAGCACAGCATCCTCATTTCTATTCCTTCTCTATCGCTGTGCTAAGGAACCTCAGTCATCAGTAACAATTGCAGTGCTCATTATATGACTGAATGGGGCAGGTTCAGCAGAAACTATTCTCATAGAGATAATTATAAATAATAATAATTCAGTTAATAATAAGTTTGCAATAGCTTCAAACTTATTTAATTCTTTCAACACCCTGGGAGACAGTTACTGTTATTAATTAGCTCTATGTTACTGATGAAGAAACAGGGGCTTAGGGAAATTAAGCACTTGCCTAAGGTTACCCAGATGGTAAATGACAGAGCTGGATTCAAACACAAGAGTACAAATACTATACTATATCATTTCCCAACTACACAGAAAACTTGGCCACAGTATCAGGGGGGAATGGTTGCCAGAGCTAAAAATTTAGGCCATCTCGGGTGTTTGTCCAACTCCCACTGAGAAGGATGGCTGTGTGGATGATGACATCCAGGTATTGTCTACTCTACCTTAGGAAGAATAATTTCACAGCTTCCTCTGTAACTGGTTCATGATTTAATCATTAATCCAAACTCTTGTTTTAGCAGAATTTTATCAGTGCACTACTGATCGCTCTATTCTCTGTGGGAAGGCATGAAAGATAACTGCCCCTTCCTAGACTTGAGGACAGTTAAAAAAGTTATTCCCTTTAGTCTGTTCTTCCCCAACTCAACAGTTTACATGTACCCCTAGATTTAAATCATTTAAGTTGCTATTGTTATAAATGAAGCTGGGGCTGGAATTCTAGCATTTCCATCTCATCATTACCGCTACACAAAGTCTAGAGAAGGGAAAGAGGGGACTAGAAAAACCTGTAACTCAGACTCCACTCTCTCTACAACAGTGGCAGCAGTCTGAAGCCCTGGCCTTCAGCAGGGCTGTCTGCATTTTCAGACAGATCCTGCCAATTCTCCTCCAGGGAACTGCACATGGGCCCCATAGGCAGTGGTTCAAAGACCATGTCTGTGCAAAGGGGATGGAGGAAGGAAGGCAGGACTCATCCACCTGAGTGTGAGGCCTGGGAGAGGCCACCGCAGATCAGCTGGGGATATTCTTCTTGCTGCTTTTTTGGGTTGTCCGTTCTCATTTCCTTGGCAGGAGTAGGGTATTTTGTTGAAGCAAATTTTTTCTCCCCAAAGGTCATCTGAAAAGCGTATCTGAAGGTCGAGATCATGAATCTGACAGGCCAATAGAGTCATCCAGAAGTTGTTTCTGCAAACCTAAATTCAAATCACTAGCCAAAGCAGAAACTGCCCTTTGATCTGAAGCAAAGGACAGTAATAAATCCTATCAGCTGACCAACCAGGCTCCTTTCTCCTTCAGTTTATGGCTGCCAATAAATACTCCCCCTTTCCTTTCTGAAAGGCATAGTTCTCAGCTAGAGTATGAACGTGCCTGGTGTGTGCCTAATCACACAGGAAGCCCATTCTCTGGATTCAGAGGCAGGAAGGAATCCTCCTGGCAACTTGGAGTACCAGTCTGCGACACCTACTCTGTCTCAGAGGAAACTTTAGATCTGAGGCTAGAGCATGCTTTGCACTTGGTGAAGAGACAGAGACACAGAATTCCAGATACAGGGCAGGGAACAGAAAGGTGGAAAGGAAGTCTGAGCGGCCCAAACTCTACCACAGATTCTTTTAAGCCTTGGCCCAAGTGCTGAGATCTGATCTCTTTTCTCTCTCATCCCATGCTCTGAAACGTGAGCCCTGACCTTCCGCAAAGAAACTCAAGATTGGTCTGGTAAATAGCAGCATATGGGAATTGTCAAGAGGAAATCAAAAGCTGCTTGATTTTGTATCTCCCACCATCGGAAACTCACTGAAATAAAAGTTTCTTGGCACTACAGGTCCCTAACAACCAGAGCATCTAAGACCCCTGCCCTCTGCTGGCCCACCTTGTGCGCAGTTTCTGCAAACTGCTGGGCACTGTTCTTCATGTCTTCTGTCTTCTCCTCGGCTCGGCCTAACCGTTCCCCACGTTCATTCAAGGCCTGGCTCGCCTTCTGTACTGCACTGGTCACACTATCAGCAGCTGAATGGAGGATGCTGTTTCCTAGAAAAAGGAGAACAAGGGTATCAAGAGCTGGCTTAGCACGGATCCAAGTGACCAGACCCCATGCTATGGAAAGGCCTTCAGCATCTAGGAAAAGACTGTATTTCTTCTGATTCTGTCTGACTGACTTATAGGAAGAATACTCATAGCCAGGCTGCAGGACCTACACAAATCCTGGGTGCTTCTCTCCACACTCATCCACTTTACCAGCATTATTTCTGGGGAGACTCAGAAAGATGGATAGCATTTGGATGTAAGATTTGGCTTGCGAAGGTAAATGGGAATTCTGACAAGTTCACAGAATTAGGCAAGGTCATTGAGATATATGTGGATCTTATATGCATTTCCTTTTAACCTGCAGTTTAGGTGAACAATAACAGGACTACAGGGGCTACAGGGCTTTTCTAGATATAATATGCTATTGTTTTCAATATTTCACATTCATTTTATTCCTTTATCCAGTACATAAACAACCCTCACTGAATATATGGCTTCTAAGAGCTATGAATCAGCCATGAAGTTCAAAGTAGATGTGTTGGCTCCCAACCTTGAATCCTGGGCCATGGCTCAGATGGTTGGGCTCCACTATATGAAATACGTAGCCTCAGTAGTGCATGGACTCAATAGGTAGAAAGCTATTACAGAAACCAGCCCTAGCAGAAACAGCACTCCCAAATTCAGGAGTGATGATACCACAGAAAGTTGGAAACCATCACCTCTCAAAATGTCATGTGATCTTGAAGCCTGTTTGCCACACCTGGGCAGTAAAACTTAATGGTGAAGAATGTGTGGGTGCATAACCCACTGAGAGCTAGCAAATTGTAAAATGACAACCAAGGGAAGTTTATAGCTGTATTTCGTTAATATTGAGTAGAAGATGTTTCACGGCATTTTATGTAATAGCTTTTATGTCTTTGAATAAGTTTTATTACGTTATTTAACTTTGTACCTTGGATGGATATATCTAGCCACAGATGGCTTTTAATAGAAATGTAATTTTCCCTGGTCTCAGATGTAAAGGCTTCCTAATTTCTCCTCTGTGGGAACAGTCTGTGGTTTGTGGGAAAGGATCTCAAACAAACAAACAAAGTGCCTGGTCCAGACAAAGCACTTAGGAAACTGTTTTCTACTTTTCTTCTTTAGGAGATTTCAAGAGCTTCAATTATCCACTAAAGAAAGGAGAAAGAGTTTAACTTAGTATTACCAGTTTCAGTTAGTGCCACATGAACCAAGATTTAAAGGACAAAACTCAGCACAAATGAGTAGGGAACAGGGGCGATGGAGCGCCCCTAGTGGTGGGGCACTAGGGTTGGAAGGGAAGGTCTGGAACTACAGAACATGTTTAGGAAGATAAATCTTGGTCCCTCTGTGCTACCACATCATAATCAGGACTATGAGGGTAACCTACCATCACCACCTAACACTTACAAAGGATTCTGCAATCACAAAGCACTCTCACAAATACTACCTCACTTGATTGTCTAAAAGTTCTACTAAGAAGACCGAGATCGGAGAGGTGAAGAGACTTGCACAGGATCATAATCCCAGGGAAGGCACATCACTACCAGTGACTTCCTTATTCTGTATCCTGTTTGCAGATATGGTGTTGCAATCACTATGATAGAATTTTGGGCAGACTAGCACAGACAACTTGTGACAGGTCATTTCCCAGGGTAATGCCTGACCATTTCTGTCCTCAAAGTATTTCTCTTGGTAAATTATTGCCCACGCCACATTGTAGGTCAAGTGATGTGAAGAAGGAAGAGGTCAATAAAATGGGACAGAAAGATGGATAAGAAACTGGAAGGTACAGTCCATATACCTACAACTTCAGCTACAAAGGGACTGGGAAAAGATGGGTAGAGAATCTACAAGTTCATGGCTAGGCATGGTTGGATTAAATCAAAGGAATTTTAGAATAGCTGCCATAAAACTACAAAGGTATCTAACCAAGGCCATCAGAATGGACCATCAAGTCTAAAAGTTATATATATCTGTGTTTCTAAAATGAGTTTGCTATGTATAAACCATACCATTTTCTTATCATGATTTCTTTGAAATTAGTCTTGCAGATGATGACTGTCAGGTAACATCACAACCAATTTTATGTGATACTGCATAACCAGCAGTTGTTAGAAAAAAGAGAACCAAATGACATAACTAAAAGGGAACAAACACTGCCTTCACTATTCAAAGATGACCTTGCTTATCACTATCAGTTATTTCCGATGCAAGAATGGATTTGAACAAATCTCATTCTCTCAGTTGAAATGTCCTTTCCCAGTTTCAATTTTACCTACATATGGGGTCCAGTGAAGTCCCATCACCTTTATCAAGTTCCAGGTCAATTCTATTCTTTCCTTCCCCTCAACTCTTTAAAAGCTATCTATGTTCTTAGTGCTTAAGTTCAATCATGGGCAACACTTCTCCTATTACTTCTCCACCTGAAGATGCAATGGCTTCCAGCTGAATCATAAATTCTCTGAGGGCTCAATTTTACTCCATTGACCATTCCCTAAGTTTTTAATCTTTCTTCTCTTTTGACTTAGAGCTTCTGTTCACTTGACTTTCTTCTCTCTGGATCCTTGGGTGATACTATAGTTCCAGGGTTCTGTCCTTTTCCTTCTTCAGACTCTCCCTGGACCAATCTTATTCACCTCATGGCTTCAGTGACAAAGTATCTTTCACAAGGTTGTACTGATGAGCTCATATCTACGTTTTCCTGCTGGATAATTCCAACAAAGTGACCTAAAGTCACCTCAAATTCACTATGTTTGAACCAGACACACTTTCTTTTTATACCCACTTTTCCTTTGCGAAGAGAAAACCTCAACATCTGCCAGCTCCTTCATCCAGCTGCAAAACTGGAAGGTGAGTTTACATTCTCCCCTCCATTCTAATCTTTATAACTACAGGTTGCTTCCTATATGGCTCACTACACTGTGCCTTCTTCACCATCCTCATGGTCTCACACATATGCACAAACTTCACCCACATCTCTGATAATTGCTAGAAATGAAATTACTGGTTCAAAGGACATGAACTGCATTGAGGCTTTTAGTGTATATTGAAAATTGTTCTCTGAAAGATTTATTCAACATCCAAAACTATTCATGAACTGCATACTATTGACCAGGCATTGTTATACTGCCACAATTGGCAGAATGACTTTGAGAGAGTGATTTAATTCACTGGGTCTTGAGTTTCCTCACTTGTAAAATGAGGGTCATGACATTCATCTCACATGACTTCTACGGTGATGGAGATGAAGATGTATAGAAAGTGCCAGTAGATGCTCAATGGAAGTCTGTCTCTTTGCCTGTCTTAAGACCACAATCTACTCTCTAGAGAACTCTGGAAAAACAGAACAATCCCACCCAAATCTACTGCATGTCTCCCTCTCTCTTTTCTCCTATCATGGGACTAAGTGCTTTGAAGCTCACAGAAGATACTTCTTAGATATCTTTGCATGTAGCACAGTGAGTTGCTCAGAGAAGAAGCTGAACACATATTAAATCAAGGCATGCTTTGTAAATAGGACACCTTACTCAAAAGTTGGGGCCTATCATATTATGCTGAGTTAAATCTGGAAATAAAGCAGTCTCCTGAGGAAGAGAGAACAGTAATTCTCTCTAAATAGATAGGAAGCCTGTTACTACCCAAATTTATTCAAGCAGTCTGAGAAGAGGCTGTCAACCACAGCAAATGAAGTCAGCTGCCTTTTTAATGATGATCTCTGGAGAGAATAACAGACCAGGCTTGCTTCACCGATACTGTCTTCACATTGCTACCACTCAATGTGTGCTTTAAAATATATATCCTGGCATCTTTTATGTTAAGTGACTCAGAAATGTTTATTGAGTGAGAAACTTGAAATACAGTTATACCATTATATTCACTATTAGAAAACATAATGAAAAGGATTTTCTTTTAATGCATAAAAGAAATGAGGGAAAAAGAGCAAAGTATATTGGAGTATACTGACAGGTGACATTAGAAGAGAAAGAAAAGGACAGATTTCTAGAAGCAAAGAATAATACACCAAAAACTCAAACATCAGAATATTTGAGTCTGATCATTCTAGACTTCAGGCTCTATGTTGGTAATTAAATTTTTTAATTTTACAACTGGTAAAGAGGTAATTTAAACAGAATTTTCAGCAGCAACCTCCTATACAAAACACATCTACAGATATTTAAGTGTAAATATCTTATCCTGTTTGGGATACAAGGTAGGTAGAAAATCACCTAAAATAATTGGTTGATAAATATATACCCTTTTATACCCAGTGCTGAGTAAACATGCTCATTTAGGAATACTTTTTTGAAAACAGAAATTTCTTAATAGTTTTGGTTGGACTACTTCTATTCCATAATCAACCTACCCACTTAGAATAGCCACATAATAATCATCCTTCACTTGCCCAAACTAACTAACTTAGAGGAAAACCAATTTGAAATCTGTGAAAACACACACACACACACACACACACGCACACACACGCACACACACGTGAATGGATTTGGGTTCTAAAAAACTCACAAAAATTGGCAGGGAGATCTATTACATTAAATCTGTTAATTGACTAAGAATATTTATGCCCAAAATGTTCAATAGTAATTTTCTCTTTGAGTAGATTAAATAGGCTGTATTCTACTTTCATCTATATTAATTTCCTTGGCAAAACCACTTCCATGGGTAGCACATAAAGTACAGTTAAGTCTGGCTCAGTACTAGTAACATTCAAATTACTTTTACTGGACTTTTTTTTTTGTGGTACTGGGGTTTGAACACAGGGTCTTGCATTTGCCAGGCAGGTGCTCTATAACTTGAGTAACTTGCCAGCCAGGTTTTTTTTGTGTTGGGTATTTTCGAGATAGGGTCTCTTGAACCATTTACCTGGGTTGGCTTTGAACTGTGATCCTCCTGGTCTCTGCCTCCCAAGTAGCTAGGAGTTATTGGCTCTGGCCTTCCTGGACTTTTAATATGTGGGATTCACCCAAGAATTTTCCTCTTTCCTTTTTCTACTTCCAGTCTGTGACATTTCATTGCTCAGTGCTTCTACTACTAGAGGACATATTAGCAAAACAGTTACCTGGAAACCTGATTCCTTGTCAGCTCTGTCTCTTTTCAGTTTTAAAGCCCCTACCTACTCTGCTTCATGTGATAAAAGGTCCCTATCCCTGCCCTATCAGCTGCAGGGTAGTCACGGCACATCAAAGCACATTCAGCTTAGTACTGTGACTTCACTAAACATTTTCTAAATGAGTAACATTTAAATAATAGTGACAACACAAGTTTTACTTGTACAAAGTGATTAAGTGCAAATATCTACCTAGTGAAATAAGCTGGCTCTTAATTCATAGACTACATTAATTATCTAAGATTGATACAAGATTAAGAGCAATACCTAGCTCTTTCTACTTCATACTGACAATCAATACTAAGTCACACCTCTGCATTTCAATGTTAGGCAACCTCTAGTACTCTGTTTTAAGATGAAGATGCTTTCAAAAGGTTAAATTTCATTTGTACTTTTGTGGTAAGGACAAATCAGATAAATTCCTCTAAAAATCATGGCTACACCAAGCCTTTCCAAAAAGAAGAGTTGTTAACCCATACGGGGCACAGATACAGTGTGAACTGATCACAAAAGAGTTCCCATTCATGAATATTTACTAGGTAGCAGGTGCTAATGGTAAGGTGTTACCTTCCTCAAAGGAAGACATTCTTACCGTTATTTTATATTTAGGGAAATTCATGCTTAGGGAGGTGAAGGAGCTTACCCAAGATCACCTTGGTATTAACTGTCTTAACAGTTATGCCAGCATTTCCCAAAGTGGCTCTGTGGTTTAAAAAAAACTGCTACGAGAAAAACTCAATTCTATGTCAAAATGACTTTTGAATATGATCTAGCCTGGCTCTTTATTGCAAAAGTTTGTTTTAACAAGCTAACGTAAGCTGTGAATGTAAGGAGATAGAGGTGGGAGTAGGAAAGGTATGGTATGTGGTTCCCCAAACACATTTACTCACAGGACCCTCTTGCATAGACCATCTTAGTAGAGGAATTCTGCAGAATTTGTGTTGGGAAATGCTACAATAAACTATGCTGGCTCCTAAGTTAAAGGAGAAAAAAAATAAATCGAGGCTGTGCTCATCAATTTAGTAGTAGATAGACAAGTCATGTAGTTACATTAAAAAGCCTTGCTTTATAGAGGCAGTGGAACAGATATCACACGTTGAATGGTGGTTCTAGAATTATCTTTTGTGTCAAATTGGTGGCCAGTTTCAGGGACCATAAGTTTGCTTACTGCTTGGAGCTGGATGACAAAGAAAAATGGACTCAGTGCGCAGGGATAGTTTGTAAGCTTATGAACTCCAAAGCCTAATTGAAGGCTTGAAGTGATCTGTTGTTGGAGTTACCAAAGGAGGAATAAGCCAGTCTATCAGGTGAAAATGTCTTCTGCTGAAGAGCAGGGAAGGTAATTTAGTGGAACCTTACTCACTCAGGGAAGGTAATTTAATGGAACCTTACTCACTCAGGGAAAAGCAATGCCCCCTCCCTGTAGACCATGATGAGTTCATACTCTCAGTTCACTGTTCCTATATTTTCAATAACAAGGGTCAAACATTTAGAATTTTATTCATGCCTCTTTTAATACTCAAACTCAGGATATGCAGAAAAATTCATCAATAGCTTTAGTATTCATTTAACCTTGGTTCTTTTGAATATGCTCTTATAAGAAGGTTAAATCTTCATTCTGTTCTGTTCAGAAAATGTCCGATTCTCAGAATAATGGCTGAAGTGCAGTTTCAAAGAGGGAACCCTTGTTTGGAGGTTAAAAATCTAGAGTGGCTCTAAATTTGGTAAGATGAATTTTGTTTCCTGTCTCTTTGGTTATGTAGGGTGACAAACCAGTCATGAG
The DNA here is from genome assembly GCF_047511655.1 of Castor canadensis. Classification (NCBI taxonomy): domain Eukaryota; kingdom Metazoa; phylum Chordata; class Mammalia; order Rodentia; family Castoridae; genus Castor; species Castor canadensis. Next base: position 82,821,925 of record NC_133388.1, on the reverse strand, counting down.
CTGGAGGCTTCTGCCTTTATTATACTTGTAAGCTAGTGGGTTTTACTTTAAGAACTATAATTTCAAGTCTTGATATACACAATTTGAAAACCCTCTATATAATGCTATAATCTAAAAATGAGTTCTGTTCAAATGTGGAGTCAGCTACTTTGCTAGCTGTGCTTCAGTTTCCTCAGTTGACATGAGGTTTGTCTGTTTCCTACCATACAAAGTTGGGTTGTGGTGAATACCTGAGGTAATGTACAAGGGAGGTACTTAGAACAGTGTCTGTCATACATTAGCCATGACTAAAGATGTGAACTTAGTTACCTAGCAGTTTTTCTGCTAAGCTTTCTACTTCAGCTTGCCTTGTCCCCCTACTTTCATTACCAGGAACATTCATGAAAGTGTAGCCTCCTCCTACTGTTACCTCTCATACTTACCCAGCATTTTCAACTCTCAGTGGTGTGCTTCCTCCATCCCCTACTAAGAATGCTCTCTCAAACTCACCAGTGACCTGGCCACTGGACCACAAGCTCACTGACTACTCCTTTTGAAGGCTGTTCTGCCCCTTGCCTTCTAGAATGCACTATTTCTGGATTCTTCCCATCACTTTGATTATTCCCTTCATTATTTTTCTGGTTATAGATATGAGGTCAGAAGGTCTGGGCTTGCATCTGGCTCTGCCAAATACCAGCTATGAGGCCTCAGGCAAGTCGCTTGCTCTAAGTCTATTGTTTCTCAGAAGCATAATGTAATAAAAACAGTACTTATTTTCCATAAGGTCTATTGTGAGAATTGAAATATATACTTAGCATAGTGTTAGTAATGTAGTATGAGCTCAATACACTGTGTCATTAGTAAGATTCATTCAGCACATATACTGCAGAACATATATATGCCAGACACTATCTGTGCACTTGTGTGCTTCAGGAAGTGTAGTTTAGTACTGGCCCAGTTTTTCTCTCTTCACTCTCTATCTGTCCTGCTCTTCAATGTGTCCACCCTGTCTCCCATTCTCAATTTACCTTTGACTCTAACCTTTCCTTTCCATCATACCCTACATCCAAATATTCAGGCGTTCAGGGCATTCAGTTTCAGCAAGGGCACTTCCCCCTCTGGTTTATTTTTAGTCAGTATGGTACTTTAGATTCTGTCCTGATCTTTCTGAACAACCTCAGTAGCCTGGATGAATTCCCTGCTCTACTGGTCTCTAGGTTCTCCATTACCTCATTCTTCTTCCACACTACTGACTGGATATTGTCACCTTCTTCTCTCAATGGTTTGCTGTATTGCCATGGAGGACACAACCAACCACAGAGGGTCTTCCTTGACTTAGTTTTAGGCTATTCAACCCTCCACAGCTTCTCAACCTTCATCTACTGCCTTGTTGTTTCTGAAAAATTTTAGAAAAATCTTTAAAAGTTTTATGTTTCTTACCATAAATAGGGTAGAACATAAACAAAAATTGAAAAACCAATGTGAATAAAAAGTTTAACAAGGAATACTGGGTCCATCTGTCCTTATGGGCGTTGCTTCAGCAATAGCACTTTTTTTTTTTTTTTGGCATTAGTTAGTACTCAGATGAAAATCTAGCACTTAGATTTTGGTGTTTAGCAGTATTTTATGCTAGAAGAAAGCAAAATGGTGTATTTAATGCAATAGAGCAGGAAAAACTCAGATAGGCCCGAAATCCCTTATTATTGCCATATAGCAAGAGTACTGCTAAAGATTGAAGGGATAGTACTAAAAGAAAAAAAATGAGTCAGTTTAAAGTACAAAGCTGTGACATTTAGAGAATCAACAGTAATAAAACTTGTAAGAATAGTAAGTAATTTTACATGTAATATTGTAGAAACAATAACTTCTGAATGATGAATGAGGAGTTAATATCTAAAATAATGTTTTTGTCAAAATATCCCTATTTGCAGACGACATGATCCTATACCTTAAAGACCCAAAAAACTCTACTCAGAAGCTTCTAGACATCATGAATAGCTATAGCAAAGTAGCAGGATATAAAATCAACATAGAAAAATCATTAGCATTTCTATACACTAATAATGAGCAAACGGAAAAAGAATGTATGAAAACAATTCCATTTACAATAGCCTCAAACAAAATCAAATACCTAGGTGTAAACCTAACAAAATATGTGAAAGACCTCTACAAGGAAAACTATACACTTCTGAAGAAAGAGATTGAGGAAGACTATAGAAAGTGGAGAGATCTCCCATGCTCATGGATTGGTAGAATCAACATAGTAAAAATGTCGATACTCCCCAAAGTAATCTACATGTTTAATGCAATTCCCATCAAAATTCCAATGACATTCATTAAAGAGATTGAAAAATCTACTGTTAAATTTATATGGAAACACAAGAGGCCACGAATAGCCAAGGCAATACTCAGTCAAAAGAACCATGCAGGAGGTATCACAATACCTGACTTCAAACTATATTACAAAGCAATAACAATAAAAACAGCATGGTACTGGCACAAAAACAGACATGAAGACCAGTGGAACAGAATAGAGGATCCAGATATGAAGCCACACAACTATGAGCAACTTATCTTTGACAAAGGAGCTAAAAATATACGATGGAGAAATAGCAGCCTCTTCAACAAAAACTGCTGGGAAAACTGGTTAGCAGTCTGCAAAAAACTGAAACTAGATCCATGTATATCACCCTATACCAAGATTAACTCAAAATGGATCAAGGATCTTAATATCAGACCCCAAACTCTTAAGTTGATACAGGAAAGAGTAGGAAATACTCTGGAGTTAGTAGGTATAGGTAAGAACTTTCTCAATGAAACCCCAGCAGCACAGCAACTAAGAGATAGCATAGATAAATGGGACCTCATAAAACTAAAAAGCTTCTGTTCATCAAAAGAAATGGTCTCTAAACTGAAGAGAACACCCACAGAGTGGGAGAAAATATTTGCCAATTATACATCAGACAAAGGACTGATAACCAGAATATACAGGGAACTTAAAAAACTAAATTCTCCCAAAACTAATGAACCAATAAAGAAATGGGCACTTGAACTAAACAGAACTTTCTCAAAAGAAGAAATTCAAATGGCCAGAAAACACATGAAAAAATGCTCACCATCTCTAGCAATAAAGGAAATGCAAATTAAAACCACACTAAGATTCCACCTCACCCCTGTTAGAATAGCCATCATCAGCAACACCACCAACAACAGGTGTTGGCGAGGATGCGGGGAAAAAGGAACCCTCTTACACTGTTGGTGGGAATGTAGACTAGTACAACCACTCTGGAAAAAAATTTGGAGGCTACTTAAAAAGCTGGACATTGATCTACCATTTGATCCAGCAATCCCACTCTTGGGGATATACCCAAAAGACTGTTACTCCAGAGGCACCTGCACATCCATGTTTATTGCGGCACTATTCACAATAGCCAAGTTATGGAAACAGCCAAGATGCCCCAGCACTGACGAATGGATTAAGAAAATGTGGTATCTATACACAATGGAATTTTATGCAGCCATGAAGAAGAACGAAATGTTATCATTCGCTGGTAAATGGATGGAATTGGAGAACATCATTCTGAGTGAGGTTAGCCTGGCTCAAAACACCAAAAATCGTATGTTCTCCCTCATATGTGGACATTAGATCAAGGGCAAACACAACAAGGGGATTGGACTATGAGCACATGATAAAAGCGAGAGCACACAAGGGAGGGGTGAGGATAGGTAAGACACCTAAAAAACTAGCTAGCATTTGTTGCCCTTAATGCAGAAAAACTAAAGCAGATACCTTAAAGCAACTGAGGCCAATAGGAAAAGGGGAACAGGTACTAGAGAAAAGGTTAGATCAAAAAGAATTAACCTAGAAGGTAACACCCACGCACAGGAAATCAATGTGAGTCAGTGCCCTGTATAGCTATCCTTATCTCAACCAGCAAAACCCCTTGTTCCTTCCTATTATTGCTTATACTCTCTACAACAAAATTAAAGATAAAGGCAAAATAGTTTCTGCTGGGTATTGGGGGGGGAGCGGGAGGGGGCGGAGTGGGTGGTAAGGGAGGGGGCAGGGGCAGGGGGGAGAAATGAACCAAGCCTTGTATGCACATATGAATAATAAAAGAAAAATGAAAAAAAAAGGAAAAAAAAAGAAGAAAAAAAAATAATGTTTACTTATTTATTTTATTTTATTTTATTTTTTAGGTGGTACTGGGGTTTGAACTCAGGGCCTTGCACTTGCCAGGTGATCACTCTACCATTTAAGCCACACCTCCAGCCCTAAAATAATGTTTAAATACAAAACAAAATGATAGTAATTGAATGCTTAACATATTTTATTGGTTTAAATTAGCAAAGAATATTAAAATATTTGGTTATTCCATTTCTCTTAGGTATTTACCTATATATAAAGATGTTTCTTTATTTCTAGCTGTGTGAATAGCAATGGGTAAGTGCAGACAAAGAACTTCAGAAAAAGTAGAAACTGCGCAGAAAGGGCTGCTGAGCACTGATGGCCAACCTGGCAACTAACAGTAAGAGTTAGTTACTTACTTCCATAGGTATGTGATGTACACATACATATTTGGCTATTTAGAATAGACTGCATCTCGTAGAGGAAGAAACATGTAGATAGCTTAAGAGTCATGACATTACAATACTAATAAGGCACCTGTATGCTTCCATTGATGCTAACATACCAGACCCATGTGTGATAATGACGCAGTGGGGGATTACGTAGTGCTGGCCAAGCAAAAGCAAAAGGTGGACTGTTCTGGGTGAAAACCCGGAAAGCTGAAAACACTGAAGGCCTGTGACCAGTGCGGGCCTCAGTGCTGCTACCCCTGTAAAACAGTGAGTTCAGTTATGAAAAAGGACCTGGCGAGAGAGACATCCAGGGGTCAAGTTTGAACCACCTTAGGAGAATCATCCAGACCTAGGGTCCCCTCCTGAAACAACTATTTGACAACCCGGTTCTTTTAGACTCAGGAAATAAGAAAGTAAACGCTTTGATTACATTGGAAAGACCTGTGAAGAAATTACGACATAATGCCAACATAAATGAAACCTGTCATGTTACTTTGTAATAGGTTTAACAATAATGTTCCTTTACGTATTGTAATTGTTAATTTTGCATGTTTAATCTGTTGAAAGTGTCTAAAGTACTCAAAATAATCTGTTCTATTAAATTGTGATTGCAGCTTAAGTTGTGTAATGATCCAAGTTTCATAAACAATGCTTAAAAGTTTAAGAAAATTTTGATTTTCCAAGTTGTTTTGTAGAAATATTTAAATAGAGCATGAAATAAGTGAAAATAAAAGTACTCCTCTCCACACACATATTTCCATCATTTTTGAAAGAATACAGTCAACATTCTTATGCCTACCATCTTTTTTACTGCCTCTGAGATTTTGTACACTCTGTCTAATATATATGTATATGTATGTGTGTGTGTGTGTGTGTGTGTGTGTGTGTGTTATGTGTGTAGAAGCTTGGTGCAGTAGCTCACTTCTGTAATCCCAGCTACTTGGGAGGTGAAGGTTGGGAGAATTGCAGCCTGAGGCTGGCATGGACAAAAACCAAACACACCCCTACACCTCCACCCCCACTGGCAAACAAGACACTATCTGGCTCAAGTAATACAGTGCCTGCCTAGCAAGCATGAGGGCCTAAGTTCGAACCCCAGTAATGCCCTTCCCCATATATATAAAGAGAGGTATGCACTCATAGGTTGCAATTAGAAAATAAATTATTAAGACACAGTAAAATTTGCCAGGTAGTTAAACAATTAACAACTTTAAAAACTGCTAGGCAGATAACAAGCAATTAAAAATTACTAGAAGTTAAGCAGGTGCCTGTGGCTCACTCCTGTAATCCTAGCTACTCAGGAGGCAGAGATCAGGAGGATCGAAGTTCAAAGCCAGCCCTGGCAAATAGTTTGTGAGACCCTATCTCAAAAAACCCTTCACAGAAAAGGGCTGGTGGAGTGGCTCAAGGTGAAGATCCTGAGTTCAAACCCCAGTAAAGCAAAAAAAAAAAAAAAAAAGAATTACCAGTAGCTAGCAAACAGTTTGCTGTGCTGGTGTATTCAAGGGAAGGGTACTGATTTAGGGTCAGTTGGGAAGACCTTTCTGGAAAGGGAATGTGGAAGCTATGATGTGCAAGAGGTAAGTGGGGCAAAAGTCCATATGCAAAGGCGTGAAAGAGGAAAAACCTATGTGTTCTAAGGACGTGAGGATTGGCTTGGCTGCAGAAGAGACTAGACAGCTAAAACAGGAGCTAGACTATAGAGGGGCTTATTGATAGCTCTTAAGTGCAAATGGAAGCCCTGCAGGGTTTAACAATAGGGGTGACCTGGAGTGAGATCATTTTGAAATTATTATTCTGCCTACAGTCTGAAAAAAGAGCAAGAGAGGAAACAGAAAGTACAGTTGAGAAGCTGCTGCAGTAATTCAGGTAAGAGATAATGGTGGCCTGTATGAGGATGATGTCAGTAGAGACGAGATAACTGGAAAGATTTAAGAAATATGTTGATGGACTGAATATGTGAAATAAGGGAAAAGGAAGAATAGCATAAATCCCAGGACTGTGTCTTAAGAAACTGGATAGAGAGTGGTGCAACTTATAAGATTAAAAAAAGCTGTCAGGAAAAGAAACTTCCTTGGAGGGTACACAGATATGAGCATCAAGATTTCACTTTTGGTTATGTTACACTTAGGTTGCCTATGAGATAACCAAGTGGAGTGAATTAAGCACATATTGCTGTATGAAGCTTTGTGGGGAAGTAGGGCAGAGAAAATATGTGTAAGCCATCAGCATAAGGAAAGGATGGGAATTGATAAGGTGGGCTAGAGATCAACACCGAAAGAAGACAGGGAAGGAGTTCACAAATCCTTGCTTTAAGAATTTGAACATTTAGAGCAAGATGGAGGTAAAAACACCTGTTAAGGGAATGGAGAAGAGAGATTCTCAGAAACAGAATCATGGACCAAGGCAGAAGTTAAGGCAGAATGATGCATCAAACAGGCAGCTACAGGAGTGCAGAGACAATTTGGGGACTGGAGGCAGCCTTTCCCACAAATGGTGCTAAATGGTGCTTTTTCATATGCAGAATGAAGCTGGACCCCTAATTACAAATTTAAGTCAAAATAGTTGAAGGAGTTAAACATAAGAGCTAAATTAGAAAACTGGGAAGGAAACATAGGCATAAATCTTTATGACCTTATTTTAGGCAGGGGTTTCTTAGACACGACACCAAAAGTTCAAGCACCAAGAGAAAAACAGGCAAACTGGGCTTCATGAAAATTTAAACAGAGGTTGTGCTTCCCCTTCCATGCATCCTTAGCACTTTATTCATACCTTTCGGAAAACTTCAATCCGATAAGCACACACATGGATATCAGTTTAAGATTCCAGTAAATGACAATACCTAGCTTTAATTTCATAATCCTAAAGTCCCAGGGAGAAGAAAAGCAGACACTTCAAGGAAAAGTATATGCATACCATCAGGGAAGCTTTCAATTTCTAAATGCTTCTCTGTCTAACAGAAATGGCGATGTGGTTAGTATCAAACCATGCATGAGAAACCTTTTAACTTGAAGGAAAAGTGCAACAATGGACTTCCACAGAAGAAAAGATAACACTGATGCTAAACTTCAGGAGAGATATGCAGAGTATAACATGAACATCTTCTATTATGGTCACCAAGGTCACTTTGCTACTGTAGTAGGTCATTATTGCTGTAGTTACATCCGATTATTTAGAAGACACTAGTGAGAATCAAGTCAGTCAGCAGTTTTGACCTAATTCCTTTGTGTGGTGCAACTGGAAATTTCAAAGGTTGGGTCAATTACACTTCAGACACTGTCATCAAAGGCAAGCGAATTAGGCACAGTTCCTTGAACCACAGCATCTCTTTCTTTCTCTTCCCCATGCTGGCACTCACATGAATTTGAGACAATCACTTACATTTGTATTTTAATTTGTTGAATATGAAATTGAGAATCACACCTCAAAGACAGATTGGGCATATCATGATAAATAAGTGGCCATTTTAACAAATGTCCAGTCTAATTTCTGTCCATGCTATAGTTGTAGGTGACATTTTTATTATCTGTCTGGTATCACATTTAACAATTTTCAAATTGATATGCAATCTTTATGCATTTCATGATTATTCATTAGTAATTCTATGGCCTTAATGTATTTTGTTTGGTTACTAATGAATTCATGTGACACGTTTTACTTCCTAAGGAGGACACTCTGAAAACTCCTGTCAACTGGCCATTAAAATCCACTGCAATTATCAGCAATGGAATCAAATTACTATCAATTAACACAGAGGAATTAACGTACATTTATCAACAAGATAAATTTATCAACAAGATAAAACGTACATTTATCAACAAGATAAATTTATCAACAAGATAAAACTTGAAGGAAGGAGTACCTAACCAACTATGGACCTGGATGCCTGTGATCAAAGTTACCATTCCCATTTGTACCATAATTGTTAGATACTATGATTTGCTAAGTGCCCACGATGTGCCATGAACTAGTTTTCATGCTTTGCATTCATTGTTCTTTAATCCTAATGGCTATTCTTTAAGAGAGATACCATTATTCTGCTCTTAAAACTGAAATCCTGGAACACCTATAATTATACTGTGGTCAGTGATAAAATCTTGATTTTGGTTGACTTCAATACCCTATTCTTTTTTTGTACTACAGTTTGTGAAAGGCACAGCTTGTGAGGTGGGAGTCTAAGTGCCAAGAGTGGATTTTCACTTATCCCTACTTCATGATGTTATAGTAATCCCTTTTTCATCAGCTTGGGACCCAAGTTACAACTCTCCTAGGAACTTGGTTCTGACTCCCTGAGGCTGCGTGAGGTGTCCTGTTTATGCTCCCACAGCATCTTTGGATTTCTGTAATGGAGAATTTAACAAAATGTACTGAAACTATTGGCTTATTTATTTGTGTATCTCATCTTGATCATGGCACTCAGCTTTCACTTTCTGACCTCTCCATGCACAATGACCATTATTAGCTGTTCAATAGATTCTTGTCGAATTTGTGGTAAATTAACAAAGAATGGAAGACATTATGGCTTCATAAAGATTTGAAAAGGTTAGTGTTTATGCTTAAATCCCATTTTTATTGGTCTTCATCTTGGATAATGCTATTCTAATTATCACACCAAAATGTTCAGTTTCTGGACATGCTGAAATAAAACTGTAGTTCGATAGCAATTTTCTAAATTGTTAGGTTTATTCTGTCAAAGATATTATCATGTGAAAAATATATCAAGATATTTGATGAACATCAAAATTATTTACAATAGAAATAGTACTGTTTCCAAAATTGTTGATTCTGGTAGGAAAAAGATGACACAAAAAGCAAGTGGAAACCAAAGCCAGTTTTGCTTCTTCCTGTATTTATTACATTTAGAAAATGAAGGAAGGCATGTTTTCACACCTCTTCTGTTTAAATACCACACTTTAAAAAAGATTAAGTAGCAAAACCTCAATTTAGAAGAATGAATTCCCAGTGTATTCCATCCCTAGCCAACAAAAGTTAAAATGTTAAACAGAATCACATCTAAAAGATAAAGATATCTTCTAAGTTAAATATATTGCATGTTTTATGTGCTGAATTATGTAAGGAGCATCGTAAGTCATTTACAGTCCTTGTGGGAAGAATCCTTGTGTATTGAGGAATGAATGATCCTCATGTCTTTAAGGTACGTAACCTAGTTAACACAGACACTAATGCTCCTTGGAATTTACAAGTGTGAGGGACCAGAAGGAGTAATGATGTGTTCTGGGCTGCTGGGAGAAGAATGAGGGGAAGGAAAATGACTTGTGATCAGGCTATTGCAAATATTCCAGGAAAAGATGAAAAGGGCTAAAATTATAACAGCAATGATGGGAACGAAAAAGCAGAGTTTTAAGAGACACTGACAGAGAAAGGCGTGCTAAAGACAACTTATTTGCAGATAGCAGATATGAGTTCCTAAAGGGAGAAAAGTAGAGTCTTCCTATAAGATCAAGTTCATTCTACCTGATTTGAAACTCAGAATTTAAAAACGTGCCTCTCAAGTTTTCTTCCACAATAGATACGAAGAGTTTTGACAGAAATAATCTTAGGTGTTCACAAAATTGTGTTTTGTTTTTCTTATTCTTGAATATATATTTTAGACTTCCTTGCTGTGAGATGGGTAATCTGGCCAGTGGTTTGTAAGCAGAAGCAGTGAGTGTTATTTCTGGGCTGAGCTGATCAGATGCCCACATGGCCTCCAGCTCTCTCGTTCCCTGCGGAATTTGACTCTGGAAGACATGTGTTGAGGTGGAATTTTGAGATACAGTCAAACGATCCCAGAGTCACAACTTCATTGCTCTAAAGAAGCAAAGAAGACATATTTGGAGTGAGAAATAACGTTTAATTTTTTAAGCCACTGAGATTGTAAGGTCTGTTATTACAGCATAATTGAGTGTTCTTGTGATCAATAAAAGGGATGATGCTCATAAATTCATCATCTTTTGGGCATAGCACTCATATTTAGAAGACCCTCTTCAAAATGTTTTATTTAGCTAAAACAAATCAAGTCAATATTATTTTTATGTATGGGAATGGGAGGAGTAGAACTGATAAAATGCATCTTATAAGGATATAAAGAATAAATTAGCAAATTAAAGACCTTTAAAACATTTTAGAATAAAAAATTAGCAGATTATCTAGTTTTCAAAAAACTGTATTTTATTTTGAGAATGAGTTTCCCTCCTTAATTCAAGGACAAAATTGTAAGTGCTACCAGAAAGCAGCATGAATAAACCCAATTTTATGGTTTAAAATATGAAAGCCTATACTTTACAGATTAATATATTAATATAAATTTGCCATTTTCTGCTTTGGACTTGTAACAGTATCCACAGTGCCATTTTCTCTCTTGTACAGTGCAAATGCAGACACAATTACCTACTTCTTTTCTTATTAAAAATCTATCTATGGGCAAACTTAAGAATAATATGGCAATAAGGTAAATACTAAGGCACACAAGTGTGACTGTACACCATGTCAACGTGACTATTAGGGGGACAAGAAACAATGGCAGGGAGAGGGAGGTGGGAACTGTCACTCCACTCTTTCTGTAGCCACTCAAGAAAGCTGGCAGCAAGTCTCTTATGTATCAAATCATACACTTCGGTACTATAATGATGTTTAATAAGGTGACTGGAAATGTGCCTTTAACACTGACACTACCAAACCCTGAACAGAAAGGGTTTTTATACGATAAAATACTTAGTTTGTACTCAAGACCTAGTTAAAATACTAAAGATAAATAGCATTTGAAAATTTACAACTCAGAAGTGAAAAGCAGTAACAGGTCAAAAGGGTAGTTATCAATTGTAGACTCAATTTTCCTTTATGAGTTCTTATAATAGGGAGAAAGCAGAGTAGAAGGATGCATAAAAGTTAACAAAAGAAAAAGGAAGGTGAATGGAAAAAGACATTCTTTTTCTTAATTCTTTAAATCTTTAGGAAAAAAATCTTGCTTCAAGTAAAATCTTCCATGAGTCTAATTAAGCATTTGTGGCTACAGGATAAGAGCTATAATTAAAGCCTTACCTTATATGGCTTACTAACTTGCAGATGCAAGCTGAATGTTTTAACGTACCATCATACTGGCACTAGTTTGACAAAATGTAGTAATCATTTCCCTCTGTGGACTAAAAGACATCAAGAACATGCATATTTTAATTCATATGTTAGCTGATCCAGACACAATTATTAGAGGTTACAGGACATATATGGCACTGCATTCCTTTTTCTCATCCCTTTTTAGCTAATTGAATGCTTTACTTATTTTGAATAAATGTAACTTAACACAAATGATCCAAAACAAGGGGTGGAAACAGCAGGGAAGATGAAGGAAAATAGGACAAATTCCTAGGATCTGTAAAACAGGAAGTATTTTTAAAGATAAAAAGTGAGCTCAGAATGATGCAAACTCGTGGGTCCACTTGATACTTATTTCCTTCAAAATTTTTAAATCTACCCTTTTGCCAACAGCTAGTGGTATCTATCCTTCTGTTTACGTTCATCACTTGAACTTGAGGTTTTACTGTCACCTAACTATCCTCTCAAGTCTCATAACCATGTTACATTCTTCCTGTGAACATTTGTGTCTGTACTTTGGTACAGAAAAAAGCTGAAAAAATGTTCTACTGTGTTGGGGTAGAGGAGGCTCCATGTGAGCAGGCTGTGCACTCGGTCCCAGGATTTTGGAGTTGAGTGCATGTTGGACACCCAAACTCACAGTTGGCTGGAGCTTAGCTACACAGGGACTTGTGTTCACTTCATCAAGGGCTAGGACAGAACTGGTACTTCTAAAATTAAAAATGAAAAAGTCAACAGGTGCATGTGGTGTGTAGTATTGCTATGAGTCCAAGAGGTCTGGCACACAGCTCCAACATGACAAGTCCTGGAGAAGTATCTATCTTGAGCATTTCTGCACGAAGGCGTATTTGCCAGACGGACTGAGTTATCTCTAGGGACTGTGTTAGCGATACCCTGCTGATCCGCGGATGGCTAGAAATAGTAACTGGAAAGAAGGAACAACTAATGATCTCTTGGGGTTTGGCAACCAAAAGAATCTTTTCTCTCTTGTTAAATTCCGAACAAAGATCTGAGAGCTTCACTGGTTTTTAAATCGGTACCAACATATTTGCCGTGGTCTATAGTTGTGAAATTGAAGGAAATGTACACTTTTTAAAAAATATGGATAGTATATTTAAGTGTTCTTCTATGTCTTATTAAGTACTTACTAATTCCTTTTAGAACTGTACTCAGGGGGAGTGAACAAGTTTGGGTATAAACCCCCATATCCATGGACAACTCAATTGCCGTGAAATCCTATTACTTACTACCTATTTCATTTTATTTATTTTTTAATTTAAAAAATTTTGTTATCATATTTTTGTTGTACTGGGGGTATACTGTAACATTTACAAAAGTTTGTACACTATATCATTGTACTTATATATGAAAATGGAAAATTGATGGAGGGGGTGAATTCAACTTCTTACCTATTTTAAAATTCCCAACAGTCTTGAATAGTGGTGATTTCTATAGGCTAAGATTAGAAAGTCAATCAGATTGAAAAACAGAGGAACAAAGAAACAAAATAAAGCCATTAAAAAAAAAAAAGAAAGAAAAAGCCTAGATCATCCAAAGTCTAAGAGGTCCTTGAAAATGAAAATGAAGACTGAAAACATTACAAAGTTCTCCCCTCTCATCTGGGAACCTAGCCAGGCAAATCTACAGGGAGCTGAGTTCTGCGATTGTGAGTGAAAGTTGCTTTGTCTGTCCCTGTCTGCCCTCCTTCTGCTCTGTTCTCTAATTTTAGACATACTGGCCTCGACAGCATCCCTTAACAAAAAGCTCAGCAGCAAGCAGTCCTAAATCTGACATTTCCCACACTAAGAAAGGAGAGGAATTCCACACCATCTTCTTGTGGGTTAATGACTTTTATGTAATCACAAAAACATCACCGGATATGGAACCACATCACTACTGATTTCTTTCTAATTATGTTACCCTTTACATTTCCAAAGTACACTAAAGTCCTTTCATTAAATGTATCCAAAAATGCAGTTTCTGACTAAAGACATACTGAAGGTCTTCAGGGCAGGAGTCAGAATGCTCAGTTCTGTAAAGGGCCAAACAGTAACTATTTTGGATTTTGTGAGCCATAGTGTCTTTGGGGCAACTGCTGTTGTAGAATGAAAGCAGTGACATGCAATATGTAAATGAATGGGTGTGGCCATGTCCAATAAAACTTTATTCACAAGAACAGGTTGTATTTTGCCCAAGGCCTTCAGTTTATGGACCTCTGCTCTAGGGTCATGACTAATAAGTGATCACAACTGGCTTGTACCAGAACATAACAATTTACATAACAAATTATGTTGATCTATCTTAAAAAACTAACTAACAATGGAAAAAAAAATTTGGATCATGATCTATAGATCCCAAATATGTTACATGTTCTCCAAACAATTTTTAAAAATTAAAATATCAGTCCATGTTTGGTTCTATGTTTAAAGAATCACACTTCCTGAGAAGGTGACTGTTCCTAAAAACCTAAGAATTGTGGTAACCATGTCTATGATGTAAATTGTCATTCTTGAAATTAAAGCACTAATGGCTAATACATACTGAGTATTTACTCTGTGGAAGATACTTTTTAAGGCGTTATTTAAGAATTAACTCACTCATGGGCTTGTGGAGTGGTTCAAGTGGTAGAGCACTTGTCTGTAAGCACAAGTCCCTGAGTTCAAAATCCAGTAATGCCAAAAAAAAAAGTAACTCACTCAATCCTCTAAACAACTTTGTGAGGTGGGTACTGCCATTATTCCTACTTTGCAAAGGGGAAGCCTAAGGGTTAAATAAAAATTTAGCTGAGCTCAAAGGCTTATAGGTAGAAGAGGTGGGATTTAAACTTGAGCATCCTGGCCACTGAATCTCTATCCTTAATCACTGTCCTCTAGAGAGGAACAGGAAAAGGTAGGCAAGTTAGTGCTCAGGCCTGGAAATTCTGCCTGGCTGGTCTTTGTTGATCTGTGAATCATTGCTAACTTCTTCCTATGTGGTGGGTACATACATGCCTAATGTTTTGTGTATATTGTCATTAATCCTACCCACAACTCTGTATGGAACAAACTATCATCCTATTTTATAAAAAACAAAAACTGTGGCTTGGAAATTTATGAATACACACATTAAGAAATGGAACCCTATGGTGCTTCTATTGGAATTACCACTCATTTGAAAATAAGGTGTTCCCTTTCTGAACCACTATTTGCAGGAGACTTAGGTGTCCAGATAAGGAAGAAGACCACATTCTATGTTAGGAAGCAGTAGGTATCTCTTATTATGTGTGACAGAGGCCTCTTTGAGCCTTTACTCCCCCAAACAAGGTGTGTACCATGGGCTGCTTAGAATCCATTGTCTTTCCAACACCTTTACATATAGCTTTCACGTGTGACTGTTCAGCTCTTCTTTCCTTGCTTGTCTATCCACAGTTGCCATTCTGGGGCCATCAAAGTCCCAGGGCATTCCTGTCATCTGCTGCAATGTTCCAAAGAAGGTGTTACTGGCACGTACTCTGGATTATTTCATTCTGCAGATTTTTGGCTTTGTCTGGGACTCCAGCCATGGGAGTTTTCTCTTGGGATCCACCTTGACTTCTACCGCATTCATCAGACCATTCCTATACATAGGGCTCTGTAGTTAGAGACAGCTAATCTTTTCCTCAGAGACAGTTTGCATTTCTATATTCTCCTAGTTGATTTTGGACAATGTTCAGGGAAAGAAGGGAGATACCATTTAAAAAAAATTCTGTCATTTTAAAGCCAGAAGTCTAACAAATATAACTGACTAATTTTTCCTATCAAAGTCAAACTAATTCAGTAACTGCCCTTCTCAGATGGAACTTGAACTTGGGATTAACCATTTGCTGGTAACATCTGCTTAGAACCTTAACTTCAGTTAGGTTAAGGAAACACCCAAAATAATTTTTAAGTAATCAAGTTTGGCAGTATATACAGTACCATATTTGTGATGACTATTGTTTCTTACATCCTATTTCTACCCTTTGAGTTTACTTGGCTTCACAGTGGAGAATATTATTAAGAACTTTCAGCACTGGGAAGGAGGTTGTGAATATCAGTCTTTGCTTGTCTGAAAATATCTTTGTATTTCACTTATGCCTATTTTATAGTCAAGCTGGATATTGAGTTCCAAGTTGACAGTTATTTCTGGAACTGTGGCGATACTAACTTAATGACTTTTGATATCTCTTGATGCTAATGACAAGCCATCAGTTTTTCCATCCACTGTAGGAAAACTCATTTTTAGTAGCTTTTATGATTTTCCCTTTGCTCTGCTGCTCCATTATATTTTTCTGTACATAAAGCTTTATTTTCAGGTGTGGTGCTTGGCAGTATTTTAAGTTTTTACTTTTGAAAGTTTTTAGTCATTATCTTTTGGAATACTGGTTTTCTCCCCTTTTCTATGAACCTCTTGTGAGTTTCCTATGACTGGTGGAGCTTCTCATTTTATCTTTACCTACAACTCCCTCCTTTAAATTCTGTGCTATGGTTGAATTTTTCATAACTATCTTTCAACTCATTGATTTTATCTTTGTGTACCATCTAGAGTTTATTCTGTCAAACGAATACATTTCAAGACTATCTTTTTCATTGCCAGAATTCTTTTTATCCTACTATCTCACCTTCTCATTTTGTTTTATAACATCTTTCTTTTTTTTTTTGGTGGTACTGGGGCTAGGTAGGTCCTCTACTGCTTGAGTCAGTCCGCCAGCTCATTATTTTGTAACAGCTTCTTTATCCTACTTTGTTTTTGTTTTCTTAATTTTGTTTTTTTCTAATTTCTAGTGTGTTTTTCTTAATATTTCCTTTATCTTTTGAGTATCTTAAATATTTTAAACTCATTTTCAAATTTATCTGGTTTTTAAAATTTCATTTGGGATGAATTCAACTCTCAATTTTTTGTGTAATACAAAATGTTGTACCTTTTTTTTAAGGCAGTATGGGGGTCTGAACTTGCAGCCTTACACTTGGGAGGCAAGGGCTCTATCACTTGAGCCATTTCTCCAGCCCTTTTGGCTTTAGTATTTTTTTCAGACAGTGTTTTGTGTTTTTGACCAGGCTGACATCAAACCGTGATCCTGTCATCTCTGCTTCTCACACAGCTGCGTGCACTTTCTTCTTGAGTAGTAGGTTTTAATTTCTCCCATCTGCTCCTCAAGACCTTGACCCTCTTCCCTATGTGCTGCTATTTCCTGCACTGGCTCCTGGACTTAAAAATCTTGTTCTGGGTAATATTCTTGTTATTGCAGAGCGGCCAGTAGGTCCAGGTCTTTGTGGGAGACTGTGTCTCATTTCTCTGGCCCCCTGGAATGAAGAGTCTTACACGTCACTGCCCCACAGGAGCAGTTGGTCACAGTATATTGTACATTCCTTTTGTGGAATGGGAAGATGTGGTTCCAAGGAAGAAATGTGGCTCCTATTTCTGCTTCACATAAGGGTACTTTCAGTCTTGATTGTAGCATGGAATTCAAACTTCCTCTCTCCTGATGTGGAGCCCAGCAGACAAGTAAACATCATTCCTACTAACAGCTTTGTGATTCTGTGATATTTCTGGTTGATGGATAGTCTTCTTTTTCTTAGGATTTGAACTCAGGGCTTCATACTTGCAAAACAGACATTCTAGCACTTGTGATACACCTCTAGTCCATTTTGTTTTGGTTATTTTGGAGATGGAGTCTCATGAACTCTTTGCCCAGGCCAGCCTTGAACCATGATCCTCCTGATCGCAGCCTCCCAAGCAGCTAGGATTACAGGCATGAACTACCAGCTCATATGTATGTACATATACATTTTTTTCTATAAGTGGCTATTTCTTTTTAATTTCCTTTATATTGCATGTGGTGGCTGCTGAAGGAGCCTCAAAATACAAATTTAGAATGCCAAGCTCTCCAATATTCAATTTCTAAAACATTTACTTTTTTATCACTGCAACAATCCAAATATTCTATACTGCTTAGCAGTGATAATGCTTATTTTTCCCTTTGTTTTTATGAGCAAAGAAAGAAAGAAACAAAGAAAAAGCTTATTATGTCTCACTTATCATTTCTTTTACGTACTACCTTGCTAATTGGAAATAGATGGTCCTAAATGATAAGTTTCACGTTACTTCTCTTAACAGGGGACAAAACTAAATAAATCAGTAAAAATGATTAAGAAGCAGCAGTGATTGAGTGTTCTATCTATGATCATCTGCATTACAGCTTAAAACGTATGCAGTTTTCCTCATTCTTAATCAGAGAGAAATCCATCTATTCTTACATTACTCCAATTTTAAAGAATCAAGGTAAGAAGTGTAAGAAGTCCAAAAGAGGTATCATAATTTTGAAACTATTTTCTCAATTATTGAAGGAAACTTTATCATATCATCCATATCTTTTATTTCTGAAAAGAAGATTTATACCTATTCTACTTCTGAAGGCTGCTTTGTCTAGGACTCCACCTAATTCCTCATGCATGTTGCTGGGTTATAACTATTATGCATAAGAGTTGAGGAATACAAATGAACCATACTTAGTATAACAAATGCATTCTCAAATATTTGTGCACTGAATTTCAATTAATCAAGTTGCATTTTCCTTTTGAAGTATAATATAAATTCAAATATGTCTCTAGAGGAAAAGAAAATATGTCTCTAGAGGAAAAGAAGGACAGCATTAGGAAAGTGAACTTACCAGTCAGGCATTAAACCAGAAAATAATTTAATGATAAAACAGTGTATTTTGTAATTCAAATGTTACTCTGAAAATACAACACGATATCAAGTTTCAAGAATAATATAACTGGCAACTAAATGAGAATAGAATCTAATGCTGTTGGAGGAACACCTGGAACTTTTAGACAAAAACACTACCTGCCACTTTAGATACCAATGACAGGTAATAGGTCCCTGGGTTACCCACACTTCTGCCCCACTTGGAGCCAAGTTAAGACATCAAATTAGTGATGGCTTCCATCAAGAGGTCTTTTTGCTTTATTGTCTCTCTAATGGGGAGGATGGAAAGGACAGATTTTAAAGACAGACTTGGGTTCAAATCTTGAGTACTGCTTATTATCTGTCTGACTTTAGGACAGTTAAGTAACTTCTCTGAGGCTTAGTTTTTTCTCCAGTAAAATGGGAATAAAACAAGAAAAGTGCACCTACAAATGCGTATGACTGCTCTTCTCCTGTATCTGGTTAGAGGATGCCTTCAGAGTCTGAATTATTTTTTTAAATCTCTACTCCCTCTTCTGTGTCTGAAGGAAGACTGTGTGTAAATTAGATTCTGTACCAATTTCCCTTAATAGAACAGAAGGTGGGACAGCAACAGGAAGACAGGATTAAAAGAAAACATTAATTGTAGCAGCTGTCATCGAGTGCTCGTTTTGACCCCCAGTACTCCTTAGGCACCATACTAAATGTTTCATACATGATCTTGCAAAATTCTTAGGATTACCCACAGGGTAAGCACTGGAATTCCCTTTAAGTCAAGCTTGCAGGTTAAGTAACTCATCCACAGACTATAATAACAATCTATATTAGATCTCTGCCCTCAGTTCCTGTCACAGAGCTCCTTAAACCCTTGGAATTTTCTGAGGGACAGAGGAGAAAGGAATAACCTTTCTTATTCATAATAAGCCCTTTTCAATCATATTTGAGTCTGTGTTAATGAAGTGAGTCTTGGAGGGTGGGAGACAGCTGCCAGAGACACTAACCAAAAGATTAGAGGGTGGAACCTTCTAGAGGTCAGAGGACCATGGACCTCTAAAGATGAGAGAGGGGCTAGAGATAAGTTAATCACCAATTTCCAGTGATTTAATTAGCCATGCTTGTGTAATGAGACTTCAATAAAAACCCTAAATTATGGGGCTTGGAGAACTTTTGGGGTTGGTAAGCATCCTCATATGAGGGTAGCAGACCTTAAACTCCTCAGGAACAGACGCTCTGGTGCTTTGGATTTGTTCTGACCTTGAACCATGTACCTCATCTGAGTCATTTATAATACACTTTATGATAAACTGGTAAATACAAGTGAGTTCTGTGAGCTGTTGCAGCAAATTGTCAAACCCTGGGGAAGGTTGTGGAACTTTCCAATTTGTAGCCAAGTGGGACCAAAATGTGGGTAATCAGTACTTGTGACTGGCTTCCCAAGCAGTGTGACAGGCAGTCTTTGGGACAGAGCCTTTAACCTGCAGGCCCTGCACTAACTCTGGTTAGTGTCAGAATTAAGTTGTAGGACACCCAGCTGATGCCCACAGAGAAATGAGGAATTGCTTGGTGTAGAAAACCCACATATTTGGTGTCAGAAATGTTCTGTGAGTAGAAACGGATCCTAGGAGAAGTA
Organism: Castor canadensis; assembly: GCF_047511655.1. Classification (NCBI taxonomy): domain Eukaryota; kingdom Metazoa; phylum Chordata; class Mammalia; order Rodentia; family Castoridae; genus Castor; species Castor canadensis. Next base: position 82,801,956 of record NC_133388.1, on the reverse strand, counting down.
AAATAACACCACAGCAAAGGATTACATTCCCTAAGCAATACTGTGCTGAGCAAACATGGGAACTCCAAATCATGCATCCATGTGGAGTCACTTTTGAACGTATTTTGAATTAAAGAGACAAGTCTAACCAGCTAATGTGAATTCATCAGTAATGATTACATGTTAAATAAATTTAACCTTGAAAAGGGATTTGTCATTCTCTCAAGAGGCACACCTTAAAGAGGACACTATGATCATTTCTGAGAAGGTGGGAAAGGGACATTATCAAGGAAAAGGATGATTTCTCACAGAATAAAGTGACCTACAATGTCTTCATCATCAAAAGTTTTAAATATCAATACTGCAAGATTTCCTAGGAACATGTAAAGAACTAGTACAACTGCTAAGGAAAAATAAATCCCTTAGATAAAGGGAAAGAGCCAATGTACAATAGGGTAAGAAAATTCTCACTATTATAAAACCTGATGCCCTTTCAGCTTCTTAGGTACTGGAACTTCACAAAAAGTTTAGTTCTGAATTTAAATGTCTTAAATTATAACAGATTAGCATGAGTAGTACAGTCTATAGGAAATATTTGAAAATATATTCCATACTTTTTATGTAAGATATAAAATATATAAAGTACACTTTTACATTTAAAAGTAAATAAAAAATAATTAAACATAAGGACAATATTACACAATAGTGTGTTAAATAAAAATTACAGGGGACAATTATTTTAGCCTAAGCTTCTGCACTGGGCCCCAAAACAACAGACTAAAAATCAAAATGGAATCACTCATGCTGAAGTTTCGTATCACCAAACCAAAACCACGTTATCTGATCTGAAAAATCAGGAGAATGAGAGCCAGATTCCCACACAGGTCAGTCATCATGGCAGTGAAGTTCTCTCTGCTTTAATCCTTACAAAATGCAACCTAAGTAATTGGATGTTAACCTATTAGTTATTTATTGTTTGTCTCTTTCTTGTCTCTGTTTTACCAGGAGAGTAAGTTTGAAATGACTAAACATCTTTTGTTCTTTGTTTCTGCTCCAAACTCTTCTGTTTAATCCATTGACCACTCATTCTAGCTTATGGAATGAATTGTTGTCCAATTCTAGAATGAAAAATAAAACAAATTAAGACCTTTAAAGTCAATTGCTGCAATTTGTACTTTGACAGTGTATAGAATAGTTTTTAGAGTTATTAAAACAATGGTATATGTATAATAATTGCTTCCCAAACATGTTCTGCCCTCGTTCCTGGAATGTGTGAATGGTAAAAGGGACTCCGTAGCTATGATTAAGTTACAGATCCTCAGATGAGAAGATTATACTGCATTATCTGAGTGGACCTAATGCTATCACAAGGGTCTTTTTAAGAGGAAGGTAGAAATGTCAGAGACTGGGAAAAAGATTTGAAGATCCTGCACTGGGGGCTTTGAAAATGTTGGAAGGTACCATGAGTCAAGGAATGTGAGTAGCTTTCAGGAAGCAGAAATAACAAAAACAAATTCTTCCTTAGGGCATCTGGAAGGAACTCAGTCCTACTGACCCATTTTAGACTTCTAACCTCCAGATCTGTAAGATAATAAATTTACACTATTTTAAGTTTGTGGTAAATTCTTATAATAGCAATGTAAATAGCCAAGATGGCAACTCTACTGTAGACAGCAAAATTAATATAAATACTTAATCTACATACCAACTCTGAGAGAATTGTTTTGTCGTTTTTTTAATTTATGAAGGTTTTATTTCTGGAATTTTCCACTTAAAAATTTCAAAACATAGATGACCTTGAGCACTGATGCTTCAGAAAATAAAGTACAGAAAAGAGGGGGAGTGTTACAACACTTCAGGAGAATTGTTTTTAAATGATGTAAATTAATATATAGTTATATATAATAAATTCTACCTTAAAGTTTAAAAGCCAATAACTTATAGAAAATAAACAAGGAGAGAGTACTGATAAAACTTTCTTACAATTATAAAAAAGCATTTTCTCCGTTTCTCTGCCCCCAAAATCTAACATTCACAGAAATCAGCATCAGGACAAATAGGCTTTTGTCACAGACATGAAAACCTACCTTGACCTTGTGAGAAACACTTCTCCCTCCACAGGTCTCAACCTTTCATAATGGAAACTGGGAGAAGATCAATAAAATCAACCAACTGAAAAATAAAGCCAATGGGCTATGGTAAAACCCAGATTGTGGGAAGAATACATAATAATATGGAGGAACAATCAAAGGAGATTAGAGCTCTATGCAACATTTTATGTGAAGCATAGACGGTCCCTCTAGTCCTCCTTATTTTAAGGTGCATAAGACTGATCCTGACCAGAATGTGCTTAATCAGGTTCAATGCGGGGAGATATCAATTTTTTTTTTGGAAAATTCTTTCCTACTGGGCCTGGTATTATAGGTAATTGTGACAATTACATTTACATTTTCACAAAGTATAGATAATCAGTTTCTGCTTAGACATTTAAACTCAAAATTATTCTGAGTCCTTCTTACTATTGTCTTCTTTTGTCATGAACTATTAACTTAAACATTTCTTTTCTTTTTTTTGGTGGTACTGGGGTTTGAACTTACTAGGTAGGCACTCTACCATCTAAGCCACTCAGCCAGCCCCAGGAACTGCTAATTTAAATAAAAGAAAAACAGTTGCTTCCCCACTAATAGTATCCAGAGCTTAAAAGGCACATACCCCCGTCCCCACACACTCAGACAGACATGCATTTGTCAATTGACAATTCAACCACTCAAAATTTGGATAAATAAAACCCTAAGCCAATGAATATTTGTCCTCATTCTTTCTTTGCTAAAACTTATGCTTTTACTTTAATATAATGATATCTTTACTTTTTTAGCTTCCTACCACTCATGCATTGTACTTGAAATATTTATGCTTTAATGTGCTCCCACAGTTAGAAAATGATGAAATAGACATTCTTCCCCTTTTAGAGCTAGGACCCAATGGATTGTTCTTGGAACCTATAGTAGTGAGAAAGCATGATCTATGAATGCCATATCACATACAGCTAACACAAAACCCAAACCAATAAACAAATAAAGTCAGGGCTACTTTACGTGCTTGCTGACCTGGGAGCAAGAGAGGGCCACACAATGGGTCAAGGTGAGTCAGAACTTTTAGGAAAGCTATGGGTTTGATAAGGGATCCTATCACTTTCATCACCAAGAAACCACTAGACTAGTCAGAGAGGAAGCCAAAATGTTTACACGGCAGCTTCCTGTTAGGCTTCATTCCATAGATATATATTTTATTAGTTTATATTAATTGTACAAAGTAGTGTGGTTCATTGTATTTTTAAACATACATACATTTCATACGTAAGGTACTTTGTTCCTATTTATCAACCCCCTCTCTCCTCCCATTGGTCCCTTTCCCATTCTCAAATAGTCCCCCTCCTATTTTCGTGTCTTTCCCCTTCTTTCATTGTGACAGTTCCAAACAGCCTAACACTGTACATTGGTTAGACTGTCCCCTCCACCTCCCCATCCCCTGCAACCAGCAACCACTTCCCTGCCCCACTTAAAGCAATTGCAAGGTTTCATTGTTCTATTTCTTATAGGTAATGAAGCCCATCAACCATGTCCCCTTAATTCTTCAGATAGTATGCCTCTTGGTCTTCCTCCATTAATGGGAGCCTTTGTTTTGATGTTTGACCTAAGAATCTATGGCAAGTTCCTTTTATTGTTCTTGGCAGAAAACCCACCTCTAAAAAAAACAAACCAGACATTCAGGTTCAGGGCTGAACTTTCTTCCCTGTGTAAAATTAATCAGTAATCTGATATATAAAAATTGTCTACGTAACAATAGGCCTGTTTGTGATGGCTGGCTACAACCTGAGAAAAAAGATACCCATAAAGATTGCCAGGAAAAAAACAAAACATGAATTCCAGAAAAACAATGGATAATTTTACCTGGGGACGCTGCTCAGGTAATAGAGTGCTTGCCTCACAAGCCTGAGTTCAATCCCACTAACCCACACCAAAAAAGTATAATTTTTTTAACTTTATACTTTCATTTTAGTATAAACATGTCCCATGTAATAATCCTGTATCTTTATTACCAATATCTGGCACGCCTAATGTTCTTGTTTCTTGCAATAAACCCAATCATATGTAAGTATATTGCAGGTATAAGAGTGGGGAATATTTGGTTTTATAAATTTAAAAATGTCTCCAACTTATGATTTACATCAGTGTCCAAATTTAAACAAATACCTATGCTAAATCTAATGGTTTAGCCTTACTTTAATGATCAAAAACAGAGAAGGGGAAAAAGACACACAACCCTTTCACTAAAGTTTTAGAAATTTCATCTTTCTGTGTAGTTTCTCTGTCACTATGTGTAAATTCCCTAAGTTCCTTACCCTTATTTCAAGTAAGGAATAAGATTGTGACCTCCAGCTGGAAGATTACAATCTGATCTGCTGTCCAAAATCGTGTGCTCAGAGTGGTTTCCCCATGGGTGGGGATGACCTTGTCAAATCACTAACTGACCTCTTTCAGAACCAGGGGTTGTCCTTGAGAATTTGTAACTAACTGTCACCAAAATTCCAGGTGATCTTTAATTCTGCTTTCTATGTAATAGCAGAGTAACAGCTTTTAATATTGCTGCTGAGTTTTCACAGGTCTGTGAAATAAGAATAATGAAGTAAGTTTTTCATAAAAGTAAATGTTTCCAATTTAAGGAGTAGCCTTCTAATTATCAGAGATTATGTCCTTTTTATCTTTTAGTGTTAAACTTTCTGTTATTAACTTATGGTGATAATGGATGTGAATTTTAAAAATGTCCTCTTACAGAAAATTGGTTAGCAAACTTATGTCTTCAGGATTCTTTAAAAGTTTTATTCATCTGTAAATTTAAAAGTATGGGCATTACGAGGGACATCTTTTATGTCTGTTTAAGAAATACCACTGCATGTTGCATTACATTAAACATTTTTAACTTTGATTGATGTATCTTTATTTTGGCAGTGGAATGAGAACTGGACTCAAGGAAATATTCTAGGCTGAAGACATGTTGGTGGAAAAAGAACATATCCATTCTCTTGTAAAGTTCAGAAAAGATGCTTTAGGTCTTTTCTTTTCTACTAGAAGATTTGAATTATGTGCCCTGAACTCTGGTACAGTGTCACTCGATATATTTTGAACATCATTGTTTTGGTAAGTCAGCAGTTAACATATGTACTCTATAAATGTCAAACATAAAATGCAACACATTCAGCATTCTATAAAACCAGGCACACAACTCAGCATCCAGACTTCTGAAATGTCTATAATACAGTTCAGTTCATTCCCATTTGGAACAAAGAAATTACTATTTTTGTTTTTTTGCAATTCCTATGGACATCACTGGACTAGGATAGCAAGAGTATTTTCTTGATTCTTTCATGAGAAAGTGCCTTTGATACATATTCTGGAAGAAATCATGGAATGTTATAAATATGTTACATTTTCTAAGTATTTTATTAGCATATAGTATTTATACAAAACAGTGAATTACAATGTGACATTTTCACACAATGTACTTTGATTTTACTAAAAAATACAATATTCAGGCATAAACTGTTATTTCATAAAATATGAAATCCAGCAGATTTCAAGTTTAATCCTCATGCCAACCCTTCAAGGATGTCCAAATATGGAAAAGCTGAGTCTAATGTAAGCAGCTTAGAGAAAGTCACAGAGCTAATGAGTGATACCATCAAAGGCAGGGACAAGTGAATTTAGTGTGTGCTCTCTTCACTGTATCCAATAATCTAGTATAGATTATTTAACCACGGAGCAGACAAAATATGTTCACAGTCCTTGTCAAGCCAATAAACAATACCTCAGAAGTGCCCTTGGTTTGGTTTAAGATTCTGATGGTGAGATATGATTCACAGGCAGTAAATGGACAGTCACTCCTGGGAGAGGATGGCTAGCCAGACCCCATCAGCTGCTTCATAGTAAGCATTTCTGAATAGCTAACAGACAATGAGCAATGAAAAAGAAAACAACAACAACAAACCCCCCCCAGCATTTGTGACCCAATTTTTCCTTAGTTATTAGTCATTTATATTATGCACACAACTGAATAGAGCCAAAGAAAGTAGTCTTTGGTTATTTCAATTTTCTCTCTTAAAATAAAAGCATTTGACTTTTATTCAAGGTTGAATGGCTAAATAAGAAAATGTAAAAATGCAATGGATGAGCATGGTGGTGTGTATCTCTGTAATCCTAACTTCAAGGTAGGAGGATCATGACCAGATGCCAGCCCAGGGGCTAAAAACAGGAGACCCTATCAGAAAAAATAACTAAGCCAAAAAAGGTTGGGGGTATGGCTCAAGTGGTAGAGCATCCCAAAAATCATCTCAGGTGGGCCTTTCTAATTGTATACTTTAATATGGATATTATTATTTTAAGTAATACATTTTGAATTTTTTTCAGTACTGGGGTTTGAACTCAGGGCTTCATGCTTGCTAGGCAGGTGCTTGCTCTACCACTTGAGTCACTCCACCAGATCTTTTTGTGATGGGTTTTTTTGAGTTAGGATCTCGTGAACTATTTGCCTGGACTGGCTTCAGACAGCAGTCCTTCTGATCTTTTGCCTCCTGAGTAGCTAGGCTTACAGGTGTGAGGCACTGGTGGGCAGCTTGAAATTCCTTCTCTCTCCAAACAGGTTCTATAAGACAAGTTTTTTTCCTTGCAGTACTAGAGATTGAAACCAGGGCACCAGAGCATTGTAGATATTCTGCTGCCCAGGGGCAGGCCAATGCTCAAACACTGAGCTTTAACCCCAGCCCTATAAGGTAAGACTTACTGAAGTATCATGCTGTCTAGGGAAAGATGTCTTGGCTGCAGTGAGGAAACTGGAGTGATGGAAGAATGAATGACAGTCTCCATGCATATATGATCAGTATAATTAAATATCATTTATGTGCTTTCAAATATAATTTTAATTCAGCTCTCACAAGGAACTTACTAAATTGTTGTCCCTTCTACTTATCTGAGACAGTATTAAAAACAGAAGACTTGTGCCTATTAAGGGAACTTGGAGGCTGGTCTCCATTTAATGGATGGGGAATAAGTGGTGGTCTGTACAGAAACATCAGCTCTCTCAATAGCTGTGGGAGTTTGGGCAAGTTCTCCATGAATCATTTTCTTCATTTGCACCAACGTGGAGGATAACTCAAGCCTGTTATTTTTTCAAGGACAATAATCATAGTCACTAGAGGAAGTATGACATGGATTCCTATTGATTTAAAGAACTGTTTAAGAAACATTTTGCTGCTGTGTCACAACAATGAATCAGTTAAGAGGCCTGGTCTTCTCTGTTGATCTGTGTGCACACATAGGTATCAAAAAGGAATAGCATGGTGGTTTTAATACAGCTTAACTCTGGGACGTTTGTGTGTGTGTGTGTATGTGTGTGTGTGAGTGAGAGAGAGAGAGAAAATGAGAGAGAGAGAGAGAGAGTGAGACAGAGAGAGAGACCGCATGCCCAGGTATACTAAAGTTGAAGGACAAAATTATACATGACTCTTCTTGACACATAAATTCATTTTAGTGTACCTGGTTGGAGCATGTGTAGGAATGTGAGATTCATAAAGTCTTTATTTACTGACAGAAAACATTTTTAAAAAGGAAGAAATATAAAGTGATGGCGAATGTTACAGGTCCCCATAAACCACTACATTAATCAATGGGGATTAAGAATAACCATACCAATTACCTTGTTTTTTCATACCAATTCTGCTACATAACTCATGTGGATTTTTTTGGAGGGGAATGGAATGTGAATTTTTTTGGGGGGGTGGTAGTAATGGGGTTTGAACTCAGAGCTTCATACCTACTAAGCAGGTGCTCTGCCACTTGAGCCATCCCTCCAGTTCTATTTTTTTTTCCAAAATAATTTGTTGCCTCACTTTACACTACCCACGCCTGGGGCATTCACGAGGTGACATATTTGCACACCCAACTGAATGATGACCTGTATTGTTTGGAAGAAAAGTACAATACATGCTGTGGTCTAATCTTTAGATTCTGTCCACTCCAGGGGATTTCAGAGTAGAGCTAGTCAGCTTTCCTTTGTAGTATACCAATCAGCAGGGGCAAAAGAGGGCCATCCTGGAATGAAGGAGAATCAGGGACATCGGTGTCCTGGAGTTCTAATAGTGCTCAGAAGTCTGTGTTTTATCCTCTTATCTGAAGAGCTGTGTGTAAATGGGCAATGCTTCTGAATACCCTCTGCTGCTGGTGAAAATACATAACACTTCAAAATAGGCTGCTTTGTAGAAAACAATTTGCCACATCCCAAATTCTGAGTATAGCAAACACTGAAGTAAAACTGTCTGGATTAACAATGGAGTAAGAGAGAGTAATTGCTAGCCATCTTTAAAAATGGTGCTCAGGCACTACCTTGCTGATAAGCAACATTCTGTATCTGTTTACACTTGATGTCCACTGGAAAGATCAATGAAGATAGTGAAAGTGCCTACTTTGTGGCTGGATCTCCACAGACAGCTCAGTGCCTGGCCCTAGAACAATGCTGAGTAAATGCTTGTGGAACTGATGAGAAGGTGGGTACACCTCCTCTCCCTGAGGGGACCCACTGAAAGATGAAACATGTAAATTAGGCAAAACTAGCAAAAACCCTTATTCCTTCCTATTATTGCTTATACTCTCTCTACAACAAAATTAGAAATAAGGGCAAAATAGTTTCTGCTGGGTATTGAGGGGGTAGGGGGGAGAGGGAGGGGGTGGAGTGGGTGGTAAGGGAGGGGGTGGGGGCAGGGGGGAGAAATGACCCAACCCTTGTATGCACATATGAATAATAAAATTTAAAAAAAATTGATGTGTCTTAACTGTAGGTCACATTTCCCCATCTTCTGATTCTCAGTTACTATGCTAGTTAGGTCTGGTATCCATTTCTTTTGTGCAGAATCACAGTAGTCTTTAAATGCTTTTCCTCCCTTCTACTTTCTTTAATCTTGCTATAGGAAGTAATTGTGTGTTCTTCATGTTTAGATATTTTTAGTTGCTTACTCTAGAATGAAAGTTAAATTTTCTTAGCCTTAAACGGAAGATTTATGGTTTTCTAATTTTATATTTCTTTTGCTTCATTGTTACTTTAGGAAGCATGAAGGAAATTCCTGTCAAATTCTTCTGATTTGTACTTAGATGACTTAGCTCCGTTATCTTTTTTTGAGCACTGTAGATCATCTTGTCCTTGGTTATCAGTGAGAGAAAAATACCCTGGATCTTTTATAGGCAAGAAAAAAACATATTAAAATAAAGGGCAGCATATAATACATATATTTACATAATACTTTCACTTGTTTAACTGACTTTCCTGATCTCCCTTGGATATTCTTTCTTGGCACCTGCTGCACAGTCACCTCTATTTATTAATGAATTCCATGATCTTCCTAGAAACTAGAAAAAAAATTCCACAGAAGTTTGATCTCTGGTTATTGGGCAGTGTGTATATCTTTGTTCCCAACTGAAGAATTCTAGGAAGTTTTTTATATGATCCAATATTATTGATTCTGTGAGATGTGAGATGTTTTCATCATCTGTTGAAACCAGGTTAGTCAGGGGTAAAGCAGAAACCATTATTGACTGCAATTGCAACTTTTGATAAAATACAAAAGAGAAGAAATAAAAAGATAAGTAGAAGCCAGGTACAGAAAACAACTGTATTCCTCTGCTGACTGGGACTCAGAGTAAGACAAAGAACAGAGAAGTTCAAGAAGTTGCAGTTTTATGCTACATAGGTAGAATGTTCTTGAAGGGTCTCTAGCAGAATCAGATACTTCACATCTAAAATTAATAGGATGGTTACTAAATTCACTCTTTTGTACAGTATATCAGATTCTGAGCTGGCATGGGTAATATTTTGGTAAGAGTTAGATGTGTATTCCAAACACACACACACACAAATATATAACACCTGATAGATTAATAAACATTAATTCATTTTATAGAATTATTTCATCTGTTTCTCTTAGTCTTAAGAATATCTCTTTTGGTTTTATGGAAGCGGGAATAGCTATAAATAAAAAGGAAAGTTTAATTAATGAAAGTTAAAAATATTAAATTGTTAGGAGTGTTGTTAGTACTTACATGTTTGCCCTTTCCATATTTGTTTTGCTTAAAATGTTTGTATATGCATGCCTTTTGAAAGTACTCTAGCGTACTGTAATGGCAAATGAATCCTTCATTTGTCCAGTATAAGTTGCTTTTGGTAAGAAAATACTTTCAGTTTCCTTGTTCTAAGTGTTCAAATATGACAACTTTCAAAACCAATATATTTTATCTATTGTAATGTGCCTTTCATCTAATTTTGCAAATCTTTTCTTTCTTTGTAGTTACCCTTAAGAATGCTGCTATGCTGTTGGAATTTGCAGCAATGTATAGCGCTGAACAGCTGAAACTGTCTTGTTTACAGTTTATAGGACTGAATATGGCAGCTTTACTTGAAGCGAGGTTGGCTGAATACATCCATTATATGACTTCAGCAAAAGCAAAATAAAAGATATGCTATAATTTAAAAATGGATATTTACCTGGAAACAGTTTGATAAATGTTAATAATTTAGAATTCGTACAGATTTTAAAATTAGAGGAATGTTGGAAATGTCAGTTATTTTTATTACTGATTTTGGGTTTTTGAGACAGGATCATTATGTTGCCTGGGTTGGCCTCAAACTAATGATCCCCCTACCTCAGTCTTCTGAGTACTGGAATTAGGTGTGTGCCAGCAGGCCTGGCTGGGAATGATTTGTTTTTTTAATGAAAAACTTCACACTTTACAAATCACATATTAGGTCAAACTATTGCTTTTTTCTCACTAAAAAGTTAGTGGTAAGAGAAATGAGTCTATATTGGTGATTATAGATGTTTGATATTAAAATCCTAGTGTCAATTTGCATTGTAAGGATTTATCATCTAGTTCATTTCTTTATTTTGTTCAGTAATAATAATAATAACTAATACTTAGTGCTTAATTTGTACTTGCTTTTGTATTTTGCTTCAATGATTATAACAATAATTATTGCTTACTATGTACTGGGTATTTTTCCAAAATATGTTAGATTAATTTATATAACTTTCATGAAAACTGTGTACAGTAGGCTCTGTTAATATCTTTTTATTACAAATGAGGAAACCAAGAGACTCTTTTTCTTTTGGAAAAGAACCAAGAAAATTTTGGTTTATATTGTTACTATGTTAACAGCTTTTTAATAACTCACTTTTCAAAGTCTTTAATCAAACTAATTCCAAAACATGATTGAAAAGTAATGTTCTGCTGTTTCTTGGAGATGAATCACTAATATTCTAAAAACTGTCAGGTAGAACTCAATTAGGAGAAAATTCTTTTGCTATTTAAGCTCTATTATTTTGTGAAAAAAATGCTTTTAAGTGAAAATCAATGTTATGAAATATTAGACAGTGTTATTTTAAAATGCATTTGATACCTAGTCAGAACCCGGCTAGATTTTCAGACTAAATTTAATTTCATTGCTACATTGTTTTAGTGTTTCTATTGAAAACATTTTTATTACTTTCTATTGCCAAATTAATATCATTGGGTTTGTCAAATAAGAATCAACCAAAAATAAAATAAACATCAACTCTATCTAAAATCATATATTGGAGGGCTGGCAGAGTGGCTCAAGTGGTAGAGCATCTGCCTAGCAAGGGTGAGGCCCAGAGTTCAAATCCTAGTACCACCAAAAGAGTAAATAAATACTATATTAGAAAGTGATGTGTCACTATTGTTCAACTATTATCTTGGGACAGGTGTTTCAGCTGAACCACTTAAGGATACTATTGTGGTGATGTCTCATATAGTTTTGCTTAAGTAGACATACAAGTTCAGTCAAAGATTTATACAAATTAAGTTCTTAATCACATATGAGTTTGCTAGAAATATAAATAATATGTGCAGAGCACTAAAATTGATGTAGCATCACAAGTTAATGTATCATTTATTACCAGTGTTGAAAACTGATTTAGTACAGATTTGAATATATAAGTAATTTCATACTAGCTGTAGAAATTGCTTTAAAAACATATATACACATACACACAAAAATGTACATAAACAAATATATATATTCATACACACATACAGAAATAGAGTATGAATTTTTACAATTTCCACTGATGCCTTATAATACCTGTATGGAACCTGAATGAAATGCAGCTGATACAGTCCAAACTTCATTTTGCACATGAAGATGGTAAACCCAGAAAAAAGTTGAGTTATTCAAAGTCATGCAGGTAGTGGTACAATGATAATTCTGGATAGAATTTGCTTATCCTGATACATAAGCCATTGTTAATTCAGTGTTGTAATTTATGGAAAATGAATACTTACTATTTTGTTAAAATAGAAAAGATTCTTTGTAAACTTATTTGTATAAGTACTTGAGTTTTTTTTTTCAAGATATTTGTCTCTTAGGTTTGCTGTTTACTTGAAATAACATAATTACTATGTTTTTCCAAAAGGTTTTTATAGTAGACAGTATATATAAGCTTGAAAAATAATGTTGTTACTTATTTGGCAATTTGAAATATTTGTACATATTTGAAAATCTTGGCAGCTATTAAATTGAGTGTTATAATTTTATTTCTCATTTTTTAGGTCTCTTGATGTTTTAAGTGATGATGTTTTGAAGGATCTTTCTGTATTTTACCGAAAAATGGTAAGGTTTGTGTTCTTCCAGTGAAGATTTAGTGGCCATAATATTATCATCTAAATAAATTAGATCAGATTTCACAGTGGAATAATTTCTTAAGGAGTGCATATTCATTAGGATCTTTTAGAAATGAGAAAATGGAATTTCTTTTGGATACCAAGATGAGTATGGTAATCTAAATTGAAGATACTTAATGATAAGATTTGTATCTATATTAATTCACTTATAAATAAAACTTACTGAAAATTTCAGAGTTTTTCTTACTTACCAAAGGTCAGGACAGTGCATGACCTAACAAATGGACTAGTCTGTACTTAATAATAAAGTAGAGCTTTTATGCAAGGTAGGTTTTTTTTTCACAGTTTTATGAAATACACTTTTTAATGAATCTAATCAAATTTTTCTTCCCTTGTGAATTTAGGAAGTTACTAGGCATTCTAGATCTTTTCTAGTTATTGTCACCATATACTAAAACAGATGGAATATTTTATCTATATTTTAAATCTTTAAAAATTTTGTATTTAAAAAGTGACATTTTTATTCTACAGATTCCAGCAATGGATAGAAGAGTCATTACACCATATCAAGAAGGACCAGATATCAGCCATTTGGAAGTAGAGGATGGAGATGTCTTTTTGAAAGAAGAAATAAATATGGAACAAAGTTGTTTGTAAGCTCTGTTTCTTTCCTTCTCTCCTTTCTGTTCTTCCTTCTTTCTTCCCTGCATTCTGGGACCTGAAACTTTTGTCTTGATACTGAAATAAGAAATTGAGGAATTTTGACATAAGAAATACATATTACTGTTCATTCAGAGTCTTGATATATTAACAAAATAATTGATATTTACATATTTGATATTTTAGGTCTTAAAACAATTAAAGTATAAAAAGAAATTTAAATATATTGGGTTAAATAAGTACATTTCTCTTACCTACCTCTGCCAAACACTTTTAAAAGGTCTATTTCAGCAGAGCAGAGAAAATAGGAAAGGAACAGGCAATAATAATGGGATGTTAATAGTTTTGGAAGCTGCAAAGTAGTTGCTGAACAAGACTATTTTAGAACAGAAAAAGCTAAAACAATTCTGAAAATGTTTAAGACATAGTAGTAGCAGGGTGATGAAGGCTAGAATGAATACTTGGATTTAGGGAGCATTAGATCCCTGGTCCCTCATGAAGCCCTTCAGTGAATGATTGATTGCCCCTCCTCTGTCTTGTCAGAGGAACTCTAGACACTTGTCCTCGAGAGAGGTTGAACTAGAGAGGCTCCAATGAGGAATGCATCAGCCGCAGGTGAGGTACATTATCTTTAAAAGATTCCACTCTACTTCAGAACCTATTTCAGTGCATAATGACTATGTTACTCAGCTTTTCTTTGCAGGGGGTGGTCGGGCAGCATTGTAAGAAAATACTTGAGAAGAACAAATTAAAGGAGGAAGGGTTTATTTTGACTCATGGTTTCAGAGATCTCAGTCCATGGCTGGCTGGCTCCATTGCATTTAGTCATCATGGCTGGGAAGGTGTGCCAGAGCAGAGCGGCTTACCTCATGGTGGCCAGGAAGCCCAGTAGACAAAATATAGTCTTTAAATGCTTCAGTTACCTGCTTTATCCAATTAACGCCCAACTTCTGAGTAGTCCTTTAAGTTATGAAGTATGTATTAGCCCACTAATGAGTTTAGAGCCCTTGTGAACCAATCATCTCTCATGGCTCCACTTTGGAGCACTTCTGTCCCCATCGTTGCTGACCATTTGACAAGGCTCTGCATAGAATTTCTAGTCAGTGTTTTAAGACTTCCTTATCAACTGGTTATGGAATTGCATTCTTTCTGCTTGATAAATACCTATTAAAGTGAAATCTTTGGGTAATACATTTATTACATGTAACCAAATGTGTACTTCACTGAAAAAGCCTTCTTCAATTTGAGAAGTATTATTTTTAATTAATTCATTTGTTTTTCTTTCTTTGTGGTATTGGGGGATTGAACTCAGGGCCTCATACTTGCTAGGCAGGCATTCTACCACTTGAATCATGCTCCTGGCCCTTTTTGCTTTATTTTCAGGATAGGGTCTTGTGTTTTTACCCCGATGGCAGTCCTCCTGTTTGTGCTTCCTGTAAAGCTGAGATGACAGGTGTGCATCATCATCCCCAACTATTGTTTGAGATAGGGGCTTGCTAACTTTTTGCCTGAGCTGGTCTCCAACTATGATCTACTCAATCTCCGCCTCCTGAGTAGTTAGAACTACAGGTATGAGCTACCATGCCTGGCCCTTAAAATTCTTTTTTCTGGCATTTGGTAGCATTTGGCATATTGGAAGTTAGACATATCTACTATCTTAGATATATAGCATATATTGTTGAAATTACAATAAAATTTTTAACATTGATGTAAATAATTCATTAACTACTATAAAATAATAGTTTTCACAGCTGGACTGCCTAAGTGGATGAAATATATAATGAGATCTGTAACATTAAGGTAAAATAAAGATAGTTGTGACCCTCACAGCTATTTTATTTTCCCTGTCCTGATTAATAAGGAGTTAAGCATTCTCTGAAATGTTTTAAAAGTTGTCAAATATGTCTAGTTGACGCTGATAGTTAATAACAGCGTATACCCAAATAATGTTCAATGTTTTACTTTTTTTAATAAAGGTTTTATTATGCAGAGAGGGAACTAGGGCTTGGTGTTGAGAACAGTTTTCTTCACGGTAGCCAGAACATTTTTCAGCTCTCCTCACTTCTTCTTGATATAAATATGTGTCCTTACCTTTTCCTCGGTAAACATGGTACATAATTCTTGGATCAAGTCTTTAGGAACTTGGTGTGGTTGGTGAAGATGGCTGTGTCTGGCCTGCTCGTGTTGTTGGTCATTTTGTAGCTCTTGTTTAGGGCCACAGCTTAAACAGTAGTAGTGCAGAGCCAATACTGCTTCTCTTCAATGGCTACTATGGTAGCAGTGAATGTTTTACTCTCCAAAGTATTTTCTTTTATACTATCTTGTTTTCAGCTTTCACAGAAATGCTAGGATTAGAACAAGTACTAAATTACACTTAGGCCTAGTGACGTTACATAATTTGCTCAAGTCTGTATAGATGAATGCAACTCGAGCTTGCTTATCCTTATGGTTTCTGTTTGACTAAAATACTATATTCTGTTGATTGAAATGCATAGTTCTTCTGCTGTTTCATTTCTAACTTAACACTTTAAGGTTTGCTGTTTCCTAGGGAAACTATGTTTAAGAAGGCAAAAACAAAAGCTAAAAAGAAGACACGTAAACGTTCTGATGGCTCTGGAGGTTATAATCTTTCAGGTATTATTCAGAGTCCCCCATCTACAGGTTAGTGGAAGGTGTTTTAGCATGTATTTCCAGTTCTAATCTTTGATGTTTCTATTCATTATCAAATTCATTTAACATTAATGTTAAATTTACTTAACATTATTAAATACTATTTTATGCTGTCTGCTGGAACTACTAAAATGGAAAGTTGTTTGTATAAAGGCTATGGAAAATGGCAGTGTTTTGTGATAAGTCTCTGGTTGAAGTTTTCTCTGGCAGCACAAAAGAGGTCCCTCAACTAGTCTGAGATCAAAGATCTCTTCGTAGAGGAAAGTGAAACTCAGAGTGGATCTTGAACAATAAAAAGAAGTTAGCCAAGAAAAGGAGGCAGGTAGACATTACTAAGCAAAGGGGTGGCGTGTTCTCAAGCCAGAGGCAGTAGAATACACTGAACATCCCTGATGCACATAATATAGCACGGCTCACTGCAGAGGATGTGTGCAGGTGAAGATAGGCTGAGTACAGTCAAATTATGGAAGATCAAAGGAATTTGGATCGTATTCTAAAGTCTATGGATGACTGTTGATTAGTTTTTAAAACAGGTTATAACTGGATAAAATTTATGTTTTTAGAAAGACTACTCTGTCCATTGGTATAAAGTGTTAGAAGTGGGCAAAATATGACAAAGATAATGTGATTATGTTGATTGAATTCAAGTATGTCAGTGCTCCAATCAAAATGTCATTTATTGGGTAAAGAGAGAATCTTGTAGTAGCATATACCATATTTTACATATAGGCATTATATGAGCCTGTTTGAATATAAAGCTCATATAGTTTTTCTCAAATTCTTTAATTTACTAAAAAGATGAAAAAAATACCATGAACACCTACATGTACACACACCTATGGACAGTCTGTATTATGTATTAATACAGACTTTCAAAAAAACCTGATCTGTTCAGAATAAATTGCAGAAATGATGTTTTCTCTCAATACTTCAATACAAATCTCCCAAGAATAGGAATGTTCTTCTGTACAACCACAATGCTGTTGTCATATTTAAGACAATTAACATAATTCATTAATATTACCTAGTATTCTGTATCCAGATTTCCCTAATTATTCAAAAATGTTTTTAGAGCCTTTTTTGTTTTAATCTTTAACAATCTAATATTCTGTCAAGATTAGCACTGCCTTTGCTTATTGTTTCTTAGCTAGAACAGTATCCTGCACACCTTTTTGTTTTGTATTGTAGTTTTCAAAAATTTAGACTGGTTGTATTATAGATTATCCCAAATTCTGCATTTGTCTGGTCTATGTTAAACTATCTAAAGTTTTCATAGTTTTTTTTTTTAGGCAAAACATAACATATGGTAATAAAATAGTGAGAGTACAGTATGGTTTTAGTTTTTGCAACTGGCAGGTGCATCTGTCCAGAGCAGTAAGAACACAGCCTGGAACAATTTCTATCAGAAATACTTTCATAGTCAGTCAGTTCCATACAGTTCTACATTGTTTTGTGTCCATGGGAAAAAATAGCTATTATACAAGGTAGAGAACGAATTTTATTCTGTCTCTTTAATTAGCTATTACAAATCAGATATTTATCATGTCTTATAAAGTTCAAGGGAATAATGTAAAGAACGACTGATTTAAATAACATAAAAGATACAAGAATAGATAATACACCTAAATTGATTTATGAAGTACTGAAGATAGAAGTCAGGAGAGCCAGTAAATTTGAAGGACATGTCTTAGGACAGTTCCAAATATAAAATTCTGTGATCTCATATTCCCCGTACTGAAAGAGTTACTTCTAGCCCTTAAGAGAAGATTAATGGGCAGAAGCATAAATGGATAGATGGTGATGAAACTAGTGATTTTCTAGTTACTTAAATCATTTATGGAAAAAGCAGGTATTTGATTTGTTTTAGATAAAGTTATTATTACTAAATGTGATAGAATTTCAGAGCAGAGATAGACAATAGTAAAGAAATAATTTATGTCTTTAGATACAAAGAAACAATATCAGAAAATTTAAGTGATTTAAGGCAGTGACAAAAAGAAATTGGATTTACTCTTGATTCGAGTTCCATATTCTTCCTGGTATATCATACATTCTGTGGTTAAAGCAGATCATTAACTGGGGACAAGGAGACCTAGTTTTGGAAAATAAAAAAGAAAACTGAGTATGAGGCAAATTTGACTAAAGTCAGTGTGTGAAAGCTTAACATGCTTAACATACGTGTTGATCCTTAAAATTACACACATGATTCTATGAAAGTGTTTTTGACCAAAAATAATGGTTGGCTCTGATTCCATGTGATTCTGAATCCATGTGATTCTCTAAATTTACTCTGATTGGCTTTTGAAAGCATTTCACTCATTAAATGTAATCTCTTAGATGAAAATTTGCCAAAATTATTGAAATAATAGCTTGGAAAAGGTTTGAATGTTATTATCAAACTGTAACTTAGTAATAATAGCAGAAGAATCATATAGCATGTCATAGTGGTTTACTTAAAGGGAATAACACTTGTTTGAAGGTACAAGAGATGTTTTATTTATTTTTAAATCAATTGTACAACTTTTACAACTCAAACATAAAGTTTGACGCTTCATCTACATTGCAAGAAATTTGAAATGAATGAAAATGACCATCTGAAATTAAGCAAATGTTTACTTTATGGTCTATATGTAAAATGACTACTGTGCTAATGACCTTGGAACCAGATGTGACCTAGGCAGGCATTTAGGCTGCCTAAGTAACAGAAGAAAATGACATACACATATAACAACTCTTTTACTTCACATGGCAAGCTAATTAAAAATATCTTACTTGGCAGAATTTTACAGAAAGAAAACAAAACAAACCATCAACTCTCAAACAGGCTACCATTGGCTTCTGTAGGACTCTATCTAGGCCAACGTGCTGGCTAAATAAGAGGCGCTAAGGACACACATTGTTTCCTGTAACACAAAATGGAGCCAGTGCACTTTTGTATGAGGTCATAGATTTCTACAGAGGGAGACAAATGAGAAAAGGAAAGGAAAAGAACAGAATTTATTATTTTTCTTCTTCCTTTTTATCTTTTATGGGGGAAAAAATATAATCATTTACAAAGCAAATCCCCAAAAAACTGTGTTCCTTAGGTTCAATGAATAATTGCTTTATACTCTGTTTTTCGCTTAAACTACTATCTCTTCACTTAGCTTGATTGTAAGATTTTGGTATAGTGAATATACTTTAAGTATTATTAAATCTGGATAAATGGAAGTTGCTTTTTGCTTTCTATTTGGTTTCACTGACTGTAATGCATGTATATTTAATGCTTACATGTTTAAAGTTTCCTTTTTTAAATTTCACTTTTTAGATTTGTTAAAGTCTGGTAAAGCCAATTCTGTGGAATCTCTTCCAGAATTATTTACATCAGACTCTGAAGGAAGCTATGTAGGAGTGGGTAGTCCTAGAGAGTTACAGTCCCCTGACTTCACAACAGGATTTCTTCTAGATAAGATTGAGGTTTGTTTTAAAAAGCACTGTTTCCTTACCTTTAGTTTTCAGATTAGTAGGCAGTTTACCCTTTACATTATATTTTGAAACAGTCTCTTATTGGTTTATGAGGACATAAACTAATATATACAGCGTTACTTTTTTCAAATTTGTATAGTTTTTCTAGTTTTGGATCTTTTAATGGCACAGTTTTGAACCCTTTATAAATATTACTTCTAACCTTTCTAATCTTTAAAACTATGAAGACATATTGAGAAAAACATTTGTAGTTAAATTACTGAAATATATTTTGAGAAATTCAGTTAATACCAGATAAAATTTGTCCAACAAAAATGATTTTGAAAGTAAGCCAAATTTCAAATTCTGCGAAGGGTCTTTCTTTCATGATGTTAACTGGAGCAGAATGAGGTAGAACGATTGAGTTCTTCTAGTCTAGCACTATTAACTTTAAGCTGTACGATTACTATTGTGGTTAACTCTGAGAGGGGCATCCTTAACATCTCATTCCACAGTTGTTAATCTAAAAGATAGGAAATTCTACAGTGTTCTAGGCTCCATGGTGTTTTTACTGTAAAGAAGTTTGGGGGGCAATTGTTAATTCTCATAATGTTGGTCTGGAAGAAAATTGAGGCTTAAAGGAAGGTCGGAGGCATATTGTGAATGTTTTGCAATAATAGAATATGATCCTGACAGTGGAAATGCCATTTTAATAACATTTTTGACCCATTATAACAGAAATAGTTTTAGGGTCCCCTTTGAATTGTCAGAATTACTTGACTTTAATTTTATTCAGAATACTTTAATTATATTCGGTGAATTATAGGACATTTATACCAAACTTCCATTTTGTGGTCTATCTGAAGTCATGAATATTAATTTAAAATAACTGCATCATATCTTACATGTACAACTTTCATTTAAAACATTTTATTTAATATTTGTGTAAATATAAATTTAATATGCAAACGCATTTCCCATAATAATCTCTCTCCCTCATTCTCTGTACTTAAAGCAATAAACTATAGAAGAGCACGTATTGAAAATGCTAGGTGATTTTATCACCATAGGATTTTTAATATTTATTAAGTATCTACTGTATATTAGTGACTAAAGTGTGCACCTACTATTACTGACTCTTTAAATTTGTTTTTCCTTCCCACAGGGGAAAATTAATCATATATTAATGGTACACCTCCTACGTATTCTAGGGAAGATTTTAAACCATGGGAAAAATCACCAACACATAAAATATCTGCTCCACAGCCCATTCCCAGCAACAGAATTGATAATACAAGCTCTTCCAGTTGGGTTGCTGGCTCTTTAAGGTAGGATTTGCATTTTGTTTTGTATCTCTCTTTCTAAGAAATTGCCATCTACTTTTAGTCAAATGAAAAATTTTAGTGAAGCACATTAAATATTAGTCTGATACACGGAAAATTATCTATACATATAAAAATTGCTGATCAATTATGATAGGCATGTTCCCCCTGGGGCAAAATTAATGTTTGTATTAACACCAGTAAATAGTAGCAAATATTTTATTTTTACTTACATGTAAGTATATATTTAAGTCTATATATATGTGACTTACAGCAGCAATTTTTTTGTAGTTGATGCATTAGTTAAAACTCCCCCCTTGGTACAGGTGAGGATGGGAAAGGTAGATTAATGTTAGGTACTAGGCTATAGTTAGTTTGAAGAAAGACATTCTGGTGTTCTTAATGTACTGTTTATTTGAAAAATAAAAAGCTAGAAAGAAAGGTTTTTAGTGTTTTCCCTATAAAGAAGTGGTACAAGCCAGGTGCCTGTGGCTCACCCTTGTAATATTACCTACTTGGAAGGCTGAGATGGGGAGGATTGCAGTTCAAGGTTAGTCCAGGCAGATAGTTTGTGAGACCCTGAAATAAGCAGAAGAGAATGGCTAGACATGCGGCTCAAGCTGTAGAGTGCCAGCTTTGCAAGTGTGAAGCCCTGAGTTCAAACCCCAGTCCCACCAAAATAAAGTGATAGATATTTGAGGTTACAGGCTTGCTGCTAATTGACTTGTTAACTGACTTGTTATTGTCATTTGGACTGTTTATGTAATTCATTTGAAAAATGCTGTCTTTTGCAGTTGGAACAAAGATTATGTTTCATAATCTAAAGGCTGTTCATAGGTTAGTCTCACTTTTGCTGTTCTAAGTAAACAAATTGGAACATACATAATTTGTGGGAACACTTAGAAACTGTCTTTTAATTGCTAATGTTAGAATAGCTTATTAAACATGTTTAAAGAATACCTTGGTATAAAGCCAACCAATATAGGTTGGCTATCAATTTCAGTACAGTGTCTACTAACAGTGTTTAGCAATATGATCGGTATTTTCAGTATATACACAAACATTTCTACATTCACTCTGAAGTATTACCTAGCAGGAGTAGTGATTAGAAGTTCTTATTGAAAGAAAATGAAGTAAACAGGTTGCCCTTTCATATGCAATAATATGATTTATTTTTAGGTATATCATAAATTTCATTTAGATAAACTATATCTAAAGATTGTAGGATTCTTTTCTTATGATGCAACTCCCTCTGGTGGGTATCCAATATTGTTCAGCACTCCTCAAATTTTCTGATAAATCTCTGGTTTTTGTTACTACTAGATAGTAGTAAGTTGTAAAAAAAAAATAGAAAGGAAAGAATTTTCAACTTTTATTCATTCCAAAGAATAAGAATTTAATTAGAACTTTAGTGAGTTCTTTTGCCTAATTTAGGCAACCTAAGAATCTACTATTGTTTGACTTTTTATTTATGTTTTAGAATTCCAGATTTATACTTTATGAATTTAGATGCACTTAAGTTGTAATTATGTATGCATATATAATAGCAGCTTTCACTTAAAATATCCTTTTTGATTGCTTCTTGTCCTTTTGGCTAAGATGAAGTATGAACTTGCAAATTTCCAATTCTAGAACATTTAAGATTTTGGATTTTCAAATTAGGAATGCTTGGTCTAGACATAGAGTTAGGTGGGTACCATTGTGAACTATTTCTGGCCAGTGAATTATTGCAGAAATTCATAGGTATACCAAATAGATTCTGTGCACATAAGAAAAAAGAGATGATGTGCAAAATATCCTTTTTGTGTTGGCTGCAGCTGACAAATCTAAAGTATACTTTCATCATAAATCTTACATATCATTTACCGTTTCAGTTAAGTTTGAGGTTGGGCTTGATAGATAAACTGAATGCTTGGTAAAATTTTTTTTATGTCTTTTAGTCCTGTTAGTCCTCCTGTTGTGGATCTCAGAACCATCATGGAAACAGAAGAAAGCAGAAAAAAATGTGGAGCTACACCAAAGTCAAATTTAGGGTTGGTTAAAAAAAATCAAAAAAGAAAAGATCATATGGTATTATATTTCTGCCATGAAGAATTGGAAAGATCTGTTGTATCTTTGCTGTCATTTTCTGCATTTTAATGTAATAGCTCTAAACCTTTTTATAGGACACTTAATCTTTATAATATTATTTTTAAATATGTGCTAAAGATTGAGTCGAGTTTGTAGATCAGTTCTTATTGAACACAGTATTACATGTTAGAAACTTACCTCTAAAATGATCATTGCTGGCTATTTCTAAAAAAAACCCTCAAGATTTAAGCCTTGTGGTGCAAATTCCCCTGGAAAAGTATTATATGTAGGAGGGTTCATATATAGCAATTACTTGTTCACTTATAGTATAAACTGATAATTATCATTATTGAAACTTAACATTGTAATCCAAAAATTGTAAAATCACAATAAATAGAATATATCATCTGTAACCTTCATTAAGCATAAAATGATGTTAATTGGTTTAATTTTATTTAGAGTAAAATGATTTTTCATAAAATAAACTTTCTCAGAATCAGTGAAACCAGTGAACTAATTGGTTTAATCTAATATTTTAAACTAATATTTAATTAATCTAATATTTTCACATTAAACTAATATTTAATTAATCTAATATTTTCACAGTGAAACCAGTGAACTAATTGGTTTAATCTAATAATTTTTAGAAAAATGATTTCCCATGGAGTTAAACTTTCTCAGAAGCAATGAAAAATGATTGCATTGCCTACCAAAGAAAGCAATTTAGGAATGAATAGCATGGAAACAGTTTTAACTACTCCTTCAAAGTTACCCAAACCAGCGAATGCATGGTATGCTCTTATTTTTATTAAATCATTGTAGGTCTTGATGTTAGCTTTTAAGGTTGTTTTGGGCTCCTGAGTTTCTCCCCTACCTAAAATATTTTCAAATATTTCTTTCCCCCCTTTTCTTTTAAGTTAAACATTGGAATTTGAGGAACAAGAACTTTTTTTCCCTTAATTTTGGCTGTATTAACATTATAAACCATTGCTTCCAAATGTGGATTTTTCATATGTGGGTATAGTATCTTCTTCATATTCTGCAACTTCCCTTGCCAAAGTGGTTTAAAATAATTTTACCTTTTCACTTCTTAATAAGAAATAAAATGTGTTACAGTAAATTTCATAAAAGAACACTTTACTTTTAGTACATTAATCTCTCTATTTTTCTGCATGTACCGTAAGTATCTTCACATGGTTAAAATCAAACCTTTTTGTACTTTTTGAAGAGGTGTTACTTAACATTGTGTCACATAAGTTTTCTCCATCATAATTCACCCCACAGTGGCAGCATTAGTAGGAGTAACCTCCAAAGGGTAAGAAAACAGTTCCATTTTGTTTGCAACTCAGAATATCTGGAAACTGAGTCTAGAAGAGCAGTTGATGGATAGACTGAAGGGTAAGGAAGAAATAAAAAGAACCCTCTTTCTCTCACAAGGACTGAGGAGGGTATTTGTAGCTGTCCTTAGTTTGGTGAATTCCTTTGGTGTTTCTAATGTCACATTAATCTATTTGTAAGAAGGAATATTCTTCCCACTGAAAATGTAAATTATTTTGAAGAGAACAGCAACTCATTTTATTGTGAGTGTTACCAGTGGAACTGAATCAGAACCTTTCAGAACCTCTAGTAAATTCGAAGCATGATCACTGAAAAAGAAAATGAAACAAGGAATGGGAAACCCCAATTAGAGGATAAAGAGGGTGCAACTTGAGAGAATGGGCTAAGTGGAAATTTTAAATTCATCAGTATTTGTTAAGTGCCTTCTACATGCAAGGTTCTCTGCTAATTTCTGGTGACAACTCATAAATCTTTGTAAGATTTATGGTGCATTGGTTGCAACACTGAGTTACTTTCTCTAAACACTGAACAAGATCAAGAAGAAAAAAATTTTTGAGACAGTTGTCAAGATATTAAATATTACTGTAATTTGAGAAAACTAACAGAACATGAGGATGCTTTGGGCTTAGTAATCAAATTTAGCTGTGCAGTTTCCTTATTTAAAGGCAAAAAAGTAAATGAGGAAGTTTCAGTTCTCCTGGAAGCATCTTTCTTAGAGCTCTGTGTTCTTTGGTCTCTTGTCAGTCTTTTCTAGGCCTGCTTGAGTGTATGTCATCTTGAGGCTTTCCTTAATTATCACGTAGGAAATTTCCTTTGCTTTCCTCTGTTGTCAGGTCTTGTTTCCATGTCCTGTGTTTTTCTATTTAGTTTGCTCTTTGTTTTAATGTAGTATAACTTGAGTAGTTTTCTGGGAAAGAATGTACAGCACCTAAATTTTTGGAGTTCTTGAATCCATGCAAATGTTTTTATTCGCTCTTATCTTTATTCTTGACTAATAGTTACATTGAAACAGCATTCTAGATTTGAAACTATTTGGAGAAATTGTTCCATTTTCTTTCTGCTGGTGTGTTTGGGAATTCTAATACTGTTTGATTCCAAATTCTTTTTACATTACTCCTTATTTTTCTTTTTCTACCTTTGTTTTTTTCCCCCGGAAGCTTATACAGCCTTTTCTTTACCCCTAATGTTGAGAAATTTTGCACAATATAGGTCTGATTAGATTTCCACCTGTACCACAGACACCCATGACAGTGACTGAGACACCTGTCAGAGGTTCACTCCCTGCTTTATCTGATAGGGCAAGGTTTAGAAGTGGGCAATAAGGGTTCCTGTCCTCTAAAAACAGCCAGGGTGAGAAAAACTAAGAGGCCCTTTCCCCACCAATGCTGTAGATAAGTGCAGAGTGGAGAAGAACAGAAGAAAAGTAGAAACGGGTAAAATTTATTTTGGCAACATGTTTCTCTTAAAGAAAACAAACCACCTGATTTTTTCCAAAGAGAAGGAAAGAGTAACAGGAATTTAGTGGTGTATTAGTGGGTGAAATTGATGAGACTTTACAAAAAAAGCAAGTTTCTTTGCAATAGTACTTCAATAGTTTTGATATTTGATTTGATTTAGCATTCTGAATTGTGGTCACTTGAGAAAGAAAGGCATCTTAGTATTTAATCATCAAGTAGGGCCATAGAGTCATAATGGAAATAATAACAATTAGTCCTAATTTCCTGAAGGAACTATCATACGGTGAAACCAAAAATGACAAAATTTTAAATTTGCAAGCCACTGTATGATGGTCAAGGTGCTTTTACTTAGTTTTATTTGATCCTCACAGCAGTTTATGAGCTAGGCAGCACAAATTCTTTCATCATTTTTCAGGTAGAAGATTCAAATCCAGATCAGTTTAGTGACTTGCCCTAGGTTATATGGCTGGAAAAACCAAAACTGAGACTAGAACTCTGGACTACTGCTTCTCAGTCCACTTTTGTTTCTCGTAGAAAGATATTCATAATTCTACAGATCTGTCATTGCAAATAGTCAATAGTTTCCAGAGATGAGTGAAACTTATCCACAGATAGTGTAATTCACAGTACTTATCTATGTGGGATTGATGTATTTTATTCTAGTCCATTTTCATGAACTGTAAAATAATATGCGAGTCAATCTAGTAAACTCAGCTCTCAACTTTTCTTTGGATTCTCCAAGAGACTTAATCGCAGCTTGGTTGGCAGATGTAACTTTTGAAGAGCATCACTTTTCCTGCTCCAGCCTTTGACCCAGTTTCTACCAAAAGTTGGCACCACAGCTGTCATATTGCACACACTGCAGAAGCTTTGCGCTTGCTTTAGATCTGTCTCAGCAACTTTCAATCAGATTATTTAATTCACTCTGGAAAGGGCAGAAGTAGAGAAACACATTTGCAGGGACACCATCAGGTTCATTCCCTTCCCCACCTATTTCCTAGATTCATCCATTTCCTTTCAGGCCAGGGAGAAAGCATACATGCCGGTGGTGTAGTCTTGAGGCTCACAAAGACCTTGAGAGTCCATTAAAAACTGTCAGCTCTGAAGGACCCCCAGAAGCCATGGAAGTTTCGAATGGGATACGATTCCATGAAGAATATCGTGTTTATTGCATTTCTAGTCTCCTTGGGTTTCCTTTATGATCCGAAAAGGCAGACCCTTAACATTTGAGAGTTCCAGGGCAAGAGAACAAATAGAGGTCCACATTTTAAATGTCAGCATAAATAGATGTAAAATAAAATATACTCTGTTCTCCTACTGCAAAAATGGTGCATCAATAATGAGAAATTAAGATGCATATTTAAAGTTACAGTTTTATGTTACTAATATTTGGCAAAATATAAGGCATTTGAATTTATTATTATTTTATACTTTAGACATTTTGTTATCATGCCACTGATATTTGCATGAATATCATATGCAAGTATATAATTTATAAGTTATAACTTGATTTATTGCATAGATTTATTGTTCTTATTCTCATTAGAAAGAGATTACTTATTATGCTGCATTAATTAAGATTTTAGTAAGTTGGTGTAGTGGCACATATCTGTAATCCCAGCATTTGGGAGGCAGAGGTGGGTTTAAGGCCAGCCTGGGCTACTTAGTGAGACCCCATCTCAAACAAAAAAAATGTTAAAAACCACAACAAGCCAGGAGTGGAGGTTCATGCCCAACTACGTGGGAGGCTGAGATCAGGAGGATCTTGGTTTGAGGCCAGCCTCTGTAAAAGAAAGTTCACAAGACTCCATCTAAACCAGTAAAAAGCCGAGCATAGTGGTGCCTTCCTGCCATCCCCGCTACTCAGGAAGTGTAAATGGAAGAGTATTTGTCTAGGCTGGCCTGAGTATAAACTCAAGTCCATACTTGAGAAATAAGTAAAGCCAAAAGTGGTAAAATAAAGCTCAAGTGGTAGAATGCCTGCCTAGGAAGCCCAAAGCTGTGAGTTCAAACTCCATTACCACCAAAAAACCCCCAAAACCAACAACAAAAACATTTTCACATAGTTTGTGCTCTATTAACATTAATAAATTAAGAGATCAAAAATTGATTGTAATTATACAGAGTACAAAATTTGAATGTTTCAGCAATAATTAAAAGTAAACATAAAATTAATATCATTCTGCACATATATACATGTTTTTGGTACTGGGAAGTATGGGGAGGAACAAAAGGAACTAAGGCAATTTTTTCTTTTTTATGTGGCAGTGGTATTGCAAGTAGGATGGCCTCAAGCTTGCAAGGCAAGTGCTCTACCACTTGCCACAGCCCCACCCCAAAAGTGATTTGTCTTTTAAAATATTCAAAATGATCTATTAAAATTAAAAGTCTCTATTAATGTACATAAAACTATAAACAAAATTACCTAAACAAGTTAAAATTTTAAATTCACTTTTCAAAAATTTAATTGTCTTTAGATAATTTCCTAAAAATAAATTCTTCACAATTTTATCATTGAATGTCCATTAGCTGTCAGTATAAAAATTAGTATCACATTTTATTTGTTATGTTTATATTGGCATTGTCCAGGAGAAATACAGAACAAACCACATATATGTTTTTATTTTTCATATTAAAAGTTTGTCTATATTAGCAAAATTAAAAAGCAAACATTCCAAAAATTGAAATATATTTTAACATATTTTATTCCAACATGATTAAAATATTTCAGCATGCAATCAATATAAATCAATAAAGCCTCTTACATTCTTTTTTCAAATCAGTGGCATATTCCAGATGTAACCCCAAAGACTGATACAGAGGTACCTTTGTTTTCCCTTAAAGTACAACGTTGCTGTCATGTCTGAATTTTGACGTTTGTCTTATATATTTTCTATTGTTAATACCTATGTGCCATATTTAGAGAGATAGTTTATTTAAAGATTTTTAAAAATCATTCAGAATACAGCGATAAGTAACAGCTATTAGTTAAGTCAGATTATGTCAGGTTCAATTTTATTTTCAATACTGTTTCTAGATTGTTAATAGATGTGTACAAGTGTTGGCAGACCAAATGGTCCAAATCTAGTTTCTAGCCTGTTTGTGTAAAGTTTTATTGGAACTTTGGCACACCCATTGGTTTACTTATCCATGGCTGCTTTTGCACCGTAACAGCAGAGTTGAGTAGTTTGCAATGGAGACATGGCCGGCCTGTAATGCCTAAGGATATTGTCCTTTACTTAAAACTCTGTGTTGACCTCTGAACCAGTGCCATGCTGTCCCAAGCGTTTAACAGTTCTGTTCCCTACAGTCATGTTGATTGATAAAAACAGAAAAATGCTGACTACATAATGCCTTGAATTTGAGTGATCATGCTCAGTGGTCATTTTTAGAAGGAATGATGGGGTAGGCCACGGGAAGAGTCACACCTATGATCCATGGTCACACATTCCTCACCATTTCTTTTCAGTGGCTTGCTGTGAAGTCAGTAAAGGCCTTGCATTCTAGCTCAGTGAATCAGATATGTTGGTCTTGTGACCCTCTTTACACTCTTAATTAGTGAGGACTCTAAAGAACTTTTGCTTATGTGGATTATATTTGTTTCTGTTCACCACATTAGAAAATAAAGCGAGGACATATGAAGTATTTGTTAATTTATTTAAAAATAGCTGGCAAGTGTATTACATATGAATATAAATATGCTTCTGAAAAATAAGTGTTTTTTTAAGCAAAATAATTATAGTGAGAAAAGTGATATTGTCTTACAATTTTTGAAAATCTCTTTAATGGTTGGCTTAACAGATGATTGGATTGTTGTATCCACTTTTATACTCACTATATTTTATTATATGTCATATAATATCTGGAAAACTTTAGCATATACTTATGAGAAAATAAAAGTGAGGAAAGCAAATGCTATCTTGGGATTACTATGAAAATTCTTTACACCTCTCAGACCCCCTAAAATGGTCCTGTGGACATCTTTCTCATTTGCAGATTTTCCAGTGAGCTTAGTAACAGGTGTAGATAATAAATGGTAGATGGTGTGGATCCTGACAAGTTGAATCATAGATCAAATTAAATAAGTACCTCTTTGTCTTTTGGAATTTGAAAACCAATAGGCTGGCAAAGGGACTCAAAAAGCAAAGAGTGTGAAAGGATGGCTATAGTTAAAGAGACAATAACAACTGTGTTGGTTAAGATCTGGAGAATTTTAAAAGGCTTATTCACTGTTAGTGTGAGTGTAGTCATTTTGGAGCACAGCCTGGCAAATCCTCAAAAGGGTAAGCATAGTGTTTATATACGACCTACTAATTCCACTCCTAGATTTTTAGTCAAGAGAATTGAAAACATATGTCCACACATACTTGTGCTTGCTCAGTAATGTTCTAAAACATTTTCTTAATTACACGCTCACCACTAATTCCAAGGTATGCACATGAAGAAGTCTTAAAGGAAAATTATTCAGAAAGAGATTTATTAGCCATCTTCAATACTTAAAAGGACTTCAGTGTAGAAAGAGATTTATCCATTGTGGTTCTTGAGAGCATAGTGAGAATGCATGGGTTGAAATTGTAATAGAGAAATCAATTTAATTTCATACTTTTTAATAACTAAAATTGTCCTCAAATTGAAGTGAACCTGTGTGGACAGTAGAGTCCTTATTTACTGAAAGTTTCCATGCAAGACACGGCTCTTTATTTGGTCATGATGCCGTAAGGCGTCGTGGTAAACTTTTTGGAAAGGCTTAGGCTTTGCAGTCCAGGGGATTTCTGTTGTAACTTTTCAACTCTGCCATTACAGTATGAAAGCAGCTATAGACCATATGTAAACAAATAGGCATGGCCTTATTCCAATAAAACTTCAAAAAAATAGGCAACAGGCCAGATTCAGCCTGCAAACTCTAATCTGCTGATGTCTGCTATGGAGGATGTTCACCCATCATTTGGGATTTGTAAGAGAGAAATTTTTACAAGTTCTGTGTCTCTTATGAGAGAGAGGCACACAGATAGGCATTTGCATTTCAGTTTTTGCTAAGTAATTATTATTTGGCTACATTTGAGGGGGGATGTAGTTTTATTGATTAAAGCAACTTTGTTGTTGCTGGGGATTGAACCCAGGTCCTCAATCATGTTAAGCATGTGTGCTACCACTGAGACAAACCCTTAGCCCCCGTTTTCCTAAGGTATAAAAATTTAATTCTGTTAAAATAGCCCTGATGGGTGGGGGGGATGGTAGGTCCTATTTTGTTATATAATTTTGTGGGCTTGTAATCAATTTGAGCAGAATGTGTTAGGTTTAAGAGTTTGGAGTAAAATAATTATACTAAAAAGTTATTGAAAGTCTAAAATAAATATGCCCACCTTTTTTAGTATGCTTTTGTTTTCATATTTCTATTAGTTTATTAGTTCTGAAAGGTTATGCTTATTAAATGTTACACAGATGACTAACTTAAAAATTCTTAAGTCATAACATCTTAAATTTTCTTTTAGCAGAAACACACCTCTGAGCAACCTGTCTTTTCAGTTTCAAAGCAGTCACCACCGACATCAGTACCTAAATGGATTGATCCCAAATCTATTTCTAAGACACCAAGTAGGAATACCTTGGATGATACATGAGCTGGTAATTGGCACCTAGCTCAGAACTCAGGGTAGGGAAATAGAAATAAGATGAGCTTTGGGACCAAATAGATCTGTGATTGAATCCTGCTGGGTTACTTTACAGACTTTGCAAGATACAATTTTTCTCGTCATCAGTTTTATCTATAAAATGTGAAAGGGAAGGTGATTACAATAATAAATATTTTTAAGGATTGTTATGAATGTAGTCTGTCATATTGTAATCTATTTAAAACCTATAAATCATCTAAGAATGTGAGCCTTTATAACCATGTATTACCAAACGGATACCTCTCTACTTGAGAGAGATTTTAAAGGAAGGTTAACATTCTTAGAGTGAATAAATATTTTAGTATAGGAAGTGTTAGTTGGAGCATGATAGTTTCTGGAAGAGGTTAGTTGTATGGTTTACATAGTTCTGAAGGTGTTCAAAGAAGACAGACTTGAGTGAATAAGAATGAGGGGGTGAGTGAGGAAATTAGTCAGCGCTGATTAACAGAAAACACAAGGGGTGTTGCAAAAGCAAATGAATGACATGTCAACGAAAATAACTTAAAGGAAAGTGATACACTGTGACCTTCAACTTGTGGCTATATTAATGGTTTAAGGTATAACTTAGTTCACGATGCCTTTGGCTTTTCATTTTCATAATGTAATTGATCTCTGTTAAAATTGACCTTCTTTTAAAACCTCTTTAATGCAATTTTGCTATATATCACCTCATTTTACTACATGTAGAAATTTTAAAGAATGGCTGTTAACTAAAATGATAACATAGATATTTCTTGTGATACTAGATTTATTTATTGTTAATAAATATTTGTAGAGCTCTTTTGTGCCAAGTACTGTTCTCATGTTGAAGCTATAATAGCAAATAAGGTAAAGAAAGTATAAATGTGTGCTGAACAGATAATATGGGCTTAATGGCCTTACTCCTTTAATGATGTAACTGGCTTCTAGATATTTCTAGCAGACCATTATAGAACATTATGGCTTAAAAGCACTCAAACTCAATGATAGTCATAATAAGGTGAACCTTGCCTTGGCTTCATTCTTATAAAATTACTCTAACTTTCTATTTTAAATTCTGTCTTACTTATTTTGCTAGCACAGATTTCTTGTCTGGGGACAAAAAATTAATTTCGGAAAGAATTTCCCCAAATAAAATATCTGGTGAAACTAAAACATCAACTATCAATTATGAAAACTAACTTAGGTTCTGTTTGATGTGGCACATGTTAAGTTAATAACATTTAAAATACACGCAAACTTGATCAGAATCTTGAGTTTTCTTTAATTTCAATATTTTGAATTAAGAAAAAAACTCTTTCCTAGTTTTAGGACTCCAGTTGTAAAGAATGACTTTCCACCTTCTTACAACAGTTGATTTTCCTCCAAGCACACTCATATCTTTGCCCTAGTATCTTCTCAGTCAGGGTTCCATTGACCTCATTCTAAAACTGTAACTCCCAAATTTCCAATCACAGTGTTCTCCGTTTCCCTATCTGCTTTTTCTCTGTAGCATACCTTTTAACATGCTCTTATATTTATTTGATTTGCTTTTGTCCCTCTACACACGAATGTGAGCTCCATGAACATAGCAGTGTTTGATTTGCTCAGTGATCCTAGCCCTGGTATCCAGAATACAACAGAATAGTAGTTGAATGAATAAACTGCCTCCCTCAGCAATTGTGCTGTGGGTAACATGAAACAAAGGCTACTGGACTTATTTTAAGCTTTTCTATAGTTTTCTAAGCCAGCTAATAATGACTAGACTTACTTGTGACTATCTTACTAATTTATTAAAAATAAGGAAGTGCCTGTAATCCTAGATACTTGGGAGGTGGAGATCAGGAGGATCAATGTTTGAGGCCATCCTGGGCAAAAAGTATGTGAGATGCATTTCAACCAATAAAACCTGGGCATGGTGGCATACGCCTGTCATCCCAGGTGGGTAGGAAGTGTGAATAGGAGGATCTCAATCCAGACCAGCTCTGGCGAATAAATGTGAGACCCTATTCAAAAAATAAGTAAGGCAAAAAAGGGTGGGGATGTGATTTAAGTGATGGAGCACCGGCATAGCAAGCATAAGGCCCTGAGTTCACACCCCGTACTGTCAAAATATAAGTAAGTGTCTGCCTGATGGCATGTATCTATAATCTCAGTACTTAGAAGGCTGAGGCAGGAGGAGTGCAAGTTTGAGGCTAGTCTGGGTTATATGAGGCATGTAGACTGTATGGATAGTGGTAGAACATGTGCTTAGCATGTGTGCAATTTGGGTATAATCTCTAGCACCACAAAAAACCCAATGAATACAAAAAAATAAATAAAGCCTGTACATTACCATGTAAAGCAATCTTCAATAAATATTTTATTTATACACTCCCTTTCTCCTCCTTGTATCAAATTTCAGTCATGGGAATAAAGGAATCATTTTATTTAAATACCTGATTTAATTGCTTTTGGAGACATTCTTTAGCTAATATTTATTAGTTATTTGATTATGTTCCGTAATGTGAGGGTGTTGACACTTGTTACTTAGTGGCATGTTTTCAGAGATGAAGAATTGTTTTAGTGGTGTTTTTTTTTCCTTGGAGTATATTGAAGCTGTAAGCTTACTTAAATCAAGGGCCAAGTGATAAAGCTATACTGGCCCATATTTTCTGAGTCCAATTAAATTATGATTCAACTTAATAATTATGAAGGTAAAAAACCAGCATGCCTTAGAAGAGGGTGAGTTTAGGCTATTACCAACTTACACTATATTTATTAAGAACATCTGGAATGGTCATGGAGCTCATGAAGATGGTCAAGACACTGGTGTACCCAATCTATTTCTACTTTATTAATTCCCTGTGAAATTGACAGAGCATATTTCTGACACTAACTGGCCGCTGTCCTTGGGAGGCTGAGTCAGGATCATTTGAGCACAGGAGTTCAAGGTCAGGCAACATGAGACCCATCTCAAGAAAACCTCCAAAACCAAATAAACCAAAGTAACTGACATCTCTGTGGTGAGAAAATAAAGGCTACCCAGTCAAGACCATAGAGGTTATTTATTGCAAGAGTTTTGCCAAAGTTAGCGATATTTGAGGGGTAATATATGCATACAAAAAGTTGAAAGTTTTCATTTACTGAAAAATTTTAGATCATATGTATGTGTATTTCTATCTCTAGTATCCTTCAAGTTTTTCTGATATATCCAACTTTAAATGTTTAAAAATGTCTATTCTGTCCTGAATGTTTTTAATGATGATAGCAAACATTTGCTATACTATGGACACACTGTAGAATACTGGGCAAATGTCAGTCATCTCTGTCATTTTTCAAACCCTGTGCAGTAGATATTACTAACAGTATTTTATTTTTGAGAATTAAGAAACGTGTCCAAAGTTAGATTGCTGATGGAGTGAGCTGGAATTCAAATGCAGGTGCTTTCTTCTAGCCTTTTGTAAGTTTTGTGTGTTTTATTTGTATGTGTGTATGTACTTGTGTAGTATTATCTATAATCTTTAAATTTTACTGTTAGGCTACAAAGCTGTTTCACTGAATGAATATACTACCTCACACCTTATTAAACAGCATACACATAAAATATAATCATTAGGTTAAGGGTTAGTAGTGTCGTATTGTACCACACAACGGTGCTCTGAATTCATTCAGCTTTGTGAGGCAATTTACCCTATACAAAATGGCTTTGTGCTGCTATTTTAAAATTCATTTTGTCCCTTTCATTGTTATTTTCTGCTATCTATTACCCTACCACTGTTTTACATTCCATCTCCTAATTTTCCTGTGTCCAAGTAAACTCAACAACATTCATTTCGAGTTTTATACTTGAAGATGAAATGTAACTGAGTTGTACTTAAGGGTCTGTGATAGAGCTTATTTATTAGTTTAGTTCTAGCCCATGAGCCTCCTCCTTACTTCTTTCCTGTATCTGCTGGGTAGTCAAGGTTAAGTGACTCTTTGCTTCAATGTGTCAAAGGGTATAAATGAATACAGTATTTCTTGCATACATGGGCATTTTGTATTTGAATTTATGAAGTCTTGAAGGAGCACTGTTGTTCCATGTTTGGTGAAAGTTAGACACATTCTGATGTTTTGTTCTTAGAAATTGACTGTTCATTATAGCCAGAACTATTTCACCTTGACATTAGAGATCCTGACAATGTACTTATGAGAACATCTTGTTCTTGAAAATTGGACCTGTCCTTTTTTTCACAACCGAAATATACTGATAGCATATTATCTGTTACATGGATGAGCTTGTCAACATCAGGCACAGTGGGAAAACATCATCTATGAAGTGAATTTTCTGTTCATCACAGCCTTAGTCATCCTTAACATTTTTGAATGTGCTTTTCTGTATGTTAATTTTTCTGGTTAAGGCACCCAAAAGAGTATTATGAACATGTCAAATTTAAATTGTTTTTCTTTTGTGTTAACATAGAAAGTTTTATGGTTTATATGTCTTTGAGTTACTGAATTTACATATGTGATTGGAAGTGGGCTGTTATTCTTGTATCATGATTATTTTTTTCCTTTTATATTCAAAGTAGGCCCAGGATTTGTTTCAGAATTTTCTCAGCCTAAAATTCTGTCTTAACAAGTTTAGAAGTATTGTGATAGTATACAGATAGTACATTCTAAACTTTCTTCTTTGTCGTACTGTATAGGTATTTCAGGTATTGAATGAGAAGAAACAGATATATGCCATAAAGTATGTGAACTTAGCATAGGGGAGAAATGACCCAAGCCTTGTATGCACATACGAATAATAAAACAATAATAAAAAAAAAGAAATAGATGGAAGTACTTCTGCCCTTCTGTAGGGATTTACCTGCCCCGTATAGCCAATGGGCCACAATAGCAAAGCTTTTCTTCTTAGATTTCACTAAGTACAGGCAACGGATCAAAAAAAAAAAAAAAAGTATGTGAACTTAGAAGAAGCAGATAACCAAACTATCGATAGGTACCGGAATGAAATAGCATATTTAAATAAACTACAACAACACAGTGATAAGATCATCCGACTTTATGATTAGTAAGAATTCTTTTTTCAATTAAAAAAAAATTTTTTTGCTATAGTTCTTCAAGTAAGTGTTAAGTAAATCTTAATATAACCTAGCTATTTGTTGTTTTGTTTGGTTTTAATTGCAGTGAAATCATGGACCAGTATATCTACATGGTAATGGAATGTGGAAATACTGACTTGAATAGTTAGCTTAAAAAGAAAAAAATCCATCAATCCATGGGAACGCAAGAGTTAGTGGAAAAATATGTTGGAAGCAGTACACACAATCCATCAACATGGTATTAAAATCTCTTCCTGTGGGTAAAGTTAAAATATTTGTTAAGGGCTATAGGCTTGGCTTAAGCAGTAAAGCACCTGCCTAGCAAGCATGAAGCCCTGAGTTCAAAGCCTAGCACTACCAAAAAAAGTTGTTGTTAATGTCATCACAGAAAAATACACTTATTATTTATTGGTATCTTTAGCTACGTGAACTAAATAATTGGAAGTATTTTTAAAGATGAGGAAATGAAGCCATTTCTTAATACTGTTAACCCAAAGGGTATAGTACATGAACTCAAATTCCTGCATTTGTAATGGAAAAAAAGCATCTTTCTCAGTATTAATGTAGTCTGTGGTCCTTATCTTCAAATATTTTGAATTTTAGTATATCTGAGACTTTTGGGCTCAATCATCCTAAAAATATGAGATGTTTATTTCCCTCTTCCTCCTAGTGATTTTGCATTATGTGCCCTTTGTGAAAGTTGATTTATTTTATTACTGTTAGCCTCAGGCTTTTATTTTAACATGTTCTTTTTTTCATTTTAGAGCTTTCTCTGCCTTTCCCCTATCTTTAGAACAAAACTCTTTAATCTAGATGATTGTAATTTATCTCCCCCTGAATAAGTTTTCTTTACAAGTTAAAAGATAATTTATTAGTGATTACCATTAGTGCTGTAGGAAGTGTCTTTACATCTGGCAGTATAATTTACAATGCTCTGTACTGGAGAGAGATCCACAGTGGTTAAAGATAGATCGAAGCCAGACTGCCTGCCCTCAACTCATGACATTGTCACTTAGGCCTTGTGACCTTGAATGGTTTACTTAAACTCTCATTGCCTTAGTTTCCTCACCTGAAAGTGGGGATGATAATAATGGTATTTCCTTAGCATTGTTTTTGAGGATTAAATGACTCATTAAAAGCAGCAAACTTAGATTGTACCTTGCATGTAACACATGCTAAGAAAGTACAGACCTTATGAGAAAGGGATATTTAATTGGGTTGACTAACTCAAAGAACCAACTACAGATTGTAAATTTTACATTGTCTCATAATGGATTTTTTATTTTGGAGGCATTGTTCATAGTGATCTGAAGCCTGCTAACTTTTTAATAGTTGATGGAATGCTAAAACTAATTGATTTTGGAATTGCAAACCAAATGCACTGTGCTTTCTCTCTTCCAGGCACTGTTCTACATATCTATAAATTCCTCCTATAAATTAACATTCAGTCCTTACCACACATGAGGTAAGGACTGTTCTATTCTGCATCTATTCTTTGATAGATGCAGAAATCAAGTCTGGGTGTTCTGTAATTAGGAACTTCTTTACTTGCTACCAGGATTACCGATACGCTTTTTGACTTTTAGAAACTCTACTCTCTTCCTCCACAGATGGATGAAAACGTCTTCAAGTACACATAGATGTACACACTTCTGGGTATGCAAAGAAAAATAAAGATGCCTTTGACGAGAAATGCCTCTTCTGGATAGACCCTTCATAATGAGAAAGAAGCTTCCTGTGCAGTAGGGTCATTTCCTGAGAAAGTCCAACCCACATCCTTGTAGATTTTATAACGAACATTTGCTTGAAGTCTCTTCTACGGTCTTGTCTCTTCCGTCCTCTTCTTGACCATTTGTTGTTGCATAGTTATTCGGTGTGCATTTTCTAAGATGAAATACTGGAAAATAAATAAATCAGCTACTTCTCAATTCAAAGTGCTTCTTTGGGTATGTTACATAATTTTACATGGTGCGTGGAGAATTTAACTCATTGTGAATTATTGCTTCATCTAATACTGTGGTTCTTACATGCTTCACACACTTTATACTTTTTATTTTGTATGTTTCTGTATTTCCTTCTCATCTGGCTTTTCCTACTTGGATTATGTTATTTTTCTTTTGTTTTCTCCAGAGGTTTGGATATGTGTGTCCCATTTATAATTCTGCCATTTTAAATAGAAAACATAAAGAGTATTTCCAGAATTATCAGAAGCATGATCTGATATTTCAGTGCCTTTTCTATTTAGTCCACCCTTACTCCACATAATTTTTACTACCTGCGCACTTATCCTGTTAATGATTTTCTTTCACGTGTAAAGAGTGACTTAATTCCAAGTTATTGAATCTTTTGCTCTGTACAATACATTGTTGTCATTTTTAAATTGTACATACTTTTTCAATGACTGAGATCAGTGGTGAAAGGCAAATATATGCTACATTTAATAATGCCTTTCCATTTTCTTGCAGCATCTCAACCCCTTTGCAAAGCAGAGCATTTTACAGAGAAGTAACTAACCGTATTGAACGCTTCCTCATCAAATGTCTATTTGAGCAGTACTGCAACTCACAATTTACATTTTGGAGACCTCAAAACTTCGATTTTCTTTGCTTTTTCAGTAAAAAGGTTTTTTTCAAATAGCTTATTTCAGGAAAATAAACTAGGTGCTATATTTTGTTAAGTCTGGGCATCTTATTAAATTTTTTTATGAACTATTTAACTTTATATGAATGACATTTCAAAACATTTTCAGTATTTTGCTTTGAGGTAACATTTACATAAAATAATTTGAAACCCTTTTAAGTGGATGAGTTTTAACAAAAGTCAAAGCATCACCAACATCACAACTACAATGTTATCTCAAAGGTTTGCAGTCAATCCTATCCCTTCTTTTGACCCCAATCAACCTACTTTAGTTTATTTCTGTCACTATAGATTAGTTTTACCTGTTCAGGAAAAACATAGCAAGATGTAAGCTCTTATGCCTGGCATCTTTTATTCTGTCTGCTTTTGAGATTGGCTATTTGTTCTATGAATTAGGAGTTTGTTCCTATGGTTTGTTGGGTAGTAGTCTATTGGATAGATGAACCCAAAAATTTTTTTTAAGCCAGTCACTTGTTGATAAGCACTTAGGTGGCTTCCAGGTTGGGACAATAATAAGTAAAGTAAGTGAACATTCATGTACAAGGCTCTGTGTGGACATGTTTTCATCTGGGAGTAGATGAAGAGTAGAGTTACTCAGTTATATGGTAACTGAATGTTTAACTTCACAAGAAACTTGCAAATTGTTTTCCAAAATGGTTCTACCATACTGCATTGCTACCAGCAGCTCATAGGCTTTCTGCCTGTCCTACCTGTGCAGGAGTAGTAGCTTTGGTTTTGGTTTTCAATTGTTTATTAGCCATTCTACTAATTATGTAAAAGAATCTCATTAAGATTCAACTTGTATAGATTGTTTGTGTTAAATAACTTTCATATTTATTATTCATACCAGTATTTTATTTTGTGAAATATCTATTTAAATCATTTACTCATTGTTCTTGGGCTCTTTGGTTTTTATGTTAGGGGGTTCTTTATATATTATAAATGTAAATATTTTGTCAAATATATAGATTACATATTATTTTCAGTTAGTCTTTGGTTTACTTTTTTGCTTTTTTAATGGATTATTTTACAGAACATAATTTTTAATTCTGATGAAATCCAAGATATCAAATTTCTCATCTATAGCTAGTGGTTTTTGTTGTAAACAATTTTAATTAAAAATTATTATAAAGTATAATTATATTATATAATTATATTTTTAAAAATACTTATTATTGTCTCAACCTGGAAAGCCACCTAAGTGCTTATCAACAGGTGACTTGTTTAAAATTTTATTTTTTGGTTCATCTATCCAATAAAATACTACTAAGCAAACCCTAGGAACAAACTCCTAATTCATAGAACAAATAGCCAGTCTCAAAGCAGGCATAATAACAGATGCCCAGTGTACCCCCCAAACTAGGAAAACTGTCTTTTAAGTACATAAATTCACTCCCTTGGGCCTCACGTTTGATTTTTTTTAGATATCTTTTTTGTTTTGTTTTGCTGAGTCAGGGTTTTGTTATGCGATGCAGGTTCATCTTAAAAAAACTTCTATGTAGCTCACGCTTGCCTCACACTTGCAGTTCTCCTGCCTCAGCCTTCAAGTGTGGGGAATACAGCTGTGAACCACCATTCCCAGCAAGCCTTTTGCAATTCTTTCAAACTATCAAAGATAATATTTATCAAATATTTATCTAATTCACCACACATTTATAAACAAATTCTTACATAAACTCAAAACAATTGAAATGAATTGTTGTCTTCATTTTGGATAAAAAATGTGAAAGATAGCTTAAATAAGCTAAAGTCCAGATTTCAAAACAAGTAGTCTTTTTCCAAGGCCATCTTATGTGACCCCATATTTCATTTTATCCAATAAGATATCCAGTGCATTGCTTTT
Organism: Castor canadensis; assembly: GCF_047511655.1. Classification (NCBI taxonomy): domain Eukaryota; kingdom Metazoa; phylum Chordata; class Mammalia; order Rodentia; family Castoridae; genus Castor; species Castor canadensis. The sequence goes on along the minus strand of NC_133388.1, from coordinate 82,761,094 downwards.
TTAAAATTGATCTTTTGTCTTCATCCAAGTTTGTCTATCTTTATATCTGCACCTGACTTATAGTTCTTTAAACCCACTGAAAACTTCATGAAATTTTCTTTTTTATTCCATAGTGTACTTTTTAGGGCTAGTTTATTTTCCTTCACTAATTCTTTACCACTCTTTCCCCCATTCATGTCATTAGAAACCAGATTTCAAATAATTATTTCATTTCCTTGTTCAAGCAAGCTAAAATAAATTCAAATTTAATTTCTCAATACAAAGCACATAATGTCCTTGTAAGATTTTTATATACCTCATAAACATTGTATTAATCTATTTTGTGGTACTGTAACAGAAAACCTGATGCTGGATAATTTATAAGCAAAAGAGGTTTATTTGGCTTATAATTTTGGAGGCAAAAAGTCCAAAATTAGGCTGCCTCATCTATTTGGCTTTCATTACCTGCTCCCCTGGCTACTTCACAGCATGGAAAAGAAGCAGAAAAGTGTTAAAAAAAAAAAAAAAAACTTGGGTCATCAGAAAAGAATTTAAGGATAGACACAGAGAAGACTTAAATAAGAGTAGGTTTATCAATTTAAAAACAAAGTGAAAGCAAAATATAGGGAAAGAACACCCTTCAGATGGCAGGGCAGGCAGAAGGCGTGTTATATCACCACTAAAAAACAAGGTGAATGATCTTGCATAAGGGCCAGGGACGGTGGCTCACTTGTATAATCCCAGCTACTCAAGAGGCAGAGAGTGAGAGATCAAAGTTCAAGGCTAGTCTGAACAAAATGTTAATGGAACCCCATCTCAACAAATAACCAGGCCATGGTGGTGCATACAGTAATCTCAGCTACATAGGAGGCATATGGTAGGAGAATGATGGTCTGAGATTAGCTCTGGGCAAAAACAGAAGACTCTAATCCAAACAATAATAACTAAAGCCAAAAAGGACTGGGGAAGTGGCTCAAGTGATAGAATGCCTGCTTAGCACGCATGAGATCCTGAGTTGAAACCCCAGTCCCAGAGAGAGAGAGAGAGAGAATGAGAGAGAAAGGAGAGATTTCTCATCATTCACCTCTTAATGGACACTTAAGCTGACTCCATGTATTGTATTATTTATCTGTGCATCATAGATTTGTGTCATAAAATACATGACATGCAGAAACCTGTTAGCTGTGCAAGTGACGCGCTGACGGTTAAGCCGTCGGTTGATTATCCAACACTTCTAAATTCCAGCAGAGAGCCTTACCGTACTTGCACAGCTCCCCGGGGCATGCTACCGAAGCATTCGTGACCGCAGATTTGTGTTTTGTCAGAGACATGCAGGACAATTAAACACAGGAAACCTTTCCGATTTAGGATTTCAAATATGCGCCATGTGCGACAACCAATGACAAAGGCGAAACTTTGCGTCACCATTGCCACCACCTCTTCACTGGCGCTATGCAGCTGCAGTGCCTGTCAGGTTGCCCTTCCTTCCCTGTGACGTCATGCTCCAGGACTGCACGCATCACTGTGGGCTATGATTTCACCAGTTCAGTCCTCTCAGCGCAAAGGAGCACGTTCCAGTCATACTAGTCTTACAACAAACGCTTAAAAGTTTTTCCCTAGGACGTTGTAAAAAGTAGCATAAGATTTTAGAAATTAAAATTTTCTGCTTTTTCTCTTTCTTTACAATAATTAGATGCTATAATTTCAAGCTAGAACATTTTCCCTCCAAAATGACATTCCATGATGGTGCTTAATCACTACTGAAAGAAAATTACAAAAAAGAAATATAATTTACTCCAATGACAAAAATGTGAAACATTTTTATTAATTTATTTTTATTAATATTTAATGTTGAATTAAAATTTGAGAAATTAATATTACATTAGTAAAACACATCTAAAAGTTTAACATGACTATTTAAAATAAATTAACACAGAAAACTAGACCATTCCTTTCATAAATTGCACTTTCTAAAATTACATGCTAACACATATTAACTCTACAAATGGAGGTTTTCTGTGACATTCCCATACACGCCTACACCATGCACTAACCATTTCCACCCTCCCTTCTCCCCTCTGTCTTACTTTCCCCTCTAATGGCATTTTTTAGCTTTTCATGATTCTAGATTTATAAATAAATTTAGTTTATTTAACTCATGCTATTCTAATTTTAAATTTAAATGAAACACAATACATATTTAATGTTTTTTCATGGCCTATATAACTTATGACCTTTTTGGAATACATTAAAAATAGTATGTGGACCGACTCAGTCCAGGGGAAAAATGTTATTTTCTAAAACATCAGTTTTCTGGTTGTAGGAAAGCTTATGATGATGTAAGAGCATACAGAGATTCACACAGAGATGGTTAAACTTACATTAAAATATTTTTCCTGGCAGTGGACTTGTTATACATTTATATATATACATATATATGCACACACATATATATACACATATGTATATAATGTAAGAATCAGTACAATCACATATTAACAAAAAGGGGCAAAACATACAATATTCAGGAACCCTAATACACTTATGAGAGCAGTTTAATGAAAATAAGGGTTATTATACTTGTTTTCCTAGTGTGAGCTGTGCCACCTATCTTAGGATGTAATTAACGTCCAGATTCTCTCCATTGGATTGACGATTTTTCCAAGGAAGAAATAGCAAATGCTTCCCAGAAATATACGGATCCTTTAACGAAGTTCCTTAAGTTTCACACAATAGCTATCTCCACATGGGGACTACAAAGATACCTTAAAAGATAGGCCTCCACATCAGTGCCTGAGCCCACACAAAGACTACGAAAACAACTCTGGGTGAAAGAAATACTCTCATAGTTTAGAAGTAAGCATATACACACCCGCTGAGAATTGTCTAACAAACACCTTTCCTTTAAGTTTTTTGTGTAAACTTATTTTTAACTGATACGTAGAAAAACAAAAGGTAAACATTATTTAAAGAGTGTCATACGTTTTGATGCATCTACATTTTGTATAATGTTTAAATCAGGGTAAACATTTTTATGTCACGAAACATTTATCATTTCTTTGTCATGAAGACATTCAAAATTCTTTCTTCTAACCTTTTGAAATGCATGGTACATTAGTATTACCTGTAGCCATCCTACTGTGTAAATCACCCTGGAAATTTTCCCTGTTAAGTACGACTTTTTGTGGTACCGGGGTTTGAACTCCTGGCCTCATGCTCGCTAGGCAGGTGCTCTACTACTTAAACCACTCCACCAGCCATTTTTGGTGTTTGGCGGTTTCAAGATAGGGTCTCACAAATTATTTTCCTGGACTGGCTTTAAATCTCAATTCTCCTGAACTCTGCCTTCTGAGTAGTTAGGACTACAGGTGTGGGCACCGGTGCTCGGTTTCTATTAAGTATTACTTCCTACTCACTGATCAACTTTTCGCCATACCTGCCTGCCACCTAGCACCCCCATGTCTGGTAATCGCTATTCTACTCTCACCTTTTCTGAGGTCAACTTTTTTAGAGTCCACTCTCTTGATTTAATTTAAAAAAATAATTAAATTAAAAAAAACCAAAATATTATATATTTTCTACATTAAAAATCTCAACCTGATTTCTACTTGGATAATTTCATCTGTGGCTTCCCCATCTTGTTATTTCATTGCTTAAGTTTCATTTTATCTTTCACATTCTGAATTTCAATCGGTTCTTCATGATTGCATCTTGCCTTATGCTATTTTATGCATAGTTTAAATTATGGATTTGTGTATTTTATTAACTTTTACTTCTGTGATGAGATTATTCATTTTGTCTTTATATTTTTTGCTTCCTCAACCCTACTGAATGCTCCTAGAGTTGTATTTGCACCAGAATAGTTGACACAATGCATCCATTAACTTCAGTAAAATAGAGAAATTTTCAGAGGAACCACGCATAGAAAATGGACCAAAATTAAACTAGACAAACCTGGACTAAAGAGCTGCTTTTCCATTCATGGAGTTAACACTGTTTCCCCTTGACTTTGGAGAATACATTCAAGTCAGACTCTGAGACCACAGGGTCAGAAAACAACCATCTTACTGGGGGTGAGAATTTCCTTCTGAAAAGATTAGAAATTTCCATAGCCAGTTGTCAGTACTGGAAATTGGATTAAAATTTTGGAAGCAAATATTAAAAAGGAGAGGGGAAAAATATCCCTCCTTTCTAAAAGGAGGATATGTTTAGTAAGGATAAGACAAACTCAGCTAGACCTGGCCTTGACAGTCTAATGTCAAGTTTTAGGCAATTGTTTTAGGAGTTGCCCTCCAATTTCAACACATAAACACAATGATGGAGTGTCATATCATGGTTTTGCTTTCCCCAGAAATAGACATTGTACAGTCCAGACATAGAGCTTGGGTCAGGTACAAGCAAATCACCAAATCCATGATAGTCAACAATAGAAACTTTTCACTTTTAATCATAACAGAGATATATACTTATTTCTGGGGAGCATTTTCAGGATGATGTAAGCCTAGTGATCTTTCAGTAAGTGTAAATTGGGAAAGCTGGCCTGAGAGTTAAAGTAACCCAGAAGCAAGTAAGCAAAAGGAAAGGGGAGAGACAGAAAAATGAAAAAAGGAGAAAGAATTGGTAAAATTATTAACATATCTGCATCCATCTGTGCCTTAAACTGTAAAAGTTTGTTGGTTTGCATGTGTGCTTTTGACTTAAACAAGTTTGAGTTGTAAACAAACAACGTAATAAAGAATAAAGTAATCCTGGCTACTAATCGTGGCTAACATAAAATTGGTACCAGTAGTGAAATCCTTAAAATAATGAACTGGCTCATGTTAGACTCACTGGAAAAAGTGCACAAAAATGTAACTGTGCTTAACACTGATGAATCATTGCATAAAATGGCTAACATGGTAAATTTTGCATTATTTTATCGTATTTTCTTTAATTTTCAAAAAGACAGTATGTTGCTATTGACCAACCAAAGGGAAACTTCAGCAGAAATTTTTCTTACACCTGGGCCACCAGTTCTTTTAAAACTTCTTCTTCTGCTTGGAAAATATCCCATGCTCTGAGTCCATGCCAGGGACTTATTTTCTCAGTTCTTCGTGTAGTCAGAGAGCAAACATACAGGTGACTTAAAAGCAACACACAGATTCACCCTTGCCAAGCTTCAGTTCCAATGCAATGTGTCAAAGCGGTCACCTCCTAGGATTTGTTCCACTAAAGGCGAGGCATATAAATCAGCTTTCAGAAGCAGAAATCCAGTGGTGTGCCTCTCACTGCCTGTGCCTGGTAATAGCCATGAGATCTCTAAAAGGGCACCCCAGGGTATGATAGGTGTTTTCTTCTCAATGCTGCAGGGTCTACACCTGACCCTCTGCCTCTCCAGGGTATTCTGTGAGATTCCTACTACCTTCAATAAATTATTTTTCTGGTTAAATTGACTCTACATCTTTACACTGGGCTTCCCAAAACACAGCCTGAGGCAAACATTAAGGTATATGCTACTAATTTGTTATTTATGCCTATGTGAAGTTAACATGATTATAACTTTTAAAATCGATTACAAAGGTTAGAGAGAAAAAAATAGCAAACTGGCTGTATTAAGGTAATGTAAACAGTAGTGAATGTTTCTCCTTTCCTGTAGGAAAAATTGGAATCTCTGTTAGATAATAACAAACAAGTTGGGGAAACTTGCAGTAGTTCTGTGGGATTCAAACTCTGCCTAACAAGATTGAAACACAAAAAAGTATTTAAGTGTATTGGCTAATTCTTGCAATCATCTTTCAAGTTCTACCAAAAAGTGACATATTTGTCTCAGGCCAGCCCCATAAGAAACAAAACAATGGAAAAGACATAGTCAGGCCAAGAGATGTGCTTTCTGATTAAGATGTTTCAGGGAATTTCCATTAGACTTTAATTAATATCTACATTAATATTCACTATTTGATCTGATTCTTTGTAGCATTTGTCACTTCAAAATTCTACCAATACATTTTCGCTTATTGTTGTTATTACTTCCTCTTCTAGAATATACTCAATTTTTTGCTATTTAATACATCCTCTGAGCCAAAAGAGTGTCTGATAGAATAGTTTCTCAACAAATGTATTGGGTTAATATTAATTTCATAAAATAAATTATATATGTATAATGTATACAATTATGCAATTGTGGATATAATTTGTGATTCTCCAATTTCCAAGTTACCAATGACTTGTTTAATATTTAAAATCAAATTTTAGTTTCTGTAAGAATTCTGTCAGGTATGTATTTTTCTTCTTTCATAAAAAGAAACTACAGCTCAAGATTTAGGAATCATGATACAGGTCATGTGTTTAAAAAGCCATAGAGATTTGACAGAAAGATTGGACTGACTACAAAGTTCATTCATAATACATCATTTTGAATTTAACATGTGACAAGACACACAAATAGTCACTTCCCTGTGTTGTATCTCAATCCTTCCCATATGTTTTAGGAATTTTTTTACAGGTTTTATTCTTCTGTTTTCATCTATACATCAAAATACACCCACCATATTCACACTCATTTACCCTTTCCTTATGCTCATCCCCTCCCACTGGGACCCACCCCCTGAAAAGACCTGATTTTACCTTTCTGTCTTTCATGTTTTTTGAAAGTGTATATTGATATCCAAGGGGGTGGGGGTTGCCGTGACATTTCAGATCTGTATATTTCATATTTTAATCAGATTAACCTCCCATTACTTACTCTTTCTCTACCACCATACTCCCCTATTATTCAACAGCTTACAGCGCACTATATTATATTATATTATATTCACATATAAATGAGATGTTTCAATATGTTTTCATTCTCTACCATTTTCTTTCCCACCTCCTTAGCCCCCTCAGACAGGTGCCCAATGTGTCACTATCTATTACCATAGGATTATATATAGGAAAAGTTTAAGTTTAGTACCAATTATGATACTATGCAACTAAGTTCATGGTAATTCTTGCTGGTTTTAGTACATATAGTTATGACTTCTTATCTTTTTCTTTTTTTTTTAATTTTGGTTTTGGTGGCACTGGGTCTGAACTTAGGGATGGCCTGACACTTGCTAGTCATTTGCTCTTTTCACTCATGCAATTCCATTTAAGGAAAAATATAAACTCTGAAACTATAAAGAGTATCCTTCTTTTCACTAGTGTATAATGATATAGATTTTCTCATTATAAATTTCCCCATTGTTAATTTAGCCATGAACTAATATTGCTATATTAATAAAAATGTGAACTGTCATTATTATCAAAATTTACCATTTCATTTATTACTATTTTTTTTGGGTGGTGATTGTGTTCAAACTCAGGGCCTCATGCTCGCTGGGTAGACGCTATTACCACTTGAGCCACTCTGCCAGCCTGAAATTTAGCACTTTCCAAAGCAAAATTATGCAGATTTTTTTCCAAACACATCCTAGATATCTCCAGCTGTTTTAATTGGAGTCGTGGCAGACAACAGCTAGACAGAGGGTCACATGAAAGTGGCACCTGATGTATAGAAAGGGCTGTCTCAGTCAGTGGTCCCTGACAGAGGGTCTGTGGGGCTGAGATCGTCTCAGAGAATACTGTTTGCCTTGCTTTTTAATTTATTTTCTTAACCAATAAAGTATTTGTCTACATGATAGTTTAGCAAGGCCCATAATCCCAGAACATTTCTTAAACAAAAAGTCCTTTTGCCTAGCATAGGAAGAAAGAGCAAGTATATCTGAGTCTTAAACAAGGTGGCTCAACAATTTTGAATATTCTTTATTGTGAATTATGAAAATACTTTTTCTTTTGAAGACTTCTTAGGTTTTTTTCTCCCTAATTCAGGTATTGTGCTATCAGTATAAAATCAATTGAACTGATTATTTTTAATCAAAAGTAAAACCTACCAAAAACTGTTCAACATGGAGAAATGAGGTAGGTTAAGAAAGAGGAATATAAATGGGGTGAATTTGATTGAAGTACATTGTATACATGTCATAAATATCACAATGAAAATCTTTGTACAATTAACATATGCTAATAAAAAAATTAAGAAAAATAAAATATTATTTGGGATTGAAGAGCTGCCTCACTTCTCTGAAAAGCTCACCTGTGATCTTGCAACTAACTTATTGCACTCTTTTTTTTGTTGAAAAGTTAATGACTTCCTTGGGGAAAATCCTGGCAATAAGAATCAGAATTAGATTTGTTTCTTTAAAATTACCTGTTAGGATCTGATATGCTTGTTCTCCATACAAACACATTTGGACTTTTCACTTTCAAAATTACTAGACTGAAATTAGGCAAAAGGTTCATATCCCATCCCATCCTGTTTTTCTCCCATCCCACTCTCTTTGCAAAATGACTGAGTTCTATGCCTAAGAAAATAACTTACACTCCCAAGGCATAAAGAAGTTACTGCTCAAGATGTAATTCATTTGCCAAACACAGTTCATAATTTGAACCAGCCACAGAGTGATACAGTTTTACTTATGTGCTCATAAGGACAATTTACAAAAGCCTGAGGTTTCTTGAGTAAATTCTCTGTAAAGTGCTACTTGCAGTTGGCAGATGAGCTGTACCACCTTTTACTTCCATGCCTTTCGATGGGCTGCTCGCTGTATCAGGAAAACCTTTTTTCACATACTTAGCTCCTGTTAGAACTTAAACTCACAGCTCAGGTCTATTTTCCCAGAAAAATCTTTTTTTTTTTTTTCAGTACTGCAGTTTGAATTCAAGGCCTCACACTTGCTTGGCAGGCGATGTACCACTTAAGCCACTCCACCAGTCCTAGAAAACCATCATTGTTTAGTCCTGGTTAGATGTCTCTTCATTTCTCCCCAGGGACTCCTACATTAATATTTATTATATAACATTATAATTATTAGTTTCTCTGCCTCTTGTAATAGAGCTTAAGATCCCTGAAGAAGAGGGTTGGTTTGGGTCATATATTAAACCCATAACACCATGCCCAAAGTATTGTAGAGTCAATAAATTTTTGCTGCGTAAATATACTGACATGGAAATTATGAGTGCTTATGTACATTCAGGCAGAAGTTATATATTCCAGATGAAATTGTCATTTCTGGTTGACTGCAGCATCCATTCCCCACCACTTACTCCATGGTCTCCTTTCTTAGGCTAACAGATTTTCCTAGGAAAATAACTGCTCCTGTATTTTTTGCCATGTGGATTTTGGAAAATTGATCCCTTGGTCCTTAAGGAAAGGTTTAAACCAATCTATACATCTTTCCCCTGGCCAACAGAGGCTTCATGGATATGAGGGTGACCTAATCAGAGCTAGGGAGAGCTAGCCAATCAGATCCTTTTGCAGGTCCTATGGAAAGGGATCACCTCTGTTCTGAAATGTACAATCAAAAAGAATGAGCACAGCCTCAAAATCTACTGAAGATCATCTTATAATTGAAAGAAGGAGATACGTGGAGAAGGAGAGTCAAAAGTTAGCAAGAGAAAATGTTTCCTGTTCATATTACTTAGGGAAGAAGAAGTTCCTAATTTAGTCCCTGGAATATTCAGTTAAGAGAATTGATATTATTGTTATTAAACACATTTTGAATTAATTTTTATGCTTCTTCAAAATAACTAATATGTTTTACTTAATGGTTCACTTTTTTCTATCCTCATCTGAGGATAACTTGACCTTCCAGTTGTCTCATACTGTCATAGCGGAGACAGCATGTATCCAAATAAAGACACATTTGAATTTAAACTGTCTCTTTCTTTTTAACCTCCATACTGGGCAAGTTATTTTACCACTCTGTGTCTCATTTTCCTTAACTACCCCTATCTTAGAAGTTGCTGGAGGAGTTAATGAGATAAATACAGTTACCATTCCTAATTGCATGCCTAAGCTATATAAGTTAATAAGATAATCAAAACCTTGGTTTCTTTCTCTTACAATTATCCTCACTAACTTGAACTGCTTTGTGGAATGACACATCTCACGTTCTGTTACCTCAAGCATCAACATGCTCTATTCTGCTTCTACAAGGTAACATATTGGAGCTCCCTCATCTCATTTGCATCTGGGGCATCTTTCCTGGAATTAGTCCCTTTCTGTTATGCCAGCCTCTTTGATTCTCCTACCACTCATATCTTCGCACCACAGTTTTGCATTTGTGTTGAAGACCAGACTGCCAGCTTTCCCAAGTCTGCACTCCCCATTCATCTTTTTTGATCACCTGACTCTGTTTAGTTTCACTGGCACTGAGTGAACACCCTCTGTATGGCAGCTCTAGGGATAATAGGTGAATTACAAAGGGGTTCCTGCCCAGAGGATCTGTAATCTAAAAAAGACATGCAAGTTCTCAACCAGATAAATTCAATATAAAGCAGTATTTAAGTCAGTGCACTTGAATAAGGTTAAGAAGGAAACAGGTATAGATAGAAAATAAAGGGAACCCAAAGATAGGTTTGGACTCCAAAATTAAAACTTTGAGAAATATAAGTACATATACACAGAGAAAATTACTAGAATTATGAGTACCAAAATTTTATGTGATTAACAATGGAAAGAAAGATCTTTTTTCTTCTCATTTGATATTTTAATAATGAAAATGTATTCCTTGTATAATAAAGACTGATAAAAATTAAAATGAGGTGTTTGCTAGTCATACATAGGTTCTGTGGGTAAAAAAAAAAAGACAAATGATTGATTACTCAATCTTATTTCTTTCAAGAGCTTTTAAGTAACTCCAGAACTTGGTATTTTCTGCAGCAGATGAATCCCAGATGGTACAATTCTCATCTGCATCAGATTTTTGCCCCAGCCACTGATAAGACAAGCTTTGTATGATCAATTTGGAAATAATCCTGGTGTTCCTTAAACAAATACAGCCCTAAATCACTACCCTATCTGTTACTGTGATGGAATAATTGGGCTACACTGAGTCCTAAGCTTCACTTGTTGTCCTTTAGAAAAACTAAACTTCTCTCTCACTGTTTGCATATATAGACTTTCTTTTCCTTACCCATCTGGCATTGGATATACTTCAAGATGTTTTAGTCCCAAATGAAACAAGTATTCAGACTATGCCTAAGCTACTGTTTTATTTAACATAATAGAATATTCTCCTTAAATACTACCTTCTTTATAGACAAAATAATACCTTTTGAAATTTGTAATTTTCCAGATGTCATGTGGATAAGAGAAAAAGTTCACAAAGGTCAACATTATAGGTATAGAGAAAAAGACCATGTTTAAGTTGTCATTTAATTAACAAGATATTTGTTATAATTGCTTATCTTGAACCTACTTGTTTTATAACAAGCTGAAAATTTATCAAATGTTACTCACAATGAAAATGTTTAATGAATATATCTTGAAAGCATGCAAAACTAAAGTTGCTTATCACCGTTGTATTCAGTGAAATTTTTCTGAGGTCATCTACGTCTCTGAAAAACAGATTGAGGTGTGTGTATGTGTGTGTGTGTGTGTGTGTGTGTGTGTGTAAGAGTTTTGAGAAATTATCCAGAGGAAACAAATTTAGAAAAATGTCATAACTGATAACTGAAGTTTCTTGTATTGGGAATTGAGAGAAAAACAACAGACAGACAGCTTATGTAAGGAGGTGTTTGGAGCATATATTCGGGTGTGTATATCCAAATAGTGAATCTACTTAGCTAGTAAAATTTTGAGAAAGGAATTACTATGCTGAAAGTCACAACACAGAGGTTGGATTAAAAATTATATTTCGGCATGGGATATAACTCAGGGATAGACTGCTTGGTTAGTATGAATGAGACCCTGAGTTCAACACCCAGAACCACAAAGAAACCCCACAAACTTTGCATTCACCACATATTCAAAAATATTGACAGAACACTTTCTATGTGTCCAGGATGGAGATGGGAGTGAAATGAACAGGAAGGTCCTCTGAAGACATACTTACTGAATAGACCCATACATATTTAATCACTGTAAAACAACAGAAATTCAGTACTTGCTCTTAGAGCATATTAGAGTTTGTCAGCAGAACAAACTCGTGTCAGCCAACTCTCCATTGTAACAAAATAACCTGAGAGAAATCAATTTAAAAGATAAAAGGGTTTTGGGGGTTCATACTTTCTGTACTTTCAAATCATGGTCACTTGGCCTTGTTGCTTTCAGTCCTGTGTGAGGCAGTAAATCCTGATGGATGCATATACAGGAGGGCAGCTTGTCACCTACTGGTGGCCAGGAGCAAAGAGATGGAGAGGAAGAGACCAGCACCCCAGGTATCCTTCAGAGACACACCCTAAGGATGTATTTCATCTAACTTATAAAAGTTTCTACTACTCCCTAATAGCACTATCAGCTGGGGACCAAGACAGTAACAATGAGCTTTTAATGGACATTTAATATGCAAACCATAGCAAGTCCTCATCCCACATTACTTCACAAATAAAGTGAACGGGGCTATGCTACCTTTAATATATCGCTTGTACAAACACACTGGCTATAATGAATTCCAGCTGGCTATAATGAATTTTTAAACCATGAGAGGAAGGGCAGGGACATTTCATGGGCCAGTTTTGAAAGTTGCCCAAGTCTTTTCTCTTTACCTTTCACTAGATAGGACTGGTCACAAAATCCAAGCTAGATGCAATAGGGCATGGGAAATTTTGCTTTGTGATTCTCATGAAAAATTCCATAATATAGAAGAGTAAATGTGTATTTTGGGTTGACAGTTAACATGTCTTTACATTTTACCTGTATCACCCTCTCATCATCCCATCCCCAAGATGATCACTCAAAGTTTGATCCACTCACCTCATTCAAAACAGTCCAGGATATTTCAGAGGTGAATGCTGTTCTTTATCAGGCCCAGAAGTAACTTGTCACAATCTAATGACCCATTCATTATAAGGTCAATTGTTTTCATCCCCTGAACCCACATGCCCATTTTACAAAGGGAGCAAGGATAGCAACAAAACAACCAAACAAAATTTTGAAAAATACAATTTTTGCAACAATCATAAATCCACAGCAGTCAGAGAATTTTCATTGACAGTCATTTGGAAGGTTCTCATCCTGCCAGTGAGGGAAGGTCATTCATGTACACAAATTCTGTCACTTGAAAGAAGATCTATTGTTTGCATATTATCCTTCAAAGCCACATCTAAAGGAGAGTATTGAAGAGTATGTCCTCTTTGAGAGCTATACCGATTTTCAGCTCCTTACACCTTACATATAGCAATTTGGTAGCTAGGCAGTGGTTTTAAGGCTTAAATAGCCAAAAGACCTTTAGTTGAGTCTCAAACTTCTTTGGAACCATAATTCTTTCAAAAACAGTAGATTTAGTCAGTACTAGGTGCCTCCATTCAGAACTAGATGCCAATAACTACAACTTAAATTTTCTTCTAACTAATTCTCAACTCTGACTTATTGCCTTGCATCTGCATCCCTTCTCTCTATGCAAGCTACATTATGGCCAAATAAAGCAATATCCTTGAGTGGAAGAGAAGAATCTTTAACTTAAACCTTTCAAACCTGAATTCCTCTCTTTAAAAGAACCCCTGATAAACATTTGTTATTGTGTCTTTGTAAACCTAATTTCTTATAATTTAAGTTTCTATACTTATTTCTATTTCAGTTCATGAGTCAACAATTCTTGCCCAAAATCATTGTTTCTGTGTAATAGTTTGAACAGATGGAGTAAATATCTAACAACCCATACTACTAGCATTCTGATCTCCAATTCTTCCAAGCTACCAACTTGTACACGCTCAATCCTCCTTTTCAGTTGCTGAAGGCAGCAATTCTGTGTTTTGGTAAAGGTAAACCCTGAAATGAAGATAAATTCCAAAATTTTGGTTTAAAAATAATAGAACTTTTATTCATGTAAAAGTAGATGAACAAATCCACATGGTTATCAAGAACCCATTCTAGTGGAGTCTCTGACATCTCCAGCATGATGCATCGTGATAGGTACCCCAATTCCACCCATCCAGAAAATGTAAAGAGCATGAGGGATTGTGGGGAAGGATTTTAAAAGCTGGACCTTCAGGTAGTACATGGTAGGTCTGCTCACATCCTTTTAGCTGAAATAGGCACATGGCTCTATTTAGCTGAAATTCAGATGCATACTTCACTTTGATGACTGTGTGTTTCTTTTTTTTAAATAAAAAAAATTTTTTATATTGAAAAAAATGGAAATATATATATATATTAAAAATTACAAATGAAACTAAGAGAACCGAGGCAGTGCCCCTTAAACTAAGGAAAGTTTAGAAAACATAGCCACCAAATTCCTCATGGCTTTGCACTGGCTCTTGCACCTGCGCTGCTTGTGGGCCTGGTTCTGCCCAGAATCGGACAGTGAGAGAGCAGCAAATGCTCGAACAAGGGCTGGCATGGTATTCCCCTTCTTCTGCTTCCTTGGGCCACCATTTGTGGGCTGTGATTTGGGTCCCATATTGGGTGGGGGAACGGGATGGGTGTTGGAGGTGGGCTTGTTGGTGTCCCCGACTCTAAGCGTCCCCAGGCTGGTAGTGGTGGAGGTAGAGATAGTGAGTCCGTGGTTACCGCCACTGATGGCAGGGGTGCTGGGATTGGTACTGGGTACGGGCAGGCCAAAGGAGGTGAGTGGTGCAGATGTGGACAGGGCAGAGGGCTGGGGGAACTGGATGGAGCTCAGGGCCACTGGGTTGTGGGCAACTGAGGTAGTGGAAGCCCCAAGGAGGAATCCCTGAGAGGTCAAGCTGGTGGCAGAGCTGGTGGTGGAAATGGTGGTGGTGGTTGAGCTGGGGCTGGCTATGCTGTTTACCCCAAAACCACTCACAGGCTTTGAGGAAGATAGGCTGGCTGGACCAGTGATGGTGCGTGTGGCCGGACTGGTGGTCATGGAGGTAGTACTAAGTGGAGCAGTTGTCTGCATTAAAGGCTGGGTTGCAATGTGCACAAAAGTAGGGGGTCTAATGAGGCCAATTCCGGCCTTGAAGGGCAGAGTGGTGGTGTTGGTTTTGGAGGGGATGGTTTGGTTGGAAGAGACTGGCAATGTGCCTACCTGTGTGGATTTGCTTCCCTGGCTTTTAGTCGGGGTCACCAAAAGGCTCTTCATCATGAAACCAGCAGAGGCCGGTCCAGGACCTGTTGGGGAGGAATGGGTGGTAAGTGTGCTACCAAGTGGCTTTGGCTTTACGAGGTCAGGCCAAAGGAGACTTTGTAGTCTGGCTGATACTACAATATCCAGACGTAGAGAGGATGTTGTATCCATAGGTGAAACTGGGGAGAAGGGATGTGCCTGCTCCTGGGAGGGTGCTGAAGATGTGGGGAGGCCTTGTGTGGCCGATGCCGCAGCTTGCAGTGGGGGAGGCTGGGAGATATCCATTGGTGTAGCAGCGAAAGAAGTAGGTGCCTGCCCCTGGGACGCTGTTGCAGGTTGGCCTGCAAAGAGCCCTGGCTGTGAAGACCTAAGAACAGCTGGGAGGCTGGCTGTCTTGGCAGTTGCAGGAGCTACACTGGTAAGTACTGCAATGGGCACTGCAAGTGATGGTGGGGCCTGAAGATTCTGCAGCTTGTTCAATTGCCCACGGGATGAAATAGTGCTTATGGCTGGGGCAGGGGTGGGGAGGGAGGCAGGCAAAGAAGCTGGCCCTGATGAAGGCAGGGTCAATGCAGGTGGAGGTGGCTTGGCAGGTGCAGGTTTTGCAGTGCTGACCACACCAGCAGGTCCTGGTAATGATGGAACAAAGTCAGGGTGCATGGACTTTAGGCTGGCCAGCCGCAGGGTAGCACCTGGGTCAGGGGCAGGGGTGGGGAAGGAGGCTGGCAAGGAAGCTGGCCTTGCTGTAGGGAGGGTCAGTGGAGGTCGAGGTGGCTTGGCAAGTCCAGGGGCTGCAGTGCTCACTGCATCAGAAGGTCCTGATAATGATGGGGCACCGTCAGCGTTCTTCATGGTCCTTAGGCTGGCCAGCAGCGGGGTAGCACCTGGGTCAGGGGCAGGGGTGGGGAAGGAGGCTGGCCAGGAAACTGTCCCTGATGCAGGCAGAGTTAAAGTGAGACGAGGCTCCTTGGTGACACAGTTAGAGACCTCATCAGTCTTGTCCTCCTGGGCTTCGTTAAACCACTCCAATCTGGCCTTCTTCGCTCTGTGGGCTTCAGGAGGGCTGGCACAGGCAAGCAGGGGTGGTAAAGGCAAGGTCAGTGGGTCCTCAAGTCGCTTCCATTTCCTGCTCCCAGAGCTGCCAGATGTTGATAGTGAAGTGGAGGACTTGGGCTCCTTCCTTGTGCTATCATCTTCAGCCCTTTCTCCATGGGAGTCCTTGTCCACCACCCCAGGAGCAGGAGCGGGAGTACTCGATCCATGGCCCAGCTCCTCTTCTCCTGAGTTCTCTGCTGGCTTCTCTGGCTTCTGGGAGCCAGGGGACTCCTTGTCCACCACCCCAGGAACAGGAGCGGGAGTACTCGATCCATGGCCCAGCTCCTCTTCCCTTGTGTTCTCTGCTGGCTTCTGTGGCTGCTGGGAGTCTGAGGAAGCTGGTCTAGCAAAGAGGGATGAGGTAGGACCCCTCTTCTTCCCCAGCTGGGAGATGCCTCGAGTGGACCTGTAGGAACTCCCGATGGAGTTATGCTTGGGCACTGGGCTGCCACTCGTGAGCTTGCTTGGTGGGGACCGCCTTGAATGCATGCGTGCTTTCTTATTCAAGATGTCATCTGAGGTCTCAGAAGAAAGACTTCTCTTCAGTGACACAGGTTTCTGTGGAAGACTCACAGAACATCCATGGAGCAGGAGGGGTCCAGATGTTGAACAGCTGCTCCCACTGCTCTCGTGGCGCTTTTTCTTCGTTTCCTGGCCATCTCTGTGTATTTGGGACTCTCCCTCCATTCTCCTTTTCATTGTCTCTTTGTGAGCAGTGTCCTTTGCACCTGGCTGCTGGGCATTTCTTGCTGGCAATGCCAGCGTGGAGTTGGTCATCTGCCCTGGTGCTTTTTTCTTCACTATTCCTTTATTCATGTCTTTCTGGGCACTCACTGTGCTCTCCATTACACGCGGCTCCTGGGCAACTCTTCCCCTGGAAGACTGTGTGGAGGTGACCACCTGTCCTGGCACAGGAGGAGGACTTTGATTGCTCCTGGAGGGGTGAATCCGCTGGGCCCCTGGGTTGCTGCCCATCCTGCAGTTCTGAGAAGTTACCATGGCCTCTTGGTGGCCTCAAGCTCGCGGTTTCAGCAGGAACGAGGATCAGGTGCACAAATCTTGGTTTTGAGCCTCAGACTCCACAGCTTCCCTGGTGGCCCCACTGGTGAGCAAATCCCTGGGGGCACTGGGGAGAGCATGAGGCCCAGCAGGGACTGGACATGCACCCCTAACCTGCTGTCCCTACCAACGCCTCCCTCACACTCTTAGCGGATGCCTGAAGTCCCTGGACATGTTAGAACCTTGCCTCATTTTTATTGTTAGCTGCTTTTTATTATTATTATTTTATCGTTTTTACCTTTACTTTCATGTGTACACATTGTTTGTGCCACCTCCCCCTCTCTCACCTCACTTCCAGGCAGAAAGTGTCAGGGCCCTCTTCTCTGATTTTGTTGATGAGTAAACATAGGAGATAATAAGAAGGATATCATTTTTGCTAGTTTGATATAAAGACAGTTTATATAGCTTTTATAATTTGATATAGTTATAAAGATAGCTATACAGAGAGAGTCCTAGCATTGCTTCTGTGTACTTGTGAATTGCAACCCACATTGGTTGTCTCTTCCAGAGCTCTTCACTACTTCCTGGTCCCCTTCCCATTGTGGCTTCTGCCAGTTTAAGATTACTTTATTTGCTTGTCTACAGCAAGCACATCAAGTACATTCCAGTTTTAGGTTACCTTCTCTTTCGTTATTTCTCCCTTGTGTTCCCCCCTTAGTTTGTGACCCATGTCTAGTAATATTACTGCATTTGTTCTGGGTCTATAAGCTGCATATGAGGGAGAACATGCAATTTTGGGCCTTCTATGCCTGGTTAACTTCATTTAAGATGTTGTTCTCCAGTTCTATCTATTTACTTGTGAATGACAAAAGTCCATTCTTCTTCGTGGCTCAGTAAAATTCCATTGCATGTAAATACCACATTTTCTTGATCCATTCGTTGGTAGTGGGGCATGTTGGCTGTTTCCATAGCTTGGCTATTGTGAATAGTGCTGCAATAAACATGGGTACACAGGTGCTTTTGTAATAACTTAAGTCACATTCCTTCGGGTATGTCCCTAGGAGTGGTGTTGCTGGATCATATGGCAGATCTATGTTTAGTTGTTTTTAAGACACCTCCACATTGTTTTCTAGAATGGTTGTACTAGCTTACTTTCCCACCAGCAGTGTATGAAGGTTCATTTTTCCCTGCATTCTTGCCAATATTAATTGTTGGTGGTGTTCTTGATGTTCTATTCTAAAGGGGTGAGGAGGAATCTTCGTGTGCTTTTGATTGGCATTTCCTTTATGAGCAGGGATGGTGAGCATTTTTTCACATGTTTTTTGCCATTCAGATTTATTCTTTAGAAAAAGTTCTGTTTAGTTTGGTTGCCCACTTCTTTACTGGATCATTGAACTTGGGGGAGTTTAGTTTTTTGAGCTTCCTGTATATTCTGGTTATCAGTTATTTGATGTGTAACTAGCAAATCTTTTCTCCCACTTTGTGGGTGGTCTCTTCAATTTAGAGACCATTTCTTTTGTTGTGCAGAGCTTTTTAATTTCATGTACTCCCATTTGTCTTTCCTTTCTCTTAGTTGCTGGGCAGCTGGGGTTCTATTGAGGAAGTCCTTGCCTATACCTATTGCTTCCAGAGTATTCCCTGCTCTTTTGTGTACTAACCGCAAGGTTTTGGGTCTGATATTAAGGTCCTTAATCCATTTTCAGTTGATACTAGTACAGGGTGACAGGCAGGGATCTAGTTTTCTTCAGGGAGATAGCCACTTTTCCCAGAAACATGTTTTAAAGAGGCTGTTTTATCTCCATGGTATGTTTTTGGTGCCTTTGTCAAAAATAAGGTAGGCATAGCTGTATGAATTCATATCTGGGTCCTCTATTCGGTTCCACTGGTCTTCATATCTGTTTTTGTGCCAGTACCTTCTGTTTTTATTGCTATAGCTTTGTAGGATAATTTGAAGTTGGGTATTGTGATACCTCCAGTATTGCTCTTTTTGTTGAGTATTGCCTTGGCTATTTGCGGTCTCTTGTGTTTCCAAATGAACTTTAGGATAGATTTTTCAATCTCTGTGATGATTTGTCTTTGGAATTTTAATGGAAATTGCATTGAACATGTAGATTGCTTTTGGTAGGATAACCATTTTTACTGTGTTGATTCTGCCAATCCATGAGCACGGGAGATCTTTCCATCTTCTGTAGTCTTCCTCGATTTCTTTCTTCAGTGTTTGTAATTCTCCTTGTAGAGGTCGTTTATGTCCTTCATTAAGTTTACTCCTAGGTATTTGATTTTTTTTTAATGCTATCGTAATGGAATTGTTTTCCTATGTTCTTTCTCAATTTGTTCATCGTTAGTGTATAGTAAGGCTTCTGATGTTTGTGACTTGATTTTTGTGAGCTGTGTTTTCAAAATGAGAATGTTTTGGATTGCTAGATATTTAACCAAATCTGTTACAAGTTGTGACTTGTGATAGATGAGAAGTGGAAGCTATTTGGAGGGCCAAACTCTCATTGAAATTCACATTCTAGTAAAATCAAAATGACTTGAGAAGCTTTAAAAGGAAACATTATTGTTGTGATATTATTTTCATTTTAAATGCTTCAAAGAAGTCCATTGTGGCTAATGTATCAGGAGCAAAGGGAAAACAAGGAAAAACAAGGATAGAAATGTAGATAGGAGCTAAGTTGAGTGGGGAGAGTTAGTAAATTTGAATTACACTCCTAATGCAATAGTTTAGAGTTTGTTTAAAATTGAAAAATAAATTATTAAATATTTTGAAGATCGATCTTATAAAATTTTAATTATCTAATAATAATAATTAAGCATTGTTTATATTGTGTGGTGAATGGTGGTAGATATAAAACTAAAGGAGGAGCACTGCTGCTTTAACAACATCTTATGGGAATTAGAAGAGTAGTGGAAAAGTGTTCCACCCTGTCTGTCTCATGAAGCCGTTAATTAATTAATTAATTAGTCACCACATGGATCAACCAGATAAGTCATTTTGTGAGACTCAAGAATCAGGTATCTGAAAAATCCCAGATCCTTAATTCTACACAATGTACACACATTATAAAAATACCATGTTGTACACCACAAACATAGTTTTATTTGTCAATTGAAATACATATTTAAAAATAAACTCAAGTTATATAGACCTAGAAGAAAAAAGTAAAATAAATTAGTTTACAATACCTCCTACTCAGTTTTCTATTATTTTCTTTAAACAAATATGAAATAATTTTTCTCTGTTCAATATTTGAAAAACTTGGAAAAATAGAACTGGGATTAGACAATATTGGGAGGATACAGAAAAACATAAAATTTCATGATTTGCATGGAAATAGCTATTTTATTAGATATTAAATACACTTGTGAAATATGTAAAATCTGCTGCATGCAGTTTTACATAATTTTGAAACTACCTTCTAGTAAATGATGAAATAAGCTATAATTATTAAAATGTAATTGTTTAAATGATGATTTCTTTCTTTCAATTGTAAATGCCTACCTTATTCAATAGGCCTACTTTTCTACCATTTTAGAATTTTATTTTTATATTTTAGAAATAAATCTTTAAGTTATATGTTGATAATACAAGAGTTGAATTGTATCATTAACATTCCCGTATGTTTGGATTTATTTCCTGGTTCATAACTTCTCAAAGTCAAAAGCAGCAGCCACCACCTTTCATATTAATTTTAAATTTGTGTGTGTCTCAGAAGTATCCAGGGTAACTAATCACTTGAAATTCTCACTTATTTGCTTTAAAGAATCCATTTAATGTAATTTATTGATAACATCCATATGTCCACAAGTATAATCTATACCATTCCTTTGTCACATAAGCTCACCTACCACTTCTTAGAAATAGTTCTCTGCTCTGAAACTATTACACTATCAGTTAACAAAAACTTTTAAGTCAATCTGAGGACTGGAAGTAATCTTTACAGTCTGTTTATGCATTGCAGCCTAGTGTCTATTTCTGAGCTCTAGGATTTTGTTGTTACCGTAGGCTGTTCAGGATTCTTGCCAAATTTCTTTAATTTTGGACATCTTGAAATCTCTCATTTGTTGAAAATACAATGTCAGTCTCATTCATGCTTCCATGGGAGGATGTCACTGATCTGAGCCTAAACAACTGAACTTAATACCATGACCATTTATTCTTTCATATTCTACATTCTGAACTCATCTAGCTGCATCTCTTCATGTTCAGCATGACAGAGTAAAATAGCAGTCAAAGAGCACTGGCGTCTATGAATGGGATGATGAACTCTTCAGACACTGGCATTGCTTGGTTCTTGCTTGTCTTTTCGTGTGCTATCCAGCATTTTATGAGGCATGTGGTCCTCTGAATTTGGTTATGAAAGTTAGCTTATCATGAGCCCTAACTCTCACAACATTCTACCTATACAATTGTGTATGCCATTCTTGATGGGAGCACTTTACTTCATATTACTTTAAAACATTCCCCATTTACAGTGTCGATGTGAGGCTGCTGTGCCTTGGTCACTTGTACTAGTGGACTGTGGATTTTGTTGCAGTTGATATGTCCATGTTATGTTGATTGTTCAGTGTTTTGAGTATAATCTATCTCTTTAAAATCATTAGCTTATGAATCAGTTTGTTCAGTAGCTGTATTATTCTCCATGGTGGGCATATTCTTTCCTTCCAGGCCAATAGCCACAGTTTTATTTTGTAGAAATTCATATCTAAGACCATCTTAAATTTTATTAAAAACATCTTATATTCAAAACAGTGTGCTAGGAATTAAGGAGGAACCCTACAGGTCTCTTTCTTTTAAAATCCTTGAGGGTTAGAACATATTTATTTACATCTCAACTTTCTAAAATAAAGATATAAAATAAACTTACATATGTATTTCTGAGCCTAGGGGTTCAGATTGATTGTACTGGGGTTTAAACTAAGAGCTGGATTTTTTTCATTTTTTAAATGATTTTTAATTTTTTTTAAGGTTATAGTGTAAGTATTTTAATAAGATAAATACCTTAAAATTTAGATTCACTACTGTGGATAAACTCATGAGAGTGAAATTGTGTGATAAAGTTTTTGAGCTGTCTTTTTTTTTTTTTCACTCGTGGTTGGATCTTTTTTTTTAATTGTTTCATTATTCATGTGTGCATACAAGGCTTGGGTTATTTCTCCCCCCTGCCCCCACCTCCTCCCTTACCACCCACTCCACCCCCTCCCTCTCCCCCCATCCCCTCAATACCCAGCAGAAACTATTTTGCCCTTATCTCTAATTTTGTTGAAGAGAGAGTATAAGCAATAATAGGATGGAACAAGTGTTTTTGTTGGTTGAGATAAGGATAGCTATACAGGGAGTTGATGCACATTAATTTCCTGTGTGTGTATGTTACCTTCTAGGTTAATTCTTTTTGATCTCACCTTTTTTCTAGTTCCTGGTCCCCTTTTCCTATTGGCCTCAGTTGCTTTTAAGGTATCTGCTTTAGTTTCTCTGCGTTAAGGGCAACAAATGCTAGCTAATTTTTTAGGTGTCTTACCTATCCTCACCCCTCCCTTGGGTGCTCTCGCTTTTATCATGTCCTCAAAGTCCAGTCCCCTTGTTGTGTTTGCCCTTGATCTACTGTCCACATATGAGAGAGAACATATGATTTTTGGTCTTTTGGGCCAGGCTAACCTCACTCAGAATGATGTTCTCCAATTCCATCCATTTACCAGCGAATGATAACATTTCGTTCTTCTTTATGGCTGCATAAAATTCCATTGTGTATAGATACCACATTTTCTTAATCCATTTGTCAGTGGTGGGGCATCTTGGCTGTTTCTGTAACTTGGCTATTGTGAATAGTGCTGCAATAAACATGGGTGTGGAGGTGCCTCTGGAGTAACCTGTGTCACAGTCTTTTGGGTATATCCCCAAGAGTGGTATTGCTGGATCAAATGGTAGATGAATGTTTAGTGTTTTAAGTAGCCTCCAAATTTTTTTCCAGAGTGGTTGTACTAGTTTACATTTCCACCAGCAGTGTAAGAGGGTTCCTTTTTCCCCCGCATCCTTGCCAACACCTGTTGTTGTTGGTGTTGCTAATCATGGCTATTCTAACGGGGTGGGGTGGAATCTTAGTGTGGTTTTAATTTGCATTTCCTTTATTGCTAGAGATGGCGAGCATTTTTTCATGTGTTTTTGGGTCACAAATGGGTGTTTTTGAACATTTCTTCTTGTTGCATCTTACTAAGAACATTCCATGTAAGTTATATATAATGAAGCACTTATAACCTTTCCTTTTCCAAACTTCTGAGGCAGTTCTCTTATTACTAGCTAAATGTATTCTGCCATAGTTAATTGATTCATCAAGTATTTATAAATATCAGACAATACTAAGATCCTTAATTTAAAAATGAACTAAATACCATCACTGTGTCTAATCCCACTCTTTATTATTTATGGTTTGATTTTTCCAATCATGTAGCTTCTAGACATTTTTTCTGTTGCTACTGCTTTTATTTATTCTTTTTTGAACTAAGTAACATCATTAATACACTTCATTACATAAAAATCCAATTTAATATAAAGTTTCTATCTGAAATTAAGATTTTATGATTTTTTGATGTACTTATAGTTAAACATTGGATGGCCATTAAAACCTTTTGAAGAAGGCTGGGAGTGCTGGCTCATGCCTGTAATCCCAGCTAGTCAGTAGGCAGATTGGGAGGATTGCTGTTCCAGGCCAGCCCAGGCAAAAATTGTGCAAAATTTCATCTCACTCAAGTTTTTGGCAGTACTGGAGTTTGAACTCTGGGCCTCAAGCTTGCTATGCAGGTGTTCAGCTGCTTAAGCCACATTTCCAGTCCATGAGGCCTCATCTTAACCAATGGCTGAGCTCAGTGGCTCAAGCCTGTCATCACAATTATTCAGGGAAGCAAAAATAAGATGATCATAGTCTAGGTCTGCTTGGGCAAAAAGCAAGATCCTATTAAAAAAAGACAATGCAAAAAGTTCTGGGACATAGTTCAAGTGGTAGAGCACCAGCCCAGTAAGTTTGAGGCCCTAAGTTCAAACCTCAGTACTGCCCACTGTAAAACAGAATTTTTGAAGAGACTTATTTTATTGTTTTTACATTGTAGATGACACATATTGAATAAAAATATGTAAGATAGATGTCCAGCAATTCATAACTCTTTAAAAGCTGTGCAGCTGATTCTCCTAAGTACCCAGGGTAGAGAGTCATTGCATACCCATTGTGGGAAATTCTAAACTTTATGCATTACTGACCTCCTTCTCTGTTATTTTGTTCAAGGAATTATTATGTACATTATTAATATTCTACTTCTTATATGTTGTCATCTAGAGTATCTGGATTTACTTCTTCTGCTCTCTACATTTCTTCTACTCTCAAGATTTCTGACTGTTGTGCATGAAAACCTTTCAAGATACCTCTAAGTATTTCAATAATCTTGAATCACTCTTCTTCCTTATGATGGTTTCTACAAGACAAGCATTTACTTAAAATTGTAACCAAAGAAAATTATTAACGTGATGTCATTCTTTGACTAGTTTAATATCTAGTTCATGCAGTATCCTTTGTATTTTTGGTAGATAAATGACTACTAAAATATAACAAACATGAAGAAATCACTATGTTAAATTCTTTAAAAGTGGTTAAAATTCCTGAAGTATTAAAATGTATGTTCCTTTATATTGTGATAAAAATAGCATATCTATTTTTAGAATTTCCACTACAAATTATGAGTAGAGTATCTGGACAACATAGAGGATACTGATGATAATAAGTGGCTTCTTTTTCTTAAATTCATTTTCATATTTATTAATAGATGTGAAATACAGTAGTTTCAGAATAATGTCTATTTTCAAGTTAGACCTTCTGAGAAGTAGAGAATCAAACTTGATTCTAAGTACTTACTTATATGAATTAAACGTTCAAAGTATTATCTTCATGACTAGAATAATAACAATAATAGCAATATCACTGGTTTTTAAGGAGTTTCCGTGAGATTACATATATTATTAATATATTAATGCAGATATTTCTGGGCAAGTGTCAGGTAACATTTAAAAAAAGTCTACTTAGTACGTTACTTATCATTGTCACTATTAGTTTAATGAATAAATCCTCATAATATTTTAGGGGACAGGGTATATAAATGATCTGTTCATTTTATATCCAAGGGGGAGAAGGTATGTATATATATTTGATTAATATATCATAGTATGAGAGACTCACAACCTTCAAATATTGTGCTATTGTATGAAATGACCTTTCCAGTCATTTAGTAAATGGTACTTGAAGTATGCCTGGTTTGCAAGGAGTAAAATGGTGACGTTAGTCTGGCACAGCATATCCTGTAGAATCAGGGTGTAAGATTATGCTGCTGGTAAGTGGAGGTACTGGGATTTGACAAGTAGGACACAGAAGATAGTAACAGCTTGTTTAATGTCTGCCTGTGAGATACAGGTCTCATGGGGAAAAAAAAAACTTATTTCTCCATCATTGTATTATAACCCCCTAGCACTGAATCTGTACATGCACATAGTAAGCCTATCCAACAAAATGTGGAGCATATACAATTAGAAATAAGGACAAATGTAACAGAACCACAGTTGAAAATTTTAAAGGAAAAAGCTTAAAATTAAGAAAGTGTAGCCATTTAGTTTTTGAACTATATATTAAATTTAAATTGTCATTGTTCACTTTTAGTGATGAAACACTTGGCTTAACTCACAAAACACTGATTTTCTTTGATAGAGACAACAGTCTAGCTGAAATCTGAAATGCTCAGAGTCTATGTACCTGATCTGCCTGTCTATATTATCTTCAATTATTTATCCTATAGAATGGAAGAGCACAAAAGGCCTCATGAACCTCTACCAGAACTTCCCATGGTATTCCCTATGCTGTTTCTATACCAATAAGACAGTGCCAGGGTACAAAGCACTAATTTTGTCAGTTCTTTAGGCTGCTGGTGACAAATTCCTACCAGTACAAACACTTGGATTAAACAGTCCATTTCCTCCCTCGCCTATTTCCTGCAACAGAAACAGCTCTAAACTGAACTTGGACACATTTTTCCATTTTAATTCATTCTGGATTCTTTAGAACCTATAATCAAAGGCAATCCTCTTAAACCTATGGCATAGGTCAGGGGCCAGCAAACTTTTTCTTCAAAGGATGACATAGACATTTTAGACTTGCAGGCCATATGTTCTCCATTGTGACTATTCTATTCAACTCCAACATTTTGGTCAGCAAAAAACCACAGAGAATATGTAAACAAGTGAATGTTGCTCTGTTCCAATAAAACTTTATAAAAACAGCCTGACTTATTTGATTAATGATTGGCCTAGTTAAATTTTTATCTTATTAGGGTTAATTTCTATCTCACCTTGGTTAAATTTTTGTCCTGATCTATCTTCTTTGGAACGCCCCAGAAAAAGTATAGATAAAACAGACTTGGGTAGGTGCAGATAAGGAAATCACATTTGCATGAAAAATGTAACTATTTCTATGGCTTGCTCTTTGCCTGTCAAATAAAACAATGCATGTGTTATTTTCTGAAAAAGTCTAAGAATTTTCTCAATTACTTTAAATAAAATATGGAATGCTCATTATTGAATTTCTTTCCTTGCTAAGCACATTGAACACCAAAGAAATGAAGTGAATTACTATCAATTCTGCTAAATCAAACTCTGAATTCACTAAAGATAAATTAATAGTGTAAGTCTTTTGATTTACTATTATGCAAAAAACTATTTTATAATCAATGAAACTGAGAGGTCATTTTAATTATGTGTTATTTACTATGATTTTTTTCTTTTAAGTACTTTAAGAAGTTGAAGGAAACAGTCAGAGGATATAATTCTGCTTATCTAGAAAAGCAGTAACCTCATGGTCTGATTACTATAGGATGGTGCCAACTGCTGAGAGAAGCTTCAGATTGATATAGTGATAACCTATTTTACTTTCAAATACTTTTTTGACATTTCAAAGGGATTACCATTCTGTCCTTTTTACAACCTTCCTGTACCAGTCTTTCAAAAAAGATCCAGTATAAGACATCTTTCAAAGAACTTACAGAATCCACCTAACAGATCTTACATAAATGTCATCCTCAACCACCAGGGTCCCTCAAGTCCAAGGCTGAATCCTCTGTAGGATTCCAGGTGTGTAGAGCAGTAGTGAAGGAAGTGAATTAATATCCAGAAAACAGCATATACTAGCAGGCACTGTGCCACAGCTTTAAAACCATGTCACCATTAAGGCAAGAGAGAATAAAATCGCAACCTCAGCTTGCCTCAGGCAAATAACTGGTTGCCATATTTTCCTTAATCTGTTTTTATAAAAATCTTTTCTTTGATGTCCAAAAATACATAGTTGGTTGGTCTGTACTGTGCATATATGTGTATGTGCAATATACATATACACGTACATATAGATAGATGAACACAATAGTTGGATTCCCAGGCTAACTGATGAAACCATGATAGAATGCCTATAAATGAAGATTTTCAGTGACAGCATTAGATAACTGACTATTACAAAGAATGTGTTCTGTCTGAATTCTACGTCACATTTCTCTACTTCCCTCTACATTTCTGTCCCTAAAATAAGCACACTTGCAAAGATTTGGGACTTACAATGGCTGTATGTGTTTAGTGTTATGTTGCAATGGCTTTCCCAATATCCTAATCCCTCCGTTCTTAAACATGGGACGACAGTTTCCACTTCTTGGATTATCTCCTGTGCTTCAGAGAAACCATTATGAAATGTGCCCCATTTACCTGCAGTTAGAGTGGAACTTGTCTCTCTTTGCCCGCAGTTATCTCTGCTTATAGACAGAGCCTGCTTAAAGACAAGGAAATCTCTTAATTATTATTTTGTGTACCATCAGGTATCTGATATTATAGGAATCACTGGCTTTATCTTTAAAAAAAAAAAACTTCTAGTTGAAATCAAGGTCTAACTTTGAAAGGCTCATAATACTAGTGCAATTGTCCTGGCCTCAAACCTAACTCAAAACCCATAAATGGCTGACTTCAAGGGGTGAACCACTAACTCCATGCAGTAATTTGAACAGTGAGCTTTCTCTTTGCATCTTCCCAGGCTGCCAACATTCCCTAAAGAAGTTATTAACAGAGAATTATACTGGATTACTGACCCTGAGTTCCTGTCTGGGCAAAGTCAATGATTGAGGACACCAGACCATGAATTAAGAGTAAAGCGAGCTCAAGGTTAATTGAAAAGACAACAAAGTTCCCAGCATGGGAGGAACTTAGGAAAGCTAAGTCTTAGTATAGTTGGAGTCTAGGAGTAATGTAGGGCTCTGCCTGGCTTAGGTCCAATTATTCTACCTTAAAACTATATTTATGAATGGTTGGCACCTAGTCAATCTCTTGTTGAACCTGGCCACCTGCCCATCCCCATCCCTATAAAAAAAAAAAAATTCTGAGAAGATCTGATCAGCACATCCTGAACTTGGGGCCCACCACCCCATCTTGCAGCTGCATTCTGTTATTTTGGTGAGAAGCTTGTTATTTCTCTGAGAAGTCTGTTGTTTCTCACACCCCTCCAGATGTCTGCTTCTAAAGTGTCTCCCTCATTCAAAATGTATCACCACAGTCATTCATTCCCCTCACAAGACCACAGCTGTGATTCAGTGTTTCCAACTTTCCCCAAGTGAAGTTACACCCACTGGTGATCCCCACAATGACTTTAGTCAGCTTACAGATAACCATCATTTCCCCATTTGAGCAGAGATTTGTGTTAGTGTTTACTATAATATGAGGATCTAAAAATGTATAAAATCTCAAATTCATAATTAATTTTGAAATCCATAATTTTCATGATATTAAGAAAAACTTTAAAAAGTTAATTACTCTGTTAGGAAGCTAATAATAAAGATGCACACAGATAGAGCGAAACTCACAAAGGGTATGTGGAGGTGACTCAAGTAAGAGAAGCTTGATGTAGCATAAGTAAGATTAGTCATAAATAGAAGACCTAAATTCCAGTGCTATGACAAAAATAAAAGGCCATATTACCAACTCATGTAATGAAACTTATGTGAGTTTCATTTTTCTCTTCAATAAGATAAAGCTTTGATAGTTGAAATTTCTAAATCCCTGGTAAATGTAAATGTCTTGCCTGGGTTGGAGACGCAACTCCCCTTATAACCAGTTTCATTTTAGTACAAAAGGAGTTTATCAGATTTGTTCCAGCATTCATCTGGGTCATGGGAAACTCCCAGGAAGGCCAGATTAGTTTGGATGTGGAGAGCTGAAAACAAGAAAAATTTAGAACCCAATAGTGAGGTGGAAGGGAGTCAGACAGTCTAAATACAATCAAAGTCCTAGGTAGAGATAGGGATGAAAAAAACATATAAAAGGATCAAAATGACTCTCATCTAATTTTCAATTTGAATAAAAACCACCAGAGCTATGGGTCACTCTGTATTTCCCTTGATAGCAAAACTGATCCTTTAAGCTAGTAAAGTAAATCTTAGGGAAGAGATAAAGGCTGAATTTTAAAAAAAGAAAATGCAAAGAAATTTTCATAGGAATACAAATTTGTATTTTGAAAATATTATGACTAATCTTTCATAGGAATACAAATTTGTATTTTGAAAATATTATGACTAATCTTCTGAAAACTGGGAGGTACTTTTGCATATTCCTTCTTAGAAGCTTACTTCTCTCAGATTGTATTTCACAACGAAAGACTTGGAATCTACCATTCTGGATTCTCAGTGCTGTGACTGGTAAACCAAGACTAGCTGTGAGCTTCTCTAAGGAGGATATACCCTGGAGTCCCAGTTGTGGAATCATGGCGACTTAGTATAATCGAGCCACACTCCCTCATCAGAGGCCACCACTACCAGCCCTTCTGCACTTGCTTTTAGGTGCCACCTGCCCAAAATTATGATATCCCCATCAAATGAAATAAATGGACTTAAAAAGAAATAAAAACCCAAGGCCTCCCCTTCATCAGCATCGTTCTGAACAAGCAAGCTCAGGGGTCAGAGAAATGCTAAGTAAAATGAAAATAAATCATGTATCTTCAGCTGGAGGATCAAATTCTACTGGGGAGAGGGAAGGAGGGAAAGAGAAAGGGACAGAGAGAGAGAGAGAGAGAGAGAGAGAGAATGAATGAGAGACAGAGAGAGCACCCTAAGTTTATTTAAAGCAATGGTCTAGTTACTACAGAACAAGATTCAGTTTACCACATATCAGAGAGGTGTTCCCATCACCTGGCAAACATTTTAGAGAAGCAACAGGAATGTTCTAAAAGAAATTTAAAATGCAACTTCTAAGGCTCACAACTAAAGAAAACCACCCTGTTCATTTCAGATACACAGATTTCTCAAGAAAATGTTGTCAAGTTCAAATCACAAGAGAGGGGTTTCTATGATTTCCCCAAAGACATGAGGAGTAGGTGTGAACCTTTGTGCAAATATTGTGATGAAGCTAGAGAATTACTGGTTTCCTGGATTTACACAGTGTCTCCCTAAATTCTGAAGACTAGGGGAAAGAAAATTTGGTTAGCTAAATAGCAGGGAGTTGCTGCTCCCCAAGGGACCCACTGCCACTTTCCCTGCTAGCACCTTCAGTTCAGAGAACTGTGATTAGTTATGTATGCAACTAATCACAGCAATTAAGGACAAAAAGAACTCATAACTACTGCAGGTGGAAGGCAAAAAACTCATTGTCTGAAACAGCTGTATTAAATATCTTCATACCATCCTTACTATGAAAAGATTGGGTCTTTGCCCTTACCATGATATGATGCTTACTCCCTGATATATCAGACAAACAGTTCTGCCCATTAAATGCAAGTAGAAGTGGCATATTAAACTCAAACACATATTACTTAAAATAGATATCCAAGGTATAGGTGGACTTAAAGTTGCTTTCCTACATATTCCTATGAAGACATAAAAGACTTTTTTATATAATGGAGAATGAATTACAGGAAGAAAAGTAAATGGAGTTCTAGAATTAGAGAAAAAGAGCAATTTTTTTAAAAGTAGAAAGTACTAAGTTTCATAGTTCTCTCCCTATAAACATTTTACATCCAAAATTCAATTTGTCTTATTCCATATATTTCTGTTGACCTTTTTAAATTCAAAGATATTTTTATTATCCCCACTATAAAAATATGAATCATAGCAGCTGGACTGCAACTTGAGTCATTTACATAGAGTAAGTCTGTTTATTATTTTGCCTCAACAACCCATGCTGGGTATGTCTGACTTTTTGCATGGTTCACATCTCTTTAAGTAGTATTTCAAAAATATCTTTACTTGCCACCTCTGACTTATCAACCAAATCCACCTTGTAAAACACTGTCAACATTATCATGTACTGAAACCTCTGAAACCATGAGTCAATATAAATATTTCCTCCTGTAAGTTATTTTTCTCATGTATTTGTCACAGCAATGAAACACTAACACAGTGCAAAGATTAAGATTACTGTTTTTAATAGTAGGAAAATGTTCTCTCCTATTATACTCACACTTTCAATGTTTTACTTCTGACACCACACCAAGCAATTCTCCATCATGAAATTGTTGTTAATAAAATGGAGTCATGGTATTCAGGACCATGTAAAACAGAGTCAAGAAGCCATTCTGAGAGGGAATTCTCAATATCTCTTACCTGGAATGAAGTATGAACTAAGCCAAGTCTCCAAAAACCACAAACCCCTTAAATGACAGTTCTATCTGTCACAAATGAACTATTTACCCAGAAAGAGCCCAAGCATGCCACCACAAACAACTTAATATCAAGGTAGCACCAATCACCTTCCTTGGAAAACTTACACAAGCTTCCTACAAATTCCTTGCTTTCATTTTCCCCTCCCTTGAAAAGCCCTGAACAATCTGACTTTCTTTGTAATGCAATCTGGTTTTTCTAACTAGATTTACATTCCTGAACTGCAATTCTTTTAAAACCCTGAATAAATGCTTTCTTTGCTACTACTCTGTTGATTTTTATTTTATTTCAGCACTGTGAACACCAATCGGGTATCCCAAAATTGAACTGAATTCTGGCACTAACCAGAATTAGCACAGATTTCACAGTTATGGACTCAGTCTCACAACACCGCCTCCCACCTCGAAACAATCACAGGTTGTTACCTGTGCTTCTGACAGACTGGCTATAAATCAGAGCTGTCCATAATCCCCTTTTTGGGTTATAGTATTTGCTGAAGCTTCTCACACTTTACTTACTATTATGTATTTAATATGAAAAGATGTGGCTTTCATATTATGCATACGGGTAGGAATGTGAGAAGGGCTGCAGAGCTGCTATGTACTGAATGAGGCAATGGGTGCAGACTGTTCCATGCCTTCTCCAAGTGTTCCATGCTCCATGGCATCAGCAACCAAGAAGCTCTTCAAATCCAGCCATTTTGGATTTTCATGGAAGCTTCATTACAAAGTCATAAATAAGTAAACCTTTGCTCATTGATGATCAACTTAACCTCAGGCCCTCTTCCCTCTTGCAGACTTTAAGGGTAAGGCTGAAAACTTTAACACTAATTACAGAGTCAGTTCCCCATAGCAACTATCCTCCTTCCTGGGGCTATTTAAGATCCATGCTCCCCCATACCATCAGTCATCACATTACCGTACAAAAGGACACTTAACACTTCAAAAATTCCAAGGGTTAAGGGAACTGGATGAAGACCAAAATACAGTTTTCTTATATCATCACAGTTTCTGAAGATGAGAACAAAAATTATGAATCTGAGGATATTTGCTATCTTTACAATCTTCCTTCATCTTCAAATAAGAATTTTCGATTTTCCATTTTGATTTCTTGGCTTTCATGATGTACAGTCAGAAAAAATGTGTAAGGAGAAAGGTCTTGGAGATTAAGATATTAATCAGATCAGTAAGTGATGAGATTTTCTGGGAAGAAAGGAGTAAGAATAGAGAAGGGAGATAAGCAGAAGGTAGGAAAGAATGGCAAGGACTTAGTTTTACAACTATTTATTTATTTATTTATTTTTGTGGTACTGGGGTTTGAACTCATGGCCTTCAACTTGAGCTACTCCACCAGCCCTATTTTTGTGATGGGTTTTTTCAAGATAGGGTCTTGCAAACTATTTACGTGGGCTGGCTTTGAACCACGATCCTCCAGATCGCTGCCTCCTCAGTAGCTAGGATTATAGGCGTGAGCCCCCAGCTAAACCTTTATTCTTTGTTCTGCAATGTTGGGTTAGTAAGATATAGACATTTTGTTTTCCAAGCAAATGACATTGAAAGTGACAGCTATAGCACAGATTTTTAAGATGTTTTGATGAATATAGAGATGTATTTTCCTTCCATTGATGAGTTTTAGAAGAGATATCGGTAAAGAGTCTAACTACTTTTACCTAAGTATATTTCTTTGAAAGTGATACCACACAGACTTGGCCTTATAAAATTGCATTCTGTATTAGGGTTATACACAGACTCATACATTGTGGGCTGTCAGTAAACTGGATGGGATTCTCCCCTATCCTGCAGTCAACCTATGTCCTTATATATCTCCTCAAGTTTGTAGCTTTTACCATGAGTTTGAGACTCTGTGAAAGCAAAAGAAAACATGTTTCTCCAGGAGGAAAAAAATCATCATTTTAAAAGCATGTTTAGGACAAAATAATAACTCATAAAATGCCAATGATTAAGAAAGAAATGTGAGCTGGGTGCCTGTACCTATAATCCTAGCTACTCAGAAGGCAGAGATCAGGTGGTTCACTGTTTAAAGTCAGCCCCAGGCAAATAGCTTGAGAGACCTTATCTCAAAAAAAAAATCTATCCTAGAAAAGGACTGGTGGAGTAATTCCATGGTAAGAGCACCTGCCTAGCAAGCTTGAGGCCCTTAGTTCAAACCCCAGTAGGTAGGTAGGTAGGTAGGTAGGTAGGAAGGAAGAAAAGAAGGTAGGAAGGAAAGAAGTTATTTGAAAAACACCTTTCTTTCTGCCACCTTCCTTCCCATTCCTCTCTATCAAGTGGGCCAGATTTAGGACAAAGTTCCACCTCACTTATTCCCTATGGGCTTCAGGTTCATTGTCAAGATGTTAATTAAACTGGTGTGGTATGAGGTAGTCATAAATAGGACTTTTTAAAAATGACATTTGTGATATTTACATATGCACTCTAGCATCAGCATTCCTGTTCTAAACTCATGATATGAAGTAAATAGCTGTAAACTACCAAAAGTATATATGAAAAATCCTGCAATGACTGCCTTCAATCCAGCTCTGTATAGTGGCAGCTAGAAGAGGTGAAGCTAGAGGGAGAGAAAAGGAAGAGGTAAAGCTAGAGGGAAAGAAAAGGAAGAAGAGGTGAAGCTAGAGGGAGAGAAAAGGAAGAGGTAAAGCTAGAGGGAAAGAAAAGGAAGGATGTCAGTTAGCATCCCTCTGCACTTGCCTTGATGTAGGGCCACTTCCCAGTTTACTGTGGACCTGCATCAGGGCATAGACAAGAGAGACCATGGAACTAGAGCAAATGAAGAGTCAGAGAAGAGGAGAACCCAAGGAATGTTGTCATACTTCCTCATTCTGATAACTGTGTCCTCCAACTGACAAAGTTTCATAGAATTGAATGGGGAAAATTTTTTATTTTTTTTAAATTTCAAGGTTGATTTTTCCTTTTAAAAAATCAAAACATACCACATATAGAGTTTTAAAAATAAACTATTCTAACACTTTAAGTGCCATTAATATTAACCACTGTATTGATCTATTTTTTAGCACTGTATACCTGATAGCAGGGCAAGAAAAAGTTAGCTTTAGAGCTGGAGGAATATGGAGTAATACAAAAACAACTATACAGTCAACAGATATGATCATTTCGGGAATAATTAGAACTATGTGAAAACTAACCTTGACACAGGTAAGATTGCAAATATTTCAGTAAGTTAGAAACAGTTCATACTTTTTCATGTCAATTATTTGTCAACACTATTTCCAGTTCCTATTGACCTCTTGTAAAGTAAAGGTGAATCCTTCTGCCAGACACACTTTACATATTGGGTTCTCAAATGTACAGAAAAAAGAGGAATGGAGAAAAATGAAAAAGGCAGAAATGAGGCCATGGAAGAAAAACCCCAAGTCTACAAATGAGTTAAAATGAGCCAGAAATGAGGTGGGAAGTTAGTTGCTGGGCAAAAAATGATCATTATAGTCCTGATAAAAATAGAAATAGGAGGCAAGGTTTTCAGATATGAAGTTCAAAGTGAATTATAAATAGCTGAACAATATTATTAAATTCAGATTACCCTCAAAAGAAAGCAGAGTACTCTATCTATAAAAGCCATGTTTGGAGGTATTTAAAGAAGTACAATGTTTAAGAGAAACTTTAGCTATGAGAGAAACCTATAGTATCTTTCTATGTTTAGTCCCTAATTCCTGGTCATTATCTGTGTACCAGTGTCTTTTCTGAGCTTCCTTTGAATGGTATGACATACTTTAGGGAACAGAATCATGGTATGCATTCATCACATGTGCCTCTCCTAGGAGCAATCACCACTCTCCAATTAGACTTCCCCCCATGTCTGAGGCCATCCTTGGATTCCTCTGGCCGGGCCTTACCTCCCTGCTGGCCGGGCCTTACCTCCCTGTGTCCAGGAATTCTCTTTCCTTCTTGCTCAAAACTTCTATGTTTGGCACCTTCTTCCCACAGGACACATATGAAACCTGCCCACAAGACAGGGACTGTTAATGGGTTACATGGTTATTACCTATCCTGGCTTACACTGGCATGGTAAAATGCCTTCAGAAGTCCTGGCAGTATCAGTTTTTGGGGCTGGGAGGTGGTTGCAGAACATTTGCTGGCATTCCAAAAATCCACAGCGTGGATGAATACAAATTCCACCTTATAAAAGAAGGTTTATGTTTAGGGATGTCTCCCTGAGGCTCAGGGCAATAGTCCCACATGGAATTATTACTATATACTCAGTTGATTTTACTCCAGGATCTTTTCCAGAAACCCAGTGGTTTAAAGTTGTCAAGCTTTGGCCACTTGTAGTAAAGCCTGCATGCTTCAAATAAGGCCAAGTGAACAAAATTATATCCTTCTCTGTCTGAGCATTTCTCTAACATTAAACTAATAACTGGAGCCTCTTTCCACAGTTATTCTTTCTGTCCTTTCCTTCTCTCCTTCCATCTTTCATCCATCCATATATCCAAGAAAATTATGAGGCACTGACAGCCTGCCAGTCCTTTCGGGTGGAACTAAACAAGCCAGGCAAGGTTGCTATCCTCATGGGGTTTACAGTCTGACAGTAGGGAACAGAATTGTTATAGAGTATATGAAGCAAATACGTAAGACAGGATGATGGGAAGGGAACTGGAAGAAGAGTGAAGAAGACACAAAGGGAGAAGAGCAGGCCATCAATAGAAAAGTGAAAAAAAAGAACATTTGAGAGGATACCTCATTTGTGGAAAAGTACTGAAGTGGAAATGGTTTTACAAGTGCAAGCACTGGAGCAAATAAAAATAAGCCTGGAGCAGCGTAAGACAGAGAATGGCACATGGTAAAGTGGGAGAGGATGCAGGCTTGTGTCAGAGCACTGGAAAGGACATAAACAGAAGTAAGTGGATTTCAAATATACTCTAGATATAGAAGCAAGAACAATGACACATTAATCAGATATAGAGAATGAGGGAAAATAAGAAATCAAGGTCTTTGACTTGAATAACTAGAAAATAAGTAGAAAATGCAAGATTGAGAGGAAAAAACCATGAAGCTAGTTTGGACATGTAATTCAGAGATGTCTGAGATGTGTCCCTGAAGAACAGAGAATCTGATAGTTGAATGCATGATTCTGAAGTACAGGTAGGGCTTCATGCTAAAGAGACTCCTATGAGGTGACCAATATCTATGGGAATCTCTCCTTATGTCTTAGGACTTCAGTGACTACATTTCTGAAATATCTACACACCACAGAACAGATACTGTAGAGGATAGAAATGCTGAAAAGCCAAGAATATATAACATTGTTCTCAGAGAGCATACACACAGGAAAAAAATATGATATGATTAATGCTAAGGAAATGAAAGGGGAAAAAAACCTTAAGGGAAGCAGGGTTGGGAGGCCACAGTGCCACAGGGCAAGATACAGCACACATAAAACTTGTAGACCTGAGTTTCACTTCTAGCCTCTTCAGGCTATAAAAAGTTGAGCTGCTCTTTTAGGCTTTCCAAGTCTTCTCTCTTCATCCTAAAATAGGCACCCTACTGCCAACCTCAAGGTATTGATATAATGTATAATAGGAAATGTTGCTAGTGGTAAAACTGGCATCCACCATGAATAGTATCAAGCTAGTAGGGTCCCAGAAGAGGGGGCATTTGGGATGGACCTTGAAGAACAGTTGCAACTGAGAAAAAAGTCAGCAGATGAAGGCAGGGTGTGTCAGCTGAGGAGAATCCTGTGGAGATTAAGAAACAGTGCCATCCTCCCCACAGACATCAAAGATTCTACCACATCTCCCGTCACCCCAGTTTTCCCCACTACACCATCCTATCTGTGACACTTAAAATATGAACCTTTGTAAGGGAAATAAATAATTGAACCTGTTCAGAATAAAAGAAAATTTCAGAATAAAAGAAAAATTCAAATACCTTCATTTTCATCTTGCATAACAGGGGCCACTGTGGAACTTGCAGCACACTAAGGATCAGTATACAAGTTATATGCTTATGTATAGAAAACTAATATACACATACACAAAGGGAGAGACAGACAGAAAAGAGAAAATGTTAGAGGGAAAACAGAGAGCTAGAGAGAGGATATATATGATATGTATATATACCAATCATATATATGACATATATACATAAATGTACACGAAGACAGAAAAACATATGTGTAGAGAGAAACAATATGTATATACACATATACACATACTTGCAAATAGATCATAGGGAGAAGAGAGAAAATATAGAAAGTACACCTAGTTTTATACACACAGAGAGAAAGAGAGAGAGAGGGAGGAAGAGAAGAAGGGAGGGAAGGAGGGAAGAAAGGAGGGAGGGAGGGAGAGAGAGAGAAAGAGAGAAAAAAGAGAGAGACAGAGAGAGAATAGGTCTAGTTAAATATATAGAGAGCATATGCCTAGCTATATAGAAAGAGAACATAGCTAGTTATAGATACACACAGAATATATAGCTGCATACAGAAGATATGTTTTAATATGCAGTGAATATATCATTATATAATTTACCAACAAAACTCTACTGAAAACACAAAGAGAATAAAAACTTTTATGGCATACTGGGGTTTGAACTTGGGCTTTGTGCTTGCTGGGAGAGCGCTCTACCACTTGAGACACTTGAGCCATGCCTATCCCTAACTGTGTTTCTTAGGAGTCACCGTAAACCTGTCCATTTGAACTTGGTAAAACTGCAGGTTGTAAAATACAAGTGTACCTTGTTCAGGACCATCCCTATAGCATACGGTTTTAATTTGCCAGCCCTCTCTTACATGCATTTTCATGAATTTACAACTTCAAGGTAATTGATCTTCCCAAGAAAGAAGTCCCCATCTGGATGCTGTACACCGAACAGCACAAGAGTCATGTCTTTGGGGCTATTGAGAAGGGAATATCAGTATAATACTCCATGGCTTTGTGAGAACAATATTTTCCTAGGTACAATAACAAAACACTGTATATTTGGAACCAATCTATAGAAAATGCACAGAAGACTTAATTAAAGTTACAGAATAGAATGTAAAATCAGCATGAACAACAATTAAACATCAAAACAAACAAGTGCAACTGACAGAGACTGGGAGGAGGGAAAGATGGGGGAAAGTCTGAGGAGAAAGTAAGGATAGGTGAATGTAGGGAACTGTTCTGTTCCATTAGGGCTTCTTAATACTATTTGATTTTTAATCATGTGATATTATTTTGAACATGTTTTAGAATTAAGTGTAATAGAAAAATAAATCTTTGGCAAAGTAAATAACAGCTTTGTACAGTCAGTGGCCACACTTCCTAACTAATCCAATCATACATCTACTCCCTTAGAAATCACTGGCACTGGCATATCTGACATATTTATAAATCTGTTGTTTGATATCACTGAGACAGACTCTTCAAATGCCAGTAAACCACATTTTAAAATGTGATCGATGGACCACCTGCCACAGAATTGCCCTCGTTTATTAAAAAATAACAACACATTCTTAGACACCATGTAAGACTAACATGTTTCTAATAGTGGAATCCAGAATCTATACCTTTAACAAACACTCCATGTAATATTTATAAGCATTACAGGACTAAGAATCATTGATCTAGAGTTCCATTTCTTCCAAAGTACTCTCTCCTTGGGATCAAAAACACCCAATTCCCATTCCTAATAACATGAAACTTCTACTGACTCTTTAATAACTCATTTCACACATCACCCCCACCATGAAACCTTCACTATGATCCTTTGATCACATGCTATTAGTATTTGATCTTCTATACATCCATAAAATTCTGTAAATATCATAGGATATTTGTGATTATTGGTTAGAATGTCATTATCTTTAATTTTTTAGTGGTACTAGGGTTTGAACCCAGTGCTTCCTACTTCTGCCACTTGAGCCACACCCCCAACTCCTTAGAGTTGCAAGCTTGAACCTTTATACCCTACAATTTAGAGGTAAGCAGTATATTGCTTAAGATCTCCAATTACTAGTACCTAATGAAATATGGCTGGAATCAATGCCTTCCCACATGGCCTGCCATCTTCCCTGGTTATATGCTGGAGACCACATAAGGGTAACTGCTTTGTCTTTATTCCTATTTGGCAGCTCTTGCTCTCAGGAGAAGGGCTGCATTGTACTTACTAGTTGAGAATTGGCATACATAAAACAAAATACCTGGTGCCAGGAAATTTATAAGGAAAAGACATTTATTTCTCATGGTTCTGGAGACTGAGACACCTCAAGATTTAGAGTCTGGTAAAGTTTCACTCTCTGCTTCCAAGATATAGCCTTGTGCTACATCTCCCATGGTGGAAAGGCATCACAATCTTGTGACAGTCATCTCCTAGATGCTTCATCTCCTAATCACATTAGTTCTTAGGTCCCAACATGAATTTTAGAGAGACTCATAGACTCAATTCATAGCAAAGAACATAAAGCAGTTTAAGACTTATCCTCTGCCCACAAGGAAGCTGTAAGCTAGAAGATCTAGAATGTATGCATATATATGTGTGTGAAATTTTTATATAATAATTAAATATAAATTATGTATTTAACATTATTAATAAAAATAAATAGAATAATCCCATATTTAATACATTCAATTTCTAAATTTTATAATTATCAGCTAAAAATAAAAAGAAACAGTAAAACTTCAACCAAAAATCTGCAGAAGACATATATGAACAGTTAATTTTTAGGAAAACCCAAGTGACAAACAAATAGTGTCATTATCAAAGTTTTCCAATGATTAGCACTGTTAGGAATGGCAAGGTGATACAGTAATGTGGCTGATAGTTACTGAGTGTTCCCTGTGTGGCAGACATGTTTCATCCATCTCACCTACTTTCCCCAGATACCTCATTACTCTACTGTCAGGTAAGAAAACAAACTCCACAGCACATGTGGGCATATATGTAGCATGATGGTTCATTTTGTGCCAGTTGACTGCTCTACAGCACCCAGATATTTGGTCAAATATCACTCCAGTTATTTCTGTGAAGGGTTCTGGTTTTTTTCAATGAGATTAAAATCAATGAACTTTGAGTGTAGCAGATTACCCTTCATAACATGAAAGGGCCTCTGCCAATAAACTGAAGGTGCAAATAGAACAAAGCCTGAACTCTCCCAAGCAAGAAGGAAATCTACCCACTGACTATGTTCAGACTTGAACTGCAACTCTTTCCTAGATTTCCAGTCTGTCAGCTCACCTGCAAGACCTGGGACTCACCAACACTTTTTTATCTCCACTACTGCATGAAACAATTCCTTAACACCTTGACCTCCCTCCTCCTCCTCTCTCTGCATGCTTGTCTTTACACACACACACACACACACACACACACACACACACACACTCACACACACACGTGTGCACGCACATGTTTGTGCATTCATATCCTGTTGGTTTTGTTTCTTCAGGGAACTATGACAATAAATACATTATATACTTAGCATATGGTGGAGCCAGGTTGTATTTTCACATTTTCAAAATCTTACCCTACTCCATGACCCATTATAGCCTCCCTATAAATGCTCTGTTGCTAGGAAACATTTGTGCAAATGTTAGAGATAACAATTTGGCTATACATATTAATGTCCTTTTAAAAGTTCATATATCTAGGAGTTTCTTCAAAGTAAGTAGTCACATTTAAATGACAGTTTATATGTACAGAACTTGTCTTAAACTATGAAACTTACTGGTCACCTGTGACTCATGCCAGTAAACCTAGCTACTCAGGAGGTAGAGATTAGGAGAATCTCAGTTCAAAGCCAGCCCAGGGCAAATAGTTCATGAGACCCTATCTCAAAAATGCCCAACAAAAAAAGGACTGGTGGAGTGGCTGAAGATGAAGGCCCTGAGTTCTAACCCCAGTACTGCCAAAAAATGATTTTTTAAGAAAACTTGAATCCATTTGAATGTCCAATAGTGAAGCATTAAGTAAATCATGATGTATAAGAGTAAATGTTAGGCAGCTATTAAATTGTGTTTCTGAACAATGCCATAAGGAATTACTCAGGAGATAATATCAGAATATTAAAATAAGCCAAATCATTATCATGTGAATTATGCTAAAAATGAAAATGAATTCATAGATTCATGAAGGAAGAGGAAAAAGTAGAGATAATTGTGTTAAAATATTCAGATTTTTATTTCTGGGTGATATTATTCAGGCTCATTTTCTTCTTTACAATTTTCTATATTTTTCCAAGGACTTTATAAAAACTTTTTTTCTGGTGTGTGTGTGTGTGTGTTTGTGCTGGGTCGAGGCAACAGAAGGTAGCAATGAGACCCTCAAGCCTTCTTGAAACAAATGTGTGACACATCAGGAGAACAAGGTTCCTTTGTCTGAAATCACAGGCATGTAGTTTCCTCAATGGGAAACTGGAGGAGTTTTCCTCCCTGCCCAGTTACTACCCAGTAAGCACAGATAGAGCTGTGAGTCTACTCATTGCTTACAAAAAGGATAAAGCAGGATTTACACAGCTCTACAAAGGTGTAATTTATATGCCATACACTTAAACTCAATGCTTGCAGCTATACTCTGTAGTTGGCAAACCATTCACGCAATAGAATTTTGGAATATTTTTCTCACTCCATAAAGAAATTCATGCCCAAGGGCATAACTCCCCTCTCCTTCCTCTTCTCAGTCTCTGGAAACCATTAATCTACTTTCTTTCTTTACTGGAGTTGCCTATTGTGGACATTTCATATAAAGAGTTATACAGTGTGTCCTTTTTTGTCTAGTTTCTTTCACTTAGCATAATATTTCCAAGGTTCATTTATGTTGTAGCATATGTCAGTATTTCATTCCTTTTGTTGCCAAATAATACTCTGTAATTAGTAATATGTCACATTTTGTTTATTCTTTAATCAGTTAACAGGCATTTGAGCCATTTTAAATTTTTTAGCTATTAGGAATGTTCCTATGAACATTAATGTACAAGTTTTCTTGTGGGCATACATCTGATTTCCCTTGGGTAGATTCCTAGTAGTGAAATATCTAGGCTGTGGTAACTTGTGTTTTATATCTAGAGATATTGCCAAAGTATTTTCCAAAGTGGCCAGCAAGGTACGAGGGTTCCAATTCTCTTTAATTATTTTATCTACATATTTTTAATTAACAGATAATGTATGTTTTTATCATGAACAACATGATGTTTTGAAGTACACACATATGCAATGATCAAATCTGGCTAATAATCAAATGTATCACTTCACATGGTCATTATTTTTGTGGTGATAACATTCACTCTTCACATTTTTCAAGAATACAATATATCATCAATTATGAGAGTCACGCTGTTATACAATGTATCTCTTGGAATGCATTCTTCCTATCTAAGTGCAGTTATGTATCCATTGATCAATGTCTACTGTCTCTCTCTCCCCTTAACCACTCTAGTCACTGGTAATCATCACTACACTCTAACTTCTATGATACCAACTTTTTTAGATTCCACATGTAAGTAGAGCCTTGCAGTATATGTCTTTCTATGTCTGACTTATTTTACTTAATATATGTCCTCCACATTCATCCATTTTGCCATAAAAAGCAGGATTATTCTTTTACCATTGCCTATTTATATCCCATCTTTTTAACCATTCATCCACTGGCGAATCAATAATCCAATTTGAAAATGAGCAAAAGATGTGGATAGACATCTCCCTAAAGGAAACAGACAAAGGGACAACTGGTGTAAGAAAAAAATGTTCATTATCACTTAGACATCAGGGAAATGAAAATGAAAACTTCAATGAGCTATCACCTCATCTTGATCATAAGTTTTAAGAAAAGACAAAAGATAACATGAGTGGGTAAGGTTATGAAGATCAAAGAACCCTTAAATGCTTTGGCTGGAAGGTAAATTAATGTAATCATTATGGAAAACACTATGGAGTTTCTTCAAAAAATTTAAAAGAGAACTACTATAATACCGAATGGAGGCTCACGCCTATAATCTCAACTACTTGGATAGGAAGATTGTAGTTTGAGGCCAGCCCAGGCAAAAAGAAATAGTGAGACACCATCTTAAAAAATAAGCATATGTCTGTAATCCAGCAGGGGCAGAGGTAATTGGGTCACCATCCAAGGCCTGCCTGAGCAAAACCACAAGACCCTATCTGAAAATTAAACCAAAGCAAAAAGGGCTGGGGGCATGGCTGTAGTAGTAGCGTACTTGCCTAGTGAGCCCAAGGCCCTGAGTTCAATCCCAGTACCACAAAATAATAATAATAATCCACCACTGAGTATATATCCAAAGGAAATAAAATCAGTCTGTCGAAGAGATATTTGCACTTATGTATTTATTGTAGCCTTATTGAAAATAGCCAGTGTATGGAATCAACCTGTGTCCATCAAAAGATCAATGTATATAATAATTTCATGTTAATTATATTAATTAATTGTAGTTAATTCACTACACAATGTTTGATCATATTCACCTCCTCTATTACTTTTTTATCTCCCCTCCCCCATCCCTTTTAAAATTTCTTGCAATGTTTAAAAATGTTTTCATTATGACCTTTTCATAAAGGCATACAATGTACTTCTATCATATTCTCCCCCACCTTTTGTTTCCCTCCCACCTCCTATTTGTTTCTACCCCTAATATCCCCCCATTTATGTTCATGTCCATTATTTTTCTTTAGATCTAGTTTCAACAATGAGGGAAAATATGCAGCATTTCTC
The DNA here is from genome assembly GCF_047511655.1 of Castor canadensis. Classification (NCBI taxonomy): domain Eukaryota; kingdom Metazoa; phylum Chordata; class Mammalia; order Rodentia; family Castoridae; genus Castor; species Castor canadensis. The sequence goes on along the minus strand of NC_133388.1, from coordinate 82,716,612 downwards.
TTTCTGAGTCTGGCTTTTTTTGTTTTACATGATTATCTCCAGTTCTACCCATTTTCCTGCAAATGGTGTAATTTCATTCTTCTTTATGGATGAATAATACTTCCTAGAGCATATATACCACATATTCTTTATCCATTTATCTGTTGATGGGCACCTAGGCTGATCACATAACTTGATTATTATGAATAGTGTTACAATAAACATCAGCACACAGGTGTCGTTAATATATGCTAACTTGTACTCTTTTGGGCATTTGTCCAAGTGTGGTACCACAGGGTCATGTCGTCATTCTGTTTTAGTTAATTAGTTAGCTAGTTAGTTACTCAGTGAGTCAGTTTTTTTGTTTTGGCGATACTGGGGTCTGAACTCAGGGTCTCATGCTTGTTAGGCAGGCACTCTTACCACTTGAATCACTTCACCAGCCCTTTTTTTTGTGTGTAAGTTTAGTTTTTTGTTTTGTTTTGTTTTTTTCAAGATAGGGCCTCATGAACATTTTGCCAAGGGCTGGCTTCGAACTGTGATCCTCCTGATCGCTGCCTCCTGAACACCTAGGGTTACAAGCATGAGTCAAAGGCATCTGGTTCTATTTTAGTTTTTTTAAGGAACCTCCAGGCTGATTTCCATAGTGGCTGTACAAATTTACACTCTCACTTCACTCTTCTTTATTTGGTGGTACTACGGTTTGAACTCAGAGCCTCACACTTGCTAGGGAGGTGCATTAGCACTTGACCATTCTGTCAGTCCTTTTTTGTGTTGAGCATTTTCAAGATGGGGGGCGGTCTCATGAACTATTTGCCTGGGCTGGCTTTGAATCGTGGTCCTCCTGACCTCTGCCTCCCAAGTAGCTAGGATTATAGGTATGAGCCACAAGTGCCCAGCCCCACTTCACTCCTATGTTGCTCTATCCCCTTCTATTTATGCTATTCTATATATCATGTATACATTGCTAGAGCCTAACAATACACAGCCATATTCACTTTACATAACTTTATTAGTCTGTTGAGTTCTGTAAGGAATGAAAAGTCATGGACCCCTTAAAGCCCACAGAACTCTGAAAGTACTTAACTTCAGACTTGTCTAGATGAAGACTGAATACATTTACGGGGAAAGTCACACTATTGACAGCTTTTTATATTGTTGGCACACATGGCCAGTCTCGCTCATCAACTTGAAACACCAGCCAAAAGAAAGAATGTCACTGAAATGCAGCTAGGAGTCAATCCAGAATGCTCTCCTGCTTTGGAAATGAAATTCTCGATACTTAACAACGGGATTTAGTCTCTCTGATTATAAGCACCTGCTAGAGGCTGAAGAAAAGAATACAAACAATTCCATTTAAACAACTCAATCTGAGTGCTATAACTCTTAAACGCCTAACAAATCCACTTAGAAATCCAGCAATTGAAAAACCCATGTAAAAATATACCTTTTATGGAAGCCCCTCCAGGCAACAATAAAAGGCCCACAGAGAAAAAAAGGTAAAAATCTTTTAGGAAAAAAATATTTTAGTAAGCAAGTAACTTAAATATCATGCAGAAAATGCAAGGTTAGGCCATTTGGAAGCTTATAATTTATTTAACATCAAGATCTCAAAATCAATTTAATACTTTACCTCATGTTAGAGAAGTTATCACAGCACAGGGGGAAAATATTGGAAAAACTTCTTCATTCTCTAAGTACTGTAATTTAGTTTACAGAATACTTAACTAATGACTGATGAACAGCAAGGAGTAGTGCAAAGAATTAGACTAATAAAGGTATGGAGGACTGAAAATGCAGGAAAAGATTTTCAGAGCTACTGCTAAGAGAGCAGGGGTTTGGGGATGGGGGGACTGAAAAAGCACTGGCATCACATCAATGTCTGATTCAGAAGCATTTCCAGAAGACCCTGAAACATCACCAGCCCTTAGTAGTCGGCTCTAAGAAGTACATCAGCTTAAGATGCCACAAGAGCAAGATCTCTCCCCTGCTCCACCAAAGCAAGAACCATCCAGACAATACCTGGAGACAAAAATCCCTCTGCTCTAACATGAGCCATCACCACAATGTCAGGAATGTGGGGCTGAGGACAGAGATGTCCTCCCTCTCTCTGATTCTCTCTCACTCTGTGTTCTTCCTCCAGTTGAAATCACTAAGAGTTCAGCTATAATCTTTTTTGAGGGTGTTACATCAACAGCTGCTTAGGTGACATTTAAAGGTCATAACATCTACCCACCTCCCCACCTTCATCCTGAGAGTCCATAGACACCAACGTTGCAGCTCCAGGGTGTCACCTGCAGTTAGTCTCTGGCCTCCACAGATAGGAAGACTCCTGTGCCTTTTCTTCCTCCACCAGGTTCATTGCTGCTATTCCTAAGTCTCAGGCAGCCCATGATCTTGGGCTACCTCCTGCAGGCTCTAGCACCTGGGGCTTCCTATTGGCACATAGGCTCAAGTGTTACCTTCTCAGTAAGGCCTTCCCAGACCCCATTTAAAAAACTGCACACCTCCCCCAACACGCTGGCTGTCCTTACTTGCTTTATCTTCTCCATAGCACTCATCACTATTTGCATGATAAATATTTTTGTTCCTTCATTTAATATGTCTCCACCACTACTATGTAAAGTATATAAGGGTAACAATTTTCACCTATTTTATTCCCTGACATACCTAGAAGTGCCTAGAGAAGATCTTGACACATAGTAGGTACATATGGTAGACATCCAGACAAGTACCATCTAGAACCTCCTTCAAGTACTCGCTTGCTGCCCACTGTGGGTAATATGATTGACTAAAGTCTTCCAGCTTCTTCAAAGTCAGCCTTCACTGCAGAGATCTTCTTGCCCAGGGTCACACCCATCCCAGGGCAGATCACCACAGTGCTCTGCCTAATGGATGCTGGCACAGGTTACTTTGACAGGCAATGTTTGCCCACACCTTGGGGTGGTTAGAATTAGTTGGTGCCTCTATCATTGTTTGACTTCTCCTTCCACCCAAATATTCTTCTTCCTCTTCTTTTCACAACTACTGATTTCTAATATACAACTGTACCCTAACTCTGACTCAGTATCTGCTTCCAGAGACCACCAACCTATAACATCACTAAATACATACTTGTTAAATGAATTAAGGAAGGAATGAATATGCCCTCCTAGCCGGAGTGGCCCCACCATGATTCAAGCATGGTATACCTAGCACAATTCCCAAGAACAGGGGTAACTGAACTTCAGAGAAATTGATAGTCAAAGTGAGGTCTGCAGGCTGAAGAGGAATTAAGCAGGTAAGGACAGCATGGCATTTGAGCTCCAGGGTCTGAGTCCGTCCACAAGGAAGCCTTGAAGAAGGCACGAGTGTCAGAGCAGCTCTGAAGGGCAGCATGATAAAAGAAGAGGAGGGAAGCTATCTTCTTTTCCCCATTTCATTACAGTTTTTAATGGCCCAATGAAGAGCCCATACCTCCATTAGAACCAGAAAGCCTAAATAACTACCAGCAAGAGTGCTTGCCTTGCATGCGTATGGCTCTGGGTTCTATCCCCAGCACCACTCTCCAAAAGAATATTGGTTCCCCATTTCTCTATGAAAAGAAAGACCCTACAGCACACAGAATGGTTTCCCCACTCCAACATATCCCCATCCTAATCCCTAGAACCTGTGACTATGTTACTTTACATAGCAGAATAGGCTTTGCAGACATGATTAAGGATTTTGAGATGGGTATATTTTCTTAGAGTATTCATATAGACCCAATGTAATCACAGGGTCCTCATAAAAGGGAGAGAGAAGGGTCAGAGAAAGGCTGGAATATACTACACTGTTGACTTTGAAGACGGAGGAAGGACCACAAGCTTCTACAAGCTAGAAAAGACAAGAGAGTGGATTCTCCTCTGTATCCTCCAGAAGGAACACAGCCCTGCTGACAGGTTAATTTTAGCTCAGGGAAACCCTTTTTGGACTTATAACCGCCAGAACAGTAAGGTAATACATGGGTGATGTTTTAAGTCATTACCTTTCTGGTAATTTATTACAGCAGCAATTGGAAACTAATGCAGATCCTCCTCTATAAGAAACTCCCTGCTCCCCATTTTTGCCTGGTGTACTCCTTCCTATCTTTCAAGTCTTGGCATGAACATATGAACATGAATTCTTTCTAGAAGTTTCTCCCAAGTACAAGTACCAAACCGACTACATGCTCTTATTAAATACTTTCATTGTATTCTTTTGTTCCCCAATCACTGAACCTATCATATTTTATAAGCTACTGCTTAATAGTTAGTGTCTGCTCCTATTTCATTGTCCCCAAGATATAGCTTCCATGAGGTCAAGGATCACTTTGAATTTGTCCACTACTGTATGTGTGATGCATATTTCAAAATCATGATAGAAACATTATATTGATTATGTCATTAGATAGCTAAAATACTCTGTATTTAGCTCTTAGAATATAGATGCATTAAGTTACATGACAATTGGATCTTAGAGCTCCCAAAGATTGACTAAAAGAAAAATATCTCTTCAGGCTGGGCATAGTGGTACATGTCCATAATTCCAGCTACTTCTGAGGTAGAGATTTGGAGGATAGTGTTTTAAGACTGGCTCAGGAAAAAAGTTAATGACAGCCCATATCAACCAATAAGCTGGGTATGGTAGCACAGGCCTGTGTTGCCCTGGGCAAAAAAAAAACCAAATGGGAGACCCTATCCAAAAAATAACTACAGCAAAAAAGGAGCTAGAGGTTTGGCCCAACTAGTAAAGGGCCTCACTAGCAAGTACAAGGCCCTACGTTCAAACTCTAGCACCACCAAAAAAAAAAAAAAAAAAAAAATAGAGGAGGAGGAAGAAGAGAAGAAAAAGAAAAGAAAATATTCCTTTATTATTATCCTTGTTATCCTTTTCATGATAAATCCCCAAAGGTGACTTTGGGCTTGATCCCAGGCTATATTATATCATTTACTGAGAACTCTGAGTCATGTCAACTGATCATGGGGGCATGCATGAAGTTTTCTCATTTCCCAAAGCAATCGGTGATAAAGAAGACTTTTTAACTTCCATTCTGTTTTGCTAGGGTTAAAACCTGAGGAAATGGTCTTTTACACCCCACTCAGTTGTCACCCCATGATCCAGAGGCATAAGGAACAAGATTCATAGAAACTATTCTGTGAACATAGAAGGAAAATTCTTGTTCCAGGAATCAAAGATCCTGCTACAGTAACAGCATAAACCGTGGTATATGTGCCAATCAGTGCCTCACGGTCTTAAGGACATGGAGGTAAACTTTCAAAGACTGGCCTTCTGAATGGCTGGCCAAGATGAATGATGAACACAGCAAAAACAAAAGTGATGACAGTAACCATGATTATTTGAGTGCTAGGTGCTGTGCAATGCCTGCATTATATTAAGTACTCCTCACGATAGCTATAACAAGCAGATTCTATTGTTACCACCATTTCACAGATTGAACTTGAGTTCAGGCAAGATAGAGAAACTTTAAATCTAGGTAGTTCTGACTCCAAATCTTGTGTTCTCAACCATTATAATTCTTCCTGTTGATCAGAAGTTTCTTATCTGCTCCCTAGAGCATCAATTTTGGAATGAGAGCCCTGACTTCCTCTTAGACAGTGACTACCCTAAGAAAGATGTGCTTTGTGGTATCTACCTGCATGCATATTAATATGAGTAGTTTTAGACTATGATTTTGAAAAAGTTAAGATATTCAAGGAATTATGGAAAGAAATAATAAATCAGGGTTGAAAAGAGTCCACACATATTTTAGTAACAATGAAGATTTATCCTCAAAAGTAGTGCAGACCCCTCACCTAGAATAACTGGGTTTTCTCACAATGTACAAGATTGCTGTGGCAATGTATGAAAATCACTAGACCTAGAACCAGAGGATCTGGGTTTATATTCTCTCTCTCCCCTACATATTGTACAAACCTAGGAAGATGGGAAAAAAACCTTTACCTTAGTCTTTGAAAATAAATTAAAAATATCATTGTATAAAAGCATATGACTCAGTAAAAATTAATTTACTCTAACTCCAAATTGTATCTAAGAAATGACATATTCCAAAGAGAAATAAGTCTGGCACCTGTTTGTTGCACAACCACATCACTGCTCTCAGCTGAAGTATTTTCCTGTAAGATGTTAGCAGGTGCCTAACAGCATGGAAAAATAACATTTTTCATTTACAGCAATGACACCAAGATAGCCCCTTGTTTGATAGGTGGATTATCAAACAGCCTTTGGTATTTTCAAAACATAACAACATCACTGTAAAATTTAATACATATTAGTCTAGATTTAAATTTTAATTAGCAATTGACATTTTCAAATGTCCTGCCTTGTATCACTGTTAATAAAATTGTATCTAAAAACAAGCATGTCCTTAGGAAAACATTTCAGCTGACTTTAAAAATAAAATTTAACATGGGAGCTAATTAATCCCTCTACATTTGCATCATGAACTTTCTTTTCTAATTCAGCATTTACTACCTCATTTTAGTATACAGCTAGTCACATTGACATAAGTGTTTCTTTACAAGACATTTATATGCCTCATTAGATGAAAACACTTTTCCAGTGAACAAAAAGGTATCATTTGCTCAATATATAAAAGATTCTCAGGTGCTGGATGGTAGAGGAGCAGTAAAATAATTCACAAGTAGCATGTTGGAATTAGGAAAGTCCATATAGTGTAAGTTACCCTAAACACATCCAATATACAACTATATGTGAAGTTGCCTGTACAGCAACCATGAGTAACCTCTAGTCCCTTACAGACAGAAGGAGATGTTTTCATTCAGATTGATCAGAGAATAGATGTCTACAAAAGAAGCTGAAAATAACTGTTGGTGCTAGAGCCCATGCTATCTGAAAAAAGAAGTAACTGGCAGACATCTTAGATAAAGGAAAACAAGTTTTCCTTGAATCCTCAATGAAATTGCTAAGAATTCTACATCAACTCATTTGCTTCAGAAGAACCAGATTAAACAGGGGAAATGACAAAGGAGTAGTAAATGACTTTAAAATATCAGAAACAGAGCCTGTGGTGGCCAAAAGTCAGATGTTTTAAGTCCTCTGGGATATTTTAGGGTATCTTGGAGGACTGTAAGCCACAAGTTTCCTGGTTAATTGATGCTTATTTCTTTGTAATTTTGTATTTACATTTTGCTCTAAGCCTAGGCTAAGAGAATTGACAAGACCAAGCATATGGCCAAACAGCATAATTCAATAAATACTCAATGGATATAACACCACAGAAATGTGTTTTTCTATGTGCAAGATATTATAATTCATAAAGATTAAGATTCCATCAATGAGGTTTTCTGAGACTTGCTTTAGAAGTATTTAGGCTACTTTCAAATATCAAATATTCTTTGCCTATAATAAGCAGCATAAGGCTTTTTAACACTTCTAATTTCCAGAGGATTATGTTACCCTTAAGACACTAATTCATTGCTCTGGCTCTGTAGTGTAGTTTGAGGTATTGTGATATTTCCAGCATTGTTCTTTTGCTCAGTATTGTTTTGGCTATTCACAGTCTTCTTTTGTGTTTCCAAATTAACTTTCAGGTAGATTTTTCAATCTCTGTGATGAATGTCATTGGGATTTTGATGAGAATTGGATTGAACATACAGATTGCTTTTGGTAGTATAGCCATTTGTACTATGTTAATTCTGCCAATCCATGGGCATGGGAGATCTTTCCATCTTCTGCAGTCTTCCTTGGTCTCTTTCTACAGTGGTTTGTAGTTCTCCTTCTGGAGGTCATTTAAATCCTTTGTTAAGTTTATGCCTAGGTATTCTATTTCTTGAGGCTATTATAAATGTGATTCTTTTTCTATATTCTTTCTCAATTTGTTCACTGTTGGTGTATAGAAAGGCTACTAATTTTTGTAAATTCATCTTGTATCCTGTTACATTTCTGAAGCTGTTTATGATGTCTAGGAGTTTTAGGGTAGAGTTTTTTGGGTCTTTGAGGTAGAAGATGTTGTCTGTAAATAGGGATACTTTGACTGTTTCTTTACCTATTTGTATTCCTTTTATTTCTTCTTCTTGCCTTATTGCTCTGGCTAGGAATTCCAGGAGTTCATTGAATAGGAGTGGGGAGAATGGGCAGTCTTATCTCACTCTTGACTTTAGGGGGAAATGATTTCAGATTTTCCCATTAAGTATGATGTCAGCTACAGGTTTGTCATATATAGTCTTTACAATGTTGAGGTACATTCTTTCTACTCCTAGTTTTCTGAGAGCTTTTATCATGAAATGGTGTTGAATCTTATCAAAGGCTTTTTCTGCATTTATTGAGATAATCAAGTGTTTTTTTGTCTTTGTTTCTATTAATGTGCCATAGCAATAAAAACAGCATGGTACTGGCACAAAATAGACATGAAGAGCAGTGGAACAAAATAGAGGACCTGGATATGAATCCTCACAGCTATGCCCACCTTATTTTTGACAAAGGTGCTAAAAACATACAATGGAGAAAAAGACAACCTCTTCAACAAATGTTGCTGGGAAAAGTGGTTATCTGCCTGCAAAAAACTAAAACTAGATCCATGCCTATCATCCTGTACTAGTATCAACTCAAAGTGCATTAAGGACCTTAAAACCAGACCTGAAACCTTGCAGTTAGTACAGGGAATACTCTGGAAGCAATAGGTATAGGCAAGGACTTCCTCAGTAGAGCTCAAGCAGTCCAGCAACTAAGAGAAAGGATGGACAAATGGGACTACATGAAATTAAAAAGCTTCTGTACAACAAAAGAAAAGGTCTCTAAATTGAAGAGAACACCCACACAGTGGGAGAAAATATTTGCCAGCTATGCATCAGACAAAGGACTGATAACCAGAATATACAGCGAGCTAAACTTCCCCAAAATCAATGAACCAAGAAAGAAGTGGACAACTGAACTAAACAGAACCTTTTCAAAGGAAGAAATCCAAATGGCAAAAAAAAAAAAAAAAAAAAACACAAGAAAAAATGTTCACCATCCCTGGCCATAAAGGAAATGCAATTCAAAACCACACTAAGATTTCAACTCACTCCTGTTAGAATGGCTGTCTTCAAGAACACCATTAACATCAAATGTTGGCAAGGATGTGGGGAAAAAGGAACCCTCATACACTGCTTGTGGGAATACAAACTAGTACAACCACTTTGGAAAACAATATGCAGGCTTCTTAAAAAACTAAACATAGATCTGCCATATGATCCAGCAATCCCACTCCTAGGGATGTACCTGAAGGAATGTGACTCAGGTTACTCCAGAGGCACCTTCATACCCATGTTTATTGCAGCACTATTCATAATAGCCAAGCTATGGAAACAGTCAAGATGCCCCATAACTGATGAGTAGATTAAGCAAATGTGGTATTTATACACAATGGAATTTTATTTAACCACAAAAAAGAGTGAAATTTTGTCATTCACAAGTAAATGGATGGAATTGGAGAACATCATTTTAAGTGAAGTTAGCCAGGCTCAGAAAGCCAAAAATCACATGTTCTCCCTCATATGCGGATTATAGACCTCAAAGAAATGCAGTAATATTATTGAACATGGGTCACACACTAAGGGAGAACACACATGAGAGGAATAGGGAAAGGGGAGGAAATGTAAAACTTGAATGTGGTTGATGTGCTCAATGTACAAGAGTGAATATAGTAATCTTAACCTGGCAGAGGCCACTATGGGAAAGGGACCCAGAAGTAGCAAAGAGGTCTGTTAGAGATGATCCAATGTGGATTGCAATACACATGTTCATGGAAGCAATGCTAGGAATTTCTCTGTATACCTATCTTTATCTCAAGGTAGCAAAAATGCTATGTCTTTCTTCCTACCTATTATGTTTTCTCTTCAAAAAAATTGGAGAGAGAGATTCCAAGATGCTGGCTAGAGGAAGGAAGCAGAAAGCATGCCTCCTAAAGTAAAATCTTGGAGAGACACTGGAGATACACCTTATAGGAAAAACCACAGAGAAGAGGCAAAACTTTAACTCCTCCACACCTCCAGCCTGTGCATAGCATTCCCACTTCATGTTAAACAGAGAAACCAAGAGGGCTCCAGTGCTGCAGCCAGACACCAGCATCCAGGCCACTTGGGAAGAAGACCACAAGGTGAGATAAGCGGCATGCGGTACTCCCACAGACAACCCTGGGCCAGATCAGCATAGCCCCCTGGACAGACCAACCTCCACCCAGGGAAAAAAGGGAAAAAAACTGAATAATATAAGCAATAACAACAAAAAAGACACATAGCAAAGAGGGTGGGGTGCCCTGAGCACTGAAGGGTGGGGGGAGGGGAAATCCCTCACAACAAGCTGGCCAGAGAAGGCAGAAGCAGTGGCACACGCATAGCAACCAGGAGCGGGAAAGCTTGTAAAAGTGGCAGTGAGAGGAAAACTCCACAGGAGAGGGGGGAAGGCCCACTTCCCATGTGAACTGTAAATAAACACGCAGGCCTGAGAAAGCGGGTGCAGTGCCAGCTTCCCCAGTGTGCTTGGAAAGGGGAAAGCTTGCAGCAGTGGCTCACGCCCAGGAGAACTCTGAGTAAACAAAGCCTGAGGGGCCAGGTGAGTGTTAAGCTCACTCCTGAGATCTGCATAAATAACACCTCCAGCAACACCAGGCTGACAGCAGCAGGCAGCTGAGCCAAAGACTCAGATAGTCATTCACAGAACTGTCTCCAGACTCTTTTTTTTTCTCCTTACCTTTGATGAGACAAAAACCGAACTACACCTGCATGCTGAAAAACTTACTGAAATTGTATTGCATTTGAACTTGGGACACTTTGTGGTGTTTTTTTTAGTTTAGATTTGCTTTGTTTGGTTTGGTTTTTTTCCCCTTTGACGAGACCAATGACAGAACTACTTCTGAGACACCATCTCCAGGATTGGTGGCTGAAGGACAAACACTAAAACTGTTAAGACTGAAACTTTATTGCATTTGAACTTGGAGATTTATTTTATTTTATTATTATTATTTTTTTATTTTATTTTATTTTCTCAATCTGCTCTCTGTCTCTCTAATGCCTTTTCAGCTTACTGTTGATTAGTACACTATCTCTCCCTGTTTATATCTTTGAAACTTTGTTTGTTTTTTGGGGTTTTTTTGTTTGTTTACTTGTTTTTCCCTCTTTCTTTAACTTCTTTGCTTTCTCTCTCTTCTCACCCTCCCATTCTAAATATCACCATTGTTATTAGTACAAGCTAGAAAATGCTTAATTGCACACAGTACAGGGACAATAACAACACCTAAGGGCAATGACAGGAAGACAGAAAAAACAGGGAAACCAGTGTCCCCACAGCAAAAAATTAGTACAGGAACCAGAGGGAAATGAAGAAAACAGATACTCAGATCCAGACTCCAACAAAATGAAGATAAACTATGCCAAAGAACCCAATGAGGCCCATAAGAATAATCTAAAAGAAGACATACTACAGGTAATCAATGAGAATTTTATAGAGATGATACTGGATATGGTCAACCAAAATGTACAGGAGACACTCAAGAAATTCCAAGACAACAAAAATAGAGAATTTGAAAAGGCACAAGAAGAAATAAAAGAAACCATAGAAGCACTGTATAAACACCAAAGTGAAACAGAGAACATGATAAATAAAGAGATAAGGGAACTCAGGATGAAAATAGACAACATTAAAGAGGAAGAGGTTTTATGGAAAACCTCAGAAAAAAAGAACAAAACAGAATTACAAAACAAAATGGAAGGCTAATCCAGCAGAATAGAACAAACAGAAGACAGAATCTCAGAACTTGAAGATGAAATGGTAATTAAAGGAAAAACTGAGGAACTATTAATTAAACAACTCAAGACCTGTGAAAAGAAAATGCAAGAACTCACTGACTCCATCAAAAGACCAAACCTGAGAATCATGGGCATTGAAGAAGAAGAGGTGCAAGCAAAGGGAATGCATAATATATTCAACAAAATAATAACAGAAAATTTCCCAAATCTAGAGAAATCTATTCCCATAAGGATGCAAGGGGCCTCCAGAACACCAAACAGACCAGACCAAAATAGATCTACCCCACAGCTTATTATCATTAAAAAACAAATACAGAGAACTGAGAAAGAATATTGAAGGCCGTAAGAGAGAAAACACAAATAACATACAAAGGTAAACCCATCAAAATCACAGCAGACTTCTCAACAGAAACATAAAAAGGAAGAAGAGCTTGGGGTGAGATCTTCCGGACACTGAATGAAAATAACTTCAACCCTAGGATACTCTACCCAGCAAAACTATCATTCAAAATAGATGGAGCAATAAAAGTCTTCCATGATCAGCAGAAACTAAAACAATATGTGACCACAAAGCCACTACTACAAAAGATACTTCAAGGGATTCTGCACACAGAAAGTGAAACCCAACATAACCATGAAAGGGCAGACAGCACCAAACTACAGGAAAAGAAAAATGAAGAAAGTAGACAGTAACCTCAACTTAGGTACATACAATCAAACCTTCAAACAACTAAGAACTAAATGACAGGAATCACCACATACCTATCACTACTAACACTTAACATGAATAGACTTAATTCCTCCATCAAAAGGCTTCATCTGACGAACTGGATTAAAAGGAAGATAAAACAATTTGTTGCTTACAGGAGACCCATCTCACTGACAGAAATAAGCATAGGCTTAGGATGAAAGGCTGGAAGAAGATTTACCAAGCCAATGGCCCCCGAAAACAGGCAGGAGTAGCAATACTTATCTCTGACAAAGTAGACTTCAAATCTACATTGATCAAACAAGATAAAGAAGGAAATTCCATACTAATAAAAGGGGAAATAGACCAAAAGGAAATAACAATTATCAACCTACATGCACCCAATGTCAATGCACCCAATTTCATCAAACATACCCTGAAGGACCTAAAAGCATATATTAACTCCAACACAGTGGTCGTGGGAGTCTTTAACACCCCATTATCATCAATAGATAGGTCATCCAAACAAAAAATCAATAAAGAAATCCTAGATCTAAAATATACAATAGATCAAATGGACCTAGTCGATGTCTACAGAACATTTCATCCAACTTCTACACAGTATACATTCTTCTCAGCAGTCCATGGAACCTTCTCCAAAATAGATCATATCCTAGGGCACAAAGCAAGCCTCAGCAAATATAAGAAAATACAAATTATACCATGCATTCTATCTGATCACAATGCAATAAAACTTGAACTCAACTACAAAAGTAAAGACAAAAAACATGCAAACAGCTGGAAACTGAATAAATCATTGCTTAATGAACAATGGGTCATTGATGAAATAAAAGAGGAAATTAAAAAGTTCCTGGAAGACAATGAAAATGAAAACACAACCTACCAGAACCTATGGGACACAGCAAAGGCAGTCCTGAGAGGAAAGTTTATAGCCATGAGTGCATATTTTAAAAAGACTGAAAGATCCCAAATCAATGACCTATTGATACATCTCAAACTCCTAGAAAAACAAGAACAAGCAAATCCCAAAATAAATAGAAGGACAGAATTAATAAAAATAAGAGCTGAAATCAATGAAATAGAAACCAAAAAAACCATACAAAGAATTAATGAAACAAAAAGTTGGTTCTTTGAAAAAATAAACAAGATCGACAGACCCCTGGCAAACCTGACTAAAATGAGGAGAGAAAAAACCCAAATTAGTAGAATCAGGAATGCAAAAAAGGAGATAACAACAAACACCATGGAAGTCCAGGAAATCATCAGAGACTACTTTGAGAACCTATATTCAAATAAATTCAAAAATCTTAAAGAAATGGACCAATTTCTAGATACTGAACCAAGAGGATATTAATCACTTGAATAGATCAAAAACACAAAATGAAATTGAAGGAGCAATCAAGAGTCTCCCCAAAAAGAAAAGTCCAGGACCTGATGGATTCTCTGCTGAATACTATCAGACTTTTAAAGAAGAACTGATACCAACCCTCCTTAAACTGTTCCAGAAAATAGAAAGGGAAGGAAAACTGCCTGACACATTTTATGAAGCCAGTATTACACTTATCCCAAAACCAGGCAAAGACACCTCCAAAAAGGAGAACTATAGGCCAATCTCCTTAATGAACATTGATGCAAAAATCCTCAATAAAATAATGGCAAACTGAATTCAACAACACATCAAAAAGATCATTCACCATGACCAAGTAGGCTTCATCTCAGGCATGTAGGGATGGTTCAACATATGAAAATCACCTCTGTTAGAATAGCCATCTTTAGCAACACCACCAACAACAGGTGTTAGTGAGGATGTGGGGGAAAAGGAACCCTCTTACACTGTTGGTGGGAATGTAAACTAGTACAACCACTCTGGAAAAAAATTTGGAGGCTACTTAAAAATCTAAACATTGATCTACCATATGATCCAGCAATCCTACTCTTGGGGATATACCCAAAAGACTGTGACACAGGTTACTCCAGAGGCACCTGCACACCCATGTTTATTGCGGCACTATTCACAATAGCCAAGTTATGGAAACAGCCAAGATGCCCACTACTGATGGATGGACTACTGATGGATGGATCAAGAAAATGTAGTATCTATACACAATGGAATTTTATGCAGACATGAAGAATGAAATGTTATCATTCTCTGGAATGGATGGAATTGGAGAACTTCATTCTGAGTGAGGTTAGCCTGGCCCAGAAGACCAAAAATCGTATGTTCTCCCTTATATGCAGACATTACATCAAGGGCAAACACAACAAGGGGATTGGACTTTGATCACATGATAAAGCGAGAGCACACAATGGAGGGGTGAGGATAGGTAAGACACCTAAAAAATTAGCTAGCATTTGTTGCTCTTAACACAGAGAAACTAAAGCAGATACTTTAAAGCAACTGAGGCCAATAGGAGAAGGGGACCAGGAACTGAGAAAAGGTGAGATCAAGAAGAATTAACCTAGAAGGTAACACACATGCACAGGAAATCAATGCGAGTCAACTCCCTGTACAGCTATCCTTATCTCAACCTGCAAAAACCCTTGGTCCTTCCTATTATTGCTTATACTCTCTCTTCAACAAAATTAGAGATAAGGATAGAATAGTTTTTGCCGGGTAGCAAGGGGGTCAGGGGGAGGGAGGGTAAAGGAGGGTGTGGGGGAAGGGGGGGAGAAATGATCCAAATATTGTATGCACATATGAATAAAATAAAAATTAAAAAATAATAAAAAATAACTTTTGTTTTTTTAAAAAAATTAGAGAACAAGAGGCTGGAATCAGGGGTGACAGGGGTAAGGGGATCAGTGTGGGGGTGGGGGTGTGTGGCCCAAACAATATACACACATGTGAATAAATGTAAAAATGATTAAATAAGATAAACATACACTAATTCATCCTGATTTCCCTGGTTGGATCCAATGTGACATAATCTTCTTCTTCCATAGGTTAACTCATTAAGTTAAAATTGTATATCAATTTGTTGTAAACCTTTGTTAAACTTTTCAGGTAACTCATGCAATAGAAAATAAATGAGCCCCAAACTATGCTCATCTTAAAAATGTGAAGACATTACAAGATATAAAGTAGTTAATTAAATGATGCTTGGAAACATAGCTCTAAGGTTCCATAACTCTGCAGCCCAGATTCAACAGGCATTTGGAAACTGCTCCAAGAATCTGTTTTCTTCTCATTTTCCAGGGGTGAAAACTCATAGGCATAACAAAAATAATCACAACTTGGAGCAAAATCTACCTGAAATTGCAGGTTTCACAGAGCAAGAGAGAATAAAGTCAATAGCCAGAAAGAGAGAGGAAAGGTCTTGTAATGACAGCTGAGAATTTAATCCCCTAAGAAGTTAACCAGTTAAGTCAAGATTTGTGGTTCAATGTTATCACCACCAGCCACCATTCCCTTGATGACTCCAGGGATTTGCCAACATACAGGATGAGAGCTCTGTCTGCCCCCAAAATAAATGCCTGCCCTCATTCCTGTCAGATATACAATCATCTTATTTGGAAAATGTTTCTCAAAAGAAGCAAGCACTCTCCATAGAGAGCATCCCTTGGGAAGCCAGAACGTGTCCATATTAAGGGATTATCTGTTTAAATAAAGTTTACATGATTCATAGAAAAACTGCAAACGATGAAGTAAGGCCAGCCTCTCGACAAAAGCTTTGCATATTCACAATAATGTTTCTTGGAAAGACACAAAGTGATGCCACTGAAAAGCAGGTTTATGGAGCAGATACACTCAATGAGTAATTTGCGCATGTGGGAATAGTTGTAGGCAACAAAGATCAAAGAGGTACACAGTGAGGCGCCGTGGTGCTCCCAAGTGACACAATTGGGACAAATCCCCCACTTCTCTCTCTCTCTCTCTCTCCTCACTATAGTCAGAGAGTTGTTTTTTGAGAAGACACCAAGGCCAGACAAAGAAGAAAAGGTCACCATGCTTCTCAATGAGTCTCAGTTAGGTCCTACCACCCCAATCTTATCAACTGACCTGGTGACCTAGCAGTGGGATGATCTATAAACACACAAATGTTTGTGCACCATCCACTGCAGCATAACTGGAAAATGTCATTAAGCACAGCTCCAATGACAGTCCTCATCTTCATCAGAACCCAAGCACATACTAAACCTCAGGGATCCTGTAAGCTGCCAGTGTTAATGAGCTCACTTAGAGACAGCTTAACATAAATCCATATGAAAGCTCAACAAAGCTTAGTAAATATTCTCAGGGAAAATGAAATAAGTCAGAATATAAAATGTTGTCTGGAAAGACTGAGAGAGGACAGCTCACTCAACACCTTGAAGGCCATATGAAAGGTTTTGTTCTTTACCCTAAATTGGTAAGAAATTATTGATGGGTTTCAAGTAGGGCTGTAACAAGATCCCCTTTGCCAATTTCAGAGATGCCTCCAGCTTAGTGTCAAGAATGAATTAGAGATTGAAGTGCCTCATGCCTGTGGTGTCATCCCTTCATTTTGAAGCTCATATGAAAAAGAGAAAGATGCACTTTTTTTCTGAGGACCTTTGCACCTTGCCTGGAAGTTCCATGAGGACAGGAACTCAAATCAATCTTAACCTCTTCCATGGCCACCCAAATGAATAAAACTTGGTTAATGTACTGATGAGCTGTTTATACAAAATCTTCAAAAGGGGCAAAAGAAGACTGAATGTTTTCTCTTGTTGGAGCCAGACCCACTGGACTTTTGAGAGGTCCTAAATTAAGTTACAGGCCAGAGGATGGAGGGAGGAAAGAGATAAGGGAAATTTAACTGACAGTTTTCAAGCTAAATCAACAAAGAAAAAGAGAAAAGCTGTTCCACACTCCTTTCTAGTGTGTTGAAGATTAGTCACCAAGGCAATATCACATTCTACTTTTAGAATCAACCAACCTAAAAGTAGCAAAAACTTCACTCTCCTGGTAATCCTTCCTTCAATCCCAGGACCTTGCTTGCTTCACAATGCCCAGCTCCTCTTAGCTACAGCCAATTAGGTTGAGTATAAATATGTTTTCTTCTTCCCCAGTTTTTCTTCTAAAATACTTTGGCTCTTTAGGTCCAGTGGACATTTTCCCAACTGCTATCTGGCCTGGGAATTTGTCCCAGGACGGATCATTTTATTTTCAGCTACTTTTATTTGAGAGAACTCTTGGTTTCAAAATCTGGGAACTGGAACACCTTCAACCATCACAGATAATGTATGTTTTGCATGAAAATGTATGCATGTTTTATTTTCATGGGCAATGAGGAGAGCTGACATTTTACAGTGAGTTTTCCCACAAGAATTTAAAAGCAAACAAAGGGTTTCTGGTTGCATGTGAGGTAACTGAACATTTCAGCTCTCAAAAACATCCCATTGACTATAAAACTTCTGGCTTATATACATTTTTTCTATCCAGAAACAACCTTACTTTTCTACTAGATACAAATGTATTCTGTAAGAATACACTTTTTAAAACATGTTATAGATGTAAAAAATAAGGCAGAAAGAGAAAGATAAGACTAAAAGAAAATAAAATTGGAAGAAAAAAAAGCCACACTTGGACCAGAGAGACATTACCATAAACTTAAAGATTTATCAGACTGATGTTGTGTTAAATATAGGAGAGCCCAAGGCTCTTATGTTCTGAAAAGAATTGTGAGGCTCAATGTCTGACTCACTACAACATTTTATTTTGAAATTTTATTTAGCAGAAACCTTTGTAAGATACAAAAATTCTTTCATATTTCATTTTCCCCATGGCAACCAAAAGTATTCTAATGAAAATGTCTAATACAGTTTCAGTAAAAGTAGACTTAGGTATCCTCAGTGTGTTAAAATGTTAACTGAAGATCTCTCACAAAGTCAATTTGATTTCCTGTCATTTTGATATGTGATTTTCCAAAAACATTGCACCAAAAACTAACCATTCCATTCATAGAGTTTATAATTTGGGAGAAATTTTACTGTCACTCTTTGATCATGCATTTTGACATAATAATTTAAAAGAAAAAAGACTTAGAGACTATTGCAAAGACAGTCTAGAAGAACGAAGTGATAAGCTTGAGGATTTTTTTTTTTGGAAACAGCTTTATTGGTATATAATTCTCACATGATTATAATTGACCCACTTAAAGTGTGCATATTCAATGGCTTTTTAGCATCCTTGCAGTTATGTGATTACCCCTAAAGAAAAGCTTATATTACTTTATCTGCTCCCCCCTTCATCTATCCTCTATCAACTAATTGTTTTTATAAATTTGTCTATACCGGATATTTCATATCAACAAAATCATACAATATATGGTCCTTTCTAACCAGCATTTCTCTTTAGCTTTATATTTACAAGGGTTTTCCATAATTTAACATGTGTCAGGGCTTCCTTTTTTGCCAAACAGTATCGCAGTACTCCACTGTACCACATTTCATGTCTATTCATCAGTTGATGGACATGAGTTGGTTTCTTCTTCAGAACTATTTTGGAGAATGCATCTAAGAACATTTGTATGCAAGATAATCTGAGTACGTATATTTTCTTTTCTCTGAGGTAAATACCTAGGAGTGGAAGGGCAGGGTCATCTGGTAACCATGTTAATCATTCTGAGAAACTGCCAGACTATTTTCCAAAATGGCCCCAGCATTTCACATTCCCACCAGCAGTGTCCAAGAGTATCAATTTCAATCAGAGACATTTTGAATTTATGGATTCATATCATGTCTTAAGATGGACTCAAATAGAGTTTTAAACAGATACTGAATATTTTTAGGAAATAATCTGTCTGTCTAAAAATTTTTCTGGGAATTTTGCAGATCACATTTCTCCACCAAATCCTAAATTTGCCTTTCTCTTTTAATGCAAGATTTATTAAATTGTAGAGAAAAGTATTTGACTAAAACACAAGCTATAAAAAGAAGTATCAAACAGTTTTCATTTTTCAAACAAATACTTCTGCTAAATCAGGCTCAAAATCAACCACATCAAACTGATTCTCCAGAGTTCAGCTCTTTTACTTCCATACTATGCTTAGGTTAACAATTACAATTTTGAGACTTGATAGTTAGTAACCATGTCATTTATTATTATCCACTTTGATTTAAATATACTTTCATACACAAATATGTACAACATGTTGCAAGGTCTGTTCTTCACCTGTTTCCCTTCCATATTTTTTCTACCTTAAGGTTTCTATACTGTGATGCATTTGTTTGGTTACAATATTTTTAAAAATAAATTACTTACAGTATGAGTCAAGTGCCTAAATCCTTCCATATCTAAAATATCTTTCATTTGGCCTGGAAAGGATACTTTTTCTTTAGTAAATTGTAAGTGATGTTTTTTCCTTCTTTTAATGTCCAGTGTAGCAAAAGATTTCTTTCTCAAGCTCACATTTAATGAATTTTACCAATTCATGAAATTCTTGTTAATTCTGTCTAGAAATCTAGAAGCCATTACAGTCTGATTCAAGTCTTTTTTAGCAAAAGGAGATTTTTACCTGTTATTTATTTAATATGACTCTCCTATCATTTCCTTCTCCCTCTGAATGGGCTAGTATTCACGTGGAAGAGCCCCTGGGTCTGACTTCCAAGTATCTGATCTTTTCCCTCATAATTTTCACGTGTTCCTAATGTAATTCTGCATTCTGTTTTGCTTCACTCCCTCAATCATCAAGGGTATTAAGTCTCTATAGTATCTGTTATCTTTTGATTAATATTTCCATTTGAGAGCCATGCTAATGCATACATATATGAATTTTATATACATGAGTTATATATATCTATGAATTATGTACACATGAGTTATACATATATGAATTATATATATACTTATACATTATATATATATATATTAATCTGCTATTATGGAATCTGCACAAGTGCTCTATCAGTTGCATGTTCAAGTTATCTGTCTCTTACAGCAGTTCTGTTTTGTGAAAGGCCATTTTATTCCTTAGAATTTTGCTTATTCTTTTCCTGGATGCAATGTTCAAGTGGCTATGCATTCTTCTCTCTTGCCTGCTCATTGACAATGGGAAGTAACTCCACCCAGGGGACATGTGATATCCCAACTCATTGCCAGCCCCAGTTGAATGTATCAGGAGGAAAACTCTCTACTCTCTGGTTTTCTCAGATACAAAATAGTGATCTTCCTGCTTCAGCAATAAGTCCATCTCATCCCACCTATATCATGATCAGTAACCCAATAGGAATGGGGGAAGCCTTTCTGAAATCCATCCTGAGGGGGAAATCCATCCATTTTGAGGGGGTCCCCAGAATTCCACTTGCTGAGTTCTCAGGTCCCAATTTTTTTCTTGGGGCTCTAGAAGCTGGTCCTCAAGCTTCTAGATAAATCCAGATAAGAACTGTATGTCCTTTTACATCTAGAGCCTAAAGCCTATTTTTTCTCCTTTTAGTCCTCTTACCTGCTGACTTAATTTCTTGACTCAGGATGGGTAAAAGTAACAGTAATGTCAATAGCTAACATTTCTGGGACACTTACTAAATAATATAGGA